>NC_053137.1:55022008-55649037 GCF_016808335.1 Panicum virgatum | reverse complement strand
GATGTCGCGCAGCTATCGCTCGCACGCCTGGAACGCGAGCCGCAGCTGCCGTGCGTCCCTGGCACGGGCAGGCAGCCGCCGCCGCGCCTGTCTGCAGCGGCCGTATCACACTATCCCAGGTGATCTGGAACACCCCCGGCGCACCATGGTGAGCCCGTCGACGAGCTAGGCGCCGTTGGCGGCGAGGGTGAACGCGGCAGAGGCAGGGGGCGTACAACGGCCTTGATGGTCACTCGGTGAGCATGGTCTTGCGGATGCCGGGCGGCGGCGCACACGCCGTGCGAAGGGTCGGTGCGCCGAAGCCTGCGAGGAGGTCCGGTGCGCCGCCGGCGGACTCGACGGCCGGCTGCTTCTGTGCCTCGCATTCGCACCCAGGACCCAGCGATGGCATCAACTCATCATGTCCCAGGCGAGGGAGCGCGCCGATGACGATGAGACGCCAGCTGGGGTCCAAATAGATACGAGATAAGTTAAAGCGCAACATAGTTAAAGTGGCACCCATGCAGATGATCTTGTTTAGGTTAAGATTTCACAGTATGCGCCAATAACTTTTGCTGGCTTTCAAGACCGGCTACCGATCGGTGCCCAGGTTGAGGAAGAACTGACGATCCTTAGATGCTAGGAAGTGCAGGCACAACTGTTTCGAGCTCACGAGTCAGGACTGGGAATAGCATCACAAATCACTACATATTACCAGGCCTTACAGCTTTACTGCAAGATAATCATATGTTTCGTACTCGTACAGGCATGTCCTGATTCATTTGATCCGGGGAAAACACAATCGTGATTTGACCATCTACTCGCAATCACGGGCTGGTCGTCCATATACATTTTCACTGTCAAAAACGAAAATACAGGCAGGTCGTTCCAAGGAAGCAGCACAGCATTGCATTTGGCATCTCAGCGATGTTCAGGAAGTGAAACACTAACGCCCTGACGTAGCTGGTCAATGTAGTGGCAACCACCTTTGGGTCAGCCCTCAGCCCAGATTGGCGTAAACGCAGGATGGGAGGCCATTGAGCGGCTTTCATTCCATGAGAAAGAGATGATGGGGACTACGGGTTGCATAACCAATAATTCCTCGAGGACTATGGCCTGCACTGATTCCTGTAGCCATTCACACAATAGATATGTAGATTGTTGAGCACCCTTTTCCATCTGTTCCTAGCTGCAAGCCACATTATTTTGCAAATTTCCCCTGTTTGCCTGAAGCCCTGAACCTGAAAGAACAATATGCCAACACAAATTAGCATGCCAGCAAGAAACTTTGATTTGCGACAAACCAAGGTGTTCATCACCTTGATTGTTAAGGCAACTTCATGTGTAGTGTGTTACCTCATTAATACCGAGTACTGGAAAAGTGGACTCCCATCTGAAAAACAGCCTCCTCTGTGGAAGCATAAAGCTGTACAGTTCAGGCATGGTGCATTGCATGGCTAGCCCTTCATTAGTCCAGAAATCAACTGCCTTTGCTTCAAGGTAGAGGTTTCTGAAGTAATCCTCCTGTTCCCAAGTACTCTTCAGCAAAAAGTTCATCGTTCTTTGCAAGCATGTCTGTCAAACTGCAGTCTATGTTTTTACTCTGTAAGACCCAAAAACGCGGCTTTATCTTCCTTTCCAGTGAATAACTGAAGTACCTAGGATATTCTACAACTGCTTTAAGTGGTTTCTTCATGCTCCTTAACAGAAACTCAAGCTTTGGTTTCATAACAAACTCAATACTGTAACCCAGAAGTGGGGAAAATCTAAAGATCATTGAGCGCACGTCTTTCTTGGACAAACCCACCTCCAACAGGTAGTTCATTCTGTAAACATTGAAATAAAGTTACATGTATCAAGCACTTATGAAAAGATCTTGACAACATACTTGACACATGAAAATCACATGGTTAAACTTTAGGAAAAACGTACAGCAATGGTTGAATAAGAAATTAAGTACCAGGAGTAAGAAATTGAGTGTACAAGTGGATTATGAAACTGACCAAAATAACTAAAGAGCATCCAAGATTGCAAAACAAAGAATCATTAGCAATAATGGCACCAAAGCTTGCAGAAAACTCAAAATAGACCATGGCTTGATTAAGAGGTGAAATAAGTTTTGCAATATAAAATGTCTATCTGGGATTATTTTTCTATCACACGAAGTTGCAGTCATACCTGGGAAGCAAAGTATGATTTATGTCCAGCAATAAAATCTCTGGATACTTCCTTATGATGCGAGGAAGATGATGTTTGGAAACACCAAAGTCAACAAGAAAGTCAATTTTCTTCTTGAGGGTGCTTTCCATGTTTGAAGCAAATATTTCGGGAGAACGACACAAAATCTTTCCCACTGTTTCCTTATCAAAACCCATTTCCCTGAAAAAGAAAACAATCTGACACACAAGGCAGAACAGTTACTAAGATAACAGTAATTGGAGGATGGAGCATCGAAGATGTATAAAAGCAACAACTCAAGACACAAAACCATCCCCAACTATGGATATAAATGTGCCTACTGTGGATACAGTTACAGATTGTTGTGGACGCGTTTGTTGGGCGTACGTATTCCAGGCGCAGATGCACGGGAGCTACGGGATCGGCAGCTGCAGCGCCGGCCGAATAGGAGGGTTAGTTGGATAAGTGTTGGCAGGATCAGGGTTGTTAGCTTGTTAGTTTCTATATATGTCGTGCGTGTGTTGGAGTCTATAAGCAAGGAGAACCCAAAAGAGATCAGAGCCTCCAAGGGAGGGCGATCTGGGTTAACTTGCATCTATCTGTAAGCTGTCCTCGTGAGTTCTATTAATAAAGGTCCTGCCGTATCATCTTGGTATTCAGAGCCAATTTTTTCCACCACGCCTCCCACCCATCCCACCCTCATCTGCGCACGCCCGGCCGCCATGGCTGAACCCTCCAACTCCGAGCTCAAGGAGTTGATCAACAGCATCCTCACCAAAGTCACGGCCGTCGAAGGCGAGGTGTCCTCGCTGAAGGTCGACCAAGCCCGCCTCCACGTCGCCGTCAACAACGTCCAGTCCGAGCGGATGGAGCACGCCGGATCATCCGCGGCGGGCGCCAAGGGCAAGAACGTCGTCGGCTCGTCCTTCTCGCCGTCAACACCACACAAGCTTCGCTTCCCCATGTTCGACGGAACGTCAGACCCGATCACATGGGTTCATCGTTGCGAGCAGTTCTTCCGTCAAGCCCAGTCCACCGACGACGACAAGGTCTGGCTTGCCACCTACCACTTGGAGGGCATCGCCCAACAGTGGTATTACCATCTGGAGCGCAACCAAGGTGTGCCGACCTGGCCGCGCTTCGTCGAGCTCGTCAACCTCCGCTTCGGCCCTCCGACACGCAGCAATCCGCTGGGCGAGCTCATCAACGTCAAGCGCACGGGCTCGGTGGCCGACTACCAGGAGCAATTCCTCACGTTCCTCGCCCGCTGCGCCGACGTGACGGAGCCGCAACAGATTGCGATCTTCACGGCCGGCCTCGGCGACCCGCTCGGCGTCGACGTCGAACTCCAGCGACCTTCTTCCCTGGAAGACGCCATGGGCCTTGCCCGGGCTTTCGAGCGCCGGCTCACCATCACGGACGCGGCGCCGTCCGCCGCCACGCGCAGCTCGAACCGGCCCGCGCCGTCACGCTCCACGTCGTCGACGACGTCGCCTCAACGCTTCGCCAACTCGCCGCCGGCTACCACACCCAACTCTACGCCGCAGCAGGGGTCTCGTCCACGGCCAGCACCCGGCGCGCGCTTCTCGCGGCTCACCCCCGAAAGAGATGGCCAAGCGGCGGGAGGAAGGCCTCTGCTTCAACTGCCCAGCCAAGTTCACACGCGAGCATCTCAAGGAGTGCACCATGCGCGGCATCTACCTACTGGAGGTCGAAGGCGAGACGGAGCTCGACGACTTCGACAGCGACAACGTGCAGATCTCCGCCAACGCCATCACCGGCATCGCCTCCAGCAAGACCATGCAGCTCCGCGTCGTGCTGTCCTCCGGCGAGCTGCGTGCGCTGGTGGATTCCGGCTCCACGCACTGCTTCATTGCAGAAGAGGCGGCCCATCGCGTCGGCCTCGTTCCGACCCCGCGACCCGGCATGACCGTGGGCGTCGCGAACGGCGACCGCGTTCCCTACGCCGGTGTCTGCACTGCTGTTCCAGTCCTCATCGGCGACGAGCGCTTCTCCATCGACTTCTTCGTCATCGCGCTTGGAGGACACGAGATGGTCCTGGGCTGCCACTGGTTGCGCACCCTAGGACCCGTGCTCTGGGATTTGGAGCGCCAGTCCATGTCGTTTTGGCGCGTCGACCATCGCGTGCAGTGGCACGGCCTCGACGCGCCAACCGGCGTCCACGCCCGCACCCTCGACTTCGGCAACCTGTTGCAACTCCTACTCGCCGATTTCGCCGACATCTTCGCGACTCCGCAAGGTTTGCCGCCGGCCCGTGCTTCCGATCACCGCATTCACTTGCTTCCAGGCACGCCCCCGGTCGCGGTGCGCCCCTATCGTTACCTGCAGTTGCTCAAGGACGAGATCGAGAAGCAATGCGCCGACATGCTCCGACAAGGGATCATCCGCCCTAGCATGTCGCCGTTCTCGTCGCCAGTGCTGCTCGTTCGCAAGGACGGCACGTGGCGTTTCTGCGTCGACTACCGCGCCCTCAACGCCAAGACCGTCAAAGACAAGTTTCCGATCCCGGTCGTCGATGAGCTCCTCGACGAGCTCCGTGGTGCGCGCTTCTTCACCAAGCTTGACTTGCGCAGCGGCTACCACCAAGTCCTCATGCACCCCGACGACATCGCCAAGACGGCATTCCGGACGCACCATGGGCACTTCGAGTTCGTGGTGATGGCGTTCGGGCTCACCAACGCCCCCTCCACGTTCCAGGCCATGATGAACGGCGTCCTGCACGACTTCCTGCGCCGCTTCGTCCTCGTCTTCTTCGACGACATCCTCATCTACAGCGCCACTTGGACCGAACATCTTCAGCACGTGCGCGCGGTCTTCAACATCCTGCGCGCGAACCCACCTCGCCATCAAGCAAAGCAAGTGCACCTTCGGTGAGCAGGCGGTGCACTACCTCGGCCACATCATCAACGGCGATGGCGTGACCATGGACCCGGTGAAAGTTGAGGCGGTCGTGGCCTGGCCGACCCCGACGACGGTGCGCGCCTTGCGGGGCTTCCTCGGGCTCACCGGCTACTACCGCAAATTCGTGCGGAATTATGGCGTCGTCGAGCAGCCCCTCACAAAGCTTCTCAAGGAGGCTTTCCTCTGGTCGCAGGAGGCCGACGCAGCCTTCCATGCGCTCAAGCAGGCGCTGACCAGGGGGCCGGCACTCCAGCTGCCGGACTTCGACCAAAGCTTCGTCGTCAACTGTGATGCTTCCGGGTCTGGTTTTGGTGCGGTGCTACACCAAGACAGCGGACCCATTGCGTTCTACAGCCGCCCTGTCGCGCCCCAGCACGCGAAACTCGCGGCGTACGAATGCGAACTCATCGGCTTGGTCAAGGCGGTGAAGCACTGGCATCCGTATCTGTGGGCGCGACCGTTCGTCGTGCGCACGGATCACTACTCCCTCAAGTATCTCTTGGATCAACGCTTGTCTACCATCCCTCAGCATACTTGGGTAAGCAAGCTTTTTGGGTATGATTTTACTGTGGAGTACAATCCAGGCAAGAACAATACCGTGGCGGATGCCTTGTCGCGCCGGGACGAGGACGCCGTGGTCACCTGCGCTGTTTCGTCCCCGACCTTCCTCCTCTTCGACGAGTTTCGCCGTGAGGCGGAACACCTGCCGGAGGTCATCACCGCCAAGCAGCAGATCGAGCAAGGCGAGGCATCGGCGGCCTGGACGATCGTCGACGGCCTGGTACTCCACGACGGCCGCATCTTCGTGCCGACGTCGTCCGCGCTCTGGCCTCAGCTCCTGGCCACAGCCCACGGCACCGGCCATGAGGGGATTCAGAAGACACTCCATCGTCCTCGCGCGTCCTTCTACAACCCTCACGCTATGCGCCTGGTACGCGACTACATCAAGGGGTGCTCGGTCTGTCAGCGAAACAAGACAGAACACCTCCATCCCGCTGGCCTTCTTCAACCTCTGGAGGTGCCGAGCTCGGTCTGGGCGGACATCGCCATGGACTTCGTCGAGGGATTTCCGTGCATGGGCGGCAAGTCCGTCATCCTCACCGTCGTCGACCGCTTCTCCAAATATGCGCACTTCATCGCCCTCGGCCACCCGTACACGGCGATCTCTGTGGCACGTGCCTTCTTCGACAACATCGTGCGCCTCCATGGTGTGCCTTGCTCCATCGTCAGCGACCGTGATCCTGTATTCACGAGTGCGTTCTGGACGGAGTTGTTCAGCTTGGTGGGCGTCAAGCTGCGTCTGAGCACGGCCTTCCATCCACAGACGGATGGCCAATCCGAGGTGACCAACAGGATCATCGGCGTCTACCTGCGTTGCCTCGCCTGTGACAGGCCCAAGAGCTGGCTGCGGTGGTTGCCGTGGGCCGAGTATTGCTACAATACATCCTTCCAGACGGCCTTGAAGACCACTCCATTCCAAGTGGTGTATGGCCGGCCCCCACCATCGCTGCTCTCCTATGAGCCGGGGCTCGCCAAGCTGCCTGCTGTGGAGAGGCAGCTCATGGACCGCGACGAGTTCCTCGTCGACGTCAGGGACCCGCTTCTGCACGCCCAGGACTTGATGCGGGCACAACATGATCGTCAACATCGGGAAGTTGAATTACAGGTGGGGGATTGGGTTTGGCTTTGGCTTCACCAGCGCCTCGCCGCCTCCATCATTGACAAGTCTGCAGGCAAGTTGGCACCACGATTCTATGGGCCGTATCGCGTTCTGGAGCGCATCGGTCCGGTGGCCTACAAGTTGGAGTTGCCTCCGCGTTCCCGCATTCATTCCGTCTTCCATGTGGTGTTCCTGAAGAAGTACGTGGGTGCACCACTGGCGGAGATCGTCCAGCTGCCGCCTATCAACCACGGCCGAGTTCTTCCTACTCCAGCAAAGGCTATTCGCGCCCGGCTGAACCGCGGCAACTGGGAGGTGCTGATTCAGTGGATTGGGCGTCTTGCAGGTGACGCTACATGGGAGAAGCTCACTGAGTTCACGCAGGAGCATGCGGAGTTTCAGCTCGAGGACGAGCTGTTTCGCAAGGAGGGCGGAAGTGTTGTGGACGCGTTTGTTGGGCGTACGTATTCCAGGCGCAGACGCACGGGAGCTACGGGATCGGCAGCTGCAGCGCCGGCCGAATAGGAGGGTTAGTTGGATAAGTGTTGGCAGGATCAGGGTTGTTAGCTTGTTAGTTTCTATATATGTCGTGCGTGTGTTGGAGTCTGTAAGCAAGGAGAGAACCCAAAAGAGATCAGAGCCTCCAAGGGAGGGCGATCTGGGTTAACTTGCATCTATCTGTAAGCTATCCTCGTGAGTTCTATTAATAAAGGTCCTGCCGTATCACAGATAGACCTAAAATATTAGATATTGAGTTATTGTCCACTGCATTCATGCGTCATGCCCCATAAATCATTTTTTTTAAATTAAAATGCCCCATAAATCTTAATCCGAGGTAATTTCATCTTGCCTCATTGGGAAAATAGATCTGTAAAACTCAATGTAAATATATGAAAGGTATCATCCATGTCAACTTAAAGGACGTGATGGTGATGGTAGTCAAATAAACTATTCGTTTTACAGAAGTTTGGTTCCAGTTTGTTAAGAAAATTATAAGCAACCAAAATAAAGCTTTTCCTTTACCTAATGGAATTATATGTAAATGAAATTATAATAATGATTACACACCTGCAGAAACTCGTTAGGTTTTCTCAGCAGCAACTGTGGACTGGATGTAATAACTGGAACAACCATTTTCTTACTGATGCCCAGATCATCAAACAACTCCAGAATTGAATTCATTCTTTTTGTGGAGCAGCCAATAATATGAGGCCAACGTTTCGCAGCAATACCAAGGACTGTACCAGAAATCTGAAAGCAAAACAGTTGACTTACTACTCCTGGCAACAGCAAACAGAAGGAAGGACAGTGTAAATAAATGAACAGGGAATTCAGACATACATAGCAACAACAACAACAAGCCTTTTTTCCCAAGCAAGTTGGGGTAGGCTAGAGATGAAACCCGAAAGAAATAAGTTCAAGGTTCAGGCACATTGATAGCTAGTCTCCAAGCGCTCCTATCCAAAGCTATCTCTTTAGAAATATTCCAATCTTTAAGATCTCTCTTAACCGACTCATCCCACATCAGTTTAGGTCTACCTCTACCCCTCTTTACATTATCGACCCGCTCAAGAACCACATTACGCACCGGCGCCTCAGGAGGCCTTCGTTGGACATGTCCAAACCATCTCAGCCGATGCTGGGTAAGTTTCTCCTCAGACATACATAGCAAGAATTTTTTTTCAGTTACCTTTTTTCGGTTGAAGAATGAAAGAATCCTCCTGTAGTTCTCTATCACACCTGTTGAAAGGATCCAAGGATATTTCAGCAACATCCTCCCAATATATTCTTGTTCAATGCCAGCCTAGAAAATTTAGATATGGGATAGTTAGTATTAATGCATTATATTCAAGTGAATACCAACCTAGAAGGTTCCAATAGTCCCCACAAACACAAATACCTTCTCCCATTCATGAATCCTCGGCTTGATATCATTTTCAATGTCAGAAAGAATGATAGGAGGAAATAACAGCAGAACTGATGCAATCCTTGGTTTTGGAATTCCATAGTACTCAAGAAAATCAATTAATGGCTTTAGATGATTATCCTCAGAGCAGAGAAGTAGCATGGGAAATGATTCGATGAGATAAGGAAATGACACATCTCCATGTCCCAACATGCCAACACCACCATACCTAGCCTCCATCTGCAATAACAGAGTTCAAGAAAAATATAGTTTCTTCTGATACCCAGTGCAATGAAACTGAATGATAAACAATAGTCGGGACTGTGGAACTTACTTTTTCAAAAAATGATAAAGTACTTTGAAGTGCATCATCTGCTGGTATTGATAATTGTGTCATCATGCGCTTAGCATTCCTTCCAATTATTGCTGCATACTCACTGCTTGAAAATAACATTTCCTTCAAAAACTTAACCTATATGTGAATAAACCATAAGAAATGGGTACAGTGATCTAGTGAACATATTATAATGCCAAGCACAACTGCAACTGTTAAATAAACATATTAACCACTATAATCCATTGTATTTGTGACTCCAGAGATATATGTCACCACGGACTAGTGTTAATGAAAACTTAGTGCCTGAACTAAATTTCTAATGTTAAGGATTCCATTAAACAGTCTTCTTGACATGATAGGGGAAATGGTGGACTGTTGAGATTCATGGCGCTAATGAGAATAGGAGCAAGACTCGCATAATTGAACACATGCTCTGTGCAGGACTACAAGCTTGCAGCTGAGATTGTGAACAATACCATTTTTCTTTTCGGAGGTAATATATCAGTTTGAGTGCTCCTTTTTTAAGTTTAATGCCTTACAACATGTACGAAATTTGAGCAAAATCATACAGATCAAATGTGAAGTATCATTTCTTATAGACGAAACTCACGGAATGCAAGCAAATTGAGCCCAAATTGGCGCTAACTCTCACCCGATCAATCAGCACAGGGAGGCCAGCGGCCGCAACATACGGCGCGATGAGCTTTGCGGAGGAGAGCCGCACCCCGACGCTCTCAAGGAGAGGCACCACGCCGTGGTCGCGCCTGCTCCGTCCCATGAGGTACACCTTCCTCCGGAACCCGAGCCTCCCCATGTCCATCTCGACGGCCCCGCCGCGGCCCACCCGGGCCCCGGCACCGGAGCTCCACGACGCCCAGAGGCCGAGCTCGTCCAGCTCGCGGACGCCGTCGGCGAGCATGGTGGCGTAGGCCGGCGCGCGCGCGGCGATGGCGGCGGCGTCGGCCGGGGAGGCGCCGCTCTCGCGGAGGAGCTCCGCGACGGCGGCCTCCGCCTCGCGGGCGTCGTAGGCGGGTGAGGAGGAGGCGGATGTGGACGAGGACGTGGCCGTGGAGGAGGCGGCGATGGGGCCGCCGTGGCGGCGGCGGCGCGGGAGGAGGAAGATGAGGGGTAGAGGGTGACGGTGCGTTTTGGGGTGGAGTTGGGTGCGAGGTGGGAGAGCGTGCAGTTGCAGGGTTGCAGGTTTGGGAACTGGAGGATGGAGGAGTGGGAGAGTTGCCGCGGCGGCGGCCATGGCCACGGCGGAGGGGAACGAGTGCGGGGGAAGAAGAGGTGTGAATACCCGCGCCCTAGTTGTAACGTTCCCGCGTGCATTATCCATGGAGAAAAAACTTCGGGGACGGAGAAATCACTTTTCTTCCCAAAAAATTCACGATTATTTTCTTTATTAGTGGGTTTTCCCCAGCCAACTTTTACGAATTTTAGTCTTTTGAAAGAATTTTAGCTTGTTGTTTTTATGATAATACTTTCAAAAGTTTGTTTTAGTGAATTTTCAATTTCTTTTCTTCCCGTTCCTATGAAGAAGTCGTTAATGATTTTTCTTTTTTTTTTGCTAGAAGGGTTTGCACAATAAATTGATAGCCAAAAGAATATATTCTGTTTGCAATAACGTACTCCTCAGTTTTTATAGTGTAGATTTGTATTAAAATGACAAGATTCTTTAGGAACGTATTATCAAATAAGATAATTTCGCGAAGGAACTACATGAGAAGGATTAAATATTTCAAAAAAAAAAGAGAGCAGAATTAAGGAATCAGCTTTCTGAAGGTGCTTTATTCATCTGTCCAACACTCGTCCAAGCACCGTAGGAGCCCATAGTTGGCTTCTCAACTCTTCAGTTTGCCTATATTTGACCTCCATTTTTAACAATGTACAAAGTTTGAATATGGCAAATTTCTTATCGTGTAGTTTTGATCCTTGGTCTTAGTCAAAGCAATTTAGTGTTGATGTGGTAATGACATTTAGTTTAGGTGAGAAAAAATATTTTAATGAGGGAGGAAAAGTTATCCAATCACGTCCAAAAATTTTCAGAACAAACCTTGGAGAAAATTTAGAACATAAGGAATCCCAAAACAACTCAAGACTCAAACGACCGTAAAATTCTCCGCCATCCAATTTTTAACAATTCACAAGCTAGAAACCCTATTTCGAAATTTCTAGTTGATCCAAGCATATGTACAAATACGCGCAGCGCATGGGTGATACATACAGTTTCCTATAGAAGAGCTGGTGATCTAAATCACCACTATCTAATTTGAATTTGATCGACACCTGAAGGAAGGCGAACATACTGCTATCGACTAGCAGGACTCTAGGAGAAATCTGCCAAGTGCCAACCGTGATCAAAATGGACACAAGAACATAACTTTTTTTTAATCGTAGAACATAACCTTGTGAACTGATGTTGATGCGAAACCTAAATCATCCATTTGAATTGAGCAGCAAGTTTTTTTTTTTTGCGAACGGAATGGGATTATATTGCACAGAAGAGCACAGTACAAACCCAAGTTACACGAAGGCCCCTGAGAGATACATAAAATACGTAGAGCACACACCCAAGTCCTCCATTCTTCTTCAGCTCCGGTCCCTTCCGCCGCTTCCGCCGCCGGCCACCATGACGACGCTCGGCAACAAGACGAAGAGCAACGCGAGGAACTGAAGCTTCAGAGCAAGATCCACAAGCCAACACCGAAAAGAAGCTCCAAACCTTGGAAGATGCCGCATGAGACATCGCCGCCGAACCACCCCGACGACGAATCGAAGACGCTGAACGAGCTTCGGCGCTACCTTTCCAGCGCTGGCAAGGGAAAGAAGCAACCAGCTCCGCAAGGAAGCTGCTGCCCCGATACAAAGCCATCTCCGCAGAGGAAGAAAACCCGGAAGATAAATCCCATCCGATCGCAAATCGAAGGGAAACAAACCTCACCGACCAAACAACGAAGAACACCTCGCCGAAATTGGTCAGGAGGACCAAAAGCTCCATCATCGAGCCGTCATCACCATGGACGACGCCAACGACGACGGAGAAAGCACCGTCACCCGGCGGAGAAGCCACCGCTGACTCTTTATTCTAACCCTAGCCTAACACCTAACCTAGGACTAGAAACTATACCGCCCCCGGCCGATTCGGCTTCCCCTCCCTCTCCGGCGCCGACGAGGACGCCGGAGAGGAGGGGGAAGCAATCGAATCAAAGCCGGAGCCAAGAAATCACCTTCCGCCTGCGCTCGCTACTGTAGCAAAGGGGAAAGAAGGAAGGGGACTGATTGTAATTGAGCAGCAAGTTGTGGCTCTGATGGAACTTTCGAATTCCGGGCCGCGTCGGGATGGGCCGGCATGTGAGTGACCAAGAAAAGATATAACTCCATGGGCCCATCTCTCGTGCCAGCCTTTGTCCAGCCCGCTGGCATCTACGCCCAACTACCCCACGCTTCTCTTTCCCGTGTCATGGACTCGGGAAAGAGTAGCAACTTCTCGTTCCTTCCGCTGCTACAGGTGCGAAGAGGCGAAAAGCAGGCGACAAGCTTCCGGCGCCGATTTCCTCCGTTCCCCCTCCAATCCGGTGGCCGATTTGGCGCCGGAGAGGATGGGGAACGGGGATTGAGGTTGCCGTGGTATATACTATCTACTAAGGGTAGTTTAGTTCCAATCGGTGGTGGTCGCAGGGCGGAGGCGACGCTGCTGCTGTGGAATAAGTGCCTGCAGCTCCTTCTCTGCCTCGCTGGTGAGTTCTTCGACGCCAGTGGCGAGTTGCAGTGGTCTGTACTCGATGGATTTGGAGAACTTAGTTTTCTCTCAGATCTAGTCGAGCTAGGGTTAGGTTGGATCTTTTGCCAAGCTTCTCTGGTATGGGATTTGTTGTTGGGGGCTGGATTACAGTGGTGCTTCCTGAGCGAGAGATGTACATCGAGGCTCTCTTTTGTTGGGGGTTTGACTTTGGCGATTTCTTTTCTGTTATCCTTCATCTGCGTCGAGGTTCAAATCTCCTGTGTGCTTCTTTGGGGTCTCTGTAATTTTCTTGTCAAGAGAGGCGCTGAATCCGTTTCCTACAACATACCTGGCTGGAGGAGTTTAGATGCTTTTGCCGGTTTTGTTTTCACCGGATTTCTGTACCTCCAAGGAGTCTTCTTTTGGAGGTTTGTATCTACCGACTCGATGAAACCGGGTTGGTTTCTGCCTACCACCTGCGTTGGTGGTTCAGCTCCCCTGTTGGGTGCTCCGTCGGCCGGCGTGCTGCGAGTTCTGGCGGCCACTGGGGTGTCAGATTTCTCAAAGGCTGGCGTTGCGATGGCCATCGGCCATCTTTGGAAGCCGGGGCGTTCAGTGCCAAGAAAGCATGTCATTGATGTGCTACTCAAGACGGCGATTAAAAGTTTTGTCTCTTCGCCGGTAGGGGGATCGGCTCCAGGCCATGGATTCCGGTCGTTAGTGGCGAGGAACACCGGGAGAGGGTTACAAGGACCTGAATGTATTTTTTATTTTTATCAAGGGTGTCTTTGTATGAGCTGTAATCACCAAAACCTTGAATGAAAAACTATCCCGGTTTCTCAAAAAAAAAAAAACTACCCCACGCTTCGGATGGATCAGTTCGAAAAAATGTCTCACTTGCCTGTGGGCCCGGACCTGTCTGTCGTCTCACAGCACCACGCCCGCATGCGCTCCCGCATCTGTCCTCTAGCGGCAGGATTCAAACACGTGGGAATATCCGAGAGCCCGCAGTCACTGAGTCGTGGGTCCACGTTACGGTGGCCCACATGCCAGGAGCGAGGCCCTTGGGCGTGAAATTTCGAATCGCGGCGCCCGCAAGCGCGAAAGCTGCGGCAACTCGCCACCTCGATCGACTTCCCCATCGCTCAGCTCACAGAAGCCCCCAACGCCTCTATCATGACGTGTGGGCTCACTCTCCGCCGGCCCCACCTGTCAGGGAGATAATGGCGTGGGTGAGCAGAGGCCGTCCCTCGGTGATACCGCCTCGGAGACAGAGAGGTCAGCGGAGGGGGAAGACTACTGGTCCTCGGAGTTGGCGCTCTCCTCCTTCCCCCTCTTCCTCGGTGTGAGCGAGAGAGAGAGAAAGTGAAAAGGCCTGCCAATTTACATGATTACCGCGTGGTAAGTTTGGAATTCAGATCGCTACTAGTACCGGAACGGAAGAGGCGAGGCTTCCATTCCAAGCCTGCCTGCGCGGCGCTCAAGCTCCTCCGGGCGGGCTCTCGCACGCGCGGAGAGATCTCCGAGGATCCCCGCCGCCCCCGCTCGCCGTATGTGTCGTTCCTCCTGCACCTGCTTGTCTCACGCGGCTGCGCTTAGCGCAAGTCTTAATTTCGCTACGTGATTCAGTTTTTTTTTGTGTGAATTTTTTTGGGGGTCTGTGAGGTGCGGGAGAGGGGAATGGGTACCGGCGGTTTCAAATTTCTCTCCCCAATGATTTGGTGGCAATATTATGCTTTGTTTTTTTAGGCGGCATTCGTGTGCGATTTTGTCTTTCGCACGGATGGGCTCCAATTGCTCTCTGATCTCTAGGTTCCAAGGGTTTATCTGTTCTGATGTAGTGATGTTCAGCAGTTCGTGCGATGTGCAAGTGTAAAGCGCGATACGGGGGTGTGGTGGTGCTCAACTCTAGTCACTGGCCGTTCAGTTTTGGTTGGCTGGTTTTTAGTCAGTTAAATTCCGTTCTGATGCATTTCTGAATCGAACTAGTGTTGATTTTCCGGGCAATTAAGCACCAACTGTTTGATGAGCACGGATTCGATCTTAATGTACGATAATCTGATAGTTTTCGGAGCTCAAATTTGTCATTCTCTTACTGAATACTCCAATTTACCTCTTAGGTGTATACACCTGATCTCTCATTTTGAGTACATGTGCGTTTTGTGTTACAGACAGGTAAGGAATGGGTGGGGAAGCTGCACGAAACACAGTCACTGTTCCCCTGGTGGAGAAGGCACCGTCCCTCTCCTTGTACGTTTTCCTGTGAGCTCCCTGCTAATTTGTTCACGGAGCCGTATCTTGTGAGAGCATTAGACTGCCATGATGAAGTCCAGTGCGGTTACTTCGAAGGGCAAGACCGTATTTGAGCTGAAGCACAGGCTGGTCCAAGCTGTTAACAAGATTGCTGACAGAGACACTTACCAGATTGGATTAGATGAGCTCGAGAAGATGGCGGATACCCTGACCCCTGATATGATCGGCCCCTTCTTATCATGTGTGATTGACACTGATGCTGAGCAGAAGAGTGCAGTCCGGAAGGAGTGCATCAAGGTGATTGGGACACTAGCACGCTTGCATGGGAACCTACTGGCACCACACATGGCGAAAATGGTTTCCAGTGTAGTTAAGCGCCTGAAAGACACTGACTCAGTTGTTAGAGATGCATGTGTTGACACTTGTGGTACCCTTGCAATGTGCACTAGAAGTTATGGGGATGGTGGTTCAGCATTGGTGGCATTGGTGCGCCCCCTGTTTGAATCATTGGGTGAACAGAATAGATATGTTCAGGCTGGGGCAGCATTGTGTTTGGCGAAGGTTATAGATGAGAGCAATTACTTCCCTGGACCTGTTCTCCCGCAGATGCTTGTCCGTGTTGTTAAGCTGCTCAAGAATCCTCATTTCATGGCAAAGCCTGCTGCAATTGAATTGATAAGAAGCATTATTCAGGTTTGAATTCCTGCTTTTGTGTAACCAATGCCATTCCACTCTAGACATACTCTTTTATGTCTACAGAATACCTTGTTCACCTGACCTTGTAATTAGTACCATTAGACAGAAGCATTCTTCTGTGTGAATACATGTTATTTTATGGTTGCTCAGTTTGCCACAGAAAATACTGCAGTCTTCCTACAAAGTCAAATGTCTTTATTGCTTCTTTGAGTCTAGATCATGCATCAGGTTGCTAGGTTGACTGGTATCTATACACTGTAAATTCAGCAATACTTCTTAATCATCATCTTCAACTTGGCAATTGGTTCCACTTCCACAGCTTGTAACTGCCAGTAGGATCTTACATTGTGTTGCTGTCTTTTTTTTTCTTTGCTCCCGCTTTTCAGGCTGAAGGCGCTTCTACGGAGCAGGCATTATCATCAGCTCTAACAAGTATTATGGATGCACTGAAGAGTAGTGACTGGAATACAAGGAAGGCTGCCTCTCTAGCTCTTTCAAGTATTGCTGTCAGTTCTGGGTATTTAGTTGCCTCTTTCAGAACTTCCTGCCTTCGCTCCCTTGAGCGTAGTAAATTTGATAAGGTACCTTATCCCTTCTCTCCATTGTACCTGTGCAAGTTAAGCTGTAACATATTTTTCTAATGATTTACTGACTTCATGCCTCCTATTATAGGTAAAACCAGTACGAGATGCCATTATACATGCAATTCAGTTGTGGAAAGCTATTCCAGGGTCTCATACTCCTGAACCATCGGAAGCTGGATCGTCAACAAAAGGTACAGAAGATGTTCCTTTAATTTACATTTTACAGTCGATGTGAGCAAAACAGTTATAACACTATTTTTATTTGTTAATTGCTTTCAAATATGCTAATCCTTATCTTATTTTAATATTTTATGTTAAAAATTAGCACTTAGCATACACATATCGTACTTGTTCATTCACCTCATTAAGAAATTTGTTCTATTACCAAATATAAAGCTAATCAAACTCACCTGATGTAGCTATATGCAAGCACCTCTCTTCTTGTTTGTTGACTCTTCCAGGAACCAGGATTATGCATCTTAATTCTAGAATCTTCAACCAAAAGAATCAAATAACTAAAAAATTACTCTAGGTGCCAAGGCAGCAATGCTAATGCTCTTAGATGATTGCTAATATGGATGCTAACCTTTTATTTCTGGCTTCTATTTTTCAAGTTTATCGTGTGTTTAAATGGTCATCCAAGAATACCACAATACCATGTTATTGCCTTCTTATAGTTAGCGGTTAACGTGTGATGCTGCTCACTAATGAAGATCCTTCTACTAAATTATTTGTTACATGACCTCTGCATTATTTCTAGCTTTTTTTCTGCCGTTAACCAAAGTCACACAATCAGCTTAGTTTCTATTGCCTATCATTTTTTTTTTCTCACAGAGAACTTCTTTGGTGACCATCATGATGCCAGAGGTATACATGATGGTGGATCAAGAGATACTTCTTTTAGGAGAACAGATCTTGGGCCTTCTGTATCTGTTATCAGTGGCAGTTCTATCAATTCAGCAAAGCGGAGATCTCCTTTGTCCATCAACAAAACAGCCCTAAACAATGCTGCAAAAGTGCACCACTTGAAGTCTGGTGACTGGCGTGTTGAGGTGTCCGTTCCGAAGCAGAATATGATGCCATTGGTTGATATTGATGAGAAGAGTTGCAGTAAAGTCTGCTTCCTAAAAGATGCAAAGAGAAATGCACATGAAATTGTTGATGAAGACAGTAAGTTTGACTATGACACTGAGGATGATAAACAAGAATGTTCCTCTGTATCAGAAGTAGCCAGCAGGAGTTGTGAGACAAAGCATGTCACTACTACTCAGGAATGCATTGAAGATTGTGAATCCACACAGGTTGCTGAACGATGTCCTAGGGGTCGAGAGAGTAAGAGCATAGATTCAACAGTTACAGATGTTACTGCACATGGCACACATAGTTGTTGTCTGAATGCCATGAATGAATTGGCACTTATTAGGAAGCAACTTCAAGAGATGGAAAGGAAGCAAACAAATCTTTTTGACATGTTGCAGGTAATTGTCATATTTGAGTAGTGAAGATCTTGCCGATTTGGTTTGTGTCTATATTTTATATTTACCTAATATGGCATAAGTATATTTATATTGCAGTGTGGTAATCTTGTACGTTTTAATGCTAGGCTATGATTCTAGTCACGGGGTGCATAATATCATTTCAACAGTTCTGCACTATACACTTTACGTTCTTGTACTAGCCTTCTATATTGTTAGGATTCCTGATTATTTATAATTTTGTTGAACACTGGCACCCTGAACTGTGAATGTGGTCTTATTTTGGCATTTTTCTTTCTGCAAACTCTGCACTTACCAATTTAAGTAAAAATGGCAATGTATGTTGACGGTAAGGTTGGTCATCTTCAAATTCTGTCAATTTTTTCCATGCCACTGCATGTCCGCATCATGTAGGAAAAAGCCATGTACTCCCTCCGTTCCAAAATGTATGTCATTTTGACTTTTCTAGGTTCATAAATTTTGCTACGTACCTAGAGATTCGTTATATCTAGATGCATAGCAAACACTATGAATCTAGAAAAGCAAAAACGACCTACATTTTGGAATGGAGAAAGTAGTATATGCAAGTACAGATGAAGACATGTATGTATTAAAAAGAAGCGAATTCATATCTTTTGTCAAATGCTTACTCCCCTCGATTAATTGTAGGAATTCATGTCCAACTCTGTGAAGAACATGTCAGTGCTAAATTTGAAGGTGCACAATTTGGAGAATGCTGTAGACAAAACTGTGTATACAATAACTCAGAGTGAAAGCCGGTATCATCTTCCTGGTTCCAAGTTTTTTAAGAACCAAAGCATTTCTTCTTCACCCAGGCTTTCTACTTCTACATCTAGATCATCTGTGGGTGCTAACTACAAGCCACCACCAATTTCACACTTGAAACATGAGAAGAAGTGGATGCATGATCTACCATCGAAGGGCTCAAACATGTGCACTAAAGAGGGAGCTGAATTTCCAAAGGATAATTCTCGCAGCAGATTTAGGAAGCCTGGGCTTGTGAGCTCAGAGAGTAACCTGGGAAGATACGGTCCAAGCTCAGCGAGAAGTCAAGCATCCATGGTTAAAGGGACTTTGCCAGTTTCATTTACCAGTTCCTGTGAGCAACCTGAAATGCAAAATGCATTGTGTGCCTCTAATCAGCCTGGTGAGTTTCAAGGTACTGGAGACATTGAGCCTGCATACATGGAAGCCCTAAACTGTGGTGATTATGATGATCTGATTGACCTAATGGATAGAACTGGACCAGTTCTTGAGAAGTTGTCCTGTGAGACAGCAAATGAACTTCTAAGGGTTATAACTGGCCAATTTCTTAATAAAAAGTTTTTTGACTTGGCGCTGCCTTGGCTGCAACAGGTAAGTTGACTATAATTTGTTTTACAGTAATGCCCAAGTCTGAAAAGCTGCAACTTACTCATTACAAATTTGGATTGCTTGCCCAGTTAGCAGATTTAAGCACAATTTATAAGCCAAGTCAACCTTTTGCATCTGTGAGAGCACAAAAGGAGTTTCTTTCTGCATTGGAGGAAGCTGCAACAAGTGGTTCTACAGAACCAGCCATTAGGATTGCCATTGCACAGCTTGCATTTAAACTGACCAAAGCTTTTGAGGTTGGCCCGTGCAGGTAATGTTCATTGCCCATTGGCAGTGATCAGACATGTCTCATCAGTTCTACTACATCTGAACGTCTTGTATTCCTGACGCATCATTCTGCTTCTGTAGGAAAATTTCAGCTAGAGTGTGCCGAGGAAATGAAGGTATCATGGCCACTGCGATGTGAAATATTTGTCACTATTAGAGATGTAGCAAATTGCAATGATGTAATCTAGTGTATGCTCAGACCACGAAGCAGTGTTCTTTTCAGATAAAGGACGAAGCAGTGCTTTAGTGACCTCAATTTCTTTTTCTTGTAGCCCTACAACCTTTATGATGCTGTATGATCTGTTTGATTTGTGTGTGAAAGACCCGAAGATTTCTGCTTAACAATTGATAGTTTGCTAGTTGAAAACATCTGTGTTTGAGCTCTGTGTTGTAAGTCCGAATTTCCATTTGCCGTTTGGCATGACTAGGAGCTTATGAGTTTTGTGCTTGATGCTTGTTGACAAGGTCGTACAGATGTTTATGAATCATCTATTACCTAGAAATACTAGATCTGTGTGCTTTACATATAATAAAAACAAGGGGCAGAAGAATTCAATTCAATTGCCATATCACTACTCACTACAAGAGCACGCGCTCTCATTTACATTCTCTAAATTAACCAGCTTGTTTTTGTCACACTGTTTGAGCAATCAGATTGTGTAGTAAAGCCTTTTCCTTTTGTACAATGGCATGACAAGAGCGGCACATCTAGGTTCTGTTTCAGAGTTTCAGCAACAGGATGGCAACAAGATGGACGCAGAGGCAGAAGCATCACCAATCTGAGTCATCACTTCGCTGTGAGATGCTGTGGAGGCCGCCCATCCTCCTGCTGCTGGTGGTACGTTGGACGCATTGGAGGAGTGATTGCACCACCTCTGATATGAATGGCCGAGATTCTGGATCCGACTGCAACACCACCAGAAAAACCAATATTCAAAGTAATTCGGAGTTTCAGAGCTAAATTTGTTTTAGGTGATCCATGGCCTTCAGCATTGAAGCTGAAAGAATTCATCATCGAAGGAGGATTGGATCCTCTATGCGTATTTCTATCAGTTCACCTGAACGCAGCGAGCGAGGACATCTGCGAAGCGGGACAGTGCTTTCGGTGGATACAGGCCACGCAGTGCAGGATCTGCCAGAGCTCCCAAGGCGTCGCTGTCATGAAGCTGTGGAGAGACAAAATGGACCAAGGACTGCTCCGCTCTAGGCTTTGAGCTGCAGTCACAAATAACATCAGAAGATGAACTGCAGTCATGCTCCTGGGAGTTGCTGACAAACAAAATGTTCTGTAGACAAGCTTTGCCTGCTCTGGAATCACAAAATGTGCAGTCCAAAGTGGAAGGAGGCTATTCTTTATTTCTTCAGTTACCTATCGTAGGGCTTCCGACCGGTCAATAGTTGAAGCATGACGACACCGAAGCAGTAGACATCACTCTTCATAACATAGCCTGATGACCCTGTGCACTCTGGAGGATTGTACCCTGGTCCCAGGCTCTCACTTGTATCCTGCAGAGTTGATATCACGTTGCCTTTACAAGCATACTTGTTCATCTAATGCAAGAAGAGACAGTACGCAAACCTCATAGAAGTATGCAAGGCCACAGTCGGTCAGGTGAGGGTTGAGGTCAGCATCAAGCAACACATTGGATGCCTTTATGTTCTTGTGGATCACTGGTGGTGAACAGGCGTCATGTAGGTACCTGAACCAACAAGAAATCTTAACACTTTTCTTGTGAACTCTGAACATCGTACCCCTCTGTGCCTGACGGTGTATACAAAATTCTGGATCTAGGCTTAAATGTTACTAGTCAACTTACTCCAGAGCACTAGCAGTACCAATAGCAATCCGCACTCGGGTGTCCCAGGTCAGTGGCTTGCTGTAATCGTCAGACAAGTGCAGGAAGTCGTAGAGGGATCCATTCATATGGTAATTATAGACCAGCATGTAGTGCCCAGGCTCTGAGCTGTAACCAACAAGCTCAGAGATGTTTGGATGGCGCAGTTTGGAAATGCTGTTCACGAGATCCACGAAGTCACTGCTTCCTGAGAAGCTCAAAGGATCAAACTTCTTAACGACCAGCACCTGAATTTTTTTTAATGAGAAACGGTTAGGACTGTGGGAATGCAACACCTAAAGTCAATATGAAGTTCAGAACTCTAGATCCTACTGTAAAAACGTATTTGATGCCTATTGTTCAGATTAATAGTCAAGTTTGGTTCAACTATATGATACAAGTATTGTTGGGAATAACTGATGAGTAGTTTGAAAACATATTTGGACATGCTATACTACATAAAATTTAAAATTTTGGATGCAGAATAATATTTATGTTGTACTTGCAAACAAGTTCCTTTGCCATAGGTTTATGGAGGCATGGTAAGATCTTACCGTTCCATCGGTATATTTTGCCTTGTAAACGCCACCGATTGTCCCCTGACCTAGTAGCCTGCTATTATGGAAGTTGCCAGTGGCTGCTTGCAGGTCTGATGATGAATAAGTCACAAGGTTGATTGGATCTGTGCTCCGCCTCGAAAGGTTTAGTTTGTTCTCGAACTCATTGTCACTAATCGACTTGCGAGGCACTGCAGATGGTGTTCTACTGCTTAGTGACGAAGAAAGCTCCAGTGGCTTCATGCTGACCGCTGAAGATTCCTTATGAACTATATATATATATATAAAAGAAAGCAATATGTAAGTGTTCATCCCTGAGATGCCACACAAATCATCTGGGAAGGAGGCCTTTCTTGACTCATCATGATTTAATGACGAGCGTACAATGCATAACTATATAATTTTTTTAATCTATTATCTTATTATTTGGTCAACAAACGGAGCCTCCATGTTCGCTCTCAAGGCCTAGAAATTCTCACGTTAATTAGAGAAAAATAGAAAAAATAAAAATTACCCACCACTGCAATTACGATAAAAATTAGCCTAAAATACCCCTCTGCCTAATTAAAAATCACCCACCAATACCATTATGAAAAATTAAATATAAAATATCATTTAGCTATGTATCAGTTACAAATATATACTATTAATAAAAACTAAAGATAACAACAATCAATCAAAATAAAATAAAATTAAGGATAATTATTTGCATAATATTATTAAAGCTCAACAAATCAAATTGTTATTATAGGTAGATCATAGTTGAATTGTTTTAATCAACAATAAGACATAATTTACAATAATGAACATGTATGGTAAAAAAAGTAGTATAATCTTTAAGTAAGGATACAATGACATGCAAATTTTTGAATTTTCAATACTAGAAGCGCAAATGCACGGGCTATAAGCCTAGTTATAAAACATATCATGAACATAAGTACCTCTGCCGTCATCAACTAGCGGGGCAAATGATCTGTTGTGACTTGACTCGTCCATAAGGTAATGAGATGAGTCAGAGGAATGGTTTTTCTTCAACACAGACAAGAGAATCAGAGCTGCAAGAAGCACCGCTATCACTATTGCTCCAATAGCGAAACCATTTATTCCACTGCTACTCCCTCCACCTGAAGAGGCTCCCTGTGCAGAGCCCTTCTCCATGCCTGGGGGAGCTGATCCGGACGACCACTGGTTCCCTCCAATCCTTCAGGATGTGCCAAGGACTGTAAGAATTCATCAATTGCAAAAAATAGGATTATATTGGCTGGAATTACTACTTACTGTAGATTGTTGATGTCTTTTAATTTACTTGGGATCCACCCGGTAAACTTGTTGTTCTGCAGATTCCTTGAGACAAAGGGGAAATCGTTATAGCTTAGTTCTCACAAAGATAAGTGCACTTTTCAGTAAATATGCACAGTATATAATATAAGAGTAAAGTCCATTTTTGGCCATCCAACTCTTGCCCGAGTTTGATTTTGGCCATCCAACTCCAAAACCGGGTAGCCTTGACCATCCAACTCTCAAAACCGGTCACATTTGGCCTCCTGGTGGTTTTGAGTGTGGTTTTGCTGACGTGGACGCCACGTGGCAGTGGGGCCCACCTGTCAGCGTACCTCCCTCTCTCTCTCCTCTCTATATCTCCCTCTTTCTCTCTCTTGAGCGGCGTGCGGCTACGGCTTTGGGTCGAGGGAAGCGGCCGCGCGTTCGGCGCCGAGGACCCCGCACGCCGTCGTCCCGCGCTCGCCGCCGTCCGCGTCCTCGGCCGCCGTGTTTGTGCCGGTCGAGGAGGGTGACCAGGGGAGCTACCGCCTGCAGAGGAGGGAGTGAAGGGCCGCCGCCAACTGCTCTTCCTCCCTCCTCCCTCCCTCCGCACGCGCCGTGCAGCCGCCGCTCCGCGCGCAGCTCCACCACGCTGTGCCCCGCCCCGCCCGCGCACGTGCTGGTGACGCCGCCGCGGAGGGAGGGCGAGGCCGCCGAGTCGAATCGAGGGAGGGAGGGCCGGCCCCGCGGCTCCACTCGCCATGCCCGCGCCTCTGTTCCGCAGGCGAGCTCGAGGTCTGGCTGCTCGAGGTCGGCCTCGGCGATGGCCCGCACGGGTGAGCGGGCCCCGACCATCGCGCGATGCAACTCCGCGTTGCCGAGGAGCGCCACTGGTGCCCCGCCTCGCCGGCGGAGGGAGTTGGGGAAGGGGCGCATGGTGCCTCGCCTCGCCGCCGCGCCGTGAATCCGAGTTCGAGGGAGGCACGGCGGAGGAGCTCCCTGCTCGATCCGGCGCGGAGGGAGAAGAGGCGCTCGGCGCAGGAGATGGGGGGTGGAGGGGAGGAGGGAAGGCGCGGCGAGATAGGGGAGGGAAGAAGGGCCCCCGCTCCGCCCGCGAGCTCGCCCGCCCGTGCGGCGCGGAGCTCGCCGGTTCGGTGCTCGGACACGCTGGAGCCGCCGTCCCTCCTCGCGCCGTCGCTGCCGCCTCCTCCACCGATGGAGCTACTCCGTCGCCGCGGGGAGGGATGCCGCCGAAGGGAGCAGGGGTGTGAACGTCGCCGCCCGGACTGCTCGCGCCGCCGCCTCGCCGTCAGCCAGGGGAGCAGGGAGATATAGAGAGGAGAGAGATGAGGTAACACTGACAGGTGGGCCCCACTGCCGCGTGGCGTCCACGTTAGCGAAAACCGCCCTGCAAAACTACCGGATGGCCAAATGTGAACGGTTTTAATAGTTGAGTGGTCGAAGATACCCGGTTTTGGAGTTCAATGGTCAAAACCAAACCGAGGTAAGAGTTGGATGGCCAAAAATAGACTTTACCCATAATATAACGAGTATCCGTTACATGCTTAAAATCTGGCGATACAGTTTACAGCTATTGGCATTTTACTATATTGTACTTCTGTGCACAGCACCGCCACACATATGTCCGGAGTCATGAATTCATGATAGAAAAATTGGTTTTAATGTGATATTTACTTTCAGATATACTTACAGGTCCTCAAGTGGAAGTTTGGCCAGAACATCTATATGACCACTGAATTGGTTGCTCTCCACATTCCTGGACACATTTTTGAAAAGAATAGCACTCATTGTAGATCTGGAAGAGCATACAGATTACTAGGATGTGTAAATTTCAGTTTCCTTACAGTGTCTTGAGGTTTCTTAGGTGCTGAAAACTCTGGGGCAGGCTACCTGAGAAGCGGTTGAAGGAGATATCCCTGATAAAACAGTTGAGGTAAGTCATACAGATACAGGTCATCCAAAATGGGATATAGAAAGGCTTAGTGGCTTACTACAATAACATCTTAGCTACTAGAAAATAAGTTGTGTTTTAATTGCCAAGAACTTATAATTTGCTGCTTAACTTACAGTGTTGATAACTTTGGAAGCTGCGAAAACATATCTGTCAACTGCCCATTTAGGTGATTCTTGCCTAAATTTCTGTGGTTCAAAAAAATAGGAATTAGAGTGATTAATGCAGGCAAAAATAATGATCGTGTGAAGGGAACATAAATAAGAGCAGAATGCGAATTGGAGTTCCTACAGTGTTTCCAGATCTTCCATCTGAGATATTGAATAAGGAACTCCTCCAGTAAAAGAATTTCCATAAAGATTTCTGCGTTGAAAAAAAAATAACAGGAAAGAATGCTTGGATCAGCCTGAACCCAGGAAACTGTAAACGGACGAGAATAATGGAAGCTCACAATTGAACCATGTTTGGTGGAAGCTGGTACGGAATATCGCCGTTGAGATTGTTATTGCTCGCATCGCTGTACTACGTAAAACAAGGAAAATTCAACTAAGTTGCATAACTACGATGATCAGTGCAGGAAGTCGCTGTGGCAACTCACAATTTGGTTACTGATTTCAAGCTTGATAGCTGATAGCCTAGCGTGCCGCTTAGTCCAAGCCCCGACAAGTTACTGCTCTAAGCAATATGGTTAGAAAAAAAAACTGCAGTGAGTATGTTGCATTGCTAGAAAAAAAGGTCCTTAGGACTTTATCAATCATCTTCCTTCTTCTCCTCCAAGCATATTATTTTAGATAAATGTTGAAAGCAACTACGTACATTTCTGTCACAAACTTGCCGCTGCATTCTATTCCCTTCCACTCCTCGTCGTCGCCACAGGGATCGCCGCCGCTCGATTTCCAACCGGACAATTGAGATGGCTTGTTCATGCTATTGAACATCACATTAAGCGCCGCAACTGAAATAGCGAGCCAACAATACAGAGAATGTTCAGAACCATGACCGATGCGATGCGTTCGCCGAGGGAAGAACACGATGGGAGGACTTGCCGACCCTCACCGTCAGGCTGGTCGGTCTTGGCCGCCGCAGACACCGCCACGGAGAGGAGGACGGCCAACCCGACGAGCTGCGGCTGCGGCGGCAGGGGGCGCCGTCGCCGAGCCATCGCGCGCCAAGGGGAGCACGGCGCGTCTCAGCTGAGAGCATGCAGGAGACCCCCACGCGCGTCACCCGACCTCCTCCTCCTCCTCTCTCTCATGGACCGATGGTGGGAAGGAGTGCTTTCCAAAATTAGGAAACGGAGGAGGAAGAGATGGCGAGAAGAAATTGGAGGGAGGAAGGCGGGTGCGGCCATTGAAGCAGCGAGAGTGGCGGGAAGCCGCTACTTTTACTTTGATAGTTACCTCTACGCGTCAATCAGCCCGGCTACACTGACAACATCCGTTGTAGTCTAGCTGCTTAGGATACTCGGCTCTCACTCGAGAGACCCGGTTCTGAGTTATAGGTGGCCAAACGGGCGGCCCGGCCCGGCCCGGGCCCGTCTAAGCACGGTCCGTTTAGGCACGACCCGCTTAAGCACGAAAATATTAACGGACCGTGCCGTGCCTGCCCATGGTCTGAAGTGCCGGCCCAGGCACGGCCCGAAATTGATTTAATCGGGCCGGCCCGGCCCGTTTGGCCCGGCAGCCCGGCGGCCCGAAAATGTTTAAATAGAGTTTGATAATGGATAATATAGTATTTAAACGGGCCTATCGTGCTACCCATCGGGCCGATCGGGCCGCCCTTTTTCAGGCCGTGCCTGGACGCGTCCATGGGCTGACAGTGAGGCCCAGGCACGGCCCCGCTATCGTGCCCGTGCCGGCCCGAGCCCAATAATATTCGGGCCCGTGCCGTGCTCGGGTCGGGCTAATATGGGCCGGGCTTCGGGCCCCATGGGTATCGGGCCAAATGGCCATCTATAGTTCGAGTCCCGGCAACGGAAATATTTTTTTTTGTTTTTTTCCGTCATTTTTTTTATAGATGGACAACTTTGAGTAAACAGTATCGATTCTGAAAGTGTTTTTAGATAGAGTAAAATGCACCGGCGGCCCCTGAACTTGGCAGGGGTGTCATCCCAGTCCACAAACTTCCAAAATGCACATCTAAGTTCCTAAATTTGCTAATTGGTTCACGTGAGGTCCAAATCACTGTTCCACTTGTTAAACTGTCAGTGTGTGACGTTGACGAGGACCTGACATGTGGGGCCCCACCTCCCTCCTTCTCATGCCGTCGCCCTCTCCTCTTCACTGATCCTCTTCTTGTGTCGCCGCCGACGCCGACCTCAGCTCATGGAGGAGCTCAACGCCCCAAATCGAGGGAGGAGAGGGGCGCCGGCCCGCGCGCGCCGCCGCCACTCCGCCTCGCCGCGCGCAGCTCCGCCCGCCCGCTGCCAACGCGCGGAGGGAGCAGCCGAGCAGGGCCGCGGCCACCTGCTCGCCGCCACCGCCGTCTGCCCACCCCGCCGCGCGTGACCGGAGGAGGGGTGCTGCTGGAGGAGGCGCCCGGGCGGAACAGGGGCTGCCGGTGGAGCGGAGCAGGATGCGGCGGAGGGGCGTGGGGTGCCGAGGGGCAGAACAGAGTTGCGCGGCCGCGGAGGGCGCACCGGCGAGAAACGAGGAGGAGCGCCCACCGTGGCCAGCGAGGAAGAGGAGGAGCGGCGGCCGGCGAGGAAAGAGGAGGAGGGGTGCCGCCGCGGCCGGTGAGGAAGGAGGAGGGGATGCCCCCCTGCTTCCTCCCCCTGGGCGCCGCCCTTCCCCTGCTCCCTCTGTCGGAGGCCAGCGCAGGGCGCACGCCGGCTCGCCGAGGCAGGGGCAGCCACCCACGCCAGCGAGCAGCAGAGGGCGGAGCAGAGCGCGAGCAGGGTGGCCACCCACGCCGGATACAGGAATGCGCGGCCCTCCCCTCCTCCCTCGGTGCGGTGGGCGAGCGCGGCACCGAGTCCCGGTGGCCAGGGGCGGCGCGGCCCTCTCCTGCTCCCTCGATCAGTGGCCCGCGCGGTGGCCATGGCGTGTGCGCGGCGGCGGGAGTGGCGGCGCGGCCGTGGGCGCGTGTCGTGCGCGGGGCGGAGCAGCGCGGCCCCGCGGTGGAGCAGGGGCCCCGCAGCCGGCGGCGGGCCTCGCGGCCGAGAGGGGCCGGGAGGAAGGCAGAGGAAGGAGGGAGGTGGACCTGACATGTGGGCCCCACATATCAAGTCCACGTCAACATCACACGCTAACGGTTTAACAAGTGGAACAGTAATTTGGACCTCACGTGAACCAATTAGCAAGTTTAGAAACTCAGATGTGTATTTTGGAAGTTTGGGGACCGGGATGACACCCCCTGCCAAGTTCAGGGGTTCAGGGGCCGCCGGTGCATTTTACTCTTTTAGATAAATTTTGAGACGTTTAAAGTCCAGACTGCTACCATCTTAAGAAAACAAGAGCACGCCTCAAAACATCAGTGTAAATCTCTATTGAAAGCAATGTAATCAGTTAATCATCTCATGCCTGCTTTACTCTTTCTTTCCCTTTGCATCCTCTATCAAAGAACGGACAAAACAAAATGGCCTCTGGGCCTTGATTCTGTGTGTATCCCACCGAATCACAAAACTATTCAGCTCTATGCGGCGATGTGGTCGCTCAACTTTCGGCCACTTGTTTCCAGGGGGAAGTACGACACAGCGATGCCGGAGACCAGCATCACTGTGATGAATATCAGGATGGCTGCCGTCTGGTGGCATGCGTGCACCAGACCAACGGCCACAAGGGGGCACAAGATCCCACCAAAGCGAGCAATTGAGCTCGCAAAACCAACACCAGTGGCCCTGACTGCAGTCGGGTAAATCTGCAGGGAACAGCACGCAGGAATGCAACGATCTTCAGAGGTTGGACAAGAGAGTTATGTAGTGTAATGAAGTACAGGATCTTAAAGAGTAACCAGACCTCAGGAGCATAGATGTGCAAAACAGTGAAGCTTGCTGAGATGCAAACCCGTGCACCAAATAAAAAGATGGTTGTGAGAGCTTCTGTCTGAGCAAACATAAGTGGAGCTATGCACAGGCAACTGATGTAAAGCATGGAAGACATTGAGAGCTTGCGCCCGATCTTGTCCACAATGGCAGCAGATAGGAGGAGGCCAGGGACCTCTGCATCATTGTTGGCCTAAATATGAATAATTTTGAAGACAAGGTTTCTGAAGATGTTTTGTTGACCATAGGCTAATAGCACACGTACCTCCAAAGCTGGTGATGAATACATTTCTATAGAGATTTTCATCATTTATGTGGGCTGCTGTGGTCACTTTTGCTCCCTCTTCTGATCCACAAATCCTATTTCCATGATTCAGTTCTGATGTTAGCAGAACAAGACCATAGTACAAGAATGCATGTCCAAGAAAAACCGTCCAAAGTAGAAGACTTGATCTGATTAAGTTTGGAGATAGAAGCTTCAATATGGCATTGAGGCCTCCAATCTCAGATTTGGTAGCAAGATCACCAGTATTATTTTTCTTATTTGTTGCCAATTGTGCTGTTTCTGAGGAATCCCCAATCTCATGAAGCTCTGTCCGATGGCCAGAGACAAGTCGACCAGAGGGGAGGGTAACACGGTTCACTCGTGCCATTGTTTCCAAAACATGAACTGCTTCGGCTATTCTACCCTTCATGCATAGGTATCTTGGTGACTCCAGTGTCACAGGGTAGAAGAGTAGTAGAGCAAATGATGGCAATGATGAAAGTGCCAGCAGCCACCTCCAGCCAAAAGCTGGCATAACAGCCTGCAAATTAAGCAGATAAGTAAAGAAAATTGTGGAGAATTCGGAAATAGCAATAGTCACAGATCTGAATGAACATGCATGTCATTTGACCACTTATGCCAATATAGTGCCATTAGACATATACATATATATTACCATTGATGTCAATGTTCGCTTCATTAGAACTATGTACGAACAAAAGACCAAAGCACATCCTAATCTTGAATTACA
This sequence comes from Panicum virgatum, assembly GCF_016808335.1. NCBI lineage: Eukaryota > Viridiplantae > Streptophyta > Magnoliopsida > Poales > Poaceae > Panicum > Panicum virgatum. The sequence continues at coordinate 55,619,039 of NC_053137.1, read as the reverse complement.
ATTGCTGTAATAAGGACAACATAAGAACATCTGCACATGGACCTGTGATATGCAGCCAATGCCTGCAGACTAGCAGACCTGCTAGCATAAGCTGGTAGGTTGACAATCCTAGTTAGTGCCATACTGCCAATTCATTTGTTTGTGGTGCATCTGTTTATTTGAATCAGGGACCCTCTCCACTAACCCTTCCCCTCGTCTCTCACCTCTAATCTTGTACACTGGTTCTTTTCCTAACCTAAATGGAATATATGCAGTTCTGCGTGCTAGTAGGGAAAAAAAAGGACATCTGCACTGAGCAATCAAGATGGCATGCTGTGTTAGTAAATAGAATGCAACATCCACTGAAGCATTTACCCATAACCCAAATATTTCAGAACAATCTGATATTCTATATGTTTAGCCAACTAAAAATATCTCAAATGGTTATTGTACATAAGGGAACTTGGAAAAATTGATCTTAGCTTTGCTAAAGATACTGACTTACCCAAGCAAGAGAAGCTTCCATTATTGTGCCAACAGTCCAAAATGCTGAGAACATAACCATCCAAGTTCCTCGGTTAGGAGCAGGGATGAACTCTAGGAACCAAGAACCTAGAACTGGTCCACCACCCAGTCCAACACCGACCATAAATCTCAGTACAATCAAAGATAAGTAATTTGGAGCAAAAGCGCTAAGAAGACCAGCCCCACCAGTTACAATGGCTGTGAAGTTGAACCCAACCCTGTAGACAAGCATGAAGGGATCTAGAATGAGCAAAAATTAATTGCATGTTGGAAAATGGGTAACTATCACTGTGTAAAATGTAGATATGGGAAACAAAGAGGATATTCAAGGATTAGAACTAAATCCAAAAACTTCAAGATGCCTAGGTTAAGCTTCTTACTGGCATTTGTGTGCGATTACTCCATTATGGTTGCAAAAGATTGCATTGCTTAAGGTTAGAACAACCATAATAAAATCCCCACAGCCAATGGAAAAAGGAAGTAAAGAAGAACCTACCTTCTTCCATAGTTATCTGAAACAATGCCCCATGCATATGCTCCTACAAGCATCCCCACGAAAACAACACTTGTTATGAGACTTTCTGCCTGTGCCGAAAGCTCCCATTCAGCTTGAACTGATTGCCCAACAAATGACAAAAGCATCATCTCCATTGCTTCAGAGATTTTAGCCATCCCGGAGTATGCAAGGACAAATGCGTGGAATTTCCCAAACCCCATGGACACAAGGGCCTCATCCACAGTATAAGTAGATACACCATCCTCCATCTGAAATAAGCAAGAAGAAATGAAGAACAGATGTGGGGATGGGGGATATGGACTAAGCTTTGCTAAAATAACTAAAGACCACAGTTTTCTGTGCACTGGTAAATAACTAACTCCATAGTCAAACAGAACAAATGACAGTCTTTTAAAATATGAAGTAAAACTTCCGCTGTTGCATGGACCTGATATTCAGAGTGTCAGAGATCCGATTGCATATCAACCTGCAATCTGGACACCATACCATATGTACCAATAGCAAAAAGGAAAACCTATATGAATATGACACCATCAGTTAACCTTCTAAATTCATATATTCAGTTTGGGGAAAGAACTGAATTTGGCACATAAGGAGAACAACATGTGCTTCTAAATTGTAACAACCAAGTAATTGGCTTACTGCTTAACTGAGAATTTCCAATCCTCTGTGAAAAGGCGCAGTAATTCTTTGCACAGTCCAACTAAAGTGGGCAGCTTTTGCTTACTAATACTGGCAAATAAGTTCAGATTTGTCTCCTCAAGCGAAGAGTGCATCACAAAAACAGGTAACAATGTGGACCAAAATTAACTTACGAATAACCTAAACAGTAAGGACATCAAAGTAAAGCTCAGATTTGTGTCCTCAAGAGAAGCCTGGCACAAAAACCAGGAACAAGGTGGACCAAAATTAATTTCCGAATAATCTAAATGTTCAGGATATCAAAATAAAGCATATTTCCAACTGAGAACAAACTACTGGTCAACTAAACACCGTGTGGGGAAAAGAAGAGAGAAGCCTGAAACACTGGACTGGGGAATAAATTGCACCGTAGACTCCCCATTACCAAATCCAGAACCAATCCCCACAAAACTGAATGCCTAGCCGCAACGATTCACTGAATCATAGAAGTCCCATACCGGAGAGGGTGAAACGAAATCAAGAATTGCAGCCCGCGTAGCGGAAGACGGGCGGATGGGATCAGCGGACACGCCAATCTAGCAAACAGGTTACGAGGAAGGCATGAACGGAGGGGGGTCGATGGCTAGGAAGAGGGGGTGAGAGGCGCGATTGGTAGGTGAAGGGTACCTCGTCGGAGCCGGCGGCGTGACGAGCGCGGCGCCTCCGACTCTCCGGGAACGTAGAGAGGGCGGAGCGACGACGGCGACGACTGACTGACTGGGGCGGCCCACTTTTTTAGATTTGTCGTTTTACACCTTAGTACCCCAAGAACAGCGATATTTTTTGTCCCATGCACAAAAGTGACACATTTTCCCGTCGGATTTCTTGGCGAGTTTGGTATAACAACAACAAATCTTGGGTTTCACACAAAGAAACCGAAAAGTTTATAAAATAGTACAATTTGAGTATTGCTAAAGACTCATAGCCATTTGAGTCATCATTCACCGTTCGATCCTAAATCAAATATGTGTAGAGTAAATAAATTATGTAAATTTTTAGCAATAAATAGGTTCTTTTATAAGGTGTATTTGGAAGATTTTTTGAATGGATGGTTTAACCATCATTAGCTGTCACATTATTCTCTTTTTATTTACTACTACTAATAAAAGATCTGATAGATACGAAATCACTTATGCAGTTCTATGTCATACGTATACTTGGATTAATTATTTGTGAAAACTTATAAAGTTCAAATAGATCTTAATACATCCTACGAAAGAAAATGAGTTGTCAATGAATTATAGCCATTTGATCAAATATGTGCAAAGTAAAATATATTGTATATCATAGCCATTTGATTCACCCCACCCTCTTTTTAATTTTTTTTGCAAAGACCTCCTTCCGGCGCACCGTTTGGCGCACGGACCGGAGGTCAACAATCAACCGAGCGAAAGATGAGATCATCAGCAGTACACTGTACCGATCACCGTTGACTTGTCTTGCAAAGCTCATTAATTCCCCAAGAAAATTTCTCAGCCACACGCTGCTCGTAACCCTGCTGATTGGATGGCTGGCTAGCTAGCTAGTCGGCCACCTGCACACGCACGCACACGTCTGTACTAGGTGACGTCCGGGCTCTGGCCACCGGCCATGAGAGGCATGGGAGCTCAGCGCGCGCCGGGTCACGCCTCGTCCGGTTTGCCGCCAAATGGCAGGAGCCCCCGCCGTATTTGCCGCGGCCGGGTAACAGCACCCCGCCGCGCGCCGTTCGGCTTTCCCGGTTTCCCCTCCGCCGCTCTCCCCTCCCGTGCGCGTGTTTTCTTTCGGTTTCAATTCGGCGGCGCGGGGGGGGGGGGGGGGGGGGGGGGGTGCGATTGGTAGGTTAGCGACGCCACGCCATTCCCATGACGCCAACCGAAACCCGGTCGCCGGCCGCCTCATCCCGCTCGCCTCGCGCGCCCGTATAGATAGCGCTGCCGCGCCGCGCGTGCCGCCCCGGCCACGGGCGAGCCTGCCGCAGCCAGATGCCTATGACGACGACGATCCAGCAGGCGCCGGCCGGCTGATCGATCGATCGATAAGCTTATTAATTGTTAACTAGCTAGTGGCCACGCCATGCGGGCGTCGTCATCGCGGACGCGGACGCGGCTGCGGCTGCTCCTGCTCGTGGCGGCCTGCGGCCTGGCGCTGGTGGCGCTGGCGGCGGGCGCTGCCGATCCCGCACAACTGACCGATCGATGATCGTGTCGATCGATCGGCCCATGATGTACTACTTACTGTATGTACTTCCACTTGCATATATAGATACAACACCGTATATAGGTAAACGTATACTCCATGGCTAGCAGCTTCATTCAGCAAGTATGTACTGTACGGATGTAGTCTGTGGCAATGATCATATATATATATATATATATATATATATATATATATATATATATATATATATATATATATATATATATATAGACACACACACACCTTTGTATGTAGTTGTGTGTATCAGTGTATAAAATTACCTAGCAAGAACTATGAGGCCGAAAATTTAATTTATTGATAAAATTTAGTGACCCTTGTAAGGTAGCAAAGCTGATTTTTTTTATTCCTGTACAAATTGTAGCATACTACACCCTACCCACGCACACCATACACACCCTAAGGCACATGCTAAGACCTAAACTTATACACACAACACGCCCGCAATACATTCACGAAGACCAGAGCTTCGCTTAGCGATGAGAGCATCGCCTCCTATTGTGCTACACAGGCGTCGGAGGAAACCACAACTAAAATGGGGAATAAATCCCCAGGTGAGCAACCCACATCGAAGTTGGGCTCCGAACATGGGCGGGCAGGGAGCACACTGGCGTCCCTTGCCAACTGAGCTACGGCTCAGTCCTCAGCAAAGCTGATTTTAGCCTTACAGCTGATGCGGGGAAGAGAGTGAGGTGAGAGAGAACCTGTAACACCCCAGGGGTTACTACAAAATTAGTAAAACCTAAACGTGCTTAACCCAAAACTAATTGGCTTGACTGTCTGCTGCTCGTCGTCGCCGTGGTCAAGTTGGCCACGAACGCCGCCCGCAAGCGTTGCGCGCGACGTGTATCCCGTGCCCATGCCGTGCCCATCCCGCCGCGCCCTTATCCCTTCGCCCAGGTGCCTCACTCCCTCCTCTCCCTCCCAGACCACGCCGACCTCTCTTGCTCGCGCCCGAGCTCCACCATTGGCTGCCATGGCCACCGAGATCCACTTGGCGGTGAAATCCCACTTCCGGTCATCATCTTTGACAACCAAAGGCTAGAATCGACTTCCCTCGACTCACTGAAGCTCATGCTCTCCTCGTTCCATCGCGTCCCGCGAGTTTCCGCGCTCGTTCCCGAGCCATGCCGCCGCCGGCATGCTGCTGCTCGCTGCAAGCCACGTGCACGCACCCCTGCACTGGGCCGCCGAGCGCTCCCACTCCGCCCGGCCTTGCTGAATCCTTCCATGGCCGCCCCATCGTCCTCCCTCGCTGGAGCGCCGCCGCACGCCGCCATCACCGCCGCCGAGGTGCTGCTACCGCCACCGGCGCCTCTCCGGTCGCCCCCAACCCCAACCCCAACCAAGCCCACCTACAGGTAGTCCTCGTCGCCCTCATGCTCCTCCACCCCTCCCTCGCCGCCAGCAAGCCCTTCCATGGCCGGAATCGTCGTTCCCCTTTCTCCCCAACTTCAAAATCGCGACCAGGGACCTTGTGCGACAATTGAAACAAGTTCAGGGGCCTATCTCCACAACCATAGACTCATATGAATAGTGCTGCGAAGGGTTATTTTGCAATAAATTGGCAGAAACTTTGAAAAATCATAGTAAATCATAGAAAAATCAGAAAAATGCAAACTAAAATTTGTTGGATTCCTTGTTCTAATATCTATAACTTTTCTTATAGGTTAATCTTCAGTTTCTAAATAGTTTTTGCTCTAGTTTAAATATTAGTTTAAGAGACTGTAAACTTTGAAAATGCATAGTAAATCATGGAAAAATCATAAAATAGAAAATAAAGATGTTTTGGAATCCTTGTGATCAGATCTATGCAATGAACCTATAATATGACATGGGTTGGTAGAAAAATATTTTCCTAGAATTTTATTCATGCTTGTTAGGGATAAAATTTATATTTATAGTTATATTGCTCCGTTTGCTATGAAATTTTTATGGTAGGCCGTTCATGTGATGCATATGCTGTGGTAAAGGTGTTAGATTTATTTGGTGCATGTATACATGAGTTAATGATTTAATGTTGATGCTTTAACGTTTCTTCTATTAGAAATAAATCCCTATGGATAAAAATCATGAGACTTAGTTCAAGACTTTAATTATGTAACATACATCAGTTTTGCATCTTTACATCAGTTTTGCATCTTTACAGGATCATAGGAGCTATAAGTGTTATCCGGTGCATTTCATTCCTTTTTGCATCAACGATGTTGTATTTAACAATAGTACTTTATAAAAGCTATTAAAAATCATCCAAAATATAGGCTCTGTATTTATAATTAAAACCCCCACTTTAGAGTAGTAGTAGTATTTATTTTTGAACCAAAGCACCTGTCTTTATGAAATGTTTGCAAATTTTCTAGCTTGGCTTTGTAATTAAAATGACCGTTAAGTAGTAGTAAATATGACTTTATTTTATTCTGACAAAATAAATAGTGCTATAGCTCAGAGCAATGTCTGTAAGTGCTGGTTTTAGATGATCATTTATTGATACATTTGTTTATGATAATTATGCTCTTTTCGAAGTGTGATTCATCTTTTCTTTAATATCAAATGATATATTGTATAGTGTGTTGCACTTTTATGAATGCTTTGCGCGTTGTACTTTCATGCATTTATACATATGCATTATTGCACCTCATTTAGGTACGATAGATGAACCACGTGAAGGACGTGATATTGGAACCGAAAATGAAGACGATGTTTGGTGGACATATCCAGAAGAGGCAAAAACCAGGAGTACATGCTTGGACCAGAATACTCGCCAAACGAGTGTCATCTAACAAACATTGACCTAGTGTTAATCCCAGGCAAGCCCCGGTGCATAACCCACTATTTTAAATTATGAATTATTATATGTGTATTATTTGTGCATTATGTTGTTAGGAGTTCTCTGGAACCTTAATTGCATGATCCCTAGGTTCCCTTGGTCTTATACTAGTATAGATAGGTCGATAGCACTGCTATGCTTAAATAAGTCTCGGTAGAAGTCGAGTGATTTCCTGTCACTCGCGAGCTATAGGGCAAAAATCAGTAATTTCCGGTTACTCGCGAGATTTATAGTTATCTTTATATTCCAGTATATGAGATATGGAATGCAATATGAAATGAATGGAAATTTGAGACCGGACGGGGGAATGATGATGAGATATAGGTATGGCAACAGGACATGGTTCCTGGTGTCTTAGCCTCATCTGTGTCGATTGAGGGCCGTACCGTTGTTGGCCAAGGTTATTAAAACGATAAAACGACGAAACGAATAGAGGGTAGATTTTAACGAAACGATGGACGTTTTATCGTTTAAACGGACGTTTTAACGTTTAAACGTCGATTTCACAAGAACGTTTTCTCGTGAAAACGTCGTTTTCACGACGTTTAAACGTCGTTTTAATAACCAGATTGTTGGCCCTACTGATCATGTTTGAATTGTACTAACTGCATGCCGGGAGTAGGAGGTAGTCGAAACCGGTAAGCCTAGTACTGCCTTGCTTCAAAAGTATAGGAACCCGCACCCAACTTCTGGGGTAGTTGAGTAGTCGCGGAGAAATGGGGATGCATATGTTTACTTTTTGGTGGTCTCACGTTGAGCTCGACTGACCATATGTCGTTGGGCTGGTTCCTGTAGTTCGAGGCGGGGAGGGGAATGGTTGGTCCGTTGGTCCGACAGGGCTAATACGTGCCGTGTTGGTTAGGTCCACCTTTTTTTTTAGGGTCACCGGGGGGAGGTCCCCACCTGAATTTCATTAAAGGACCTTGTGTAGGTCAAAATATTACAAGATTTTCAAGGTTAGATCCACCTTGCAAGATTAAATCGGATCGATTCGCCGTCAGTCGCTCTCGAACATGAGCACCTTGATCTCCGGGTCACATCGTAGAAAGAACATGGAAGGGAATGAAATGATCAATATGGTTGTGCCTAATCAATTGTTTTTCCACACTGATTGGTGTAGAAATGCAAACCATAGAAAATAGGTACTCATTCCTAATTTGAGCTAAAATATTGAAAGTAAGGACCCACTCTTAATTGTTTTTCCGCAAAAACACACCACAGCCACAAAGCCATGCATGTCTAGATAGAGGGCTATGTATACCCTTAGTCGGGTAAGTCTTACTGAGTATTAGTATACTCAGGGTTTGTTGTTTACCCTGTTTCAGGTATAGAAGCTAACCAGGATTAATATCGGTGGGCTCGATGTGACGTCCTCACGTCTCCATAGTTATCGTTTTATTTCATTTTATTTCAGTTGGTTTCTAATAAAAATCTTCCTCAGGTTAGACTCTCTCTACCGCTGCTGTTATTTATTATGTGAACTTTAATTTGTAAAAGTCATTGTGTAAATATCTTAAAATTATTTACTATTTTGTAAAATTGTATCATGCTGGTACCGTCTGCGCTCGCCGTCGCGCAAGACTTATGGTGTGTTTCGATCGGCCTGTGGGTTGGAAACAGACTGTCAGGTTACACTTAATTAAGCTAATGCGCCTGATGCATTCAAATGATGGTCATTGCGCTCAATTAAATCGTTTCACTTGGCGGTTCTGTCACAGAACCAATCGACTGTCTTTGCACTGCCTCGATTAGCAACACTAGCTAGATATAGATCGAGTTCTGGTGGGCTGCAGTTGGGCCAAATGGACTGTAAGCAGGCCGAAAGCTTCACTCCATTCATTTCAAACGACTGCAGCTTCTTTGCAGTACTAGCTAGATAGCAGAAGACAGCCAGCACATTTGGTACATACCACACATTGTAAATGGAGAAGATACAGGTATTTTCTAGCATACTATGCAGCATCAGGTACGTGCTGCGCGTCATTATTTAATTTTATCTTATCTTAATTTCCTTTAAGTACTAGTACAATCTTGGCAGCTGGCATGTAGATATATCTTGTTTGGGTAGAGGTGAATTTGTTTCAGGCTCTGCCATCTTTCTTCCCGCGGGAAATCTTGAGAACAGCCGGGATGTGGACGTTGAACAAATACAGTCTCCAATTGATGCAGTTGGGATCAAAGTTAAATGTGTACCCATCTCCCTGGGCCGCGCCTGTCGTCGTCCCCCACAACTTCCTCAGGTTTGTGTCATCAAAGCTTCACAAATGATTCAGTTAAGAGAGCAGAAGTTATTCGGTACCATTGCAAGTATTGGGGTCCAAAAATGCCCTGAAGCAAAATGTCAAAATGTGTACCTGGAGCGGTGTTTTATACGCTAGAACCATGTATGCGTGGAAATAAGGGTATCTGTTGAACAATAGTAGCTTTTTATGCTGGATGTGGTCCTCATGTCATCCCTCACGCGAGGGTTGATGAAAAAGTAGCCGTATGTTGATTCCTCTAGAAGGTAACATTGCAGTGGATTTTGGTGGGCTGAAGTCACATGGTAGACTATTTGAGTCTTCTCACCGTAGTGTGCTGCCATGGCTACCATGGCAGCATTGACCACCATGTCTCCAGGTATCTACAAAAGATCTTTAAACATTTTTACTTGTGCTTTCTTTGTGCAATATCGTACCGAACAGTACTTACCGCATCGATTGCGCCACTACGATCACCTATGAAACATGGAACGGTTTGCTCGTCGTAGCCAACGATCAGGGCATCAATTGTCCTGCAACCGAAACATGGTCAGTTTTGTTCCTGAAGATCAAATGATGCCTCTGCTGATAATGATAATGGTCAGTTTTACATACCTAGTTCCTTCTATCCATCCAGGGAACGGTTCCTCGAAAGTGCTGGTCACATACTTGGCCGTACTATGACAACCGGGAGGTCTTCTCTTACAGAGCCCCGCAGCATCTCCCCCATAGCCTTGGTGAACACATAGACGTTGGGCCAGCCAAAATTGTTGGCCCTTTAATAGAGAAATTGGTTGGTTAGCCGCAGGTCACGACATATTTATTCACTTGATCAGAGGATTTAGAAAAAGGATATTTCATAAAGTATCTAATATATGTTTGTGTGTGTGTGTGTGTGTGTGTGTGTGTGTGTGTGTGTGTGTGTGTGTGTGTGTGTATTATGCATATACCTATTCAAGCCAAGCTCCTTCATGGCCTTCTTTTCTAACTGTTGTGAGCTGGTATCTTCAGCAGCAGAGTGTGCCGTGAGTGTTGCTTTCACCTCACTAACTAGCTCGAGCTCTGCTTCAATGTCCAAGTAGCGGTCTGGCTTGGGTGTTTCGCCCATCTGGATCAGATTCTCCGGTAGCAGGCCTTCTTGTTCACCGGTTAAGACATAAGCTACTCATCAAGAAACTTAAGATCATCAGCACGCTAATAAACATCCTAATAAGTAGCTAAATTCACCAAAGTTCATGCTTAGCTTTGCTTGTTTGACTCACCGGTGGAAACATGGAGGAGCATTTTGAGACGGGCACACTGCTTTGCAAACTGGCAAACGTTCATGGTTCCCAAGGCATTGGATGCCAGAGCGACGTCGTACCTGCACACAGATGGATCCGTAGATAGTGCGTGGAGCAGAGAATTCAGAAAACGTTCAAGCTTTCCTCCACTCCATGGGCGTACCTCTCGTAGAAATTGGTGATCGCAGCTCCGTTGACGATGATGTCAATCTCCTCTGATAGCTGCTTAGCCTGGGAGCTGTGGAGCCTGATGTCCCTGGCTACAGGTGATACTTTCTCTTGAATGAAAGAATGGAACCCGTCGCCGTGTATTTCTCGCAGAGTCCTGAAGAGTTCTTGCCCTACGACCTACAATTATCGACACCCCCAATGGAAAAAAAATTAAAAAAAATGAAGTGACGTCTTACCGAGCACTTTGAGGAGATGGGACGCAGTCAACGACACACGTACGTATCTGCGTGTGCAAATAAATATATACTCCCTAAGCCACTGTTGGCTTTCGTCTTGCCGTTTAAAAATTCAGTGTAGACGACGACGAGCGAAAATAAAAACCTTGAACGATAAAACCAGGCACGGAAACGAAGGGTGTTTACCTCTTGGAGTTGGAGCACGCGGTTGTGGGCAGCCGCGTCGTCGGGCGCCCTTACCAGCAGGTAGAGCTTCTTCACGCCGGCTGAACTCGCAGGATCTTCTCCACCAGTACTGCATATAGCTCACATCAGATAGTATATATGTATATTTGCCTAGTAGCTAGAAGCAAATATAGACAGATCAATATGCGTGTGAAGTACATTTTCCTAGGAAGCCGGTGGAGCCGGTGATGAGGATGGTCCTGTCCCTGAAACACCCTGCGACCTTAGCAGCGTCCATGCCTACTGCCGTAGTAGTACGCAAGTAGTGAGAGTCCTTGCCTTGTCTCCATGTCTCGCGATGCCAGTTGCATAGAGGCAGAGGCAGAGGCAGGGCGGGCGCGTGGCTTCTCTGCCTGTCCTGAATCTGCATACAACCGCTCTTCCATTATATTCAGACTGATGGATGGTGCAACAGCTAGTGGCTGTTCGTTCATTGTAGACTACTAGACTTGTAGTATGAGTACGGGAGTACAGTAGATAGTACTAGTACATAGTAACCCCATACCCAAGGCACTGAAGGCAGTACTACTCAAAACACAGGCACACAGCTAGCTAGCTTATATGGATAGATATGGTGGTTGCCAGATGGCCGGTGACACAAAAGTTGGTTAGAGATAGGCGGCACAAATTCATCAAATAAGAACACATTTCTTTCCAAGTAAAATGCATCGTTGGTTCTCGAATTTGGTTTGGACTGTCATCTAGCTCCCTAAATTTTCAAAATGCACAATGAAATCCTCAAACTTGCTAATCGCATCATGTAAAATCGAAATCGTCATTTTTAAGCTATAAGGTGGAAGTGTTTTAACTTATGTGGACTTTACATGTGGGTCAAAATTTTATTTTTGAAATTTTCTACTTACCTCTTATATTTTCTATGTTTTCCACAAAATTTTGTTTCGCAATTTTATGCTAAATATTTTTTCCCTAGTATTCCCTTTAAAATTTGTTTTTTTTGTTTTCAATTTTTTTAAATTTGGTCGTATTAGTTTATTGTTTTACAAATTTTTTAATACAAATCTTTTGTATTTGCGTATATTTGTACAATTAAATTGGTATGTATTATTTTTTTGTACATTTTGTATATAATTTTTTGAACAAATTATATAACTTTCAGTTTAGCTTAAGCAAGCTATGATTTGGACCTCGCGTGATAGGATTATCAAGTTTGAGAATCTAATCCGCATTTTGAGAGTTTGAGAACCGGGATGACACCCTGAACCAAATTTGAGGATTTTATTGTTTCTTTCCAACAAACACACAGAAGAGAGAAGCAATGGCAATGCATGTGGGATGTCGCTGCTGGCCGGTGTGCCTCGATCGATCATGCCTGTGCTTCTACATTTGTTCGAGCTTTATTTTTTGAACGAACCATCAAGTTCGTTCTACACTTCATTCTACTACTTGTCAAAGTAAAAAAAAAAGAGGTCACTAGCTATCATAACATGTGACCTTTCCTATTTGAAATAACGAACAAGATATACTGTTGGTCAAAAATAAAACATTAATACTTTGACTTCGGACAAACCTTGCACCACTACCGAACTTGTCCTGATCCATTATTTAGATAAATTACTAGTAGATGGTAATGATGTCTTCTTCTTTTCTCACTCTTAGCATTGTTAAATCTGTACTATATATGTGTATATGAGAGACTTCGACTTGGTCAGAAAAGTTCGATTCAACCTACCCCCTCCATGAAAAAAAAATGCACAAAGTTTCAATGGTTTCGTCCGGATGTAATATATATGATTGTGTTGATGCTATTTCACGAGTATATATTATTTATTTCTTTGCTATGTCTCTGATGATCAAGCTGCCACTACCGTGCTTTATTACTACTACTACTACATCTGAATATCTGATCATTGATGAAAGTGGGTGGCAGCTTTGTTCGCTTATTCTTACAATAATACCCGTCCCTAAAGTTGATTTCATACTAGCTAGTACACGGTCCTTGAATTTGGTAGTTGGAAGTTACTATTAAAAAAGAAACATATAATAATGTGGCACTGGCACTGCACACCCGGAAGCTTTAATTTTCAGTAATGCAGTGTGAAAACAAAAGTTGCCGTTTATAGTTGCACTTAATTGGCTGACGCAACTGTAGTAGCCACAACTGATCTGACGATGATATACTTTGCATCAGAGGACATTCAGGCGAGTAATTTCATATCCAAGCTGCAGCCGCCTCCACGCTTGCCACAGCTTTGGGGTAATAATGGAAGTGCCCGTGCTTCGTTGGTTGTCCTCCTTCCAAGACAGGAAGTCAGGGAATAATCCAAGGCCGTGAGGAAGTCTCTCAACGAACGGCAGTGCGACTGCATCCAGAGAGAGATCCAACTACATACATGCATATGCTCTACCTGCTGCACCTCCACCTCCGTCGTCCAGAGTTCCTGACTGCTAGCTGCTGCCCGCCTCCAGCGAGGATCTCTCTCTTCTCTTATCTGTAGATAGCCTGCGATGATATCGAGCTCGATCGTCATGCTCCAGAACGACGATGAGATACTGCTCGACGAGAGAAGACGACTCGCGCAAGGCATGGAGGTTCGCAACAAGCCACGGCAGCATCGATTCCCAGGCTATTTGTTCGCCGACCGTCCAGGGCCTCCGGCTCCGGAAGCGTTCACGCAGGCTCCGGCAGCGTGTGCTCCACCGCGCGCCCGGCATCCTCACGCAAGAGCAAGACCATGCATGCGCTCGCCGAGTGACCACCAAGGCCATCGTACGCCCCCGCCTCTGCGGCGTTCACCCGCGCCACCAACGGCGCCTAGCCGGCCCGTACGTCGAGGTCGCCACGACGACGAGCTCTGTCGCGGCGGCAGGCATGCGGGCGGCGGCGCGGCGCGCGGCGACCGGTGCGTGGCGTGGGCGGCCGCGCGGACTTGGGCCGCGATAAGCCCTCGCCAATCTCGGCCGGTCAGGCCTGATCCAACGGTTAATAACGCCTAAGGGTGGACGGTAAATGAAATACCGTCCACCCCAGACGGTATTCGAGCCCCGTCCACACCCTGGGTGCTCCGCCGCCCGCTGGCCGGTGGCCGCCATCACCATCGGCGGCAACCACGCCGCCGTGACCTTCTCACGTGATGCCGCGCAGAGGCAGGAGGTCCTCGACGCCGCCGAGCTGCCGCCAGACTGGCCTCGTGCTCCTCGCTGCATGCAGCCCGTCCCGTCCGGAACAGGCAAACGACGACCATGCTCGCCGAGGCCGTCGCGCGGCCGCGACACCGACACCTCGGCGGCGCGGGATCCATCCGCGTCGTCAACGGCGTGGAAGTCGAGGAGAAGCACCTCGGCGAGAGGCCCAGCTGCTGGCGCGCGGCGTGTTCCGGATCTCCTGGGGGGCGGCGCGGTAAATACTCAGTAGCTAGCCCTTCGTCCGCGAGGCGGACGCCGTGCGTCGGGAATCCGGGATGGCGCGGCGGTTCGGCGCCGACGGAGAGGTGCAGCGCCTGCTGGTGGACCTTCTCCCCACGCATGGACGGCGTTCCATGGCAAAGTGGTCGACGTGCCCGTGCTCGTGTCGTGTCTTGGACCAAACGTGCGGACGCGCAGGACCGAGATTATATTCCACGGCGGCGCGGCGGACAACGGCTGCAGAATTGAAGCGGCTCATGTTCCGAGGGGTACGCGGCGAGGATGAGCCTGCATAGATAGATCAGCAGCCGCGTCGCCGCCCAGAACCAGAGGTCCGAGTGCGCTGTGCGCGTCTTCAAGGGGAGGAGAACGCCCGTCGTGATGGCCTCCATCGCCGCTGCTACGTGCGGTCACCGTCCGTCCTCCGACCATGGGGACGTCGAAGAGCCTTGCCGTAGGAGTATGCAGCCGTCGCCGAGCTCGGACGCCGTGTCTCCCTGTCCGGGGCGGGAACGCCGAGGCCACCTACCTTTTTTTTAGACTCGACACTTACGCCAGTCTCAATGGGAAGTGTCATCGCACAGTTGCCAAGAGTACCACGTAAGTTTGACACTGGAATGACATAGTCACTCTCAGTGCACAATGTCATGGCACAATTTCATAGACACCTTACAGTATTAAAATAGTACAATAGTTGTGTGATCAAATGCACTAGAACTCAACAAAGACCATTCTCAGTGGGAGTGCCATCCCCGTGTCATGGTTTTAGCAACCGTGCCACGAGAGAGTCATGGTGATGACCCTAGTCATCTCTCTCCTCTTAACTCTATTGCCAAATCAGCAATTTTGCTGATGTGTCACAATATTTAATAACTATGACATTCATATGACTCTTGCACTAAGACTGGCCTTATATTAAATCATCGAATAAGAGTTATAAACGCTATCTGGCGGATAAGAAAAATGCTAGAGGGAGAAGAAAGAGGCGCGGGATCTTCACCACAAGGATGAATTATTCAAGAGATTATTTTTAGATGAGCAACCTAACTAAGAACCTCCCTCAACCTCCCACTTTTGGTGAGAACGAGAAATCAAGAGCAATCACTCTCTCTCCCTCTCATCCCCTCCCACGAAGCTCTCCCCTAGACTAGAGCAGATGAAATTAGGATTCCAGAGTTACCTCCAAACCAGCTATGTCTATGTCTATTGGTCCATGAAAAAAAATAGAAATACCTCTACGCTAATAACTAAAATACATGTCAACGCAGAGCAAAACGGTCTATCTTTTTGAAGAAGCATTGCACGGACACACCACATTCACGAATTTGCTTTGCCTTGACACAAAATTTGTGATGGTTCCATGTGCTCTCCATCTCCACCACCGAGCCGCACCGGACGCACCCTCGGCTTTGAGGTCCAAACTGGAAAATCTGCCCGCACGGTGGTTTTGAGGTCCAAATCACCCAGACTGTCCACCTCCGCTTGACCGCCACGAGACCTCGATGTTGACGCATGTACAGCATCAGCCAAGCCCCTCTGACGCCTCCGTCCCGCTTGACTCGACCGACATCGTTTTCATCCGTCCATGTACTCTCGTTGTTCAGTGCACCACGTAGATCGCCCGTGACTTCGCCCGGACTCCTCGATCCCTCGATCCAAGCCTACTCACATCCATCATTCACTACCCTTGGTCGATCGGTGTGGACCTTTCGCCTGACCTTCACTGCACCACTGCACCCGTCGACTGTCATGTCGCAGCCTGCACCCGCAGCCTGCCCATCACGAGCCAAAAGACATCAAATCCACGTAATGCTTTAATCACTCGTCATCCAAGCGGACCTCCCTTGGTCCTTATATATATATATACACACACACACTAAAATACGTTTTGATATGAACTCCAACATTTCGATATGAACTCCAACATCTATCATCAGAGATATTAATTAGGCGTGATGCACATATCGCTGGAGCACGAGAGCCGCGGCCCATGGATGCAACTCCACCCCATGTGAGAGTGAGGTAACCCAGCCGACTGGCCATGCGCCTGCTTCGACACCGGCAACAGGCTGCAAGCCAGCGACTGGGTGAAGTCAGGCCCACGAGCAGATGTTAGCCGGCTTTTTTCTCTCTCTTCTTCCCTCTCTTCTCAACGTAGTATTCGGCCTACTTACAGCCCACTATAATACTTGCTCTAAGACGATAAAGTGTGCGTATAGGAATTATATATACTAGGTGATTCTCCACGCGTTGCTACGGAATTTAATTAAGAGAGATTTGTGATAAACTATGATAAAAGATAGAATAATTCTTTAAATAAAACACTATGGAGAGTATGCAGTAAGACAAATAAGCAATGTACAAAATAGCGCACTATAGTGTTTTTCAATAACTGCAGCTACAACACCGTTGTACTAAATAGCTCGCTACAGCGGCACTATAGCGGCTGAGAAGACCTCTCTGCTAATTATCATAGCCCGCTATTTTATACAGTGCAAATAAGCACTTAGATCGAGTTTACTAAAAAAACAAAAAATGATAGATTTTTCTAATAAAAAAAGCTTGTATAATTTTGGTTAAATTTGAAAATTTATAGTTTAAAATCGCCTTGATTAGGGGGCCAGGCGCCTGCCCGTCCCGTGTCTCCGCCCCTGCAGAGGGAGGGCATAGCTGTGTCGAAGAACAGCAAAACAATGGAGCAGGTGAGGAAGACAGCAAAAGCCACTAACAGCATCTCGTAAGTCAGTGTTGCCATGGTGAGGCGCAACACGAGGAAATTGGAGGCGGAGTAGAATGGTTCGGATGCGGATGGTTTCCGATCCTCCTCCACCGATGCAGACGTGTTATAGAGAGCTAGAGCTGGAAAGGCGGATGGTTCTCGACCCCAACGGCCTATTTTGTTGCCTTTGTGATCATTTATTGTGAGTGGAGCACTTGATGTAGGGCAAGAAGAAAGAAAGACATGAGAATCAATTTATTTTGAGTAGAGCATTTGCTGTAGGGGAAGGAGATAAGAAAGACATGAGAATTAAATCAAAGTGATTATTTATTTTGAGTGTAGCATAGAAGATGTGTGTACTACGCGCACAAATAAAACGGTATAAGGATAGTGTGACGTGATGTTCATGTGTAAGGTAATTAAAGCTTTGCTTCCTGCATGCATGCATGATGATACATGTGTGACTGTGAATAATCGACGTGCAACTTTCAGTCTTGATTATATACATTGATTGCTGCGAGCTGGTGTAAAAAGTATATGAGTTTTGTGATCATTTATTGAGTGGAGCACTTGCTGTAGGGGAAGGAATAGACATCAGAATTTTGATGATGACATGGCGCAATATGAGTTGAGAGAAATAAAAATTAATGGTTTGTAGTGGGGTCGACTATATAAGTTTTATAGATTCTGCTCCATCCCGAAGCAAAGGGGCAGCAGGAACAACCCTAGAAGCAAAAACACAAAAGTGAACTGAAGACGATGGGCATCATCATCACCCACATGCACGTGACGTGAGCACCTGATGATGCAAACTAAGCAAGGAACGAATACAAAACGACCAGCTAACGACGAACACGCAAGGAACAGCATGCAGGGGCATCGTCGTACCTTCGAAGGTTCATGGCATGGCAGCAATGTGACGAGGAATCTTGTCTGGTGGTCGGGGCGTATACACATTATTATCGTATCATCACAGCGCAAGTCCCGCCTGATGCCCGGCTTCATTCGCCATGCCATCAGCAGCAGGCTGTCACTCCACCATCCCTACCTACCTCGTCCGATCCTAGCGAAAGAAGAGAGAGAGAGAGAGAGAGAGAGAGAGAGAGAGAGAGAGAGAGAGAGAGAGAGAGAGAGAGAGAGAGAGAGAGAGAGAGAGAGAGAGAGATTATCCAAATAAAAAAGAGAAGAAACGCACACAGAGGTAGTATAGTAGGCCAGGATAGGAGGAGATCATCATGGTGGAGCTGACCAAGGCCGTGCGATGGTGGCAGGAGGAGCAGCTGCGCATCCTCGTCCTGGGAAGCGTGGTGACCCAGCTGTTCCTCATAGCCTCCACGTCCCTGCGCAAGCGCGCCATCCACCCCTGCCTCAGGCTCATATGGCTCGCGTACCTGGGGAGCGACGCCCTGGCGACCCTCTTCAACCGCCGCAAGGAGGAGCAGAGCAGCCTGCTGGTGCTGCTCTGGGCGCCCATCCTCCTGATGCACATCGGCGGGCACGGGGTGGTCACCGCCTACACCATCGAGGACAACGAGCTGTGGCTGCGGCACGCGGTCACCGCCTCCTCCCAGATCGCCGTGGCCGTTTACGCCTTCTGCAAATCATGGCCAGCCTTGGCCGGCGACAAGCTGCTGCTGGGGGCGGCGGTGTTGCTGTTCCTGCAGGGGGGCGGCGAATGCTGGAGTAAGCCATGGCGCCTTCTCTTTGGCACCGTTGATGACCAAGTCATGAACTTGGATCGCACACCGAGGACGTCGTCAATAATCACAATCAGCGATAGCGATGGCCCTCTCGACAAGTTCGTGCAAGCCGTAAGGGGCTATGTTTCTGGTGCCAAGAGGGGCGACGCTCCTCCTGCAGATGCTGATAACAATGAGATGAAGCTTCTTCATCCTCTAAAACAGGCTGTGGACATCTTATCCCCGTACGCCCCTGTCCGGCTTCAACTCCTGAAATCCTTCTGGGTCCTTGATGACGAGGCGGCATGCGGCACCTTGAGAAAAGAGCTCTGCAACACCTTTGATGCTATCTACAACGGAAAGAAAACATCATTGTACACGCTGAAAATAATGGAAATAATGCTAGGGAGGATTCTGTTAGATATGGGGGGCACCATTATGCCTCTCGTAGCCTTGGGCCTCTTCCACAAGAGCCACAAGGAAAGTGTAACGACCCAAATGAAATTATCATGTTAAGCATTGCATCATGAGCATCCTTGTTTGTAATTATAAATTTTTTTTACTTCATTTGAATGCATTTGAATTTAATTTTGAATTGTTGATACAATTTGAAACTTATGCTTTGTACCCGGGTTGTCAAACCCGGAGTTTCCGTGTTTGCCAGGACGGGTGCGTGTCAAATGCGCAGAATTTGGATGCCACGTACACCGCTCGGGCCCACGCATCAGCCCGAGCCTCACCTACACCAGAGCACCCTCCCAGCTCTCTCTCACTCCCATTCACTCCACAATTCTCTCTCTCACACACACTCACTCAAGCCATGGAGGAGCTCCACCATCTCCACCACCATTGAAGCCCATCCACCTCGCCGGAGGACACCGGAGAACGACGCCGACGAGCTGCACCACCTCGACTTCATCTTCTTCCTTGGAGCTAGGAGCTTCTCCATGCTTCACCTCATCTTCTTCTTCCTCTTCCTCAAGCTTCAAGAAATAAGGACGACCTCGAGCTTCACCAAACCCTCTACACCATCTTGAAGCTCTTGCTGGTGTTCCACTCATTGCCGGTGAGCTTATCCCATCACCGATATACTCCCATTGCCCTAGATTTGGAAGCCATGAAGCCCTCTAGAGCATTTTTCACCATGGATGACCTAGAGCTTTGAAACCCTAATGCATGTATGTTTTAGCTACCAAGATAGACCCCCCCCCACACACACACTCCCAAGAACCTCTAGGAACAAACCGTACTCCAAACCGTGGTCGGAATCACCGGCAATGGTCATTTTTCTTCTCTACACAAAGAAACGCAGTAATGTCCGGAGTATCCGGGCCAGCAACCAAAACCCGGAGTTTTCGGGCTTTAACTGTCCGGACTATCCGAACACACATCCAGAGTATCCGGGCGCCCATAGAACACAACCCACTTTTAGTTGTTGAATTGTCTTGCACTTACCTATGCCTAATTCACATATGTACTATATGTCTAGCCTTTTTTAGCAAAGTTTTGCAATGTTAACGCAAACTTTCTCATATCATTTGCATATCATTGCAATCATTCATGGCATAATTATTTATCAAGCATCATTGCACTAGTGTAGAGACCGTGACGCCAAAGCAAGAGGAGGTTGAGCCGGAGATCGTGAGAGACGATACTTCCATTGTTAATCAAGGCAGGCACCTATGTATCTCAAAGCTTATTTTTGAATCTTAATTTGCTATTATAAACTATTGCTTGTGCATGGGCTTAACCCTATCTAGTTCATTTGATATGTGTAGAACCCACTTGGCATGTTCTCCTCTAGCTCTAGAATAACTTATACTGAGTGAAGTATGTATGTTAGACTTCTCGAATTAATTTGCTTAGCCATGCTTAGCTTGCGGTAGAAGTCGAGAGATGGCAAGGTCACCATCACTCGCGAGCTATAAAATGTTTGATTAATTTTACATAATTAGTCAGTGCTGGATAAAAGTGGAGCAACTAAGAATGATGATTCGGACTTGAGCAAGAATGGTAGGGCCATGTTGGGAGTGGATTCCAAATGGCTTAGACTTGCTTGAGTTGGTTAAGGGCCGTCTCTTTGGTCGTCGGTCTCTTGAGCACTTTTTCATACAAACCACATGCTTAATAATGGGACGGTAAGCCAACTAGCATAAGTTACACCTTGCCTTGATCGAATTCGGTGCGAGTTGTGATGGAGTGTGATCGGCGGTTCCGGTGCACCTGTCTTTCCCGACCGTTCGCTCATAGCCGGTAGTGTTTGTGTGAAAGGTTGAGGTATGAATCAACACTTATCCTTGGTCGTGGGTATGGTCGTTGGTCTTGTTCTCGTGTGGAAAAAGTTGTACACCCCTGCAGGGTTTTTAATCTATTGCAATAGCCGCGCTCTCGGTCATTGAACACGCTCTCTGAGGTTCGCTCCAATGTAAAGTCTCGTGATGGAGTTTATGGAAGATTGAGCTCATGGTTACATGATCACTTTACTTATGCGATTGTATTGGTGCTTTATATAGAGATATTAGATGCCATGCCTTTGCTTATTCACTTGATAAATCATGCTAGCATTTTTATATATAAATGTTAAAATTAGACAAGCCTCATGCATCCACCAAATATATAGTATTATGGATAAGCCCTGCAAGTACAAAATGTACTTACGGTGTTGCCGTTAAGTTGTTTTGCAGGTAGTATTCTAAGGAGTGATGACCACGTTCATCCCGCCGGAGCCGGCAATGTGGATGGATGGTGGAAGTTGCTCAAAGCTTATGCAAGTGGTGTTTTGGGCAAGAACATCATTATTGTCATTTAATACTCTCTAATTTTCCGCTGCGTTTTAGCTCTGAAACTAAGAAAAACAAGATAGGATATCCACCTAGACATAGGATGCACCTTAGATTGTAAAAAAAATTAATGGCTGAAAACACTCATGTATAGTGCTTATGTTATGGTTAAAATTCATAAGTTTGTAAGTTAATTAAGACTTGTAATCAAAAGTTTAAATTTCTGCTCTCATATATTTTTGTGATGATTGCTATGACATGAACAAACGGTATGCGAGTTGTTCCTGGGCGATGCTCGAGGCGCATACCAGGGACTACCGGGACTATTTTGCTTAAACTGGGTTGGTCAGTGGACGATAACCTGGTTTTGTTGAGATAATTTGGGCGGTTCCTCACAGAAAGTTACAGTGGTGGCGACGTCAAGCTCACCTATGCCTTTGTTCGGCTGCACCTGTGCGTTCTACTTGTTCGCCTCCATGAATCATCGTCTGGGATATAAGCTGGGATGGTGGCCTCAGGAGGTCGCCCAATGTAGCCTCATTGGGTTCTTCATGAAAAGGCACGACGGCTGCAGGGAGCCGCTACGGATACTTGCACGCAGTCTAGTCGGTCTCGTTGTGCGCATCCCGGAGTACAGAGACCGCTACCTCAAGGGCTTGTACAGCATGGATCCAGTGGGGGCCCCATCATCCAGCGGCATCATCGCGCTAGTCCGATCACATCTGGAGGCTGGCTGGGAGAAGCATATACACAGCGCCGCCACTTACAGGGCGTTCAACGACCGGAGGGGGCGTATGGCCCTCGAGCGCCATGGATGCGACTCCGGCCTGCTGCGGTCAAGCTTGGTGGTGCCGTTCGACGAGAGCATCCTCCTCTGGCACATGGCCACGGACCTGTGCTTCTACGGCTACCACCACCACGGCGACGCCCCTGCCCCTGGGGCTGCCTGCGCCGCCGCATGGTGCACGGCGTCGGCGTCTCGTCTCCGCCAGAAGGCCGCCCGGTGCAGGGAGATGTCCAACTACATGGCGCACCTGCTGTGCGAGAACCCCCAGATGCTCATGGTCGGCGCGAGGTGGCACCTGTTCAAGGACGCCTATGAAGACCTCTGCGAAACCTTGGGGAAGGAGACTAGCACACCAAAGGATGAGAAGGAGCTCGCGCAGAGAGTAATCGCCAAGGTGGAGCTCCCGCAGCCCGTGGGTCCAGAGGGGGAGGGAGGCGGCGGCTTCGTCCGCGACGCCCGCGCTCTCGCTGAAGCGCTGCTGGCTTTGGGTGACGACGGGATGTGGGAGGTCATCGAGGGCGTCTGGGTGGAGATGCTCTGCTTCTCCGGCGGCAGGTGCCGAGGGTACCTGCACGCCAAGGCCCTGGGCACGGGCGGCGAGTTCCTCAACTACGTCTGGCTCCTCATGTCGTACATGGGGATGGAGACCCTGGCGGAGAGGATGCAAAGGGCGGAGCTTCCCAGTGCGGGAGGAGACGCCGGCGCTGCTCCGCGGATTCCCGGCGAGCTCCACGCCGGCGGCGCACCGACCACTACTGATGAGATCGTTATTATGGAGGGCGAGGTGTGACGGGTGATAGATGCTTGCTCGTCGGGGTCATTTATTTGGGTGCCCCCGGCCTACTCTGCTCCCGGTTCAATTGTGTGCTCTGCTTTCCCGTGGAAGATTGCTCATTGTTTGTTGAGTGCCATGATTGTATACATTTCCTTTTATTTGAGATGGGGTGCCATGGTTGTTTGTTGATTGGTGTGCTTCTCTCTTCGCTCGTCGGCTTAATAAGAGCATTGCAATGCTATGTGTTCCTTGTTACTACGATGCTGCCTACCATCTGTGTATTTTGTGTGAACATCTGATAATTTCCAGAACAGTTTTCCTTCTTCATGTTACAACATGATTCTGTATAGTAGAGAGTTTAGCTGGATGATCTACCAAATTCATGTGAGTGCGGACCTTTTTTTTTGCTGAAATAAATGAGTGCAGCCTTCGGCGGGCAGGGCTCCCGTGGACAACCATACGAAGAAACACCGGTACTGTTGCTCTTCAATTCATTTCACAAGAGTGCACTTGTGCCCTTCACAAAGAGCGTTCAGAGGTCTCCTTTGGGAGCATAAGATTAACCGAGCGCATGATCTGCCACTGTGCCACATACCTTCCGCCAGGAAGGTTCCTGAAGGGATTGCATGAGGCTCATTTGGTCTGAGAACTGGATCGTAGTTGATAGCCGTATGCAGTTTAACAACAGGCACGCACGTTAGGCGATTCCAACAAAAGAGATACACCAGCAGGCAGATATCTTAGACAAACACAACGCAGAATGTATCATGCTATGCAACACTTGGCCTGCATCTCACCAGTGGTGATACATCTACATCGATTTACAGCCAAAAAAAAAGGCTATCAACTTAACATTGAGTCATTGACAACTATAAATGACACACAGATTAATAGGAATTGGTGGTAGACTGGTAGCTCTTGCTCTATCTTGTGGTGTGTACAATTGTCCCCATGTGCCCATGCTCTAGCAAATTGACGTTAGCTGTTGATCATTGCTGGTTCTGTTGTCTCTGCTGAGGGAAATTGGGATTCTGTGCCTGATTCTGAAGTCCTACCATGCCCTGTTGCATGTTCTGAGCACCGGCCTGCATGTTCCCGTATACCCCTTGCTGCTGTTGCTGCATTCCCATCATGCTGCTATTTGTGGCTCCCATACCAAACACTGCAGCAGAAAACATTGCAGAGAATTGCTCAGAAGTAGAAACTTGAGACAATTATTTGGTCAAAAGGTAAAATAGACTGTCAAAAGTGTGTGCCACAATAACAATTCAAAATCAAGGGCACTTAAAGCTTTGCATCTGGCAATGCTTCCAACACTATGGGGCCAAAGCAGCATACTAGCACCGGACAAATGCTAAAAAACTTAAAAAGAGGACAGTGCTCTGACTTTTCCTTGGTACTCTATTCCTGATGTTTTTGTAATGGCGTCCTACCTTTGCCTGAAAGTAATTTCCAATATATTTTACCCTTTTGAATTGTGATCGTGCCTCCACCATCAGTCTCATACAAATGTCTCTTCTAACTCTAGGGCCAGTTTTCTACCAAACATGCCAGCAATGCTACCAAAACAGTTGATAGTGGTATATGATATGTCTCGAATTCATGGCTTGAAACAACAATTTTATCCACTTGACAATGGTAACTTACAAAAGCTAGAGGAAGGAAACAGTACGTACTTTGGTCAGTCAGCATTTGGGATGGATGACTCCTTTGTGGATGCCCACCAGCCATACCATACTGATTATTAATCATCAAAACAATAAAATCAATACAAAATGTTATGTGTGAAGAACAGCATACATTCCAGAAACAGCCAAAAAAAAGGCAACATATGCTAGAATCTTTACATGACGCAGCTTCTTCACTAATCATGAAATCATGTTCATGATGATGGACAAGATACCATTAGCATAAGAGGAAAACATAAAATGGTAACCTTAGCTATTGTTAGAGAAGTCAACTGCCCAAACTAGCACTTAACTACTGCCCCAGTCCATCAATTAGAGAATCTAGTGCTGAACTTGCTTGGGAAACCCAACTTCGGCATTGACAATATGAATCATGCAACTAGGCAAATAATAGGCCTTCATAATCAGACCCCCCTACAGCAAACACTCATGTACAATACAGCAATAAACTCCTCCTTTCTAGAAGATTTACAAGGGTAAAGGGAAATACAGACTGTCATCGCCCAGTAATTGTGATGGTCAATTATACACCACGCATGCAGAGAACTATTTTCTTCAAACAGATTCAGAATATTATTTCTGAATAAACCTGGATACAGCGAAACAATATAAAGGCACTGACCTGCATTTGAGGCATAAGCGACTGTGATTGCATTGTTCCAGGCATATTTGCCATCTAAGATGGAAAAATAAAGGCAAGATTAATCAACCATGAGACCATGTACAGAAAAGTATATAGATCAGATTAGCAACTAAACAAACTAAAAAGTTTTTCTCGTTAGGTCCTTCATGACATCGTAGATGCATATCAATAAAGTCCAACAATGTGTTAAGGAAACCGAATGGACTTATTTTCCAAACTAAATTATTAGGAGAAAGCATATCTAACCATTTGTGAGTTTGATGGAGCCTGTGCAGCAGTGAACATTGCACTATTTGCAGGTCCAGCAAACTGGCCCAAGTGACTTCGTAGCTGAGTTCCTTGGTTCAATTGACTCTGAGCCATGCCTGGTTGCATACGTCCAGGCTGCATCTGCCTGTTATGAAACTGTTGTGACAAGGCTTGGTTGTACTGCATTTGTTGTTGACCAGGGACCTGCAAAAGGTATTTTTAGAAATTCAAGTTTTCAGAGGAGGAGGAGAGGGGGGGGGGGGGAGGGGGGGGAGGGGGGGAGGGGGGGGGGACTATTTCAGCAGAAAAATAAGGCTATCAATTTGCCTGTAGTTTTTGTTGAGCCTGCCCCTGTAAATCTTGTAGCTGAGGAAGTGCGCTCTACAGGAAAGTGTGGATTGAGTAAGCACATGAAATGGAATCACATACAGAACGAATGTAACACAATCAAGAAGGAATCGAGAAGGAAAACATGTACTAAAGAAAATCTATAAAACTAAAGCACATCCATAGCTCCAAATGTAAACATGTCTTTACCTGTGCTAACATCCCAGCAGCTGATGGCCTTAGCTGCTGTTGAGCATGCAATTGGTGCTGTTGAGATGCTTGTATCAGCTTCTGCCTCTGTTGTTGTGGTGTTAGATGCTGCTGGGGTGAAGGGGTATTCATCATATTGGTGCCAGACCTAGGGGAGTTAGCATATGGCATTGGAGGAGTAGACACATTCTCAAAATTAGGGGTTCCTGTGCCTCCAGGTGATGGCGCAGGTCTTCCAAGTAACTGCCCTCCAGGTGCCTGCAAGAAGTATCAAGGTTTCAAATCATTTTTTTCACAGGTTTACGACGTTAAAAAATGTTATAAAAGCTATCATCGAAGCTATCCTTCATTGAGAAAATATATAAAACAATAAAAATTGTGCAATATAAGTCCAAATGGAGTGCTAATACATGCTGATACATCACATCCGACACTAATACAATGAATCATGTTCAGAAGACCATCACAAAATCTGATAATGGCATAGTCTAGACTCGATTTAGAACGGATATAATCCTCATCGAGTTCATTAGAAAGATCTTAAGATTCATATATATGTGCACCAAGAAAAACTGGGTCCCCCTAGAAAAGACCACTTTGAACACGGCCCCAGCTCATTTGGCTCGTCTACTTGGAGCTAAGCATAGCATCACTATTTTCCACTGCACACCATTTATCGGCACTATAGCAGCCATAGCTAGCTTAGCGGGTTGAGGTTCCTTAGCTTAGCATTTAGCCAAAAAAAACAAATAGATTTAGAACACTGAGTAACAACACCATGGGGAGATGATTGACATCATGTAAAACAATTATCTGTATTTGGCTATTGCCATTGCTTATGAACTAAAACTATTTTAACAACACCATGGGGAGATGATTGATATCATGTAAAACAGAATGAATCACGCCATTCAATCTGCCTCTTTCTGAAGAGGTATTCAACCAAAAGGGCAATAAGATAGACCTCTCCTAATATCATGATGACAAATCAGTTAAAATTACGTAACAGAAAGTCAGAAACCTGAATCGGATTTCCCTGGGTGTTGACACTACTAGGTGCAAATGTTGAGGAACTTTTGGGATAGCCACCTGCGAACAAAAATAGCAATTAGATGCTGATATTGAAGCCTTTCTGCGAAATAGATCTTCAATGCAAGTGTCAACGAGTGGCATATAAAGATTTTTTTATGGAGCATGTCACAAAAAATGAGAACAACCCGACAAATCATAACTCAGAACAGGGAGATGATCATTTATACAATTCAGATGCACAACAAAATTTACGTACCAGAATTATCACCAACATTTTGTGCCCCATCCCCAAAAGGAAGTACTTCCACTAAATGGCTAGGAAGAGATTGTGGCTGCCTCTGGTCTCCCGATATCCGTAATCCTGGCAATCAAATAATTTCAGCAGGGCAAAGTACTGAATTGTAACAAGAATGGAAGTAAAAGGATCATTTATTTGGAGATGTAATTGTATTTGTTATCAACATTGGTAAAGCAT
Organism: Panicum virgatum; assembly: GCF_016808335.1. Taxonomy (NCBI): domain Eukaryota; kingdom Viridiplantae; phylum Streptophyta; class Magnoliopsida; order Poales; family Poaceae; genus Panicum; species Panicum virgatum. The sequence goes on along the minus strand of NC_053137.1, from coordinate 55,591,432 downwards.
TATGTCTTTCACCTTCACCATAATTTACTGCTGCTCTAAGTAAGCCTTCCTGCTCCTGTATCTTTGCAGCTTGAGCTTTGTCCAATGTAGGAACAAGATTTGTCCCCTGACGACTTCCTAGCCCATAGCTCTTACGGCAGTCAGCAATTACTTTCTCAGCAGTTTCGCATGCACTCCCAATCATGTCTATTCTAACCTGAAAGGAATAATAACAAGTCCATTCTACTTTCTAGATAGCCAATAAATCAATCAGGTACCACTTGCTATAGTTTTTCATTCTTCATACTGAATTGCTCACCTTTATCTTTTCAATCTGTGTAGGAACAGGTAGATTTGCTATTCCAGACAATAATTGCTCTTTTTTTGTAGTTTCCTCAACTTCCATCTCAGGCAACAGTTTTGATGACAGCATTACAGGTAGTACTGCAACACTCACACAATGAAGTAAGAATTATGCTGCACCACTTGTAGCAAATTACTGTACAAACTGAGTATTCACATTATACAAATTGTGAACACTAAATTGCAAGGCATCATGACCAGTTAGAGCAACCAACCATTTTCCAACATCTTCTTAGATTGACTCTTCATGAGTAACACAACTTGTGAGAAATAAACAAAGAAACAGCATACCAAAATATAACGACATTAGCTCAGCTGGCCATACTTCTAGACGTCATTAATCCCTACTACAACAACAAAGAATCCAGATTTTTTTTTCCTCCAAATACATTGAAACATAGATGAATCATAGAGTTGGGCAATGCTGAACCATGAGCAGCCAAAGGCTACCTGGTATTCAGTCAAATAAGACAATATTTGTTTGATGGATTCCCTTAAACTCAATACAGTTGGTTACTGAACAGAACTCATTAAAATCAACATTTAAGTTAAGACGTAAACAGAGAGGGTTTATATTAGATAATGTCTTCCTAAAATTACATGCTTCGATTTACCAAAAGGTGTTTCTTGAAACTGCTATCCCTGAACAGGAAGAAGCTCCATTGCACAACTGAATCAGTAAACCCTGAGATTGAACTAGAACATAGCTGACAGAAGGAAAAGTATCCTATATATTAGAGAAAACTACATACTAGTTATGATTTCTAGCAAAACTAATCCTACTATGTGCTAACTAAAGTAGACACAAAGATAAACAGAAATATGCATATCCATAAAGGGGGCAAATTGAAGGATATTTCGGAACAGCATACTTGGAGCATTCTCGGCATTGACGTTCCTGGGGTACACTACAAACACCTTGGACACATTCTTAATGTCCTCCACAATGTTGAAGAGCTCCATGCTCACCATCGAGAACTGCCCGAGGACGTCCTGCCTGCAATTCACCATACCACAGGAAGCCAAACCATACCAGTCAGCAATCTCGCAGCGACACAACACCAGCAGAGATGCCGTAACTAAACCCTAGAATCCCTGTGGACATTAATCGGGAGCCGGGGGGGTTGGGGCTTACCACTTTGGGGAGGCGGTGGGGTTCGTGCGGGCGATGACGTCGAAGTCCTCGAGGATGCGGGAGATGGCCTTGTACAGCCCCACCGCGCGCGCGCGCATCCCCTCAAGGTTCAGCTGCTGCTGCACCCCCGCGCTGAGCCGCTCGACGCGGGGAGCCGCCTGCTGCTCCCCTGCGGCCGCGCCCGGGGGCGGAACGCCAGGGCCGGGTGCTGCCCCTAGCGCCGCCGCCGCCGCGTCCATCGCCGGAGCACTAGCGTGGGAGCGGTGGTGGTGCGGCGGAGTGGAAGGGGGAGGCGGCCTCGAATCGGAAGGTGTCGGGATCTCCGGGAACCGGGGGTCGATACCTGTGAAAGCCTCAGTTTCCGTGCCTGGCTTACACTGACATGTGGACCGGTCAGGTCAGTGCTCTACACTAGCTTAAACCGTGTGGCTGCTCCTAAACCGAATCCAATTTTTTCAAGCCTCCAAATTCAAGATTTGAATAATAATTGAAATCTAACAAAACATATTATTGTACGAGTCTTTCTTCAAGGAGTGCATATATACTGCCCTTTTGAGGTGCTATAAAATAATTCTGCAAGGCCTACTCTTATTTTTTTTTCAAAATGCAGGACCTCTTAATCTCAGTTAGAGCAAACTAGTGGGAAAAGGCACGTGGACGAAGGAAAACATTAGATGAATCCTTTCTAAAGGTGGAGGTATTCATGATGCACCTCAACAAATCAAATGTTATCACATTGCTCGCTTTGTTCAGGGAGAATTGTCGTTCCAATGAATTTGTTTCGGTAGTAGTACACTGTTCTTCAAAGATTTACCACTTCTGAACCTCTCTTTCTTTTTGATAATACATGGATCATGGATCAGGCGTGCGTTTGCGGTTCAGGAAAGGTACTCAGACATTCGGGCGTCATTGCACCATTATGCTCAGCCTTGGCACTGTCAACAATTTCAGCAGATTTAAATTCAGATTGCAACGTCACGGCACAGTACTCAGTCAGTGCTCACCAATACTATGGCTGTGTTTAGTTGCAAAATCTTTCTCTCCAAACTTTACTATTCACTTATCACATCAAATCTTTTGCCTCATGCATGAAGTACTAAATGTAGGTAAATAAGAAACTAATTGCATAGTTTTGATGTACGTTGCGAGACGAATCTTTTGAGCCTAGTTAATCTATAGTAGGACAATATTTATCACAAACAAACAAAAAATGGTACAGTATGCTACAGAATCCCAGTAACTTTTTTTACCACTTTTTGCGGATCTAAACACAACCTATGAAAGCAAGCAGCATAGCGGCAGCACTGCAAAGTCTAGTCTCGAGCCCTGAGTTATTGCGCGCGGTTCGTATCACATCACCAATATCAGTAGCATACAGCATAACAGTATCGGCAAGTACCACAGGATCCGATGCGCATGCGCGCCCCATCGCCGCACATCACGTCCTCCGAGTTCAAGTTCGAATTCGAACTGCCGCCTCACGAATCGCAACTAATTAACCCTAACAGCTCCACCACTCCACCAGCCGCCGCACCTACAAGAACCGGCAAAAGGCATTGAGTGCAAGCAGGTTCGCCTCTCGCTGCAAAAGCCAGCAGCCAGCTAGCCGCCGCTCCCCGCCTTCTCCGCTGCTACCTGCAGTCATCATCGCCGGGGGTTTTTCTCCTCCTCTGCCGGTCGACGGCGCCGGCCTACATCCTGCGGTGCAGATCCGGCGAGCGGCGTCTACGAGGAGGGAGGAGGGTCATCGGCCGGCGGCGGCACGCATCCCCACCCGGGTGAGGAAAACAAAGAGGTATCCGCCGCCGCCTTCCTTACGCCCGCGCGGGCTTCCGCCCGGTGGTACGTTCGGGCGGCGGCCTCACCCTTTCTAGATCTTCCTTCAGCACCATAAGCATCATGCTGCCTCCGATCCTCCGCTCCATTTTCTTGTTTCACTCATCATCCTCTCCATCTTGCTTTGCATCGCAGTTAAACCGAAAGAGCATGCAGCTGAGATCCGCCCGCCGCCTGGCCACGCCGCCGGCGCCGGCGCCGAGAGGAGGTGCGCCTGGGGAGGACCGGCTCAGCGGCCTCCCCGATGAATTGCTCCTCAAGGTGCTCGCCCGTCTCGGATGTGTACGTCAGGCTGCGCGCACCAGCGCGCTCTCGAGCCGGTGGCGCGGCCTCTGGACGGAGCTTCGTGACCTGACCTTTTACGGCGCGGACCCCCCCCCCCCCCCCCCCCCCCCCCCCCCCCCCCCCGCCGCGCTCGCCATGGTGCGCCCCGACCTCAACCGCCTCCGCCTCGGCAAGCTTGGCTCCAAGAGAATCTCCTTGCGGCTACGCGCTGCAGCCCAGCTCGCGCCAGCTGATCTCCTAGTCTCGGTGGACTATGACTGCTACGACCGCGGCCTAATCGAGATGCCAGTATTCAAACGCGCCACCTCGATCACTCTGTTCATCGACAGGTTCGACATTAGCCTACCTCCCGCTGGCAACTTCGACAAGCTCGAGCACTTTGTACTCAGAGGTTACTGCTCCGTCAACCACAGTGTCTTCCTTTCCCGTTGCCCGCGACTGCGCGAGCTCGAGATAATTAGTCCCGTGCAGAACAAGGTAACCATGCACCTAGCTTTCTCATGTATCTTCTGCAAATCAGCAAATCCATGCATGCACATTCTTTACACATCTAGTCCCTTAACTCTTTGAAGTGTTCGTAACGAAACGTGCTTCTGTACTTTCTAGGAATGCTCATCAGAGAATTGTTACTGCGATCAAGCTGGCTGCTGGAGAAATGGACAGATCTCCTTGCCAAACCTTGAAGTGGTAGAATTTGTAATCTTCAGGGCTGCTGATAATGAAGTCGATTTTCTGAAGTTTATATTCAGGTCGGCGCCAAGGCTAAAGAGAGTGACCATTAAACAGTGTAATGAGGTGTCACCAAGTGACAGAGGGTACCAGGAGTTCTGCAGCATCCTTGAGGCAAATGCTTCCATCAAATGCATCTGGGTGTAACGAATGTGTGTCATCTTTAGGCTTAGCCTGATCGAAACCTCAAGTTATGCATTGTTGTTAAACTCTTTTTCCTATGTTATGCTTAAGAATATAACCGTTTACATGATGGCACATTGCAACGTTGTCCATCTTGATCTTGCTCGGAATCAGTTTCGTTTCATTATTTGATCATCTATATATCAGTCTCGACGTCCCAAAATAAGTGTTATTTTAGCATTCAAATTTTATCCCATTAGGAGTGTTGTTTTAGCTTGTAATGAGATCCATCTAATTATGAAAACAATACTTAACCCACAAAAAAAGTAAAGCAATCCCACGTACGAAGAAAATATTGTAGTAGCCAATCAAATACTTAGTAGATTCCCCCTGACTGACCATTACATTATCAGCTGACTGACTTCCCATAATGTCGCATATGTTCCCGGTTCTTTTAAGGGTGTTGTCGTGGTGAAAAATCTTTCAGCTAGAGAGCCATCTGCGCTTGGTTTAGATACTTACTACAAGCAGTATTATCTTTGTCTTGCGGCCGCCTCTGCAACAATTAAGTGGTATATATGCTCGATACATCACGATCACGACAAAATTAGGCTTCAACTTTTATGGTTCTACCCCGTTCAAGAACAGCAATGACTTCTGAAGCACTTGTGGGTGTATTTACCATGATTTTTCTTACAAACTGAATTGTGTTTCTCCATTGGGATTCTGTTGTACCATCCTTCACTTCTTAATAACTTTCTTTTTTCAATTTGAATCTCCCTTTGGATAAAAGTTACACTTGTGTTCAGATTTCAATATGGCCATATCTCCTTTTCTGGGTTTCATTTCATTTGTTTTTACAAGTTCATCTACTATCACATATGAATCTTATGCCAAACTTCTTTAAATTTGTTACAGGATAGAATCAGAAAAGGGTGTATTTATTACTAACCACTCATTATCAGTAAGGCCAGTCTCAGTGGGAGGGTCATAAGAGTGTCATGGACATTAAATTTGATAACATGTACCAATAGTATGAGGAGAGAGAAAAGAAGAGTGTCATGAAATATGAGATGAGTGTTATTACCATGACCCTCCACTGGCACAGTTCTTAAGATTCCAGTCTAGGTAACTGTGTCGATGACACTCCCACTGAGACTGGCCTAAATTCTTAAATGAAGTTGTAATTGTGAAGCTTTTGTTTCAGTTCAAGTTAATCATTAGTTTAATCATTATGAACTGGCAGTATTTTGTGCACACTCTTTGGTCTCTATATGATGACCTCTTCTCTGTTAGGCACCGTCTCCAGAAAGTCCTCTCCAAGTGGAGTCCCTTTTGACTTTTGCAGATGGCAGCAACAAATTGTATTGCTTTTGTGGTGTTTTGACTTAACTAATTATTATAATGAATCCTAAGTAGTTAGTCCATGCACTTATTACATTCTGTATACATTAGGATCTTGATTATTGAGGTTATATTAGCTTGAGGAAGCAATCTTTTGAAGAATTAAGCAGTCACTTCTTCTTCTTCTTTTTTGGCTTCAATGCCTTCGTTATCTTATTGCCAAGACTTAGAAGCATAATAAGATAAGATTCACTGCATTTAAACCACTCTAAAACTAGTAACTCACAACCATCAAAGATTTATTTGTTTCCTACATTTCAATGAGTCTATTACTCCTTGTGTTTTACTAAACCAGGAAAACTGGGGGTTCAAAGTTGTTATTCTTCTTTTCTATCTATTATAACTATATTCATCATGAAAACCTCTCTTTACTGTCAAGTTACATTCAATGGGTCATTTGACCATATGAACATTGACTCAACTAGGTAATTCATTTAGCATAATGTACCTTATAAAGTAGCATTAACCAAGTATGTTCAAACACTTGTGCCCAGAGTACCACATTGAATTTGTTTCGGTAGTAGTATACTGTTCTTCAAAGATTTGCTACTTCTGAACCTCTCTTTCTTTTTGATAATACATGGATCATGGATCAGGCCTGCAATTGCGGTTCAGGAAAGGAATTCAGACATCATTGCACCATTACGATCAGCATTGGTACCATCAACAATTTCAGCAGATATAAATACGGATTTCAGATCGCAACGTCACAGCACAGCACTCAGTACTCACCAGTAGTAGTATGATGCAAAACAAGCAGCGCAGCAGTAGCACTGCAAAGTCTACTCTTGAGCCCGAAGTTATTGCGGTTCGTATCGGCAAGTACCACACGATCCGATGCGCATGCGCCCCGTCGCCGCACACCACGACCGGCGCCGCCGCGTCGAGCTCTGCAAGTACACTTGCCGCCCGCAAAAAGCTCGACGGCCTCCGAGTTCAAGTTTCGAATTCGAACTGCCGCCTCACGAATCGCAATTCGCAACTAAACCCCAACGGCTCCACCGCCGCCGCACCTACAAGAACCGGCAAAAGGCTCGTAGCAGAGCTCCTGCAACTTCGAAAGTGCACCGAGCGTCCACCATGTCCCGCAAGAAGCCATCGGCCCCGGCGCCGGCCATGGCCTCCACCGGCTGCTCCGGCCTCATGTCCTGCCTCTCCATCCACCGCCGCGGCCCGCCGCAGCCGGCGCCGAGGGGGGCAGAGGACGCGCCGCTGCGCAGCAGCGACGCGGAAAGGTACGGGAAGAGGATGCAGCTCTTGGAGGAGGAGATCAGGAGGCTGAGCGAGTGGCTGGGGGGGCAGGAGGAGAGGCCCGCGCCGCCGGGCGCCAAGGCCGGGGAGGAGGGCACCGGCTCGGCCGCCACCGAGTGCTCCAGGAACGGGGCTACCAAGAGGTGTGCCAGCGTCGGCCACGGCGCCAGCAGCGTGCAGGATATGGTGAGGCTGGAGGACGGGAGCTACCTGCGCGAGGTCAGGAGGGTGCGGGTCGGGCGGCCATGGGAGAGGCTGGCCGTGCAGGTGTCGCGGCCCGTCGTCCCCGTGGACGCGTCGAGCGCGTCAGAGGTGAGCTTGATGAATGAACCTCGTGATCGTTGAATTGTGCTGCGCGTGATCATCCATTGTCCCCTGTTTTTTTTGTCTCACAAACAAATGCATCCATTGTCCCCTGTTTTTGGTCTCACAAATGCGACGCCTTCGCCAGGTTCTTGACAAGATGGCAGCGATGAGGGCCGAGGACCTGTACAAGTTCCTGATCAAAATGATGCCGCTGAAGGACATCACCGGCCAGCGGAAATCCGGCGAGCCCGTCCGCCGGACGGCGAGGCTGAGCTCGGGGGACGACCTCCTGGAAGCTCTCGTCTTCGAAGCAACGGACGAGCTGGAATCTTTGGTCCTGGACGGCCTGAAGATCCAGATGTCCCCGCCGGCCACCGAACCCGCCGCCACGGTCGCCGCCGACCGGAGGCGCGACGAGGCGGTGGGCAAGGGCTGCATGGTGCTCGTGGTCCTGGTGCAGCTGAGGGATCCGAGCGAAAGGTACGCCGCCGTCGGGGCCCCCATGATCGGGCTCATCGAGGCGTCCCTGCAGAGGAAGGATGGCGCGGTGAAGCAGGAGATGCGGGGGCTGCACGCTGCCGGGATCAGCTTCGTCAACAGGAAGCCGAGGGATGGCAGGTGCATCAGCATCATGTGGAGCGCTTCTCTGAGACAGTGCAGGAGATCACACGACGGCGGTGGCGGCGGAGTCGATGGCGACGGCTGCCGGTGCACTTGTGTTCGGAATCCGAACCGTGTGTTCCAACGCTAGAGATCATCAGGCTATCAAGGTGCTTCTTTTTTTGATCAAAGGCTATCAAGGTATTGTTATACCGAGCAAGTTGCCTTGTTCAATAATAACGGTGCAAATAACACTGGATGTGCATGGATCTGACCTCACATGTCAGTAACACTAGTGTTGCTCTTTCTTTTCATATAATATATTTGGTGTCCATTATTATTTATAGAATTTTATAAGAGGCATTAATTTCCTTGGTTGCGGTGACGTGTAGCGTATTTAGGGCTTGCGACGAGAAAGGAGATCGAAGACTAGTTCCACGCAGGTCCAAATCCCCTTCGAACCGACTTAATATTAATCACGCGCGCGAACACGAGATCAATCCGCTAAACGAGTCCGATCGGTAACAAGAAACCCTAAATCCCCGCGACAATATTATTAGCGTGAGTAACTCTCGCCAAATCAATCCTCCCGGACGGGCTCCTGGTCCTGCCACGCAGCTGCGCCGCCATGGCACCGGAGGGCAATGAGGAGGATTGCTATTGCGACGCCGATGACGACGACTACGAGAGCTACTACGGCACAGAGGAGGACAGCGAGAGCGAGTACGGCGGCAGCGGCGGCGGCGGCGTCAGTGATGACGACGGCGACCAGCAGGCCATGGAAACCAACGATGACGAGGACAAGGAGCGCGGCGAGGGCTACGATTTCGAGACCGAGGACGACGTGCGCAGGTGCCAGGACGAGGTCACGGCGAGGATGTCGGAGCTGCTGTCGGTCCCGCGGGGCTTCGCCGCCGCGTTCCTGCGGCACTGCCGGTGGGACGCCGAGCAGCTCCAGAACGAGTGGTTCTCCGACGAGTGGCGCATCCGCGGCGCCGTCGGCCTGGCGCCGGGGCGCGGCGCCGTCCCCACGGCGCTCAACGACCGGCCGCTCGACTGCGGCATCTGCTTCGACCGCTCCGCCCCCGGCGAGATGCGGTCGGCGGGGTGCCCGCACTACTACTGCCACGGGTGCTGGCGCGGCTACATCGCCGCGGCGGTCGGCGACGGCCCGCGGTGCCTGCTGCTGCGGTGCCCGGACCCGCGCTGCCCGGCGCCCGTCGTGCGGGAACTCGTCGACGCAGTGGCCGCCGGCGCGGACCGGGCCCGGTACGCGGTGTTCGTGGTCCGGTCGTACGTGGAGGAGGGCACGAGCAAGTACGTCCGGTGGTGCCCGGGGCCCGGGTGCGCCCTCGCCGTTCGGTCCCGGCCGGGGTCCCGTCCCTACGAGGTGTCGTGCCGGTGTGGGCACGTGTTCTGCTTCCGGTGCGGCGAGGACGCGCACCGGCCGGCGTCGTGCGACACGGCGCGCGCGTGGGCGGCCAAGTGCCGGGCCGACGGGGAGACCACCAGCTGGGTGCTGGCCAACACGAAGCACTGCCCCCGGTGCCGGCGCGCCATCGAGAAGAACCAGGGGTGCAACCACATGACGTGCGGCGCCCCGTGCCTGCACGAGTTCTGCTGGCTCTGCCTCGGCGACTGGGACAAGCACGCCGGCAACAACTACCACTGCAACCGCTACGCGGCGGACCGGGCGGAGTTCACCGGCGAGAAGGCGCAGCGGCGGCAGGGCCGGGCGTCGCTGGTGCGGTTCCTGCACTACTACGAGCGCTGGACGGCGCACGCGGCGTCGCTGGCCAAGGCGCGGCAGGACCTGGACGGGCTGCGCTGCGGCGGCGGGCTGGACGGGTTCGCCGCCGCCGTGGGCGTGCCGCCGACGGAGCTGGACTTCCTCGCGGAGGCGTACGCGCAGGTCATCGAGGGGCGCCGGGTGCTGCGGTGGACGTACGCGCACGTGTACCACCTGGACCCGGCGCGCGACAACGTCGAGTTCTGCGAGTACCTCCAGGGCGAGGCCGAGCGGTCGCTGGAGCAGCTGCACGACTGCGCCGAACTGGAAAGGAACAAGCTCAGGGAGAACGTGGCCGTCTACGCCGTCGCCTACCCCGCCGGGTACGCCGCCGGTAAGTTCGCCGAGTTCAGGGAGAAGCTCTCCAACCTCAACCTTGTGACGCGGAACCACTTCAGCAAGCTCGTGGAGGGGTTCGAGTCCGGCATGGCCGAGGTCGTGTCGTGATTTCGTGGGGGTTTAAGTGGTGTGTTACTTTGTGTGTGTGTGTGTGCATGCACGTTTTTACAATGGAAAACTCTTTGGCGCATCCGCCGTGTAGCAGAATCCGGTGCGTAAAACGCAAACACCTCTCGCACACAACACTGCCCAAAGTTGAATTCGCCCCGGTCCGAAACTTCCTGTGAAAAGAACACGAACGCTTGGATTTTGGCCATGTTTAGGTCTCTATCCGTAAAATTTTTTAAAGATAATCTTATTATTTAGAAGCACTAAATAAAGTCTATTTATAAAAATTTTTGCACAGATGGATTGTAAATCGCGAGATGAATCTAACAAGTCTAACTAATCCGTCATTAGCATATGTTTATTGTAGCAATTTAGTGTCTAATCACGACCTAATTAAATTCATTAAATTCGTATCGCGATTTACAGTCCATCTGTGTAATGCGATTTTTTTCAACTACATTTAATACACCATGCAAGTGCCACAATTTTTTTTAGAATTTTGAACTTTAGATCTAAACAAGGCTTTTACCGTCTGATTCTCAGATCAGGCCTTCCAACCGAGGGGTGGAGTAGCAGCAAACTTGAAAAGTTGAATCACCGTCAATCAGAGGCAGCCAGAACTGACGAGCTCGAGCCTCTGGATACTCGTACAACTGAACATGGCTGGACCTGCTCCAAAGGTCAGAGCTCGCGAGTCGTGACACCAGCTTCCGCGGCACGGTCGAAACGGACACGCACCTTGCAGCTGTGTCCTGCACGAAAGCGCCGTGCGCCTCGACGTCGTGCACTCGTCCTCCACCCAGCTCCGACGCCCGTTCTGGAGTTTTCTGCCCCCATATATCTCCCGATACCGACCTGGTTGGTGCACTTGCACGGCACCCGTCCGTCAATTTCTACCACACGCAACAAGTGGCAACTGGAAGGTTTTTGGCCTTAGTTTGGTTCCCACTAAAGTTTCTAGTGCACGCAAGCCGAGAAAAAAATCTCGTATGCATGGAGTACTAAATGAAGTCTATTTGTAAAATATTTTTAGGGATGAGTATAACTTTTCATGACGAATCTAATTGGCTACAGTAATGCTACAATAATCATCTTCTAATCATGCGATCAAAGACCTCGTTAGATTCTTCAGGGTTCCTAGCGCAGGGTTCTAGAGTTAGTTTTCTAAACTGTCTTTATTTAATACCGTAATTAGTGGTCAAAATTTCCTAGGATAGTTCACAAAACCAAACAGGGAGAAGCACGCACGCCATGCGTCGAAGCCTCCGGGTTCCAGGTCAGACGCCGAGCCCCGGCTTCCCTTTGCTGTTTCCGGTGGTGTTGAGAGCACGAGCCTACACGCTTCTAGTCGTCGAATCGTTATGGTTGGAGAGCGAGAGGCGGCGAAAGAAACCGGGATCTTGCGAGAGGGAAGGGGCCACGGACCGGACGAAGTGCTGGTGGTGGGGGGCGCGTCGAAGCTGGCTAACGTGACGGTCGCGATGGACTTGGCTCGACTCGGGCACTCGGCGTGTCACCGCGCGGCGGCACCGGTCCGGGCACAGAGACCCGTGGCCTAACGCCAGCCACAACGCGAGCCAAAGGCAGGCAAAGGCCACCGCCCACCACCACTCGCCATCGCTCGCCAGTCGCCACCAACCAAACAAAACCCCCAAAGTTTCTTTTGCCCCGATCGCGCGGCCAAAACGCACGAGGAGTTCATCAAAAAAAAAAAAACGCACGAGGAGAACCGGAGCACCCCCCGCTCGGCCGCTCGTGAGGCCTCTGCTGCCTTGCGCACGCCGCCGCCGCGGCGCACGCCCGCGCCACATAAGGGGCTGATTGGTTCACATCTGCGCCGAGCCAGGCTCGCACGACACAGCCAGGCCGCGGTTGGCCAGGCCCAACGCGTGCACAGCTAGCATGTTTGGTTGATTGAGCCGGCGCAACCTGGTTGGAGGAGACGGCGATTGGTTGCATGGATGGGCTCATGTGGATGCAGTTTTTGTACATGCATGTGCTCTCGCTGCGCCCGCGTGAGCCAGGCCCGCCGGAAACGGCCGATTTCCGCGTTTCCCTGGAGCCTGGCCGCGGTGCTGCTTTTGCATGCGATGGGCCTGGCCTGATGGCTAGTGCACCTAACCAAACTAGCGCTCGGTAACGTGTGTGTGTGGCTCGAGAAGCTTCCCCTGGGCGATTCTAGGGTTCTTCGTACTCGCACTTGAATCCAGTGTGAGTTCTCATTCTCCCCTTCTAATCTAATCTGATTTATTCTTGCTCTGGTCTCCCAATCGCGATTCGGGCTGGCTAAAGGGCAAACATTGGGTTTGTTTCTCGGCCTTGGTTGCGATTTGGGGGCACTTGTGAGCGGTCTGTTGATTAGTTTGGGGAGATGGCTGAATACAACCCAAGTTTGCATTCTATGGATCCCGAGTTAGATAGACTGCTTCAACATCTGAAGATACGTGAGGATGAGGATGAAGGCATTGTGTTGGAAGAGAACCTAGAGGAGTTAAAGGCTGAGGCTCGATGGACTGTTCTGGCCAAGGTTATGTCTCCAAATCCTTTCAGCCATGCAGCTTTTTTAGCCAATATGAAGTATGCTTGGAGTTTGGCAAAGGATGTCATTTTTAAGGCCATAGATGAAAATCTTTTTGTATTCCAATTCTCATGTCTAGGGGATTGGAGAAAGGTGCTAGATGATGGGCCTTGGCTATTTAGGGGGAATGCTGTCTTATTAGAAGAGTATGATGGTATCACAAAGCCCTCGACAGTGAAATTCAAGGATCTATCTGTTTGGGTGCGTGTTTATGATCTGCCAACCGGTTTCAGAACTGAGAATATTGGGCGCCAAATTGGGAATAAAATTGGTCATTTTTTGAAAGTGGATTTGAATGACGAAACCAATGGGTGGCGTGATTATCTACGCATTAGAATAAAGCTAGATGTTGAGAAGCCTTTGACAAGGATTGTCTATGTGTCTGCTGGAGGAAAAGGAAATCGCTTAGCTTTTCGTGTTAAATATGAGAAATTGCCAAAGTTTTGTGCAGTTTGTGGATTATTGGGTCATGTGGATTCTGAGTGTGGTGATGGAGTGCATGACAAGGCGGCCTATCAATATGGGGATTGGTTGGTTGCTAGTACTGAGAGGAAAGGAAGAGTGAAGGGATTTAGACCATCAAATTTGGCTGACACTAAGGGGTCAGATTCTAAGGAGCCTGATAAGAGCTTGGTCCCATCAATAAGACCTGAGGCTAGGAGTGGAGATAACAATCAAGTTGCTTTTGTTGATAACCGTTCTGAGCTGAAAGATGATGCAAGAAGTACAATAGAAATAGATGGTTACCAGCATACAAGTATAGATGGAAATGGGGCTCGTAAGCGCCTTTCAATAGGGAATGTTAGAGATAGTAACAATTTGGCTTTGGTTTCTGTTTCAGTTTCTGAACAAGTGGATGATGTCCTGGATTTTTCTGGAAACAATTCTGATCTTTGGCAGAAATCAGATGCCTATCAAAGTGAACTTGAGAGGGATGGCCAGTTGAAAGGGAGAGTCAATAAACGGCTGAAGATGCAAAATGAAAATAATGACTCAGGTGACACTGAAATGAAAACGGCGGGCTCCCTTGAGGAGTACCGCCGAGAGCAATGAGAACCTTAAGTTGGAACTGTCGCGGGATTGGCAACCCCGCGACAGTAAGGGAACTTCGCGATCTAGCGAAGAATTATGCCCCCTCGGTATTATTCATCATGGAAACTCAAATTGATAAATATCGAGTGGAGAATCTGCGCTTTTCTTTGGGTTTTGATAATAGTTTTGCAGTCAAAAGTGATGGGAGGAGCGGTGGCCTTGGTCTGTTCTGGAACAATGATGTGATTCTATCAGTTAAAAAATATTCAAATTACCATATTGATTCAATAGTTAGTGAACATGGGAAAGGCGCATGTCATTTATCTATGGGGAACCAAATAGGTCGCTAAGATTCCGTACTTGGGATATCATGAAGCAGATGAAAAGTGATACAGATTTGCCGTGGGTGTGTATAGGTGATTTTAATGAAGTTCTCAAAAGGGAAGAACAGTTGGGACCTAACATTAGGGAAGAATACCTTATGGCAGGTTTTCGAGAGGCTGTTGATGTGTGTCAGCTTTGTGATTTAGGGTACATTGGTTTGGACTGGACATTTGAGAAAAAAGTAACAGGAGGACACTTTGTTCGTGTTCGCCTTGACAGGGTGCTAGCCTCAGCTAATTGGTGTGCTCGCTTTCCTCTTGCGGAGGTTCATCATCTCATGGCAATTAAATCTGATCACTGTCCTATTCTTTTATCCGTTGAGCCAGAGAAAAAGAGTGAGAATATTCATGGGTTGGGAAGGCCTTTCAGATATGAACTTATGTGGGAAACAAATGATGGCCTGCCCTCTCTAATTCAGCAAGTTTGGAAAGAGGGGCAACCTTGTAATTCAGTTAAAGATATGAGAATCAAGCTCTGCCATCTTGGAGAAGAGTTTAGGTCTTGGGGTCAAAGAAGCTTTGGTGCTGTGAGGAAGGAGATACGGGAACAGAAGAAAAGGCTGGAGCAATTGCGATCTGACCCAGCAAGGAACAATGTTTCGGAGGAGGAACAGAAGGTGGTGCAACGCATTATTTTACTGAATTACCAAGAGGAGATAATGTGGAGACAACGATCTCGTATTACATGGCTACGAGAAGGGGATAGTAACACCAGATTTTTCCATCAAAGAGCAAGTAGAAGAAGGTCCAGGAACAGAATTATTAAGCTAAATCGACCCGACGGTTCTGAGTGCACACAGGTGGAGGAGATGCATGCAATGGCAACGGATTTCTACAGCAATCTGTTTAAGTCGGAGGGCACATCCAACATGCACATGGTTCTTGATCATGTTCCCCGTAAGATCACAAATGAGATGAATAAGTTTCTTTGTGCTCCTTTTGATGAAAGTGAAGTTAAGGATGCTCTATTCCAAATGTTCCCAACTAAGGCGCCGGGTCCGGATGGTTTTCCTGCACATTTTTTTCAGCGCAACTGGGATGTTTGTGGTGAGGATCTAACAAGGATGGTGCTGAGGGTGCTCAATGGTGATGAGATACCTACTGAAATCAATAGCACGTTCATTGTTCTAATACCAAAAGTTCAGAATCCAGTAAGTTTGAACCAGTTTCGGCCTATCAGCCTTTGTAATGTGGTTTACAAAATAATTTCTAAGGCATTGGCAAATAGGTTGAAAAGGGTCCTTCCAAATATCATCTCCGAAGAGCAATCAGCATTTATCCCTGGAAGAATTATTAGTGACAATATTCTGGTTGCTTATGAATGTCTACACTTCATGCGCACGAACCGTTCAAAAAGTAATGCTTATTGTGCTTTGAAATTGGATATGATGAAGGCATATGATAGAGTGGAGTGGAGCTATCTGGAAGCAATAATGCTAAAATTGGGGTTCGACCGACTTTGGGTGGATAAAATTATGAAATGTGTAACGACAGCCTCCTTCTCTATCCTGTTTAATGGAGAACGACTACAAGAATTCAAGCCAACTCGAGGTATTAGACAAGGTGATCCTATTTCCCCTTATTTATTCTTGCTATGTGCTGAAGGCTTGTCATGTGTACTTAAAGGGGTAGGAGCAGATCAATCTATCAACGGCATTCAGATCGCGCGCACAGCACCAAAGATTAATCATCTTTTGTTCGCTGACGATTGTCTTCTATTTCTGAAAGCAGATGCAAGCAATGCTCAGTTAGTGCAAGAGTCCCTCACCAAATATTGTGACGCTTCAGGCCAAAAGGTAAATCTTGCAAAATCATCTATATTTTTCAATAGAGGGTGCAAACAAACTTTACGTGATAATATCAAAACTATTACTCAGGTAGAGAATGAATCGTTGAATGAAAAATATCTGGGTTTACCCACTGAGGTTGGTAGGTCAACAAACAATGCATTCAAATATCTAAAAGATAAGGTGTGGAATAAAATTCAAGGATGGATAGAGCAAACATTATCAGCTGGAAGAAAAGAAGTTTTGATAAAATCTGTTGCACAAGCTATCCCTACTTATACCATGGGTTGTTTCAAATTGCCGAGAGGGCTTTGTGAGCATTTAAATTCGTTGATTCGAAAATTCTGGTGGGGGAGTGATAGTGGGAAAAGGAAATCATGTTGGGTAGCTTGGGATAAAATCATCCAGCCAAAATACATGGGAGGCTTGGGGTTTAGAGACATAGAAATTTTTAACCTTGCATTGCTTGCAAGACAGGCTTGGCGCATGCTGATCAGATCGGAATCTTTATGTTTCAAAGTACTAAAATCAGTTTATTGTCCCTCTAGTGATATCCTCAGTGCTCCTATTGGGAATAATCCATCCAAGACCTGGAGAGCCATATGTGATGGAATAGAGGTGCTGAAACAAGGATTGATCAAACGCATTGGTGATGGTAAAAGCACACTAATATGGGGATGTAATTGGATTCCAAGAACTGGGATGTTTAGGCCTCTCTATTCTGAAAAAAGAAACCCTCCAACTTTTGTTTCTGAATTGATTGATCATACTTCTATGACTTGGAAAACAGAAGTAGTGCAACATTTTTTCAATCAAATGGACAGTGAAGCAATATTGCAGATCCCATTAAGTATGAGTAAACAAGAAGACTGTTGGGCTTGGCACCATGAAAGAAATGGTATATTTTCTGTGCGCTCAGCATATCGAATGATGATTGAAGCAAAGAAGAGTAGAGATGACTACTTTGAAGGAACGGCATCATGCTCTGATTTTGTTAAAAGACAAAAGGAATGGAAACAACTATGGAATATGAAATTGCCATCTAAAGTCAAAATATTCTGTTGGCGTCTTGCTTTGAATTCAATTCCAACTGCCAGTATGCTCAAAGGTAGGAATATGTGTGATACAGCTGAATGCAAACTCTGCGGTGCAGATGAGGACACATGGGACCATGCATTGCTGCATTGCTCAATGTCTAAATGTGTTTGGGCTCAGCTAGATGAGGAAGTAACAGAGCTGATCGCTAGTTTACATATTTCAGACCCAAAGCATTGGATTTTCTTTATGTGCAGCAATATTTCGCAAGCTGATTCTATACGCATTCTTGTCACCTGTTGGGCTATTTGGCAGGCAAGAAGGAAAGCAATCTATGATGGGATATATCAGAGCCCTTTATCTACAATGGCAATGGTCAATAGGCTGATAGAAGAATGAGAAATTATGGAGGGATTTCAAAAGAAAGGGAAGTGCCAACAACAACAAAAAGTAAAATCTAGACATTGGTTAGCACCTGAAAATGGACGATGCAAAATAAATGCAGATGCAGCTGTCAACCACACCGCCGGCAAAGGCACTGTTGGAGTAGTATGTCGAGATGATCATGGTGATTTCATTGCAGCAAGTGCTTTGGTGCTACCCAATATAATTGAACCAGAAACTTTGGAAGCAATGGCATGTTCAGAAGCATTAGCTCTTGCTGAAGATTGTGGATTAAGGAAAATCACAGTGGCCTCTGATTGCTTAAGTGTCATTAAGAACATCAGGGAAATGTCTAGATGTCCTTATATGATGATTCTTCAGGACATTAATGTAAGATCGAGATATTTCAATAGTGTGCGGTTTGCACATGAAGGTAGGGAATGCAACTGGGAGGCTCATTATCTTGCCAAACATGCTTGTACTCTTGAACCTGGTCGTCATCTTTGGCTTGGTGCTCCTCCTGTATTCTTGGATGTAAACATTTTGAATCACAATTAATATATTTCCTACCTTCCACTCAAAAAAAAAAGAAAACTAGCGCTCGGTGCATGCGATGAGCCTGGTTCTGCTCCGTCCAGGCAACCAATCACGCCCTAAAAAATCCTCCGCCCCGTGCCCGGCCGGCGGCCGCGAGCTGTCCCGACCAGGGTTAACCGAACCGTCGGTAACTACCGGTCAAACCGGTCCGGACCGGTTCCGGTTCGGTCCGGTATGAAACCGGTCCAAATTCAAAATTTAAATTTAAATTCAAAAAAATAAAAAATTCCCAAAAAATTCCTAAAAATATTTCAAGATGCAAAGAATCTAATGGTGTCAAATTTTCTCAAAAATTCGTTTATTTAGTATGGTTTGCGGAATTTATAAGTTAAATAAAAAAATGTGCTTACGAAAGTATACAAATACAATGTAAAAGTAGTATAAAAAAGAGTTGGATGGTTCATTTAGACTAAAATATGTTGTACAAACATTTATTTAGTATACTTTGTGGGCATTTGAATTTAAACAAAAAAAGAAAAAAATTTGAATTTGACCGGTTACCAGTCAAACCGGCCGGTTATCATCCAAACCGACCGGTATACCGGCCAAACCGGCCGGTATACCGGTCTAACCGACCGGTATACCGGTAGGAACCGGTTGAACGAGGAAGTTTGAATTCAAATTTGAATTCCACCGGTTCCGACCGGTAACCGGCCAAACCGGACCGGTATACCGGAACCGGAGGCCGGCGGTTACCGGTCACCGGTCGGATACGTTAACCCTGGTCCCGACCCGACAGGGAGCAGCAAATCTCTGTGGCCCTCTCGCGTGCGCGCATCTCCACTCCACCGCCTCGATCCCATCGAGGCGGGGCACGTCTCGGGTTCCCCCCCTCCCCTTCGCAACCCCCGCCCGCCCCGCGCGATGGACTCGGCGTCGGCGGGGCTGAAGCCCTCGGCGCTGGACCTGCTGGCGGCGCTGCTGACGGGGCGGGGCCCCGAGGGGGGCGGGGCGCCCTGGGCGTTCTCGCTCGCCGAGAACCGCCACCTGCTCGTGCTGCTCACCACCTCCCTCGCCGTGCTCGTCGGCTGCGGGGTCGCGCTGCTCGCCCGCCGCTCCGCCGCGGCGGCCCCCCGCGCCGCGGCGGCGGCTCGGCCCCTCGCCGCGAAGCCCAGGGACGAGCCGGACCCCGACGACGGCAGGCAGAGGGTCGTCATCTTCTTCGGGACGCAGACCGGCACCGCCGAGGGCTTCGCCAAGGTTCCCACTCAACTGTGCTGTTAGCTTTTTTTTTCATTGTTTTTTTTTTGACACAAGCAGAGCTCGGTGCTCTGCTCTTGCTTCCGCTGCTGGTTGGATTGGAGTTGATGGCGCGTTTGGCGTGGATTTGTAGGCGCTCGCGGAAGAGGCCAAGGCGAGGTACGACAGGGCCGTCTTCAAGGTGGTCGATCTGGTATGCTGCAGAGGCTTCATCCTTGCGCTGCTGCTTATAAATTCCGTGCTTCTAGCAGCTCAACTGTTATGATTGATTGCGTGCTTCGTTGGGAATAGGAGGACTACGCCGCCGAGGACGAGGAGTACGAGGAGAAGCTCAAGAAGGAGAACATTGCGTTGTTCTTCCTGGCGACGTAAGAACTGCCAGTACCTACCTTACTTGTCGATCAAAGACAGGAGGAAGTGTATTTTTAGTTAATTGTTAACATGGGTGTGTTTAGTTCCCACCAAATTTCCAAACTTTCCATCACATCTCCTATTACATCGAAACATTAAATATAGCAAATAATTCATACATGGAGTACTAAATGTAGTTAAATAAATAAACTAATTGCATAGTTTTGATGTACGTTGCGAGACGAATCTTTTGAGCCTAGTTAGGTCATGGTAGGACAATATTTACCACAAACAAACGAAAAGTGTTACAGTGTGCTACAGTGACTGATGTGACTTTTTCTCCCCTTTTTCACCTCATCTAAACACAGCCCATGTCTTCTTGTGGCCTTTGTAGTTATGGTGATGGGGAGCCAACTGACAACGTGGCGAGGTTTTATAAATGGTTCTCGGAGGTTGGAATGCAAATGTACTTTTATGAATGCACTTATGTATGGGTCCAATTCCCTCTTATTGATTGTCTCATTGTCTGGTTGGTCTGCAGGGGAATGAGAGAGGTGAGTGGTTGAGTAATCTTCGGTTTGGGGTGTTTGGCCTTGGAAATAGACAGTACGAGCACTTTAACAAGGTTTGTTGGTGCGTCTACATTGCTTGAATGTGTATACTGGTTTGCACAGCGCATACTAATTTTGTTCATTTTCTGTTTGTCAATTTGTTTGTGCTGAAGATTGGAAAGGTGGTTGATCAGCTCCTTGCAGAACAAGGTAACTAAATTAGAGTGGCCACACCACTGATTCTATCTCAATTCAGATTGATTTGAAGCTTTTGACCTTGCATACAGTATTTATGTGTATTCTCACTGAGTTGTTCTGCACGCCACTCCTTCATAGGGCAGAACTTCTTCTTTTAGAATGCATATTAAGTGCTGCATCTTATCTTAAATACATATGTGGACATCCATCTGCACTATAAGCGCTTTGCATTTTTTTATTGGTGTTATGTTATTTGGTAATAATGCTTGAACGCCATCAATTTTTTTTGCTGCCTGAGTCAAACTTTTAAACTTTATATAAATATAAGCCAAATCGGCTCTCAGTTTCATGAAGTACTGAGTAATTGTTTCACAATATTATTTTTTCTCAGTGAGATGCATTGAATCTTCTACATCATGCATTATGCTTTTCCGAGTTTTCTTGTGTTCTTGATACACTCGAGTGTAATTAACTCATGTCCATTTTCACATCTGTTCTAGGTGGCAAACGTATTGTTCCTGTTGGTCTTGGAGATGACGATCAATGCATTGAGGATGACTTCAATGCATGGTATGAGTTGCAATGAACTTAGTTGCATGGATGTTTTTTTCCCTTTTCTGATGATTCATCTGGCTTATCTTGCGTATATTGCTTTTGTTTATGGACACGTCAACTTGATTTCAACAATAAACTAATACTTGCACACTGAAGCTGATGCCTTCTGTTGGTTCCTTCGATTAAAGGAAGGAACTTCTATGGCCAGAATTGGATAAATTGCTCCGCCAGGAAGATGATTCTTCAGCAGCAGCAACTACTTACACAGCTGCTATTCCGGAATATAGAGTTGTGTTTGTCAAACCAGAGGATGCCACAAACATCAACAAGTCTTTAAGTCTCAGTAATGGTCATGCTGTCTATGACATTCAACATCCTTGCAGGTTATTTTTTATTTGCTTTCAAATGCCTGGAAATTTGAGCTGCCCATAGGGTGAGCTAATGCCAACAATGCTTTCCTTGCAGGGCAAATGTGGCTGTGCGGCGAGAGCTTCATACACCAGCTTCTGACAGATCCTGCATTCATTTAGAATTCGATATTTCTGGAACTGGACTCAAGTAAGTATATTCAATAAACTGGATTCATTAATTCTGAAAATAAGAGTAGACATATGTTATTGTTAGATGGACATACGCTAATAAGTCCTATTTTGCCTTACTAGATACGAGACTGGAGACCATGTTGGTGTCTACGCTGAAAACTGCATTGAAATTGTTGAAGAGGCAGAAAAGCTGCTAGGTTATTCACCGGATACTTTATTCTCAATTTATGCTGACCAAGAGGATGGTACCCCGCTTTGTGGGGGTTCTTTGCCACCTCCTTTCCCATCCCCCTGCACAGTCAGGACTGCACTTACCAGATATGCAGATCTATTGAATTCGCCTAAGAAGGTAAAATTGTGTTTTTTGTTTTCATCCATATCTGATGTTTTTGTTCACATTCATATTATTCATCAATGGTTGCTGCAGAGTGCTTTGCTTGCTTTGGCCACTCATGCATCTGATCCCAAAGAAGCTGAGCGGCTTAGACACCTTGCATCTCCTGCTGGAAAGGTTGGTTTCTGATATAGATCAATATACTTTCTGACATTGGTGTTCTAATTCACAGTTTCTCACATGACTTTCATTGGCAGAAGGAGTATTCACAATGGGTAGTCACGAGCCAAAGAAGTCTATTAGAAGTTATGTCGGAGTTTCCATCAGCAAAGCCTCCACTTGGTGTCTTCTTTGCAGCTATTTCTCCTCGCCTGCAGCCAAGATATTACTCGATATCTTCCTCACCGAGGTACCCTTTGGGCCATTGCTTTTATATAATACCTCATTTAACCTGGGCAAGTTAATTAATCAGTTAGGACTGATGCTACTATATTGCTGCAGAATGGCACCAACAAGGATTCATGTGACGTGTGCACTAGTATATGGGCCAACCCCTACTGGAAGAATCCACAAAGGAGTTTGTTCTACTTGGATGAAGGTACATGTTATATATTCTTTCATGTTTAGATGGCATTTCTTCTCTTTCTTCGTAGGTGAATCCTGAAGTGAGGATATAAATATTTTTAGTATAATTTTATGCACGTATTCAAGCATAAATTACGAATCCTTTGAAGTTATTTGTATCACTCATCATGTCATCCAGTAAACATTTGGTCTGATAATCCTACTTACAGCGTTCAACTCCCTTAGAAGAGAGCCAAGAATGTAGTTGGGCACCAATTTTTGTCAGGCAGTCAAACTTCAAACTGCCTGCTGATCCTAATGTGCCCATTGTAATGATTGGCCCTGGGACTGGCCTGGCACCTTTTAGGGGGTTCTTACAGGTTTGTTTTTGTCTTAAGTTGCCATTGTTCATTGTTCTTCAAGCTATGTCTTTCTTTAAGTTTTTTATGCTGATGTTTTTTGCACTGGCAGGAACGATTAGCTTTAAAAGAGGCAGGGGTGGAACTAGGCCGTGCTATCCTCTTCTTTGGGTGCAGAAATCGGAAGATGGTATGGCTTGTGTTTCAAGTTTAAACACTATTCATCTCCGTTGACAGTTAGCTTGCAGATGTCTATAATTGCTGAAATCTTTCAGTCTCGCTTCTTACATAGAAAACACCAAGCCATCATGTGATTACTGTTCCTCTTTCAAAGATCCTTATCTGCCAAGAATTTTTCCGCATTGCTGTTGCATACATAGATGCAGATCTTACATGTTCGACTTGGATGTACTTCCTAGCCTCTTCAAAATTTTACTGATTCATGTTTTTTTTTCAGGACTTCATATATGAGGATGAGCTTAATAACTTTGTTGATACTGGTGCCCTTTCTGAGTTGATTGTAGCCTTTTCCCGCGAGGGTCCTACAAAAGAGTATGTTCAGCACAAAATGGCACAGAAGGTAAACTGATTTCACTGCTGAATCCTGTTTTGTTCAAAAGAATACTATTGACCGGAAACTGTGGGGGAGTATCCCACAGCATGATCTTTTCATATTATATAAATATAAAAAAGAATATATACAGCAGGTTTACAAGGATATTAAGTCCCAACAGAACAAAAAGGCTAGTATACTTCCCCCTTTTTTACCTTTCCTGTATCTTCCCAGGCTGCCGAGCTTTGGAGCATCATTTCTCAGGGTGGTTATATTTATGTCTGTGGTGATGCAAAGGGCATGGCTAGAGATGTGCACCGCACACTACATACCATCATCCAGGAGCAGGTATGTCTAGTTTCACAAAGTTTGTCATTGTATCACTGGTGCCTGGTGCTTTCTAGATTTACCAAGGGCCTAAGAAGTTGGCAGCTAGACTGCTCACTCTGGTATTCAAGCTTTTGGAACCACCACCACACATGTGTACTGCAAAGCATGGCTGACAAATGTTAGCATATTAATGTCAGAGTATTGCTGTTTTAGGTCTACCATGTAATTACTCTTAGTTTCTATATATAACTAAGTATGATTTAAAGGCTTACACATAACATGCATAGGGATTTTTTACTGATGGTTTATCCCTTGTTCACAGACCTTCCCTGAAAGTAACATCAAAGTAAGGGTAATCAAATCATGTAGAAAGCTGTGGTTTCTGGCCAATTAATTTTAAAAAAATCCTGAGATTTCGTTCGCTTTGAGTAGTGCCAACTCATCTGCTGAGCCCCCAGCCTCTTAATTGCGATTTTTGGTGCTGTTGACTCAAATACAGTGGGGTGCCAGGTTACCTCACTGGTCTTGAACATGTGCTTGCTTGACTTTTGTCGTGTAACACCTCGATGAATCTTTGCTACTGCTATTGTTTCACAACATGTACAGTGCAGCGCTTTTATTTTCTGCTGAACGTGCTACCTTGGTGTGCTCTGCAGGGGTCACTGGATAACTCAAAGACAGAAAGCTACGTGAAGAGCCTACAGACGGAAGGGAGATACTTGAGAGATGTCTGGTGACGTGCTGCACACACAGAAACTAGCCTGTAGTTGCGAGTTTCCCCACAAATACAAAAGAATGTGTTCGTGTAGGAAGCTAGTGGTGCCAACTGGGATCCATTTCAGTAGGGGGTATACAAGGATCTGAAATATACAGATTAATCATCACTAATATGAAGCATAGCAGGGTTGTCTATGTATAGGAGTGCAGGGAGCTATTATTTATTCAAGGAATCACTGTTGTGATTTCTGATACTAAATAAAACAGCCATCATATTATCATGTTGTCTCCTTGGGCATCGCGGTTAACTCTTTGATCTGCAGACTTGTGTAGCTGTGGACCGTGTTCCTGTATGTAGTTGCTTGTTTCGAATTTCCCTATTACATACAGAAAGGAAACAAACTGCTGATGAAAGATGTATGTGAATCTCATGGAAAAGTTTTGGAGCGGTGAAATTGTAATGTACGGTGCGTCAAGCACAAGTGCGATTGGTGAACGGAGGTAACGGTATGGGGCTGTTAGGAGACATGGACAAAAGATACTGACAGACGCTGGGCTGTGCTGTATAAAAACTGGACGCTGAATGTTGATTGATGCGTAGAATGAAGATGACTTCGCGTTCTGACGTGTCATCAGAAGCCATCAGATCTTCGCTGTTCAATCTTTGTCCTGACAAACGTGATGCGGGCGCAGGAGGCCTGGCCTGGCCTGGCACACGCGTGCGGTCGAGACAGACTGCAAGAACCCAGACAGAATCCGGCACGGCATGGCACCCTGTAGCCCCTAACTTAGCTATGTCGAGGCGGACAGGAGGGGAGCGGAAAGCCCACGTTTTAACCCTGCCATGCTTCGTCTTTTGGCCGCATCGGTGGAAGCCCGTGAAGTCATCAGGCTCGTGCTTGCTTCGGAGGATGAGAGAATGCCACGGACAAATCTCAGTGGGGAACAGTGCAGGGGCAGTCCCAATGTACCATGCCGTAATTGCTGCCAGCCTGCCACCAGCATCGATGCATTTCAGTGATTCAGATGCAGAGGCCGCCCGCTAGCCAATCAATGGATTGTTTGCTCATCGATGGATGCCGTAAATTCAGACGCGTTCGTCGCCGTGCATGGGGCCCGATCGATCGGTGCAGCTGAAAAAGGACGGAGTGGTCTGAGCGAACAGAATAACCCCACTAGCCAGCTCGATCGCTTGTCGCGTGCCGCCACGGCACGACAGCAGCACAAGTCGCTGTGGACAGATGTATTCAAGGAGCCACGGCATGTCTGAAAACTACTAGTCAATCATCCTAAACAAGTGAGTTCTGAAGCATGGCACCGGCGGCAAGGCTCCACGATGTCCAACTTCACTGTGGAGGGGACTCTGGGCTCAACGTACGCACTGATGGCGAAGAGTGCCCGCTGAGCTTCCATGAGAACATCAATGGGCAATGGAGAGCACTTGCTGCAGTTGTGGTCAGGCAAATAGCACCTAAAAGAACTCTGATGGGCCTCCAACGTAAGACGCTCAAGAGATGTTAAATTCTCAGCAACATGGCATGTCAACTCAATCAGGCTCTTTGAAGACGTGAACCCGAGTATCTTTACACTCTTGAGCTTGTGGTGGTGCTGCTCTCGCATCTGCCTCAGGTCTGACGGATCTTCAAGAATTGAGAAATGCTCCATCCTCCGCTGCGAGACCTAGGATCAAGAGAAAAATTCTTAGTCATGGTTTCGCTGTGGTAGCTACAAATGTCACGAGGTATGAATAGCGACAACTTACATCCAACAAGAAAGTCTCCAAGGAGGGACAAGCATCAAAAAAGGAGGCCAGAGAAAAATAATCATAGGTCGGAGGAAATGTTACAGTGGCGAGATCAATACTTAGATTCTTGAGGTGGACATATTTGCTATGGAGCATTGGTGTATTGGCTATCTGCATAAAGATGTCAAATTAGTTCCAAGGTATGACTGCATGCTGTAGTATATGGATATCAGTAGTCCAGTCAAAAGTTTAGAGTATACCTCACTTCGCGAATGTACGGTAGCAGTTTCAAGGTTTGGCATGCTGGATGGAAGTTCAGCACGAGTGTAAAGGACTGCGCCGGAGAAGGACATGTATAGGTTCTTCATTTGCAATGTTTCTCCAAGTGATAATCACCGCATTCAGCAGGCTGGAGCTGAAGTGGTGTGAGAGGGAATTACTGTAGGGCTGGAGCCCTACCCACCAGCCGAACACGGTGAATTTAATGCTATGACCCCCAGTAAAGGAAAAGCTGGATATATTTGGAGCTTCGCAGTCTATCACTCGAAGCCTGCTGCATTCATACACCTTTAGGTGGCTGAGACGCTGCAGCATGCAAGGTACCTTCAGGCAAACTATCCCACCACAATACATGATTTCCAATTGCTCCAAAGCCAAAGAAGTAGAAAGAAGGGACCATAACTCACCCCCCTTGATAGAGACATGAGAAAGATGCAGTCTTGTTAGGCTTCTTAACCAACCAAGTTCAGATACAGGATGGAAGGAGCAACTGACAAGGTGAAGACATCGTATTGAGTCTCCACACCCATTAGATAAAAGTGAGTACGAGAAGTTGTATTTTGCCTTCCATGGCAGTGCTAGTGTGAGTTCCTCGATTCCCGGTGTAACAGCAATCTGAAGCCAACTGTTGAGATGGCACGAGTCCTTTTGCATTGCAAAATTTGAACATGTGAATCTTGAGTTTCTTCGCTCCAATGGCCGAGTGCTTTCTCAGAATGTGGTCAACTTTACTAGAGAAATCTATGGCGATCTCATCATTTCCATATGGTTTTTTATTCAATCCCAATGTTGTCTTACTGAAATCGAGGTTGGGATGGCTTCTCCAGGAATGTAGAAAAGCACGAGAAACACAGGCGGCTTGGGAAGCATCTCGCATTGGCATCAGGGAGTGTATATAACACAAGATATCCTGCACGCAGAAGCCATGGGAGAGAAGCTCAGCATTAGTTAGAACTGTAAAGGCAAACAGTTACTTCAAATGAAGGAGGTAAACAACAAAATATAACACTGTAATCCAACTGATATGCACATTATTACATAAAGTGTTCTTGGTGGCTACTTAAAAAAACATCAGAAGTCAGAGCTGATTAGCTGCTACAAAATCCATCCATACCTTTTTCCTTACTATAGAATGTGTTACTACCCAAATCAGGCATGTAGGGCCCAACAATACTGGTTTCTTTGCTTTGTGCCAACTAAGATGGATGGGATGATGTCATGTTGTACACT
This sequence comes from Panicum virgatum, assembly GCF_016808335.1. Classification (NCBI taxonomy): domain Eukaryota; kingdom Viridiplantae; phylum Streptophyta; class Magnoliopsida; order Poales; family Poaceae; genus Panicum; species Panicum virgatum. Next base: position 55,563,882 of record NC_053137.1, on the reverse strand, counting down.
AGTGTGCTAGTTGACGGTAGATTTGACAGAAAGAACATGCACTTCTGGACAGGGTAACAATAGTGCATCAGAATTTTAACAGCAAATGCAGTCATATAGTAGAATTGAACAGCTTTGAAAGCTAAAAGAAATGTGACATAAATCTTAATAAACTGATTGGTTGAAAACATGCCATCCTACTAGGATATACAGCTCTAAGTTACAATGTATTGTCTGCGAGGTCTAATGCAGACAAAAGTGTCACTTGTTAGACTTCATGGGAAGTAGAACTAAACGATAACACAAGACATGAACTATGACTGGCCTTGAAAAACATGAACAATCACCAGCCTAGAAGACAATACTTTTGTAGTTCAGTCGAAGGAACACATAGATGATATGGAGATTAACTGCAAGTCCTCATCATTGATGGTAATTTTTACAAACTCCAAGAATTTCCATCTTTTATATGCATTGAAGGCCAGAAGAAGGTTGCAACATTATTATGCTTTAGAGAAAACCATCTGTACTGGAAATTTAATACACACAGTTGCAAAAAAAACGAAGTTATCATCAGTGCAGCATGACTGAAGGAGATCACAGCACCAAAATATAAGACCATAATCTATTATTTAGCAAGCACGGGTTAATTGATTCCTGCAGTTCCAGCAGCCATCGCGAAATAGACAAATAGTTTTTTAAAGAAATAGATAGACACACTTGCACAAAGTCTCTCATTATCAAAATGCCATGCCATACCTCTGGAAGGCTTGGACATGAATATATTTGTATTTCACCGCTCTGAGAGTCGTCATCTTGCGAGCAGTGTGAGCCCATTGTTTTAGCCCGTGAAGCAATCAACCCATCTACAGAACACCATTCATGGTTAGGAAAGGCACAAAGCAGTGCAACAAGCCAAGCAACACATAGAGAGGAATCCATTTGTCTCTTGTTTCACTTCGTTGAACAGCACGCTCAATTTGTTTAACTTGTTTGACACATACTATTTGCAGAGCATAGCAGCCTCTCCCAGATCTCGTCCATCTAGTTCAAGCCAATGGAACAAAACAGTGGAAACCATCAGCCAGTGCGATCGATCAACATACCCTAGATATACCGCCTCTCATCTCGTCACTCACAAGGCTCATCTCAGGTTTTACTTAGGAAGACTTTATTTTTCTAGATTCACATCGAAACAACAAGGGGATAGGCAGAGAACCTCTTCGCCTGGTTGTTAGTGCAAAGCAAGATTCTGACAGCTGACAAGTTATTGGTCAGGCAATGGCCCTGCAATCCGAGCTGCTCACTGTGTAATCAGGAGCAAGAAACAGCAGCACACTTAATCCTACACTGCAACTTCGCTCAGCAAGTCTGGAGTCAAATGGAAGGGTGGACAGGGAACCTAGTTCGACAGCCAGCACAGGGAATTCAGATCACCGAATGGTGGGAGAAGGAGCTAGCTCAATTGCCAAAGAAGACAAGGAAATTAAAAGCAGCCTTGATGATTTATGCCGCATGGAATATTTGGAAAGAGAGGAATCGCCGGGTGTTTAATCAGAAGTATGGCACACCACAGGAGGTCTTGCAGGAAGTAAAGCGCGAAGTCAATGATAGGAAGCAAGCCTGCGGGGGCCCAGAGTTATCGGTCTCGTTTAATGTTTAAGTTTGTTTTCCTAGAGTTTGAGTTCATCTCATTTCATGTAATATCGAACTTGTAGGAACTCGAATTTGCTTCTCCTATCTTAAATGACAAAGCAGTGCTCCTGCAAATTTTTCAAAAAAAAAAAAAGATAGGCAGAGAACCTAGCCTACTCAAACAATTAGTAGTAATTGGCATTGGCCAATCCATCATGAAACCACTAAACAGCGAGCCTGATACAAAAAGACATTTTTTTGTTCTCCATACTATGGAGTAATGGTTGGCTAAGAGATTAGTAATTAAGACTGCAACAAAGCCACTGCGGCTGGGCATGAACAGAAGGAGGGGGGCTGCTGCTAACCAGGGGCTTGGACTTGCCGACGCCGGCTGTCCGGCTGCCGCTCCATGGACGTGTGGCGCGTGAGATTCAGGAGGCCCACGCCTGTCTCACCTTTCTCCGGAATCAGATCTCATCTGCTCTTGCAACAATCAATCTCCCAATGCTCTCTCTGCCTCCCCCTTATATTTATTTATTTATTCGCGGTGGAGGGTTTAGTGGTTAGGGCCGGGATTGGTTTGGGATTTGGGAACCCAAAAGGAGCTCAGCCCAATCCCGGTAGCGCCATCATCCCCTTGGTGAATTTCGACTGGGACCCCATGATCCAATCCGACACGGTGAACTCGGAGGGCAGAGGGAGGAGGAAGAAACCGCGTCGGCTGTGTGTCGGCACCGGCACCAAACTACACCGAACAGCATCAGCACAGCTCATACTAGTATTATTATATTTTATAATAAATATAATTATTGGGCGCGCCCAACTGATCTAGGCATTCAATGGATCGTTCTTTGTTCATCGATGGATGATGCAGTAAATCCCAGGCGCGTTTCAGTTTCTCGCATGCGATCGATCGGGAAAACGGTGCAGCTGAAAAAGGACCGAGTGGTCAGCCAACACGTACACTAGCGCTGCTATGCTAGGGAGAGCACGGCAGGCAGGGCACGGGCTCGTATCGACGACCCGTGCCAGCGGCGATCACTGACGGGTGAGGTGACTGACCAGTGACCACTCGTACGTCTTTCTCAGTCATCAGGGAAGCAGGGTAGCCGTAGCCCCCACACCTGAATGAATATCTGGGAGATACACGGATGCGGTGTCGGGCGCCTACTGGCTCGACGCGCCACGCATTCACGCACGTGCGCCGGCCTCTTTCACTTCACCGGCCTGCACCTGCACGTCGGCCCGCCCGAGTTGACCGCGCGGACCTCGACCTCCAACGTGTGCATGCGTATACGAGGGAGGAAGACGTACACCTCCGAGTACGCCACGTACGTACAGCCGCGCGCGTACGCGTAGAGTAGTAGCTGATCGGACCCCGGCCGCCGCTGGCCTTCATATACCGGGGCCGGGGCTCGCACGCGGCCACACGCTGCTGCGTTCCTCTCATCGGCTTCGAGCCTCCGAACTCCCGATACTAGCTACTAGCTCTCCCCCGTCCTCGCCTCCGATCCCTTCCCAACGCCACAGCGGAGAGAGAGGCTTGGGCGGCGGCGCTTCCTCCGCCGGCCGGTCGATGGAGAACGAGCCGCCGCCGGCGCCTGGCGGCGTCAGCCTCGACGACCTCTCCCCGCGCCGCCGCCGCTCCTCCCCCGCCCCCGCCGCCGACGACCGCCGCCCGCCGGGGGAGGCCTTCGCCTGCAACTACTGCCACCGCCGGTTCTACAGCTCGCAGGCGCTGGGCGGCCACCAGAACGCGCACAAGCTCGAGCGCACCCTCGCCAAGCGCAGCCGGGACATCCTCGCCGCCCCCGCGCCGCCGCCCGCCGTCGTCTTCCGCCCCGCAACGCCGGAATGCAGCAGCAGGGACGGCTTCCCGCTGCCGACGGCGTACGGCGCCACCACGTGGTCGTCCGTGGGCGCGGAGGACGCCACGGCGCTGCAGGCGGCGCCACCGGCGGCACAGAGCGTCGTGATGGACATGGCAGGCTGGGGGGCGGAGGCGGCCGACGGCGGCTGCGGACGCCTCGGCCTCGGCCTCGGCCACGGCCGGAACGGCGAGGAGATCGACCTGTCGCTCAAGCTCTGATCGATTAGATATATTCAATTCAGATCAGATGCTGCTTGCTTCATTAGTTGTTGCATCTGTCGTAAGCCGCCCAATTAATCTCTCTCTCCGGCCAATTCGCTGCAAGTCGCCTTAGCTAATTAATTGCTTGCTACCCCACTCTTTGATGATCAGGTGCTCTAAGCTTTGACTAGCTAAGCTAGCATATATAGTCGACTTGCTGATAATCCTCAATCTATATATAGCTAGGCCTCTCCATATATATGGTCTCATTTATATTTATATTTATCTACCTATAGGTATCATGGACATCATGCTTCTATGTTTCCTGCATATGCTCAAAATTGTTTGCATACCTGTGTTAACAGTTGATGGGCTAGCATATATTATTATATGGTCCTCAGATAAAGCTATCAATTAATAATTGAGAATAAGCCACGAAAATGTATCTCGAGACAATTCATTTGTTTTCCGAAATGATGAAAGCTTTGCACGTCATTATTATACAAGTACTAAAAGAGCACAAATGTTTGGAAAAGTGCAGCTGTCGGCTGGTTTAAGCAGATGCCAAAACCCAGAAGAAGAAAAATGTATCAAATGGCTATTACAGGGCGAATTAACAAGTTAAATATGCTCCACTTCTATTTTTGTTTTTCTTGTGCTGTAAAAAAACTAACCAAGTAAAGAAATCACTCAATATGTCAAAGTCTCAAGGCTACGACCAAACAAGTATAAGCAGCTCCATTTATAATTGCTGTTGGTTTGGTAGTGCTGTTCTTGCCTTTGCTTGGGTCTTTGGTAAAGTTGTGGCCAGCTATAGGTTTCATCTCGGAACTTGCTTTTGCCAGACTGCAAGAGTCTTTGATAGCTCGCCAACTCTGAATGGAAAACGCACAGCAGGGCCGGCCGGGGTTCAGGATCTTTCAGTAGTTACAGGACCTAGATGAGATCACACTGCAATGCTGTTGCACGATGCGTGTAGACGCATCGGCCGATTAGATGTTTACTGAACACACACAAGCTATGGAGTATACGCATAGTAAGCTTATTACATGCATGAGTGGATGTTGAAGCAGAAGGGCTTACTCGTTCTGCACAAGTTGTGACCCCGCACGCATCCAGGGTGATGAGCCATATTGGAACACCCACCACTTTGGGGGGACATGGACAGTGGAAATTTGACGTTTTCGGACAAGGTTAGCATGTGGCCTGTCACAGAGAAACGAAGCTGGATAGCAAGACTTTGGTGTTCCTTTTCTGAAAGTTGATTTGCCATGGCAGTGTGATGACAAGTACAGACTACAGACTAATGCGGCCGCAAAGAAAAAAAAAGTTAGTAAACGGTCGATTGAGAGCTGCTTATCTGTACATCTTCAGAGTGTTTGAGTGCCTGGCAAGAAAGTAGTTTCACTTGAAGCCCTTTGTACCGCCCAAGTAGGAAACTAGATGTCAGCACCTATGGGGTGGGCAAAATACCCTAAACCCGAAATCCGAAACCCGTATCCGAAAAACCCGAACCCGAACTCAAAAAACTCGAGCCCGAAAAAACCGAACACTAATTCGGGTTCCAACCCACGGTACCCGAAATTATTACGGGTAATTCGAGTATCGGACCACGGTACCCGAACTACCCGAAATAGCCCAGTCCAAATTTATTTTGTTACAGCCCAGCCCACCAAACCCCTCAACCCTAACTCTAAAAGCAGCCCACCAGCCCAACACGGCAACACCCCTACCCCCTCCCCACAGCCGCCACCAACCCACCAGTGACCAGTCCACCATGCCCCCTAGATCTCCATTCTCCATCACCACGCCACCGTCCAGGGCTCTCCAGGCGCCCCCTAGGCCCCGAGCAGCAGGTGCCCAAGACCCAGCAGGAGCAGCGAGGTGAGGAGGGCGGCCGCGAGCCCCAACCTGGTCCTGGATGGCTCATGGCTGGATCTCCACCACGCCCAGCCTGACCACGCCACCGTCCACGCGCCGCCCCGAGCGGCGGGTGCCCCATGCCCGTGCAGCACTGCGGCAGGGCGTGACGGCGCTCGAGCCCCGCCGCGGAGCATCCTCGACGTGGCGACGCCCCCCTGCCCCCGACCGGCCGCAGCAATCGGCCCCGCCGCCCCCGCCCCGTCAGTCTCTGCGCCTCCTCGCCCCCGACCCCGCCGCGCCGCTGCCGCCGCCGGTCTCCGCGCCGCAGCGCTTCCTCGCCCCCGCCCTCGTCGCACCGCCGACGCCCCCGCCTCCTGCCGCGCGGGGCGCCTTGACGGATCCGGCGCCACCGCTCTTGCTGCAGGCTGCAATGCTCCGGCTCGAAATCGGGTAGTTCGGGGTTACCCGAACCCGAATTTTCGGGTACCCGAAATGTCGGTTTTCTATATTTTCGGATAAATTTCGGGTATCAATTATCAAAACCCGAAATTTCGAAAACCCAAAAACCCGATCCGAAATTTTCGGTTACCGAATGCCCAGCCATATCAGCACCGCACCAATGCGAGTTCACATTTTTTTTTCAGTTCAGATTAATCACGTATATATAGCGTCAACAATCTCTCGGAACACATTATATAACGAAAAAATCTCTCAGAACAGTGCAGTAATAGAGTAATAGCAGCCTGATGCATCTATCACCAGCTGATGATCATCAGGCCATCAAACTGATTCGTCAAAAAGAAAACACTTGAAACTTGGAATGAATCAACAGTAAACAGTTAGTCGCCTTCAACTTGTCAATAATGTGTTGTAATTTGCAATAGGTTAAGGCCTTGTTTAGTTCGAGTGCAAAAAAAAATTCGTTGGAATCTTACTAATTTGAAGTAATAAATGAAGTCTATTTACAAATTTTTTTTTGCACAGATGGGTTGTAAATCGCGAGACGAATCTAATGATACTAATTAATCCATGATTAATCAATAATTAGTGGATGATTACTGTAGCATCACTGTTGCATATCGTAAATTAAGTAGGCTCATTTGATTCGTCTCGTGATTTACAACCCATTTATACAAAAAGTTTTGTAAATAGACTTCATTTAGTACTCCATGCATGTGTCGAAACATTCGATGTGATGGTTTTTTTGTGTTTATGAGTGGAAACTAAACTGGACCTAAGCCGTTTCCGAAAAGATTTCCCTGTTGGCGTATGCATATTAAACTAGCTAGCCACCAGGTAGTGCACGTACTAGTACTACGCTGGTGCAAAGTAATTAAGTAACCTATGCATGCATGCTTGCAAGCAGCTGACAACTGCCCCTAATAATTAAGCTAGCACATAGCTTAATCAAAGCACAATGTTGCCTTCTTGGAGTTGGACTACGCATGTAGCTAGCTATCTAGGTGGCTATAAGATGGCGACAATGGCATGTGTTAGCGCCCAGCTGCAGCTGCAGCTGCTGCTCTAATCTCGCTTGATTATTTTCCTCCCTCTGCTGAACAATCACAATCATAGCCTAATCCTAGTGCATGTGACTAACACAAACACAAGAGAGAAAATCACAGTCCTGATCGAAGACACACCTACCTGCTAAAGCCACCACCGGCAGCTTCTCCAGGCAGAGCAAGACTCCAAAACCGCCGCCGCTGATTGGTCGTCTGCAGCAGATCGACTCGCTGGCAGCTAGCACTAGCAGCAACCCGTACGTCCTTGATGTTTAATTGCCTCCTGGTTATCCAGGTGAGAGCTAGCACACACACGTACGTTCCCCATCCCGAGCACGGCAGCTGGAAAAGTCAATCGAAGGCGGCGCTACAGATCCAGCAGGGCGATCCGCGACGAGACATGAGCTTGCTTAGCACACGCTCGGGCAAGCATCGTGCGTCGTATCTGCGCTGCCGTCTGCCGAACCGTGCCGTCGCGATGTCTCGGCCGGCAGCTCGAGCGGCGATGGGTTCAGGAGACGGAAATCTCAGGGAGGACATCGTGTTGGAGCCAGACGAGGCAAAGGAAAACCCAGCTGCAGTACAGTGGGGGGCGCCGCGCGCAGCGATGAGCGATGATGAGCGTGCCGTGCGCGCGCAGGCTCCTCTCTCTCTGTTCACGGTGTATCTACCTGCTGGTTTGGTCGATCGGGGTCGTCGGGGACATATCTAGATGAATGGCTGACGATTGATTGATCATCGGAGGATTAATTGGTTCAGTCGCAGATCCATCATCCATTGTGTTTGTTGATTGCAGAGGTGATCGATCACTGCTTAATTTGGGGTGCGCTGGAACATCGACTGATCATCCTTTGCTACTAGGCTACCTCTGTACACATGTGTTGGCAGCTGCAGTCACTCCTCTCCTCTTTTCTTCTTTCTTTCGGTTCTTCTCTTTTATTCAATATGATGACTAGTTATTGCTGATTTTATTTACTATGATGATTCATTTATTCACTATACATTTTTTCTTCATATACAATATTTATCTGTGTGTAACTAATTTGTTCGCAACGCCAAATTATATGTTCGCTTTGTATATTAAAAGTATTATGTGATATTGGTTTATTTGTTCGTGATATTTATTTTTTATTACTTGTTCTATAAAATTAAATGTTTGTAATGTATAATATTTTGTTCGTTATATATTATTATTTGTTCGTAGAAAATAGTTATTTGTTCGTGTTGTTAAAATATTTGTTCCCAGTAGCCAAAATACATTATTGAGTATAATTTTTAAAAAAAAATATCATGCAAACATAAGCAAGTGTAGTCTTATTTTGAAGATCTTGTCATAAAAAAATGGTGCAATCCAAATTTAATTTGGATGTTTGGTTTAATATTTATAACTTTTTTTAGTTTTGAATTTGTATACATCCGAGTTGCGTGACATCATTGTCCTTTTTGCATGTATGGAATCTTTCTCGTTTGATTTCTTCCTTTGAGTAGTGTTGACTGCAGAAATAGTACATCCTAGCATGAGCCTAATTATAGCCCATTATGCCGACGCCTACAGTCCGCTTAAGGTGATGATTTGCCGAAGCGATGGATAGCCACGCCCTAACCGCGCCCCCTTCCTCTCTCGCTCTCTCTCAAAAAAAAAAAGGAAATGGTCCACTAGAGAGAGGAGTATAATGGGCTCGTGTATGGGCCGAATACCGCGCTTATGGAGCAGAAAACGTGGCCTGTGGGCTGTGGCCTCCACCAGGCACCAGCTCCCCCTCCCAAAAAGAACAAAAAAGGGACACCAGCTAGGCAGCTACGCCCGCCGGCCGCGTTTCTCGCCGTCGCCGTCCGGCGCCGCCGCGCTGCAGTTGTGAGTTCACGACCACGACGCGAGCTCATTCCTGGTACTAGTAGCAACACACGAGTCCGTTGTGACTTGTGAAGTTTCGCTTGGGCAAAAAAAAAACGAAAATTAAAATGTAATTCACGCCCAGTGGGACTCGAACCCACAATCGCCTGATTAGAAGTCAGACGCCTTATCCATTAGGCCATGGGCGCTATTACTTGCAGTACGGCTCGTTAAATTTGTTACATTATGTTGTTTCCGTCAATCCCGCTGCAGAGTGCTAACACTACGCCTAGGACATGCTGTTAAGTGGTGACTGAACAAAAGAAGCCCTCACGAACAAAAGAGGCAGACACATGGATGCATGTCAATAGTTCAGGATTAACACCCGATCCTTTCTCACAGACAGGTTAACTGATCACACCAACTTATTACAAGCTTCGTTTCCAAGAGCAGGAAATGATGCCCTATCAATCACGGACTGTTGCATAGTCCAGCAAGGGACTCTGTGTAATCTCCTATATGGCTGCCCTCCCGCGTTGTCAAGACTCAAAGAGTCGGCCACCTGATGTTATCAAGATTCAGGTCATACACTGTGATATACTGATATTGCCAATCCCAACAGTGACCACAGATATCCCATTCCGCCAGCAAGAACCCTTTTCTGCACAGCACATGCAGCTCTGCCTCAACATCTCGCTTGAAATCTGAGCGAAGGGCGCATCAACTGGTTGGTCTTCTAACAAAAATGGCGATTGGCGAAAGCATATGAACTCGTTCAGTTCAGGTATATCTGGTTTGCTGTGGCCATTTGTCAATCACAGTAGTGTCTGTTCCGGTTTTGCAGCATAGCTTCAATCACACGTAGACATAGACCATGACTTCGGAATGCTGACCAGGATATTCTGTCATCTCTATACTGGTGTGCACTCCGTCAGACATGCTCAATGTAAGTTCATAAGGGGAGACAATCCACCAAAAATTAACTGACAACAAATCTGATCATCAGTGGTGAGTTGGAATCATAACAATGGAACTCCATGATGATTGTTTCAGTGAAAGGCAGACACTCAATCCTTTCAGGGGGACAAGTCTGACGGTCAGATGGCAGGAGTATGAACAAAAAGGCATTTTCTACAGAGCGACTCAACAAGTCAAGAATCAAGACACCCCATCAATGTTGCTCAAGAAAGAGAGCCTTCTTTTGGCAACCTTCGATCTATAACACCAGGCTTCAAATGCCTCCGTCAAGTCAGGATATCGGACATGCTTCGACTGCAGCCATTCTGATAAAATCTCAGCTTGACTATTTGACGGCAGTGTCAGCACAATTGAAACGATTGCTGACTCCAGGCCCTGCCAGACCTCGTTGTCCAGGTTTGCCTTTGGTGTCTCGTCGTCATCATCGTGATCGGTCTGGACAATCAAAGACTTTGTAGTCCTTGCAAAGCTAATCCAGACATTCACCATATGCTGACGTTTCTCAGTTGGAAGAACAATATTGCCAAACGCAACAGCCTCCAGTACCTTTGCAGACACCTCTACCACCTTCAGACTGGTCTTCAGATAGTCGTACCCAGGGCATACTGCTCCGACAGCTTCAACCACATCAGACGACACTCCAACCCAGTAGAGAACGATGCATTTCATCATCTCCAGCTTGCTCAAGATCTGACAGACCCAGGAGATGTCACAAACAAAAGTATGCAGCTCCTGCTGAAGTTCGCCGATGTCACCAGCAAGAGACGTCTCCTTATGTTTCGTCAGTACAGAAGCCAGGAAATCACTGAACCTGCTCAGCAGACCAGTGACACAATCCTTCACCTGAGACTTGACATTGACGTTGTCAAGGGCTATCAATGGCGCGTCGTCGTCTTCGGTGAGCATATACTCAAGCTGCTCCTGAGCCGCAGACTTGAGCTCCCGCGCCGGACCAGCCGCCGACGAGCGCGTGGCGTGCCGGAACGCCGAGAGGAAGATGCGGGCCACCGGAGCCGGATCGATCGGCCGGAGACGCGCAAGGATGCACTCGTACTGCGCGCCGAGGCAGGGCACGGTCCTCAGGATCTCCTCCTCGTCGGCCTCGTCCCAGGGGGCGGACTCGATGTAGCCGGCGCAGGCGGCGGCGATCTGGGCGCAGCCGAGGCTCACCGCGGCCTGGAGCACACCGAGCGCGCCGCGGACGCCGAATCGGGAGCAGGGCTCGGCGGCGTACAGGAAGCGGAGCGCGGTGACATGGGAGCTGAGGTCGAGCTCCTGGCAGTAGACCTCGACGCAGTAGCGCGAGCCGAGGATCTGGCACGTCGGCCAGGCATCGGAGAGGCGGTCGGCGAAGTAGGTGCTGCCCGCGGCGAGGACGGCGGAGTGGCAGTAGAGCCACTCGTCGCGGCCCTCCGGTGTCCGTAGCCGCACCACCACGTCGCTGGTCGCCTGGTCGCCGATCTTGGGCCGCCCCGCCCTCATGCCACTGCTGGATTGGGGAGCGAAACGACCATCACCAACAGCGTAGCTCAGCTATCGGAGCACACAACTTTGCCAAGAGAAAAACGCAAAACAAAATCGGAATCGAACGAAGAGGGAGGAGATTAGCAGCTTAAGCTCATTTCAATCTCACTTTCCGCTGTGAAGACTGAGCGAGGAAGAACTCCAACGAAAGCGAGGCTTTGCCGGCGCGACGCCGACGGAGCGGATAGGGCAGGTGAGCAAGACGGGGGCAGAGAGCAAAGCCAAAATGCACAAGAGCCTCAGGATCACGAATCTCTATGGACATTGGACGGTGCTTGAGCTAAACCTTTTGTCACTCGGTGCTGTCCAAGTACTGAAAAGTCATTGATGCTGTCCCTGAACTGAAGTAGGGTTTTTTTTTTTGGAAAATTTGAACTGAAGTAGTGGCATCTCTGAAACTGAGCATATGAGGCTTCAGAACTCTCAAAGTTAGTATGCACTGCAAAGATAAAGTCTATACATTATCAGGGTAGATTCTGGAGTTAAGGATGTAGATACAACTTTTCTATCACAATTAACACCACTAAAATTCTTGTGCAGTAAAAATTCAAAATTACAGTAGAGTACTAAGGTTGTAATTGTACAACATGTATTTCCAGTTGCAAAGCATCAGGTTCAATCGAAATGGTCTGCCGAGAAGTCGGGCTCATCAGGCTTCTGCAGCCTGCGAATAGCTGTGTCATCAGCACGGAACCTTCTGGAAGCAGATGCGAGCTTATGCATATGGGCAATGGCACCCTCAGCAATCGTCGTACCACCGCTTGAGGTGCCTTCATGTCTGGGTTTATTGGCAACTTGGTGATCCTCTGACCACCATGAGTATGACTCCCATCGGCTGAGGCTTTCAGCAAGCTTTCTCCTCTGGTGCTGCCGCCACGCTGCCTGGATGAAGCAGGCAGCCCAAGTTCTCCAGTGGTGCGAATAGAACCGGAATGTGTGCTGGAGCTTCTTGCTGTGAAGTCTCCGGAACTGGTTTGCCACAAATTTGAGGTCCTCAGCTCGCAGGGCGAAGGCTTCAACCTCTGTGAGGCTCCGTACGGTCCTTGTCGAAAGCGGGAAGTGGACATTGGTCTTCGGAAGCAGAGCCCATGTCAGCAGCTCTTCACCTGCGAAATCACCTGGGCGCAGGATGATGGAGTTGAAGAAGTTGCTACGGCCACCGTTGGTTGTTGAACTCTCTAGTTTGCCACGAATGATGAAAAGCATCTCGTTCACCGGATCACCCTCACGAGAGATATATGTATTCTCGGGGCACAGGAATGACACCAGCCGCTCACAGATGGCATCAAGAAGTTGGTCATCCATCTCAGAGAAAAAAGGGACCTGCATCGCAGAAAGGAGTAAAAAACATGCCGGGGAATTGGATATAAAGTTTCAACTAGCAGTAGAAGCAACAGCAAATAGAGCGTCATTTTGTTTCTTTCCATCCAAATACAGTAAGTATTCCATCAGAAACTTTCAGAAACTAAAAATTATACTTATTCAGCTGGGAAGAGAGAGTATAACCACAACTTACACGTCGAACAAGGTCCAAACAAAGATGGCGCTGCACATCCCGACGTATATCAGCAGGCAAAGCTTGCAAGATGGACTCCTCTTCTACTCCTCGTGTTGCAAGCCATTTAACTTGAACAAACCGCCTGACACGTTCTTGAAGGTGAGCTGGGAGTTGATGATGCCTCATCCACTCATCCGTGTCCCTTTGCCTCAGTCTCCACTCTTCAAGCCTTTTACTGACAGACTGCAGGTATGTCTGAATGAAGAAGAATAGGAAGTAAGTGATCTCCGCAATCTAAGTGGGCTGTTATCAATGTGGAAAGTGGCTTACTGAACAAAAAAATAGCAATCGATTTATTATTTTTATTATCAGATTTTCAAACCATAATATGGATATTCATACTTCATATATTTGATGCATCCATTGTGCAAATGACAGAAAAAATATGATAGCCTGGCACCTTTTTTTTCCTCGAAAGGAGAACTGCCCGTCACTATATTAAGAAGGAATAAAGTTGAAAGTATACAGGGAACCAAAGTAGCTAACAAAAAAGGAAAGAAATAAAAACAACACAAACACAAAGCACAAGCAAAACAGAAAGAAAGCTGGAGTAAAAGCTGGGATGAACCAGAAGCTCTAGCTCCTCTCTCATATCTCCCTATTTGGCTATTTCTCTATACTTGGAGCACCGGTCAACCAGTGAGCACATCAAGCTACGATAGCATAACACTTGTTGTGCACAATGAAACTTATAACATGGTAATTTTGCCAAACTAGTTCACTTTTAAAATTTGCTTACCAGTTTATCACATACTCCCTCCATCCCAAGAAACAAGTCATCCTACAAATTTTAGGACAAATTAACAAGGTAAAATGACCATGTTTGCCCCTATTTATTATCCATATTTGGTGCTATTTGATTCTTGCACCCACAAGCACTTTCCAAATCGGGTAAGATGACTTGTTTTTTGGGACAAATTTCGAATCCTAGAGTGACTTGTTTTTTGGGACTTAGGAAGTAGTGCAATTACTCATGTCAAGTTCATCCTAGGATTAACAAGGTAAGACAAGCATACGTAAGAACTATCAACTCAAAAACTTCCTATTGCAGTTCAGAAGAAAGAATTTATCAAACTACCTGCATATTGCCAATCAACTGAGCAAATAGTATAAGACTGATAGCACCAATTGCTATTGCAAATGTGTTCTCTACAATAAATGCACTTGTCTGTAGAGGATTTCCACTTGAACTGAAAAGGTGACAACAGACACAGAATAAGATTAACATTAGTAATTGTATTAAGAGACATACAAACCCATCCCTATCTAAGAGGCAACTGAAAGAACACAAGGTAACATGATGGTCACTACCTAAGCTGCAGCAAGCCCCACCATAGACAAAAAAAATATTTCTCAGCGAGTGGAGATGAGACAGCGCCTTTAGTCAGTGCACTAGAAAACATTCCGTAGTTAAATGTATCATTATTGGCATCACACTTGTTAAATATCTCTGTATTATTTCGCCACTCTTGATAACCATTCGAATCAATATTCTCACAACTTATAAATCTAAGGCTGCAAGATGTATTGTTGGAGCACTGCTGATCCCAACATGTAATCTGCCGTTCAACGGAGAGAAGATAATATATTGCACCAGTAATCTGCAGCGATGCACACAGGTCATAAGTAACATTATATTAGTATCAAACATACAAAGTGTAATGAAACGATTCAAGATTTTAGTAATAGCATTGTTTCACATAGTTGAGCTCACATGAATGTCCTACTTGAAACAGTACTGTTTCTTTATGCACATCATAAGTCTGAATTTTAGTGCATTCCAGGACAATGGATATATTTGTCAAATCAGAAAGAAATATTTTAGATCCCATATGAAGAGAAGACAAGGCAACAACATCAGAAGCAAAGAAATCATGGCTTGTGATGTGCAAATTAGCGTCCCCATAAATTTTATAAAATAATTTTAAAAGGCAAATATGATGACCATACGTGGCTTGCGAGCATGTAGAGCAGAAGATTGTATGCTGCACCTCCCCAAGCTGACTTTGCAACTACTCCAACAGCTTTGATAATCTGATTGCTTAGAGGAACGATGAGATACATTCTTATGACATATTGAATCACAATTATGAGAGCAAATGTAGTGTTCCGGACATTGTCATCTGACCTTTTGATCGCAGGCATAATTAACCACACAGTAACCTGCAAAACAAAGGCACCCCAGAAAGATTCAAGTCATCACTACAGAAGTGTTGCGCTGTATGTTTATTCAACATTAGGGCTAACCATTGTTCAAAAAACATTTAGCTGCACAGGCAACATTGCTCTACAAGAATTTAGTTAAGCTAATTTGCTGATCACAATTGAATTTTGTTTTTGAATGTTTGCTTATGATCTAAAGTGGATTTGAATTAGCTCAGATGATATCAGACATGAATACTTCTGAGTTTTGAAACGTCAAGGCAACTATCTTTTTTGCTCTTCCAGGTTGAATGTTAGCTGGGTCCACCTTTTTGAAGTCACGAGCTAGCCCTTACAATGCTAGCGGGATTTGTTATAGTTACTGACATGAACTGAGCTGATTGTGGTACCACTAAAAATGGCTGTAATATAAGCATTTAAATTATACAGCGAGAACTGCAGCAACATAACTCTGTGAGGTCCTTACCTGTGGAAGTGGCACAGCTGCAAGTATGTCTACAAAGAAATCAGTTCTGATATATCTTCGTCGAATCTTCTTAATATCCACAACAAGCTCTCCCTTACCAAGGACCCGGGACTTCGGATCCACATATGCAGTGTGAAACTTGATAGCTATGTTCAACATATAAAACAAATCAGCAAGTGATCGTAGGACAGTGATTCCTATGCTCAGTCCCTGATCCTTGGCGACACATGAAGATCCATTATCATTTTTTCTAACCAATGGAAGGTAATAGAAAAATGGGTCGATGAAAAGAGCAAACAAACATGCCATAAGGTACACCCTGTTCCATCTCAGTAAAATATTACTTCCAGGATCTAGAATACGCTGGTGCCATGGTATGTTGCCTTCATTTAACACCTTAAGCTTCTCAGGATTCTTCACATCTAGTCTATTTGCACCAAATCTGTCAGCACGTGCAGCTTGATATAATGGCTTAGATTGATTTTGTCTCTCGTCAGGAAAGATCCTAAAGGCAGGATAGAAACTTAGTCAGAAGAATAAGCGAAGTGTCAAAATGATTAACACATGAAGACCCATAATTTTGAAAAAAAATACATGTGCTTCAAATCTTCACTGCTTTAAAATTTTCATTTTGTGTTGGTGATGATGGTACGTCATCCTCATCCATCTCCAACCCTCTCAGATATGCAAACAGGTGAGTGGGTGGCTGACGAGCCAGCTCGGCTCTTTAGGACTCATTTGATAACGACTACGGGCAGAGCTAGGCTTGGATGTCGGGGTCAGCTGACCTTGATGGATCTGTGAAAATCAGTGAGAATCGCTGTTTGGCACTGTTCTCTAAAGGCGAAGACCTCAGCATGCCATAGGAAAGGCCCAGCCGCCATTTTCAGTTGGCTTCGCCCCTGATAACGAGTCAGCTCGTTAAGGCTAACGAGCTGAAATCGAGTTTGGCTTGGTTCGTTCGAAAAGCTCGAGCCGGCTCACGAGCAGAGCATTGTTCAATACTAATGGTAAGATCAAAGGTGACATTAATAAACATATGATAATTTCAGGATGCTAATAATATCCAAAAGTGCAGCTCATGATGATGACATTACAGAAATAAATATCACAAATCAATAAATTGAGATAAATAGATGTGTGGAGACTCAAAATAGACTTAATTAGCACTAGATTTGACTTTAAGTTGAATGACAATTTTTAGCCAAATAACAATACCACTGTGTTGATAAACAGTATCACATTTAGTAAGTCTAATGTGCCAATCAAATAGGTCACGAGTGGTTTACGAGCTGGTGTTGAAGTATAAGTGAATTGCCCACCTCTCCCTATCAGGTTAAGCTTTTGAGTTGAATTGGTTGGTGCATGCAACTCAATAGCTGGCTCATTAAGAAAACAAGCTGAAATCCAGGCTTGGCTTGGTTTGTTTGAGAGCTCGAGCCGAGCTGAACTAAGATGAACCTATGAACGAGCCGAGCCAGCTAACAAGTCACGAGCTTTTCTACCAGTCCTAGGTGGGTCCAAATGCCCGGTCCCATTCATCTCCGCAGCCACTGAGAGGTGGTGATCATCTATTCGATGCCACAGCCAAGCCTCACCATCTGCTATTCTGCTTTGTCCTCCGCTCCCATCTTGCAGCCCACTCAATCAGAGTGCCGACTTCTCTTGGTGCCCACCTTAGCTCCTTCACCTCATCCACCGCCAACTCTGATAATCGCCATCTCCACCATGCACCGCCCACCAAAACCAAAACCAAAACCAAAACCAATGCCATTGCCTTTTCCCATTTACCTCACTGGAGTCACCACCACGGCAATGCACATCTCCGCTGCAGTGAAGCAACAAATCACATCGCCACCACCTCTCTCCAGCACAAATGCGGGCTAATCCGGGATGCCGCAAGATTTGGCCTTGCGACGGTGATTGGATCGAGCGGCGCATGGGCATATAAGCAGACTGCTGGCAACATTCCATGGTTGGCACACTCCAACCTGGATGGTGATTCACATCTGCTTTCAAGCTAAGCCAGTGATCTGTCCTTTGTCTATGGTCGGTGTTCAGCAAATTCAATATGCCAGTCTGTGACATTTAGTTGGGTTGGCCAAAAAGGCCAATGAGCTAATGTCCTGATTTGTATTCTGTAACAGGGTAGTTCTCTTTTCATTGGATGCAATTTACATGCCATCAGCTTTTACCAGATTCCTATGAATCAGGCATTCAGGCATCTAATTATCAGGCGAACACTGTTAATTGTGGCGAAGGTAATGATTCCATGTTCGGTTGCGGAGACTGTAACAATCAAATACAATAGTGCTTACCTTGTTGTGGTAGGCATTTCTGAAAATATGTTTTGATTTTTGCCTAAATTCGATGCGATGTTTCTGTTCCTCAAAAAAAAAAATGTTTCAAGTATCATGGAACTTCGTCCTGAATGCTTATGCAATGCATGTAGATTACAACAAAATCGGAGTTTTATATGTGATAACTAATGCTGTCTATTGCAATGGAAAGCTCTGTTATCATTTTTTTCATGGTTGCAATTGGTTTCGTATTCTGTGGAAACGCATGGGCATCCTGCTTGTATTGAGACTAACAGCTGATGAAGCATCTGAAGACAGCATTCCTTATTGGCTATAACCATTTGTTCATATTGCTACATCTACATATTCACAAAAGATTGGTCGAATTAAATGCACTTCCTTCCCTTTAAGGGCTAGAAACTCCCACATGAATCTTTAAAAACAAATAACCGTAGTAACTCTCCTTGAAAAGGAGAAAGAACTACATCACTTTCAATTTGTACTGTCACTTTTCACATATAATTCTGCCATGCCCAACAAAACCATCGAATCCAATTAGCATCAAAGGGCTCTTCTGAACTTTGGTTTGATCTCCAACAAACCCCTCTTGCTTTCAATCTTAAGACTTATCTCTACCCTCTATTCAGTAAAGCAACTAGAATCCAGAGTCAAATCGGATCAAAGTTTCAATTAGTCCTCTCCCACTCCTCGAGGTAGAGAGGACATATCGCACAAGCTATACGCCAGCACCTCGTATCCCCTCTCGGTTGGAATCGAGCATAAATCTTCCCGCCTCCACTCTCTTGCTCCCCAAAAATCAACCCAAAGTCAACCCATTCAGCAAAATTGTAACAGCTACTCATCGACTCCGGCAGGCCGATGCACAAGGTCAAAATTCAAATACTCGCAGAGGAACAGGAAGCCGCGCGGAATCAAGAAACTCACCTGTTGTTAGGCCTCCTCTGCATCTCCACCTCATCCTGTACCTTGGACCCAAACATGGCGGCCGCGTCTGCTCTCCCACCCTCCACCCGCGCAAATCTGGCGCCGAACTGCAGCGAGGCCGGTCAGGGGATCAGAGGGGGAGCGCAGCGCTTCCGGTTCCAAATCACCACCATGGCAAACTCGAGACACTCAATTTGACGATTCCGAAGAACGGAAGAACTCGAGTAGAAGGACGGAGATATAGAAAAGAAAAATGCGATCTTTTTGCAGTTCTTTAGCCAGAGCCCAAAGGGGGGTTGGACCAAGTGGTGACTGCCGCTGCGACTCTGCAGTTCGCATGCTGCCTGTACATCCGGCTGTCAAAAGCTTGGGCCACACAAGAAGCCCACACAGGCTGTGCAACGCGGCCACTGACATGTGGGGACAGGTGTGTCTAGTTTACTAATATTCCCATTACAGTAGCAATATTATTTCTGGGGGGAGAATCCTAATATACGTACATAAATTCGAGACAAAATTCGTTTACCCATCCAAGCACTCTAGTTTTTATTCGGCTGTTGAATGGCCAGCCTTATTTTTTTTCCTTTGTGTTCTTCCTGCTAACTGCTGCTTCTCTGTTCTTTGGCCATGTTTGGTTCATAGGGTGAAAAAAAATTCAAAAAAGACGAATGCATGCATGGAGTATTAAACGAAATTTATTTGCGAAATCTTTTTACAGATGAGTGTAACTTTTCGAGACAAATCTAATGAGTCAAGTTCCACCATGTGTTGATTACAGTGATGCTACAGTAACCGTGCCTAATTATCCTCTAATCATGCGGTCAAAGACCTTATTAACTACAACACATGCTACAGTAACATACTTGTGGAGGTTATTTTGTAATTAGATTTCATTTAATACCTCTAATTAATGGTCAAAGGGGCGAAAAGTTTTCATGAAAACTTTTTCTCCCCTGAACCAAACACGGCCTTTAACGATTGTGAGGCCCTACCCTGCACGGCAGCTTCTTTGTCACCGCCTTGTCTCAATCATGCTGCTTGCATACTCTATTTTGTTGGCTGCGGCTTGTAGCTGGTGTTGGTTTGTTGTGAGAAAAAATTATTACTAATTGGCTGGTGCTGATTTGGTGTGAGAGATAAATACTATTGGCTGACTACAGAAGCAGCTAGTGGAATAGAGTGACCGATCATCGGCTCTCCTGAGTCCTGCCACCGGTGCCAGGCTAGTTTTCTGTAGCGGTCTTACCTCTAAAGACAACTGTTAACATCGTCGGGCGCGCGGAGAAGAAGCTATGTAATCACCGAAAGACGATGACACTAAAAGTTCATGAGTTTAGGTGACAACCTCCAAAGGGACACCTGAGAGCAATTGAAGTTTACTCAAGAGAGTAAAAGATTATCCTCTATGTTATTGGACAGCAACTTTTTTTTTTTGAAAATACGTAGGAGTACTATGTATAATTCCATTAAAAAGAGAATGATAATTATTTTTACAAGGCGGGCCATATGGGACGCGCACACACCACTAGATGGCTCACGGGGGACTAAACAGCACAAGATTACAACCTAAAGAAAGCACCGAGGCCCTAGCTAGAAAGGATTCTTCTAGTCGTCACGCTACAATGCCAGCCGAGAGCAGCGAGCTTTCTGGCCCCTGCTTGGATCCATGATCCCCCTCGGAGAAGATCGGACAGCAACTATTTTCTGGAACGGAGGTAGGAAGCAGTTCTTTATGTTGCAGCAACAAAGACATCATTTTTCAAACTTTCACACGCACACAAAAACACAGTCCGGTTCATGTTTAGTTTTGTTCTTCATTAAGCCGACCTTTTGAATTGGATCCGCATAGTCAAACTCTCCGAAAAACTAGTTAATAATAGTCAAGGGGGGAAGTCTCAGCAAGATACAGGTTATCACGCGAATGCTGCTTCATCTCTTCACAATATGGGGATGGGCTTGTCAAATGGCGGTTGTCAGTAGCTTACTTCAGGGACAGAAGGGGATAGATAGCTTTCAGACATGTAAATCACTGATTCAAAATTTTGCTTTTGTAGTCCCACTAATGGGGTAACAACCATATCGTCGCTCCCATTATTGCACCTGTAGTTTAATTCTAGAGCTAACTATTTCTCCACCCAGTTGGATCAATCAGACACATACATTTGGTGCCCAGAAATAGTGCAGTACGAAGGACACCTAAGGCCTGCAATAGAATCAGCTGCTGAGCATGACCCTGAACCTGAATATTAGGTGTGCTTCTCAAAGCACATCACCCTGAACCTGAAAATTCATAAGCCCAAGGGTGAGAAGATAATTGGCCACAGCAAAATAATATAAGGGAACAATGCAGCTACACAATTCCAGTATATTGCTTCTTTTTCTTTTGAAAAGCAGAGTACTATATTGCTTCTGGTACAAACAAAATTTGTTCTATGACGAAACAAGCACACCTGTAGAATTCTTTATTTCTTTTCATCCAAATTGAAATCTGAATACATATATAACAGTAAAAGAGTTGTGATATAAAAAATGCAGAGTCCCTGATACAACACAACAATGACTGAGGCACACAAGAACAAAAACCACTCAGGGCAGTTTCAACTTCTCAATGCAAATCCGTCAGGAACTTGGAAGCCCCTATGTTTGCTATATCGAAACACAGTAAAACATCATAGCGCTAGCACAAGGCTATCAATATGACATTTGTGGCTGATTCTGCATATCGGCTAGCAAATGCACAGCTTCATCAAAAAAGAAGTATGGCTCAACTTTTATGAGGTCAATCTTGTTTACATAGAGGATCAGAGGATTCTTCTTAGAAAGTTAAAATTTTCATCTGAATGTA
This sequence comes from Panicum virgatum, assembly GCF_016808335.1. NCBI lineage: Eukaryota > Viridiplantae > Streptophyta > Magnoliopsida > Poales > Poaceae > Panicum > Panicum virgatum. The sequence continues at coordinate 55,542,216 of NC_053137.1, read as the reverse complement.
GAGGAAACAAAAAGTAATCCGAAATTTCAATGTTTTAAGCCCATTATCGACACATCAATGGTTCCTAGAGTACACAGCCACTAAGTTCAGTCTATTAATAGCCCCAGAATGTTGTCAGAATGATGGGATCACGCTTGCAATTATACTTTCGGGATGTACAGAATTGCACTTGAATACAAATCATTAACAATCAAGTGTGCTAAAGCATGTATACGAAGTAAGTAGATGGTATTCCACATTTACATTTTACTTCGCAGAATAAAAAATATGGATTTGCAAGATCATTTTATTGGAACCATGTGTTTGGAACATATGTGATAATAGGTCAAGTTGTTCTTAGGGCTGTGAAGGAGGTAAAATTGTATTCTATTCCATGCATTACACTTAATCTTCATTCTGAAACAAAATTGCATGCACCCATTATATCAGTCTGCAATCAATCCCTTCATCACAAGTAAAGAAAATGCGGTCCCGGAACAAGATTTAAACTTAGCACATATGTCCAAGTACTATGCTGGTCTCAACTCAAAATACCAATCAGGCTCCGTGCATATTGCAGCGGCTTAATATGCCTGCCCAACTATTTACAGACACGATGATATTTTGTACGGATAGTTTGAGTCTTTGATGGAGAAATGATGACCCACAAATGGATTGCTAACACTCAGATATAAGAATAAGAAAAGGCAGGTAACAACAGTGAAATAGAAATGTTACAGTCCTACCACTACATAAACTCTCAAGGTGTCCTACAATTTTACATAATAATCAACTTCTCCCAGAGAAAACTGCCATAATTAATTTAGGCTGAAGTTTCCATCCTATCCATGAATTTCAGGAACAGACGTAGAAGTACAGACTTAGCAAATGGAGCACTCTCACAGAGAGAAAACTACACACTGGTCCAATTTTAGGAATTTTTGAAGAAATATAAACATGTTATCAGGATGTTGTGTCGACACTAACCATTCTCGCCTTTCTTTGTATGGGTGTCCACTTCAGCTGTTACTGACGAACTGCCACCAGTCTTGCCACTGCCCTCCTTCAACCTCTTTGCAAAAAGCTTAGCGATCTGCAAGTGCGTTTTTGCCATGATTTCTGTTCCCTTGAGCTCCATCTCCCCCTTCTTAATCTCAGCTTCAACCCTCATCCTCTCCGTCTCCCTGTACATCTCCATTCTGGCGTGCTCAATCTTCAAGTATGAGCTAGCCAGCAGCTCGATGCTCTTTGCTATATCAAACTCTGTGCTCTTTCTCTTCTTGGGCCGGTCCCAGACCTTGTCCACCTCCTCGACGTCCTCGTTCGCCACCTTACTCCTTGGAGAGCTCACGTTGGCGTCGCTATCTGCAGCCCTGCTCTCCTTCTGCACGCTGTTGCCAACTTTCTCGGCTTTCTCCGGGGCAGCGCCATTTGTGTCAATGTTCATCAGATCAGAGAATGCACCTGGACCCGCATCCGTCAACTGCACGGCAAAATCTGCTTCTACCTCGGCCTCTGCTTTGGCCGGAGCTCGCAGGTCTATACTGTTACTCAAGTCTGCCTGTTGCACCTGACCGGAGCAGACGGCCGGCCCTTTGAGCAGCCCGTCCATGCGGGCAAAGAACCGCCAGGACGGGCCGGCGGCGGCGGGGCCTGCGCGCGCCACCGCGGCGGACTCCGCCCGGTACCGCTTCTTCATGGACTCGATCTTGTTCTTGCACTGGTTGGGGGTCTTGGCGCTGTTGCCGCCGCCGGGCGGCTTCCCCGCGGCGGCGGCGTCGTCGGCGCAATGCACGGACACCTCGCGGGCGATGTCGAGCCAGTCGCTCCACTTGAGCTTGGCGCGGTTCCGCAGCAGCCACTTGGCCTCGTAGGCCTCGAGCAGGCGCACGATCCCGCTCTCGCTCCACTCGTCGCGCTTCTGCGGCGGCGCGGCGGCCGCCAGCGGCGCCGCGTCGGCGTCGGGGAGCCCGTGCCCGTCCATGGCGGCGTGGAAGCCGAGAAGGAAACCCGAATCTCGCAGCCCGCGCAGGCCAAATGATTGAGCGACCGAGAGGCTGTAGCTACGCCGTGGCGAACGGCTCGGAGGGAGATCGCGGCATGCGGGGATCTTTGCTGAAGCTACTGCCGCATGAGATCAAACAGCTGCGCCACAGACTGAATTCGCAGAAAAAGGAGGCACTCCAACCTTAAACTGCCCGATCAGACGGAAAGATCGCGGCAAAAGGTGATGCTGAGACCTGAAAGCCCAGGAAAGATTGACCAAAAGAAGCAAATTCCGGGAGGTGAAAACTTGCTTACACCAGAAAGGCAAGGCCCGTCTGTTCCCACCGCGCACGCTGGCAGCAGATGGCGCGCTCGAGCGGGAATTGCCCGGGACACGGAGGTGGGCTGACCACGGCAGAGAGATTCAGCGAGCAAGCGGGACGAACAAGTTGTAAGGTAAGCAAGCCGAGGACCGACCGGACGGAACACGGGGAGGAAGAGGAGACCGAGCTGGTGAGCTGACCGAGCTGGGGACGGGGGACGCTCGAGAACAGTCGGGGCCCGGAACGAGAGGGGGCAGGGTGGATGGACCTGGACGGGAGCGGCGGGATCCGAGCTTCCAAATGCACGGGAGTGCGCTGCCTGTGCTCGTCGCAGGCTCCCTCCCTCCGCGGTTGGGTAGGAGGAGAGGAGAGGGAATCGTCTTGGCGGGTGCGGGGCGGAGGAAAGGGAGGGAGCACGAGGTGGGGGAGCGCGGCCGCGGAAAGTGGGAGACCGGAACGGGGGAGGCGGCGGGCCCCCGCCCGGCTCGGCTAGCGATGAAAACGGATGTACTTCCGTTTCTATGTTTTTTTTTTTTTTGGCGGAAACGAGATCAGTTTCGAAAAATACGGGTACGGAAACGGGATCGGGTTACGCAAAAATAAAAAACGAACCAATACGGATGTTGAGCCGGAAAGAATAACACGATCAAATATTCTCGAGTATACATTAACAAAATCACAAAATAATATACATATACGAAGTTATTAGTCCAATATTCACTAGTATGCCATATGTTAACATGTTAACATGCATAGTTAATGATTGGCATGTTTTTGAACATATCAATTTTTACTTTTTAGACATATTTTATGTAGATTAAAACGTGATGAAAAATGAAATAAATACGGGTTAATTTCATGTAAAAACGGGATTCTTCGGAAACGGACGAAGAAACCTCATTTTTATTTTTGTAAATACGGAAACAGAATCCCACAAATACAGAAATGAACAGACAAAAATAGAAAAATGAACGAGTCGGAACGGTAATATTTGGGTCGTTTTCAACCGTAGGGTCGGCCCGTCGTCCTCTTCCAGGCGCGGGCGGCCGCCTCCCACCGCCGGCGCGCGCCCGGCGCGCCAACTGCCGCCCCGCGCCAGCTGTGGGCGCCGCCGGGCCCCGCGCGTCAGCGAGGCGGCGCGGGGGGCAGTGGAGGCGCGCGTCGGACCGCATCTGGGTTAGGCAGGGGGCCGGGCGGGGCGGTCGCGGAGTGGGGCGTGACGCCAGCGCTGACCGGATCCGCCGGACACGGCGCAGCGCAGCGGCGCGGAGACCGCGGGCGCGCGGGGCGGCCGGGCCCCGGGGCGGGTAAGGAATCGTGCGCCATCGTGGGAGTGGGAAGGGGAGCGAACGCGTCCGCGGCGCGGGCAGGGGAGATCACGGGAGGGGATCCCGTGTCGCGGCTCACGAATCACAGCGCCGCGGCGGCTCCTAGCCGGCGGCTTTTGGCGCTGGCCGGCAGCGCGGTGGACTGATCTACCGTGCCGCGCCGCAGGAGCGGGGGTGGCGGGTGGGGGCCGTCACCGTGGTGGAACCCACCGCGTGCGGGGGAGAGGTCGTTTTCCACGGCAGCCAGCGGGCCGCGCGCGGTTGGTGGTAGCGACCTCCATCCATGATCCCGCCCGCCCGGCCGTCCACGCGGCCACGCCCACCTCGCTTTCGGTTTCCACTTGCCCGCGGTTGGTGGCCGCTGGCGTGGCACGGCGCCTCGGCATCTTTTTTCTTCTCCCCCAGCCCGCCGGCCGCGGCCGCGCCCGCGCCTGTCCGCCTTGACCACGGGAATTGCGCTGCGGGACATGGAAGTGGCCTTGTGGCCGATTATGTTAGGTAAAACACTAACAGGATGCTACTGCTTAATACTGGAGCGACTGTGCTGCTGCTGCACAATCAAAACACACTCATTCTCTTCCAAGACGGACAGTGGCAGCAGGCTGCCCGACCTGAGCGGCTGAGTAGGGTTTTTTGGTTCGGGAGCTAAATTTTATTTCATCTCATATTAAAGAGAATCTTAGTATTTAGAAGCATTAAATAAAATTTAATTATAAAACTAACTGTAGAATCCTTGGGCTAAACTGCGAGACGAATCTAATGAGGTATATTAATTCATGATTAGCGGATGGTTTTTGTAGCATTACTATAGCAAATTATAGATTAATTAGGTTCATTAGATTCGTCTGGGGAATTAGCACTCAGCTGCCAAAAAAATTATAAATTAATTTTATTTAATACTCCAAAATATTAAAATTACTTTTAATATGAGAGAGACTTAAAAAAATCCGCGGAAACAAAGCCTGAGCGGCAGCCACCACACGCCTCTGCGCTCTGCTGCCCGCCAAGTCCATGTCGAGCTCCACTCCGGCGGGCGACGGGCAGCGGCACAAGGCACCGCCCCAGACAACCCGCCGACCACGCTAGCGTGGCGCCATCTAGGGCAGCGCCTGACGAGCAAAAGCTACGGAGAGCACCGATCCCGACCGTCCTTTAAAAAGGCACCGAACAGTAGCGGCACTTTGTTCCCTTCCCATCGAGCGTTTTCCGGTCCTTTTGCCCTACTTCCACTGAATGATCAAGTGCTCGCTGCGCGGAACATCGGACGCGACGATGCCATGGATGGAATGGAATGGCCTGCTACTATCCTGCGCGTGGCATCTGTGACCCTGTCAGAGGTGCTGCTACTCATGGAGTCATGGTACCCGCACAACGCGGCCTTTTTCATGTGGTCGCTCGCTGGTGACATACGGGACCTAACTGCTGACCGCGCGGGGCGTTGGTGACCGTCAAACTCGAAACCCGTAGCCTGGCGGACCCAATCAGAGCAGATGCGCGCCCTCCACGCCGCAATCGACGACCCCGGGATGAGATGCCGACCGCGACGGCCCGCCCTACTCAAAATCCAGCGGGATTTTCCACTCAACTTCCCGAAATCCTATTGATCCGCACCGCGGGTAGATGGCGATCTGGTTGGGCCTCTAGCCGCCTGAGAAACCAAGTGGAAGTTTTGGGCTGGGTCCGGCATCGCTGCAAAAAGCCCAGCACGTTTCGTTCTGCAGAGCTCGCTCGGGGCCCGCGGGGGGGCATGTTTCTCCTCCCAGCGCTCTGACTCCTCGTCTTCCCTCCGTCCGGCTGGCTCCATGTCTCGGTGTCCCGCCCCAACGCACCCTGCCGGCAGAGCAATGGCGCAGACGCAGGAGCCAGGCTTTGGCTGGTTCGGGGACGAATCAGCAGCATCGCGGCCGGTGGCATCGCGGTGGATTACAAATTTACAATAGAGATGTACTGTAAGACGGATGCTGGTAGCTAACATAATTAGGCTGCAAATTGACCGTCCTTGGGGTTTGTTGCCTTGTTGGGACGACAAGCCCGGTGGCTCTGTGGTTCGTGCTACCAACCAGGGCGAGCGAATCTCCTCGACGATCTCCCCTCAACCTCTACTAGGTCACCGGTGACGCCAGTCCAGCCCCAAATGCCGAAAACAAAATCCGAATCAGTGGCGTTGCTGTTTAAAAGAATGCAGGAGAGAATCAGGCGTGATGTATACTGCTTGTGTTCGCTGTGCTGTGGCTGGTGGCTGGTGCTGATTTGTTGTGAGAGAAAAATACTGCTAGTTGACTGGTGGCTGGTGGCTGCTGTTGGTTTGGTGTAAGAAAAAAAATATTGTTGGTTGAATGCAGCGAAACAGTGTGACAGTATTGTCCACCTGAATCGACCAGCATATCACCGTAGCAGATTATCAAGGTGAGTGCCAGCCTGACAGGGGCATCCCCTCTCCGTACAGCGACGCAGACAGGATCCTTGCAATCCGAAGCCTCGGTAAGAGCATAGTATGGTAAGGCTCTCTTTGATTTGGGGGACTTTGGTTGGAGTCCCTAGGATTTATGGGACTTTAAAACCAAACAGGTGGGATTTTTAGAGATTTTTTAGGGTAATTTTTTTTTGAAGAAGATCCTCATGAGGAGCTTTTAGGAATTTTTGGGTTACAATTCCACCTACTGCCCCCTACCCTATCCGCATGCATGTAGGGAGAAGAGGTAAAAATGTCTTTTGAACACACCATTTAATGAGGTTTAGTCCCTTTAATTATTGAAAACAAACAAGATGTGACTTTTGTTTAGACCCAGGGTCTTTTGGATGGGCTAGAGACTTATGGAAACCAAACAGGGTCTAAGGCTGTGTTTAGTTTCAAAATTTCTCTCTCCAAACTTCACTATTCACCTATCACATCAAATCTCTTGCCTCATGCATGGAGCATTAAATGTAGGTAAATAAAAAAACTAATTGTATAGTTTTGATGTACACGACGAGACGAATCTTTTGAGCCTAGTTAGGTCATGGTAGGATAATAATTACCATAAACAAACGAAAAGTGCTACAATATCCGATGTCATCCTTTTTACCACTATTTTACGGATCTAAACACAGCCCAAAGGGTGGGAGCCGGCGAAAAAGGACACGTCAATAGAAAAAGGGCCACGTTGGAGAGAGAGTCCGGAGCGGGCGATTTCCTTCTCGCCGAGCTGATGCACAAGCAGGGTTTACAATTTCGTTTTTTTTCCGAATCCCAGTGATCGGCGGTAACGAAATTCCGTTCCGAAATTTCGGTGAATTTTATCCGATTTTTTTTTAATTTTGAATTTCAAAACCGAAATTTTCCGGAAAATACCGAAATTTCCCGAAAAATACGAAATTTTTCGGCGAATTTCGCCGAAATTTCAAACCCTGTGCACAAGATACGAGAAAAAAGCTACTCTCCCAGCCTCCGTACTAGCGAGAAACCATAATACTAGTAGGCTGAATACAAATGAGATGAAAATATTAAATACTCATCATCTCTGCTGCAGCTTGTTAAACTATCCATAATACTAACAGGCTAAGTAGCCGGCTATAGATGATATGGCATGAGCTTGCAGCCGGCTGCCGGCTAGATTATTAACCATGCTCTAAACAAAGCTCCCGCAGCGGCCGCACACAATCTACAACGGCTGCTGGCGGATCTAGTGGGATCGCCCGTCGCCGGGTGGCACATGGGCGCCAGCGTTCAGCACCGGGAACGAGGCGTTCCGGCTCGATCAATTCTTATCTTCAGGCTGCGCGTCCAGCCATCGTCAGCACGGAGATGTCGTTCAGAAAAAGCACGCGGCTCGCATTCGCAGCACACGCACGGATCATGAACCGTATCAGCCACAAGATATGATCCGTTGAGACGAGGCACGACCCTTGATAGTTTATGCCAGTGATGATATGTGCGCAAAGTCAAGGGTGTCGGAGCAGCAGACGAACCCGAATTTCTGCACAGCACATGTGTCTTTCGGCATATATACTCATTCGAGGTGTTGGTAACGAGCATTCTTGGTTAGTACTTTTTTTGTGAAAATTCTACTCATTCCGTTCTTATATATACGACGTTCAGGACAACCTAATTAGTTCAGTGGTCAATCGTTCTAACTCAGTTATTATCTTCATCTATTAAGAACGGAGTAAAATTTACTGCCATTGGCTCACCATACATGATACACCACGGCAGAATATAACCTCAAATTTGAATGCCCGTCAAGCGTAAAATGTTGATTACAGCTCTAAAAGTAAAACCAGTGCTGCGGTGTTTGCCATGCTAATTTTAGCCAAGACTCAAAAACTTTAGCAATGATACGAGTGCCAATATGCGATAAGGTTTAACACTCAACTTTAACCCAACAATGCAGTCCAGCAAATCATGATTTACAGAGTATAGGACATTTTCCTAGACAATGAAATTAGACTGACAAAGCGTGAACATTGGCTCACCGCTCACGTAGACACCATCCATCTCAACTCAAGTAATAAGAAAATTATCAGCCATTATATCAATGAAAAGCACCGATCATAAATCATAAATGCTCCCAGAAATAGGAGTCCATCTTATTCTTTCGTACAGTATATCACAATTACAGAATGGATAAACTGGACCGCAGTTCAAGTACTTAACAGACTGAAATACAACGTCGAGAGACCTCAAGATGGGTAAGAAAGATTCACCACCAGACTCCAGACAGGACCACTTGGTTACACCAGTAATGAACTATCAGATAATAATTCACATGAAAACAGCAACTCGACTCCACTGTGCACTGTGATTCTGTGAAATTCTTAGGCCTGACGCACACACAAACGGGCTACGCAAGGGTATAGTATTCCCTCTCGTGCCTGTCAGAGTCGAGGGCAACAAGGACATAAATGGCGTAGATGATTCCAGGGACATAGCCAAGGATTGTGAGCAGCAAGCAGATGCAGAACTCCATCTGTTGAAATGCAAAAAAGGCTCGCTATTAGTATGTTAATAATAAAGGGATTGGTAAAATCAATATTGCTATCGCGATAATGCAGAAATCCATGTCAACACTTCTTTCCAAAGGGTTTAATGATGATTCATATTAGTCAAATTAGGGCACTACTAGATGTGCTCACTCTTCGAATAGGAAGAACGTAGCAGTGCGATGAAATGCCATTGAGGCATTGACTAGTCTTAGACACAGACCGTAACATTGTTTTTTTTTTGAAGAAACTGACCGTAACATTGTTACAGCAGTGGAGTAGAATGATGGGGGCATTAAACACGAACCCATGCTCCAGTCCTAACATCAGCAGTGAACCAAACTGAATCCCCAAGAGGTGATTCGCCGTTATGGCGCTATGCTACAGGAATGAAACGAAAGCAGGAGATCTGCGAGGACGAGGCACAAGATTCAAACGCAGCACAGCGTCTGACGCTCCTGTGCTTGGATTTCAGACCAGGCACCGTCCCAGCAGCTTCGAATCGCAAAAGTCGCCTAGCAAACCAAACCTAGCTCGAAGGTAGCCAGACGCGGGGGACGGGTTCTCGATCTCGGACCAGCCAGATAGGAACCGTAGCGCGAATCAGGGCCACGAGCCCACGGTACGCACGCAGAGACAGAGGCGGGGCATAGGAACATGGGGGAGGGGCAGAGGAGGGGAGGGAGGCTTACGCTGCAGCAGCCGAATCGGAGGAAGACGCCGAGCGGCGGGAGGACGATGGCGAGGAGGACCTCCAGGAACGTGCAGCCGTTCGCCATGGCGGCCTCGGAGCTGATCGGATCGGAAGCGGGATGGAGATGGAGACCGGAGATCTGCTCCCCTCCCGTCACCCCTGGTTTCGTTTCGTCTCCGTTTCCTTGGTCGGTCGCCGGTCGGGCAGGGAATTGGGAATTTGGGATGGGGATGCCGCTGAGGCGCTGACTCTACCGTGCACCGACACGTGTCGGCAGCGTTGCCGGCCGGTGCTGCGGGAATGGGCCGCGCAGGTGGGCTCTGGGCCGACTTTGGGGAGGTTGGACAGAATCTGAAAGCCTTTCTTTTCCGAACTTTCACCTCATTTTCCGTGGGAAGCACCAGTGGCAGAGCCGTTTGAGGACCAGTAGGCTAAAGAATTGAAAGGACCAATAAGTTAATCCTCACGGTAGAGGATTACTAGGGCCTTGTTTAGATGCGTAAACTTTTAGGTGTAAAATATTGTAGCACTTTCGTTTGTATTTGGTAATTATTGTCCCACTATGGGTTAACTAGTCTCAAAAGATTCGTCTCGTAAATTATAGACAAATTGTGTAATTAGTTATTTTGTTTAACTACATTTAATACTTTATACATGTGTTAAAACATTTGATGTGATATGAATCTTGTAAAATTTTGAAATTTTGAAGGGAACTAAACAGGGCCTAGACTTAAGTATTGAGCGATATGTCAAGCACTCAAGCGGAAGAGGAAGTGATATTGTGGTGTAATGGTGTTATTATCCAATGAAGAGAAGCACTACATGATTGTTATTTAAACCTTCAAAAAAAGAAACAGTAGACGCTTGCACCCCCATCTTTTTTTAAAAAAAGCATGCACGATCACGAGCGCGAGACGCCTAGTGTACCGTGTACCTGATCGCGTACGGATACCCATCTGCCCTTTGCCCTCTCCTTTGTTAAATTTAATTAACAGCAGCTTGCGCGCACATGAGCCCCGCACGCACGCTGGGAGCGAATGTTTACAGCCTCCGGTGGTAGCCTTGGCCTTTTCTCCGGACGATTCGGCCAGGAATGCGTCGTACAACAAGCCCACATTCCGGTTCGCCGGGGTGGGGAGGAGAATCTGGGGGACCAGCAGCCTACCGAACCCGCACCTACTGTCACACACAGCCCCCAACTAACTAATGAATGGATTTAACTAATCCGCATGCTGGGGGCGCGAGTTACCGGATTTGGCAAGGCAAATCCAGCGGAATCTGGACCCCCCCGCGTGGGTGGGCTCCCCGCTCCCGCTCCCGGTCCTGGTCCGGCCGGGCCTAGCAGTTCAGCCCATGGTGATACTGATCCGATATCTATCGCCGAATCATGGTGTCAGGTCGCGTCGCGTGGCCACCTTATTTTTTTTTTAGCTCGGCAACGCGACCTGCGTGATCGCCCATGGCCGGTCGACCCCCATTGATCGATGGATCTCCCGGCCGCTGGTGGCGCACACATGGCGTGGCGACAAGCCAAGCCCCCAGGATCCGAGCATGCCACGAGAGAGAGAGCCGGCGCCGAAGGATTTGGAGGCGGCGACGGCGTGGTGTTCACAAAGATTCTTGCTCTGCACTGACTTGTATGGCCAAGTTGAGGGTCCAAATTAAATTATCCGCGACGAGCAGCGGGCACCGCCGGCCCGGAGATGTTGATAGAATTCGAGCTCCAAACCGTCCCCCTCGGGGCGTCGACGTGTCCGCGGCAGATTCTGTTGCTAGTTTGATGCCACGGGTGCACCAACTTTGCTCGTAGAATACTGTTGGGGAGCAGCTGACGTGCTCCTTTCTTCCCCAATCTTCTATGGCGAGTTAAGAACACCGGATGCTGGCTTTGGTGCCGTCCCCGGAGCGGCGCTCGTACAGCCCAGCCAAGCCGCCGCCGCCGCCGCCGCCGCCGTTTATAACTTTATATCTCGGCGCGCCGCTGCCAGGTGTCGACGTCGACGACCTCGTCGCGCTGTCCACCAACTGCGTACGCTTAGCCCTTTCCCCCCCTTTTTTTTTCTCCCCGTCTAGAAAGTAGAAAGGTCTGCTGCGGATGGAATAGGACGTGGCCTCACCGAAGGTGCCACGGAAAGGACCTGCGGCTGTTTTGATCTCCGTTCCGCCGTGCACAGCCTGCTGCCTTTTCCGGTCACGGTGAAGAAAAGGAGGCAAGAAGAAAGATCTCCGGCGTGGCATGTGGTCGTCGGGGCTCCGGCCACCTGGGGCGCGGAAGTCTGACGGCGACGGGGCAGGATCCTGCTGGCCTGTGTGGAATTATCTCGGGAGTACGGTCTCGGTGAGATCTCTCGGTGGTCCAGATTTCGCGAGGCGTGCGAGGTCCCGATCGGAGGCTGCTGCCATCGACCCGAGGGCACGAGATCTTTTTCCATGTGGTTCAGGGATTGGTGTGCTGACACCCTGATCGCTGTGATCGTTGCGTTGCGTTGCGTTGCGTTTCCTTTTTCTATTACGTGTCCTTGGCAATGTCCGCATCCATACATGAGTTGTTGGGGGAGAATTGCATGGAACTTTAAGAATGTATCACAAAATTGAATTCCAACTCCACTGATTCAAATTGTCCTCCAAAATTCGATGTGGAATCTAGTACCAAATGTTTAAACTCACGCTTCATGTATATGAAAAAAGTGCATTACGCCACCTTGGGCTCCAATATTGAACTAAAATCTGACCCATTCCCAAAATTCCAGATTCGACATGCTTGGCTCGGGCCAGCCAAACTGTTGGTTGATAGGCTCGGTCCGAAATATGCTAGATATTCAAACTTCACTGAATCGCTCGGCTGGCACGCTATCAAAACACAGGATTGGCAACCTTTGTTCTGGTCCAAAATACAAGGTGTTAATTAAGCAATAACATGTCAGCGCTACATTACTACTATTGGGCACAACTAGGAGGATGTGGGTGCCACTTGGTGACAATATATGGTGGCTAGCTTAATGGTGGACATATAAGCTTTGCTAGGGGATGGAGAAATGAACATGAAAAGGTAGGAGAGGTTTCCGACTTATTAAAATATAAAGGTTAGAGAAAGAACCAGAAAATCACTCTGTTCGGCTGATCTTCGCTGGGCTGCTTTGGGATGGAGCTGTTGCAGCCAGCAGTAGCCCCGCAGCAGCCCCGCTGCCTGGTTCAAGCTGGCAGCTGCAGTGCTTCGTTGCACCAAAAGTGGAGGGGACTGTGCTAGTTGACCAGCCGAACGGATGGTGGAGGGCAGCGGAACGGCTTGGGCTGCTCAGCCCAGCCGGAATCAACCCAACAGCCTAAAGTGGTGCAGCCGAACACGGTGAATAGAAACACACGCTTCCTTTCTACACGCAAGTTCTGTTTGGATCTACGTCTCTCATAAACATAGCGTGAGAAAGTGAAACACTACTTTTTTAAAAACGTGTCTTAACACGTATTTCATAGTGAAACGCTACTCAGAAGCTGTTTCTCGTGTCTGCTTGACACCCATTAGAAGCTCACGTTTTGCTCGACGTGAGGTCCAGTGGCGCGGATTCAACGCGGGTCATTCTGGTAGATTGTTTTTTAGTTCTTCCGATCAAAGCGATGCGCGGGACTCCTATCTCTTGATCATTCCACTTGGATACAGCTTCTTTAGAGGAAGCCTTCTCTTCATTGCGCTTGCCAAGCACACAGGACGTACTTCCAAACACGACCACAAATCCAACTGTATGTGCGGAATCTATCAACATTACAAGATTCAAATGACTCTGAACACGACGCATCATGCGAAAAAGGGAAAAAAGGCCGCCGTACACCTCCAAATCACATGGAAGGAGCGGGAGATCGAGAGATGATCAGCCCATATGGACGGCCAGGGCGTGTGGTGGATGGAATGGAGCCGGTGGCGGTGGCAGGGTGGGAGGAAGGAGGGAGGGAGGGAGGGAGGGAGGGGGCAGCGAGATAAGTTGGGAGCTGGCGGTGAATAGAAAAACGAGATACGCAATCTTCCCCGAATCCCCCACCCGGCCACCCCACCCCGGCGGCCCGGCCCCGTCCCTCCTCGCTTCCCTCTCCCTCCTCTCCTCTCTCTCTCTTTTCCTGCGGGCGGCCGCCCCCACCGCAGCCCCCGCACCGCACCGCACCGAAACGCATCTCCTCCCTCCCCCACACCACACCGCTTACAAATACGCGACCCACCCCACCTCGACCGTCTCTTTCTCGCATCGCCGCGCCGCTCGGCTCCCTCCCCCTCCTCCTCCTCCTCGTCGCCGTTGCCGACGTCGTCTCGCGCCACCGCCCGTCATCCTCGTAAGTTGATCCCGGCTCCTCCCCCCCCCGAACCGCGCGGCCCGTCCCCTCCCCCTCCGAATCGCGCTGCTGCGCAGGGTCGGGGCGGTCCCGTCCCGCGCGGCGGCAGCCCGGGCGGTTGGGCTTGCTTCGCGGATCAACCGCCGCGGGCGGAATGCGTGTCGGGCGGTGGCGACTGACGACGGGTCCCTGCGTTTTGCTGCGGTTGCAGGGTTGCTGCGCAGGGTCGGGACGGGGAGGCGCGGATGGGGGTGTACCTCAGCACGCCCAAGACCGACAAGGTCTCCGCCGATGGGGAGAACGACCGCGTACGGTTCGGCCTCTCCTCCATGCAGGGGTGGCGGGCCACCATGGAGGACGCGGTGAGTTGCGTCTGATCCCCTCGCGGTCTCCTATTGGGTGGGATTTGCCTCCCTACTGCTCCGTTCGATGCTGACGCCACTGGGTTGGGGGGCGATTTTGGGCGAGATGGGATCTGTAGGTGTTGATGCTCGCGGCTGCTTACATTAGAGGTTGCGACCTGTTGTTATTATGTGTAAATTTGCATTATGAATTGGTCTTTCCCAATGAATTGAGTCCCCAATTGGTGTTCTCCATCTTCCGGGAACGCGACAACCTAGAAGCAATCTGTCGTGATTTGATCGGCCAATGGCGCCTCCCATCTGAGCGAAAAGCTTGAGATAGCTGTTATGATGAAAGCTGGCACGCGCTAGCCCGCTTGCGATATGAGTTGTTTACGAGTTTGCGTCACTCTTCATAAGCATGTCCACTCTGCTTTGAAAACTGATCCACTGTATAATGCGTCACAGCATGCTGCTTTGCCGGACCTTGATGACTGCACTTCCTTTTTTGGTGTTTATGATGGCCATGGAGGTAAGTCCCAATCGTTTCCTATCAAGGTTATGATACTGTTTTCAGTTGCATTTATTACTAGATAAATCTGTATTGGTTTGAGTTTCCTTGAGAATATGGTACACTGGATTTTCTAATTATGTCCAGTTAACTGAAGGAGAGTGAAATTTTCTAAAGTACCGTTCCCATACTGTTTGAAAAATCCACCCGCATAGAAGCTTTGTATTTGCTGGCTAGCCTGTCAATTGTGCTAGGTGCCCTATCGCTCTAACTGAAGACACTGCCTGTGAAATTCATTGATGAAAACAATAGATTTTCTTAAATAATTAAAATGTTAATGAGTGGATGATCTCAATTAAACCTGTTAACAACATAGCACTGGTTTGTTTCTGTTCTGAACTTTGGTTGTACAAAATATTAAGCTCCTATTGTGGCTCTACAAACCAACAATCCAACTGTTCTGCATTTCCGTTTTAATGAGTACTTGTAACTTGGAAGTAGTCAAACTGTAAATATCACATGTTAATTCAGGTCAATAATCTTTGTGTACTCTATCGTGTAGTTATGCATCAGATGAGCAATTGTTTTCTCTGGTCGCATGACGTAGCACCCCCTTTTTATTTCAGGAAAAGCTGCATCTAAATTCTGCGCAAGACATTTGCATAAACAAGTCCTCATAAATGATGCAAATTCATCGGGTGATCTACCTGCTTCTGTCTATAAAGCTTTCTTAAGGTAAGTTTCAGGCTCCTTGTTTAGAATGCAGTCAGTTTTAGAAAATTGACATATTTCTGTTGTTGTAGTGAACCTTAACAACATTTTGATCTTTCAGAATGGATGAGATGATGAAAGGTCAGAGGGGGTGGAGAGAATTGACTGAGCTCGGAGAAAAGGGGAACAAGATTTCGGGTATGCTAGAGGGCATAATATGGTCCCCCAAGGGTGGAGATTCAGATAATCTAGGGGATGGATGGGAAACCGAGGAGGTAAAATGGCTCTTCTGTTTTTTCATCAAGAAGCATTACTTCTCTGGTGTGTGGATTTGTGGTCATTACCTTTTTTTTTTTGCGCGAAGCTTTGAAGTAGTTTATCTTAGAATACATATTTCATGGTACCACTACAAAATCTTCTCTGGTGCTTATTAATGGAACCAATATTTTGAATTGTGCTGGTACTTTCAGTGTTCATCACCCAAACTGATTGGTAAGCCCTTAATATCATTGCCCTATTGACTGATAGGATACCTTTCTCAAGTGGATATCCTGAAAACAATAGGAACAAATCAAATTGATTCATTGCTGAAGATCTTTGCTTCTCAGACTTGGATCCAAGGTTAAACATGAGTGGATAATATTCCATCTTTTCAGCTGGCTGAAGTGCTGAACATCTGATGAGCTTAGGTCATTCGGCGACAGACTTAACAACTACAGTAGAGAAATTTTTTGTACTTTTATTTAAAAATTTCATGCACCGTGATGTTCCAATACAAAGTCCTTTCATATAATAAAATTAATATATTTTTGTAGCATGGATGTTACTTGCATTCAATGTTTTACAGTCGTCCGACTAATCGCGATTAGTCGCGATTAGTCGGGCTTATCGTTCCCTTGGCACCGATAAGGAGCAACGACTAGGTATGAGCGACTAGAATTCTAGTCGTCAGATTAGTCGTTCGACTAGGTAGGAAAACGACCAGATTTGCAGTAATGGGCCGCGTCAACTGTGTGGTTGGGCTGCTAGGCTGGCATTAGGCTCATTAGGTTTTAGGTATATATGCACAAATGCATGTGCCTCAGACTCGCTGTCACCCAAATCTCACAAGTGAGTGATGAACTGACCATCATTGCGGTGTTCATGCTTGATATACACTATGTAATGTATAGTATACATATCATTTCGGTCCTAGCATGATAGGACGACTATACAGACGACTAGGCTCGACTAATCGTCCTGATCGACGACTAATCTCGACTAATCACCTTATCGGTGCCATGGCGACTAGGTCCGACTAGACGACTGTAAACCATTGATTGCATTAATCGCAAGATTTGCACTGCCAGGCCAGTGGACCTTTACCTACCCTTATTTTTTCCCTATGTTTTTTTTAGTTCTGTTAAACTTAGGGCATATCTTAACCCTTTTAACAAAGTTACTATATCAGGGTCCGAATTCAAATTTTCCTGGGCCAACATCTGGAAGCACAGCTTGTGTGGCTGTCATAAGAAATGATCAACTCATTGTTGCAAATGCTGGGGATTCCCGGTGTGTTATCTCGCGTAAAGGTCAGGTATGTTAGATTTCCACGTTCTAATCTCCAAACATAAAGTATAAATACCAGATTATGAGTTCTGTTCTCATCTGTTGTGCAGGCGTTCAATTTGTCCACGGATCACAAGCCGGATCTTGAGGGAGAAAAGGAGAGGATTTTGAGTGCCGGTGGATTTGTTGTTGCTGGGCGGGTCAATGGAAGTCTGAACTTGTCAAGGGCGATAGGTGTCTCTTCTCTTTCACAAGCATGAAATGCTTTGTCTTCACATACATCATGTTTATTTATTTTTGGATTTTCCTCTAGGTGACATGGAACTGAAGCAAAATGAGGTTTTGCCAGCTGAGAGACAGATTGTGACTGCTGAACCTGAGTTGAAAACAGTGAGTTTTGTCGGTCCCTTTCTATCAATACTTCCTTTTCTTAAATAAAATTTACTCAGGATTGCTTGGCTTCTGATCAGGTCAAGCTTTCTGAGGATGATGAATTCATTGTTTTAGCATGTGATGGCATATGGTATGATTTCAGTCTCTACCCAATGCAGCTTTGGAACTATAACTCAGTTACTTTGTTATATACATTTACATCCATTTTATTTGCGTGCACTGTCTGCTTGCGATAATAAAATCCTTGAGAGAATGCCATAATCAATCTTGACCAGTTCTCATTGTATCATAACTCCAGAGAAGAAAGATAATGCAATCATTCTGTTGCCATGACTTTGTTTGAACACATATTACAATGATCATCACAGGGATCATTCCTAGCACACTTATCATGAAGATTTGTGAGAAGCCCATAACTAGAGAATGATTTGTCTGGCAAAAGTGTTTATGAACCTATTACCTTGAAAATGTTATTGTTCAAACAAATGCTGCTTTTGAAAATTAGACAAGCAAAGTTTAGTGCATGAGTAGATGTGAACATTAAAAGCAAAATATCACTACATGTATATTTAATCTACATTTTTTACACCATCTTCAGATCATACATAGATGTGAGCAAATATCTCTTGGGAGGTAGGTTGCACCAGGATTTGCAGCTACTGATATGTAACTGCAATTTTCTAGCATAGTTAGATGGATGGATAATGGATGTATCCATATTGTACACTACTTCCTCCGTTCCAATTATAGGTCATTTTGTCATTTCCAAATACATAATTTTTGCTATGCACCTAGATATACACTATATCTAGATATATATAAAAAACTATGTATCTAGAAATGCTAAAATGATTTATAATTTCGAACGGAGGCAGTATTAATTTAATTTGTATTGGGGTCCTTATTTGTTCAACCTACGTGAGCTATATGCCTAGACCGATACGAGGGCATTTGTTAAACAAGGCAATCATCTCAAACTTTCATCAGGGCCAAATATTATGCATAATATGCATTGAACAGGCGGCGTTAGAGAAATTTAGGTAGATGGTACTGGAGCTCTATCGCAGTTGTCCGTAAGGCATTAGTGGTTCCACAAAATAAAGCTAGCACCCTAGATAGACAAGCATAATCATCTTGAGGCTGTAGTCCTGATATTTTGGTTCATTTGCTTTCCATCCTGCTAGCTTGAGGTAAGTTTGGCATTAACACTTCTGCATTAAATTTAATTGGCACTTTTTTGTATTATTGTTATTGATTTGTAACCTGATTTCCCTTATGACAGGGACTGTATGACAAGTCAAGAAGTGGTTGATTTTGTACATAAGCATTTGAACACTGTAAGTTTAGCACATAACTGTGTTTGGGTACCATTAAGTTTAAAATTCGTTCCCTCATCCACCCCCCAAAAATATTCCACAGGAGGATAAGCTATCGGATGTGTGTGAGAAGTTGCTCAACCGCTGTGTGGCACCTACATCTGGTGGCGAAGGATGTGATAACATGACTGTTATCATTGTTCAGTTTAATAAACCACTCTCTTCAGCTGCTACTACTAGTACCGAGCAGCCTGCAGCAACTGCAGAAGAGATGCGGCCAAAGTAAGTTTTCCTTGGACTGACACAACTACATCATACACAACAGTCATTGAAGCCTCAGTGTTGTAAAATCCAAAGTTCCTCTTTCAGAATTTGAGTCCTTGCCTTTGTGAACAGCGAGCTCGGCGGCCCAGACGACCCCCAGAAGTAGGATCAAGTAGCACACCATGCTGGTGGAGCTCTAACCGGTGGGTAATAGACAACGAAAAGGATAGTGAGTGGTGTACATAAGAAAAGGGATTCTATTCGACAATCTCTATAGGGTTTGTTCCTTCTTTCTAGTGTTCAGAGTCGTCGCAATCTGTAATACATGGCGTGTTGTTTCTTAAACCGGGTTTTGTGAAATGCATGGATGAGTTGTCAGTAGATAAGCATTGCTCTCAAAAAAGATGGCATTGGGACCGGATAATTCCATATTTTGCTGAATCTGTAGCAGTTCTCGTTCAGCTCAACGTTACTCGAGACACAGGCAGTTTCGCTTGCAGAGAAGTTGATGAAGACCCATGAAACGGGAGCATAGCACACAAATAGAACAAATAAAAAATAGAACAAATAAAAAATGTTCAGAGAAATCTGGGAATCAAAGTCCTAGCAGAATGCACCAAAGGCAGCCACGGCGACAGCGGTTGCCGCCAGCCACGCGGCGCTCCTCGTCCTGAGCGCTGCCGCGGAGGCCTCTCCCTGCGCGCCGGAGCCATTAGAGGAGGCGTTGTGCCGGAGCGGGTGGACGGTGATGGCGACCTTCATGCCTTGCATGCAGAAGCCGTTGCCGCAGATGAAGTAGTAGCGGCGGGCCTCGGGGAGGGGGATGAAGTCCTTGCCGGAGGTCCAGTTGCCGGCGACCCCGTCCATGGTGCAGTTGTCGTACCCCGTCTCGTTCACCTCGAACACGTTGTGCGTCCCCTTCTGGTACCGGAACGCTGCACAGCCACGTCGCGTCGTCAGCAGTGAGGCCTCGAATGGGAGCTGAAGCGGATCTACACTTTGCTCCGCCAGGGCGAGGGCGAAGGAGTGGACTTACAGATGAGGCCGCCGACGTAGAAGGTCTGGTTGCCGGACCAGAGGGAGTAGTTGATGTTGGGGTTCCACCCGTGGTTGGCGCCCACGATGTGGTCCGTCGCCGCCGACGGATCGACCGCGAATCCGGCGAGCACGGCGACGACCAGGAGCCACGACATTGTGGCTGTGGGCGACCTCACCGTCAGGAAGACGGCCTTGGTGGTGTGTTCAGAATAGGAGCGAGAGCGACGAGGAGGAGAAAGAGCAAGTTGGAGCGCTGTGCCTCAGTGCCTGTGCAAGGAGGAGAGAAGACAGCAGCAGCACCAATGAGATTGCCGGTGTCAGTCTCGAGTAGTATGAATGAATGAATGTGTATGATTTTTCTGTGGATTGTGGCCCACTTATTTTGCCGGGACACCACGGGATTTCAGCACAGTTGGCGGGAACTGAATCTTTTTCGCGCCACGGCTGGCTACCAGCCTCCCATATGCCCCGGCGCCAGAGCCAGCGCCCAGCGGCCACCCGCTTTGGCCTCCATTTTCTGGCGATTCTCCCAGCTGGATGAATGGAAAACAGCAGGTGTCCGCCAAAAGGGATGCGGCTCTGCTAAGTTTCTCCATCCGATGGTCTCTCTCTTGCGATCCTACTCTTGAACAACAAAACAACTATAGCACCCCCAGAATTTCATTTCCCCCTTGGTGCGCTACACCCGTTGTTGAATCATGCAGGGCAGTTTGATAACGAATTACTGATGCTACGAGCAAACTCTGGAAGCAGCATAATGACTTGATGACAACACACCGCACTTACAAAAATGTCAAACACTAGATTTACAGCGCAACAAATGCGCATTGCTGGAAACAAGATTGGAAGCAAACTGATTGCCATCAGGGTATTTCATACTGATGCTGCTGGAACCTTACAAGTAATTCAACCAGGACCAAGCATACCGAATATAATGAATTGAATTTATATAGTGGCCCACAAAAATTTCAAAAGGTACAACTCCATCACAATGTGTGCTCCCTTATATTCGTCTCAGTTTCAAATCACTAAGGTGTATCATCTGACAACAACCAAACACAATCATTCATAAACTAAATCCTAAAAAGCAACTTTTCCTGAAAACCTTAACAAAAAGGGGGATTACTCCCCACTCCACATTAATCATACAGTTCTCTTGACTCGATCACTGAAACATGAGCATTGTCTGTCGTGTTTGCACCTAATCGATCTTCACTGACGAGTAAATCAATCTTGTGAACCAGAAGCAGGCACAGAAACCTATAGTGCCGGTCAGCACAAAGAAGGCATAGGAGGCGAGGAGCATGTACCCGAAGTACAAGATGCCAGACACCACCTTAGTTATCTGCAGCTTTGTGAAGAAGTAGAAAGCGGCGTACAGGAAGAGATACAGAGCAGAGGATCCTGAGGTGAGGTAAGACCTCCACCACCACATGTAGTCCTCACTGCAAAGCTGGAAATAGCAGAGCACGATTGTGATCTCGGCACAGGTGATGATGAGGATAACAAATACGAGGAAGAGGAAGCCGAAGATGTAGTAGAACTGGTGCAGCCAGATGGAGGTGAGGATGAAGAATAGTTCAATGAAAACTGCTCCAAATGGGAGAATGCCACCGATCAGAATGGTGAAGATTGGATTCATGTACCAAGCTTGCTCAGGTATCTGTCGTGGAATCTTGTTCGTCTTCACAGGAGGTTCCATGGCAGGTTTCTTGAACCCAAGATAGCTCCCAACAAAGACAAGAGGTACTGAGATGCCAAACCAGAGGAGGACCAAGGCAAACATTGTGGTGAAAGGAACAGCACCAGATGACTTCTCCCCCCATATAAGAGCATTCAAGATGAAGAAAATAACAAATGCAACCCCTGGAAACAGGAAAGCCGTTTGCAGGGTAATCTTCTTCCACTCTGAACCCTTGAACATCTTGTAGAGACGTGAAGAAGTATAACCAGCAAGCAGTCCCATCAAAACCCAGACTAGAAGCATTGCAGTCATCAGTCCTCCCCGGTTTGATGGAGAGAGGAAACCCAACACAGCGAAGATCATTGTAACTAGCAGCATGCCAAAGAATTGCACACCAGTGCCAACATAAACACAGAGTAAGTCAGAGTTGGTTGGAGGGCGGAACACATCTCCGTGAACAAGCTTCCAGCCAGTTTCCTCTTGTGCTTCTTCTTGAGTTTCAAGCTGATTGTATCTAGAGATATCTCTATAGAGAGTGCGAAGCATTATCATGGCCACCATACCAGATAGGAAAAGCACAATCATGAGAGAGTTCACAATAGAAAACCAATGAATCTGATCATCAGTCATCAACAAGTAGGTGTCCCAACGGGAGGCCCACTTGATTTCACTATCCTGCAAAAGTAGTAGAACGTTCCAATTAGATCAGCATGGATAAGCATTCAAACAGTACTTGTAGGAAACTGCTTACGCTAAAGCAGCTAAACAAATTTAAGCTAAGCAACTTCTGAATCCCCCACTCTAGTACCTCAAAACGAACATCATATGTGAATATGATCTCCTTTCCAGCTTCAACCTCCTGAGGAGAATCTGAGTTCGTTACAAATTTGCTCGCATGAGGATCACATGTACTCAAGCGAGTGTCTGCACCGTTCCATTTATCGTCGAACTGATGCTTGACACTGGCCAAATATGTACCAAAATACCTTAGGTACATTTCATAAAGCACAAGACAAATAGATGCCTGCAAGCAAAGTTGAAAGTAAACCTGTATGGGTGGACCTCAAATCCCACTATTCTTGAAAGTTCCGAATCATCATCCCTGTGATACTTCACTGTAAATGACAAGTGGTTGTGAATGAAGTATTTCTCATCTTTACTCTGAAAAAACATTTGTATGGGAATTTATTAGTCCAATAAATATTGAATAGACACAGGTTTTTAATAAAAGATAAAGATCGCATAATAAAGTAAGCATTAACTGGCATAAAGACTTACTCCAGCATACTGGCCTTTAGCACCAACATGATATCCACCTTGATAAGCAATACTGTTCCTATTTTGCCTTGCAATAGGTACAACTAGAGGGAGGTTGTCCAGAATCCTGTGAGGCAACTTATACAGCTTTAGAAAATTACTGTGTTAACTCGATTGTAATGTTACCCAAATAGATCATAGTCCTTACATGTTCACACGGTATTCATCCTCTATCTTTTCCTTGAACTCCTTGGCTGCTTTCTCATCAATGGTTGCTTTGCAGACAATCTGACACATCTTGGGCTCTCTCATTTGGAACTATATCCCAAATAACAAGCAGAATGATAAAATCTCCGTTAGGAACCTTACCCAAGGACATAAAACCTCAATTAATCTATTACGTCATGCAGTACTAACCACGTAAGGAGAGTTCTCAATTCGATCACCACGAAGAACCTCACCAAGATTTTCGGCACTGTCGACTATGGTAGCTGGCTTACAGAATGGAAGGGAGTAATACGTATACGGGAGTTGAGTCTTGATCGATGTCAACTTATTCACCTTCACTTGAAGCGGATCACCCTGTGCACAAATTATGAGACCAATTTAGCAAATGCTGGCAAAATAAAATGGTATGATGACACAATGAATGGCACTTCTTTACAATGAGTAATCCTCTTCAAGATATCAGATTATATAATGTAGCACCTCATTTACGGATTTGTGAGTGGATGCTTCATTCAAATATTTCACAGTAGATGTAATTAAATAAATTTCCCTTATCTATTTTTTTACTGTAGTGCAAAAACAACACCAAACTCCAGTTCCCACTTAGGTTATGTTAGTGTACGGATACAAGATCGCAATGTTGACTTTTCCACGCAGGTTATAGCTTTGATCACATCAAAATCTAGGTGTTATATTTCATATCAGGACGAAAAATCAGACCAGCAAACTAAATTGAACGGTTGCGCTAGTATGCGAATTGACGTAAAACATGTGAATCGCATGCCCGCCTATGGAAGTACGGAACGAAACTAATTGAACCGGATCACCAATCGTGGAAGCCGCACACAACAGACGAACACTCGAGCTGGTCAGCTGGATCTTGGATCCCAGCCCCGGTAGCGGCACCGCGTTGACCAGATCCACCTCCGAACACGAGCACCGTTACACAACCATTCCCAGGAGCACAACGTGGGAGAAGGCAAGTCGCAGGGACCCAACTAACCTTCGCGAAATCGCTCGGGGCGACGCCGGGGAGGTAGAACCCGGCGGCCGGCGCGGCGACGGCGAGCAGGACCGCGAGCGCCGCGGCGCACCGGAGCATCGCCGGCGCCCGCATCGATGAGGAGGCGGGGGGAGTCACCGCCCGGGGGATCGGGCTCCCGAGATCTGCGAGGCGAGGCGGTGGGTGGGTGGGTGGTGGGCTCGCGGGCTCGGCGTGGCGCGCGAGGTCGGGTGGGTGGAGACGACGACGCGCGGCGCGCTGCGAGGAAGAAGCTTCGGGCGACCGGTGGGTCTTCCCGGGGTTTTTATCGGCAAATAGGTTTTACGACTAGACCCCTGGAGAAAAATGTAATTACACGGATAGTGTCGGTTCGTTTGGTTCGAAAATTGACCTCGTATGCCGTGGCACGTGCGAGGGGCGTGATGCTTGTTTGACCCGGCGATGATGGGTTCATGGTGTTTGCCCGTACGTGTACACTAGGTCTGGTACATGGACTGTAATTTGGTGTCGCTTGTACAGATTCCGTGAGTGCGTTTTATCTACACTTCTATTGAGACGTGCTAATACGTTTTTTCCCATTAGTTCTTGCTTCCGAATTTTTTTTTTCTAATAAGTGAACTTTGGATTGAAAAAAATGTAGTACTAATTTAATGAATCCAACTGTGGGCCTTTTCATGCTCGTTTGTGTATTTTATCCTTACATACATAATCTATAGATTCAAATGTTACACGGTTTTCTTATTTCTTCATGGTAACAGTGGCGGAGCCAGACACAGATCCAACAGGAGGGGGTTACGATCAATATTTTCGTAGAAATTACATACATAGTTAGCTGAGTAATATGCAAAGTGGAGGATTGCTATTTTAGAAACAAACTAGCATCTCGTAGTCCTCTACCAAAAGGAAAGTTAGTAGACCATCTAGTTGACTACATCTTATGACGTTCCGATTGGTGTTCTTGCTTGCCTAGTAGCTAGCCCTTAGAATTGCAATGCAAAGTATGCAGCCAAGAAAAACAGCAAATAAAGGAACATTACACCGTATCCTACGTGGCGAGTTAAGTGATGTGCTGCAAGCTCCTAGTGCTATAATGCTTGCTTGTTGCTTTGTGCTAATTGATTGGAACCAGATGCTAGTGAATTTTTTGAACAATGCACGGTGTGTGTGTGTGTGTGTGTGTGTGTGTGTGTGTGTGTGTGTTTTGGGGTGGGGGGGGGGGGGCATGCCATTTGTCTGTTTGTGCGTAGTTTTTGTTCTACTAGATGTTCTAGTATATCATAGTTTTCTGTCAAGCAATATTGCCAAATATGAACCATTTATTTCCCTAATAAAAATGTAGAAGAAGAGGTAAAACAAAAGGAGAATGATTCTCTTCAAAGCTATATGTAACTTTCCCAAATTGTACTATTCACTGACTTCATTCATATGAAATTGAAAGAATATATTACATCCGTGTCATAGAATTAGTCTTTTGTTTTTTTTAGAAAAAAAAGAAAAGAACAGACTAAGGTAGTTAATGGCATGCGGAGGTGGCAAGAAAATATAAGTACTACAAAGAGTATTTTGAAACAAAAGGTTTAATGTGTTTTTACTCTGTAGAAGGCGCATAGAGTATCTTTTTTCCTCTCATCTCCTTTTTCCTCTCCCCTCTCTTTTTTATGGCAGTGCTTGTCCATCACCTTTCTAGCCATTTTTACATGACCTGGGTGTTACAAGGTAGTTTATTTGTCCTACTTCTCCAACAACAACAACAACGTCAACATCTATAAAAAAACACCAATCAACAACTTCCCAAACAAACATATAGTAAAAGGATAATTTATCCTCATACCACCAAGTGTCTCGAGTCCGAAAGTGTCCACTATCAGTGCTGAGGAAGGTTCACACCTTTGAGTGCCAAACCGATACTAAAATTACGGATTGCTCCTAAATAAAATCGTATCCGATTACAATTGGCTAATAAATGAAAATTGTTTCGAGTATTTAATACTGTTTTACTAATTAATAATGGTGGAAGAACCAGCAAAAATTTCTTGTTGTAACAGTCAAAAGAAACTTATAGTGAAATAGGAAAATAGTCAAAGTCAAAGACATCAATCCTCTAGAAGTTTCTTAATACCCTCCTTACCTCCTGATCAAGCAAAGAATGCCTTTAGCCAGCCAAAATACAGGTAGCTAACCCACCAAGCATCGGCGCCTTTGTTTGCCTTACATGTAGTCTAAGCAAATGTTTCACAAGTCCTTCTACCTTAATCTCTGGAAGTATAAAACTGCCTAAGTCCCAAAGCTGATAGGAGTATTTTTTGGGCTGGTCTGCCCAATCAAAGTCTATAAATTTTGGCACTTGTTTGGTTCGAATTAAAAATAGCCTACCTATTACTGAATAAATGTTATTACAAAGTTATCAAAATTTGGATAAAAAGGACAGGTATACCTATATTTGGAATGATAGGTTTTGATATTCAAACCATACAGTCTCTAAAGCCTCCATTTGAAGGAAGGGAAGAAACTAACAAGATTTGTGCCACGAATTTTCTAGCCTGCACCTTGCAGTTGCAGTGCGGTGTCTTTGTGCTTGCCTGCCCGCCGGCATCGCACCTTCGGACGCACCCGCACCAGTCGCTGCCGCCGCCGCCGCGCCCGACCCTGTCCCGACCTGACCACCCAAAACCCAAGTGGATCTCGGCCAGCCGGCGAGCCGCCCACCTCCTGCGACCGGACCACCCCCTGCGACCGCCAAGATCCGCCGGACGCCTCGCGCGCACCGAGCCGCACCACATCGCCGCCCGCCCGCCTCGCGCCCCCTCCCCAGAAACCCCCTCCGCTTCCAGATCCCTCCGCCACCTGCCGCCCCCCCAGATCCCGATCCGCCGCCCCGGCCGCGGCCATGGCGGCCGATCCCCCCCTGCTCGCGCTCCTCGCGGGCGCGCTGCTGGCCGCGGCGCTCGCCGCCCCGGCAGCGGGGGCCGCGTCGTGCCCGCACACCAACCTCACGGCCAACTTCTCCGCGGACCTCACCATGCTGCAGCACCAGCTCCGCGGCACGGTGCGCCTGGCCGCCAACGGCACCTGCGCGCTCGAGCTCACCCGCTTCGACCTCCTCGCCGCCTCCCCCTCCGCGCGCTTCTGGGCCGCCGACGGCCACTCCATGGCCGACCTCGCCGCCGGCCGCGCCTTCTCGCCGCTCCCGCTCAACCGCACCTTCCGGAACGCCTCCCTCGAGCTTCCCTTCGCGCGCCCGCTCCCGCGCCTCCTCGCGCTCTACGACCCCGAAACCTCCTCCGACTTCGGCCACGTCTTCCTCCCCAACGGCACCGCCTCCGAGCTCGCCACCTCCGCCGCCGCTGCAATCGAGCGGGCGCCCACCATGTTCGACAACTGCATCCCGCTCTCGGAGACGGAGACCTACCGCCTCCGCTGGACGCTCAACGCCTCCGCCGGAACCGTCGAGATCGGCCTCGAGGCGGCCATCGGCTCCGAGTACTACATGGCATTTGGGTGGGCGGACCCCAAGGCCAACGCCCCCGCCATGATCCACGCCGATGTAGTTGTGTCCGGCTTCACAGAGGAAGGTACACCATTTGCCGAGGACTACTACATAAGCGACTACACCGAGTGCACACTGGGGAAGGATGACTCGCCGGTGTCTGGGGTTTGCCCAGACAAGGTTTACGAGGACGGGAAGAATGATTCAATCCTGGTGTATGGACACCGCCGGGATGGAGTGTCCTTCGTGAGGTATGTGAGGAAGCTTGATTCTGAGGATACAAAGTATGACTTGCCAGTGGGTGCCACGGAGGAAATGGATGTGCTTTGGGCCATTGGGAAGCTGCGGCCGCCGGACACACTGCGGCAGCACTACCTCCCACAGAACCATGGGGGTCCTAAGGACACAAACTTTGGATTTGTCCGGTTGAATTTATCGGAGACAGTGGACAATTGCCTTGGACCGTTGGATGCGGACAATAAGGAGGATCAGGAGAGGATCATCGCAGATCGGAAAACACCACTTGTGGTGACATCTGCTCCAGCAGTGCGCTACCCAAACCCACCAAACCCCGACAAGGTGATTTACATCAACAAGAAGGAGGCGCCACTGCTGAAGGTCGAGAGGGGTGTGCCAGTGAAGTTCTCAGTGCAGGCTGGGCATGATGTGGCACTCTATATCACTTCAGATCCAATTGGTGGGAATGCTACATTGAGGAATAAAACTGAGGTCATATATGCTGGTGGACCTGATGCTCATGGTGTACTAGCGACTCCAAAAGAGCTGGTTTGGCTGCCTGATCGGAATACACCTGATCTAGTCTATTATCAGTCACTGTATGAACAGAAGATGGGATGGAAGGTTCAAGTGGTTGATGGAGGCCTTAGTGACATGTATAATAACAGCGTTCTTTTAGATGATCAACAGGTTACTTTGTTTTGGAAACTGTCGGCGGATTCTATATCTATTGCAGCTCGAGGCGAGAAGAAAAGTGGATACCTTGCTATTGGGTTTGGGAGTGGGATGGTGAATAGCTACACCTATGTTGCTTGGATTGGCAACGATGGGGTTGGGCGAGTACAAACCTATTGGATTGATGGGAAGAGCGCTGCAGGTATCCACCCAACATCTGAGAATATAACATATGTCCGGTGCAAGTCAGAGAATGGCATTATTACATTTGAATTTACCCGCCCTCTTAAACCTTCTTGTAGCGGAAAGGTAGAATGCAAGAACATAATTGATCCAACCACACCCCTTAAGGTTGTTTGGGCCATGGGTGCAAGCTGGTCAGGAGATGATCTAACAGACAGTAACATGCATTCAGTCACAAGCAGTCGGCCTATACGAGTTTTGTTGTTGGGAGGTTCGGCTGAGGCAGAACAGGATTTGCGTCCTGTTCTGGCTGTTCATGGGTTTATGATGTTTGTTGCCTGGGGCATCTTGCTTCCTGGTGGAATAATGGCTGCCCGGTATTTGAAGAGCTTGAAAGGTGATGGGTGGTACCAAATACATGTCTACCTGCAGTACTCAGGAATAGCTATAATGTTTCTTGGCGTCCTTTTCGCTGCAGCCGAGCTCCGTGGCTTCTTTGTCAGCTCAGTGCATGTTAAGTTTGGTGTGCTGGCCCTATTATTGGCAGTTTTGCAGCCACTGAATGCTAAATTCCGGCCTAGTAAACCAGCTAATGTGGAGGTTCCATCTCGGAATCGGATCCTGTGGGAGTACCTGCATGTTATCACAGGCAGGTCGGCGATTATTGTTGGGATCGTGGCGCTGTTCACGGGAATGAAGCATTTAGGCCATAGGTATGACAGTGAGAATGTAGAGGAGCTCACTTGGGCCTTAATGCTGTGGGTGCTTTCGGTTATAGTTATTGTGCTGTGCTTGGAATACAAGGAGGTCAAACGAAGGAGCAGCGACAGAAGTGTCAGAGGGCACTGGGTATTAGGTAACACCGAGGAAGATGATTCAGTTGATCTTTTGCATCCTGATGGTACAGCCAGGAATTCATCAGAGTCTGGTTCTTCTGCCGTGATGGAGGTGCAGCTTGAACCTCTCACTAGATGATGTAGATCAAATCTGTCAGATACAAATACACCTGTTCATTCAAAATTCTCTTATATGGATGGTGAGGTCCCACCAGTGTGGCAATTTTCTGCTTCATAGAAGTCTGGACTGGAGTTTTCATGGTTGTTCTACTAGGGCAGAATGGTTCCAGGCTAGACAAGGTGTTCAAATTCTGTCTTAATTTTGTGCATCACACTGTATAGTGTACATTCTTTCACAATAGACAGGTATGATTTGCCACATTGTCCTAGTGATTATTTTTTTACTATAGAGGAAAAGAATTAATTGAGGTGCCCATTCGATTCACAGCAGCGATATGTGTGCGAGCATCCAAAGAATGCCATGAATTTTGTACCATGTCCATCTGAGGTCATATTTATTTTCATCCTGAAATGTGTGCTGATTGCTTGTGCTCAGTGTGTCCATAGATTACCCCTAGATGTAGCGTACTCGAAAGTGCTTCCATTCTTCTCCACAAGCATTGGAAAGTGTTAGATGATTGTTGCATGTTAGGTCAGTTACAACTTGCAAGTTGTCAGTGAAGCGCGATCCCGTGATCACAGGGGTGCACTGTTTAGTTCTTTTGGTGTATACTCTTTGAAGTATACGGACACATATTTGAAGCAGATTAATAATAAAACAAATTATAAATTCCGAATGTAAACTGCGAGAGAATTTATTAAACCTTATCAATCCATCATTAGCAAATATTTACTGTATCTGCAACTTGGGGTGTGTTTAGTTCCCACCAAATTTCCAAACTTTCCATCACATCCATCACATCTACTATCACATCGAAACATTAAATATAGCAAATAATCCATGTATGGAGTACTAAATGTAGTAGTTAAATAAAAAAACTAATTGCATAGTTTTGGTGTACGTTGCGAGACGAATCTTTTGAGCCTAGTTAGGTCATGGTAGGACAATATTTACCACAAACAAACGAAAAGTGCTACAGTATGCTACAGTGACTGATGTGATTTTTTCTCCCCTTTTCACCTCATCTAAACGCAGCCTTGTAACAGATTCC
Source organism: Panicum virgatum (assembly GCF_016808335.1). Taxonomy (NCBI): domain Eukaryota; kingdom Viridiplantae; phylum Streptophyta; class Magnoliopsida; order Poales; family Poaceae; genus Panicum; species Panicum virgatum. The sequence goes on along the minus strand of NC_053137.1, from coordinate 55,511,746 downwards.
TGCGTTCCTTCAATTCTGATGTGCGTCAGTGTAGAAGCTTCTTGTCGTGGCAGGGCCATCGTAGTTCGTGCGCGCGCGGCATGCCCTGGTGCCTACTTCCGGAGCCAATTCGGCCGAATTGGGTTGGGCTCCCGCCGTCCCGCGCGTACCGTGCGGCGCACACGAGCGAGAGGACTCGCGTGCGGTGGCGCGGGGACCCCGCCGCGCCGAGGATGGCGCGCAACGGCTTCCGCGTGCGCCACCTACCGCCCCTGCTCGTGGCGGCCCAAAACAACTCGCCGGAGCCGTCGACGAAACGCAGCGCACGCCGGGAGAATGATACTCCCATATGATATGGCGTTACGAGCTCGAGATGCTGGCGCGTGTCCCGGAAGGACAAGAGAGCGCTAGTATATTTCGCGCGGTACTCCTACCCCAGCAGCAGGCGTGGAGACATCAGGATCCACACAACAAACTGGTCCCGTGCGCCGTCCGATACGCGCACGCCCCCCACCAACGCCAAACAGCCGCCTCCGTTGCAGGGTCGCTGTCAGAGCTTAGCTAGGGATGCAAAATCGGGCGGCGCGGGTCGCCGTCGCTATCGGCGGGAAGGAAGACTGTGGCCTCGCTCGCAGTTGGTGGAGCTAGCCTCTCTCTCTCAGATCTCATCTCCCCGCCCCGGGGGCAGTCGCGGCCGGGCGGAGGATGGACGAGGAAGACAGCGGCCACCGCCCCCACGCCATCCGGGTCGTCGCGTCGTCCTCCCCAGGTCCGATTCCGACCCCCCCACGTCTCCTCTTCACTACCCGCTTCTTCCTCCCAGCGAAAATTCGGTCGGTTTCCTCCTCCTCCTCCCCTTCTCACCGTTCATCCAGTACGATCCACGGTGCCTCCCCCCGAAATTGCGCACAAGGGTCTGGGGGCCTTCACTGGCTAGCCAAGTAGCGAGGCTGAAAGAGTGAAGGACGGGCGGATTCTGCTGCCCCCCGCCGCGTCTTTGATCTGGGTTTCTTGAATTTCTCTGTGAAACCTAAGCGTATGGTAAAAAGAAGTGGTTACTAATCACCTCGTGTCTCCCATTGGTTCCTTTTGCAATCAGCAGCTCCAGTTTTCAAAAAAAAAAAAGTCAGCAGCACTAGGAACCTGTAGGGTAGAGCACAGTGATGGAAGTTTTTTTTTGCTTTATTTAATGGTAGACCCCGCAAATAAGTTGTTCAGCGAAAGAATTGGTTGGTCATGGCCGTACAAGGATGAGTGGGAGTGGTTCGGTCTCCACCCACCCACCCACCCAACGTTTCTGCCCCTATTCCAAATGTCAATGGTGATTTTACCCCTTTTTTTTAAACTTTATGATTTTACCCCTGTAACTTTGAAATAAACGAGACGTTTACCCCTGGTCTGTAGCGTCATTTGGTTTGCAAGGATTAAATGGGAACGTTTACCCCTGGTCTGTAGCGTCATTAGATTTGCAAGGATTAAATGGGAGGAAAAAATGGAAAAAAAAAACACATACGAGAAAAGACAATACTACCCCTTACCTTATCTTCTTTCACTTGGTGGAAGAAACGAACCCGTCACCATTGGAGGCTGTCGTCGCCTCCCTCCCCAGGCCCATCGCGCCCATCCCACCGCCGCCAAGTGCCGTCTCGGCTGTGTCGCCCGGCGCGCATACCCCTTGGCGCCGTCGCGCGCGGGGCAGCCGCCCAGGCGGCGTCGCGCCCATCCCTTGGCGCAGTTGCGCGCGTGGGGCCGCCGCCCAGGCGCCGGCGCGCCCACCCCCGCCTGCGCGCGACCTCCCCGCGGCGCCAGCCCGCGTGCAAGGCCACCGCCGAGGCGCCGGCGCGCCCCTCCCCTGCTGTGACTTCTTTCTAACTTCTCCCTAACTTCTTTAATCTCCATTGCCGCCGCCGCCTGGAGCTCCGGCGCCGCCGCGATTAGTCACCTGCGGTGAGCCGTGGCTCGATTCCTCCTGTGGGGAGCTTCTCCTCCCTCCTCTTGGCCGATTCCGCCCCTTAACCGGCCTCCTCCCTTGCTGTGCAGGAGCCTCGGCGAGCCCCTCCCGCCGGCGCCGCCTACCGTCGCCGCGCGCGTCGTCCATTGCCGTTCGCCGCCGTGGTGAGCTTCGCCTCGCCTTGGAACACGTCGTGCGCGCGCCTCCCGCCCTGCTCCGACCTCGCCTGGCCGTGCTGCCGTTCGCCGCGCCGTCGCCGCCGCGTCGCGCGTGCGGGACTGCGCCGTGGGCGCGTCCTCGTCCTGGGTCAAGGCGCCGGCCTACCTTGACCCGGCTTGGGCTGCGCTGACCCCCTAGGCCCACATGTTAGTGAAGGTAGAGAGAGGGAAGCAGATAAGGTAGACTTGTCCTTTTGTATAAAAGTTAACACCGTTAGGTGCACTTAACAGACGAGGGGTAGACTCTCCATTCGTTTTGAAAAAGTGAGGGTAAAAATACAAAGTTAAAAAAAAGGGAAAATCACCATTGGAGCTAAAAACGAGAGTAGAAACACCAAAGCCCCCAAAAAAAACACGTGGATGGAACAATACATATTCATGTGAAAGCAGATGGTACGGTAGTTCTCCAGAGCCCAGATAGTGTTTGCTTATGAAATCCTGGGCTTCTGGCCATATTTGTAAGTAATGTACTATGTAGTCATCGTTTGCTCTGTTCACGCCCAATTATCTCGATTTGCTCTGTTTCAAACTCTTCGCAACGACTCCATAGATGTCATCAGTTCAGTAACTACAATGAGCATCAAGTCTCCAGCTTGCTTTTCTTTTCATTTTGCATACCACCAAGCTGTTTGCGCTAGCCTATCTGAATTTCTAATTCCATTGCTGCGTGCAACAGAAGTTGCGATTGAGGAGGAGAACACGAAGCCAGATGACCCACCGTCGCTGAGGCAGAAAGCGGCCGAGGTGATCGCCGCCTCGCTGGAGACCTACCGGAGCAGGCCTTTCTCCTTCTGGCTGCTTCTATGCCTGAGCAGCGGCGCGATGCTCACCGCGTTCCCGGCGTCGAGCCTCCTCTCGCGGCTCTACTACAGCGACGGAGGGCAGAGCAAGTGGATCCTGTCGTGGGCGGCCGTCGCCGGCTGGCCCCTGCCCGCGCTGGTCCTGCTGCCCCTGTACCTCCTCGGCAAGGCGTCGCCGACGCCGCTCTCGCCGGCGCTGTGCTCCTGGTACGCGCTCCTCGGCTTCCTCAGCGCCGCCGACAACCTCATGTACGCGTGGGCGTACGCGTACCTCCCAGCGTCCACGGCCTCGCTCGTCGCCGCGTCGTCGCTCGCCTTCTCCGCGCTCTTCGGCCGCGCCGTCGCCAAGAACAGGCTGAGCCTGTCCTCCCTCAACGCCGTCGTCGTGATCACCGCCGGCGTGGCGATCGTCGCGCTGGACTCCGGGTCGGACAGGCCGCCCGGCGTGACGGCGCGGCAGTACGCGCTCGGCTTCGCCCTGGACGTGCTCGGGTCGGCGCTCCACGGCCTCATCTTCGCGCTCTCGGAGCTCGTCTTCGCCAGGGTCCTCGGCCGGCGGTCCTTCCACGTGGTGCTGGAGCAGCAGGCGGCGGTGTCGCTCTGCGCGTTCGCCTTCACCTCGGCGGGGCTCGCCGCCGCCGAGGGCTTCCCGGCGATGCGGCGCGAGGCGGCGCGGTTCGCGCGCGGCGGCGAGGCCGCGTACGCCAACGTGATGGTGTGGACGGCCGTCACGTTCCAGCTAGGCGTGCTCGGCGGCACCGGCGCGCTGTTCCTGGCGTCGACCGTCCTCGCCGGCGTGCTGAACGCCGTCAGGGTGCCCCTGACGAGCGTCGCCGCGGTGATCTGGTTCCATGACCCGATGAGCGGGTTCAAGATCTTGGCTCTGGTGATCACGGTGTGGGGGTTCGCGTCCTACATGGTTGGGCACACCTCTGTCAAGAAAACGTCAGCAAGTTGATATCATAAACTTCGTTAGTTGAAGGCTCGCTGCAGAACATTCTTTTTTCCCTTTGCGAATGCGCAAAGGTTGTACACTTTGTAACCATCACAACCAGCTACTAGTAAGAACAACCATTGAACCTAAAGGGCCTGATCAAGTAAATCAATCAAGACTCCATTAGGACCCGAAGCATCAGTACACTGTGCAGGGTTTGCGATGGCAATTGGAAACGGGGTTTCGCTGCGCAGCGAGCTGATGTTAGACTGACACCAAACAAAGCACATTGCTCTGGGAGTCGGGAACAACCCATCCTTGTGCGGTTGTATCACTTTAGTCCAATAAATTATAAAATACACAAATAGATGCATGAACTTGTCAAAAGTGTGCATCTACGGTCATACGTACACCACAAAGCGTATTTAGGCCACAATCTTTACTGTGGAGAAGAGGGAGGACCATAGTACAATCCTTGTGCTGGTAGAACATAATGCCAATGACAGCGAACCCTTCGAATGATCCGAGTAAAACTTATGGGAGCATGGTCTTCAATTTGTTGAACGAGGTTAGTACCTTTTACTTGCACTAACTCATTTTTAATACCGCAAAAGTGAATGCCCAGAGTATCTGTGGCAGAACCGCCTAAATTATCCCGGCTCAAGTGCGCAGGCCATCACCATAAAGGCAACATTAGCTTAAACGCACTTCAAACGGAACAATTTTTGGTCTGTCGGGTAACGTCCCGATACAACCACCGATTCTAGGATCGAACAAGCATACCCCGCACGAAGTCGAGTCCAGAGATATTACAACCACAAGTTTTGCATCACAGGTATAAAAGTTATTACAAACTAGTTCTAAAACATTATTACAAGTACAAACTTTAAAAAGCAGTTATACAAACCATAACTTTAACTTCAGAGTTTGAAAGCAGCGGAAAGAGACAACGATAGCTACAACACGTCGCAAAAGTATACCAAGCTAGCCCAAGCAAGGTATCACTCGTCATGGTCATTGCCGGCCGAAGACGTATCCCACTCTACGGACCAGCCAGGAGGCAAAGAGCAGGGATAGGTCAAACTAGCGACCTGGTCCTCAAGACTCGTACCTGAAAAAGGGTTTCAACAGCAAGGCTGAGTATTCTAATACTCAGCAAGACTTAACCGTCAACGGGTATAAGTAGCCCACTATAGCTAGACTATGCAAGGTTTGTGAGGCTCTGGTTTTCTTTTTTTGCTGAAAAGCAATAAAGAGTAGATCCTTACTTTCAAGTTTTAGCCTTCAAGATTCTAGTAGATTAACCATTCTATGTAAGCAACTTCTATCCAAACATGGTAGAAAACTAAGCAAACATCAAGATTAATAAATAATATTGTTGCTCTTATTACTCTGTGTGGCAAAGGGATCAAGCAGTCTCATTTCATCGTGAGAGGCGGGCGATTCTGAATCGAAATTCAACCTTGCAAGGCAAACCTAACACACACGTTTGGAACACCGTCGGGTCGTTTCCAAACAACCGTTGACCTTTCTTTCCGGCTTGTGGATAGGAACACTCTCCCCGACTACAGGGCTCCAAGGTCCACTCGTGCCCGGTCCACCCTTGTCCCTCGAAGTCGTAGTGTTGCACAATATAAAAATAAAACCTATCTCTAAGAGAGAGTGTCAGGTATATCCACTCCCCGGTCCAATCGGCTACTAGGCTTGCCGCGTACCATATTTACGGCATGTGGCTAGTACTTTCAAAAACTTAACCACCGCTACCACACACCGCGACCTTAGCAAGTTCATCAACACAGACGGGGTCTCACATAAGGTCATGATATCGAACACAACCCCGTCCGTCGTCCTTATATTGATAACAGAAAGTAAACAAGCAAATCCTATAAAGCTCGCGAGTGACAGGCAATCACTCGACTTTTACCGGTCCTATAAGCTTAGCAAGTAGTCGAACTCAAGTCTAGTATTCAGTACATAGGTTCCTAGGATCATGCATCTAGGGTTTCAATTCAAATCCTAAGAACTGTAAATGCACAAGTAAATAAAAACAGTAAATGATAATAATTTGAAATATAGGTTATGTCCGGGGCTTGCCTTCTCGGTAGTTGCTAACTATTTCAGCTCTAGGCTCTTCCGAACTTTGGTTCGGGGCTTCAGTTAGTTCAGCAGTGTTCGCTTGAGCTTCGAGATCACCTCCGACAGATTCCGGGATCAGCTTGTACGTTCCGTCCGATAAGGCAGTCGTGTCTATATGTAATGCAAGAACAACATTATAAACATACATGGGCAATCGTTTATAGAGTAGTTAAATACCAAATTTAACTACACAAGGCATCATGATCAACAGTACAAAAGAAGTTAACTAACTTCATAGAATGAGGGGTGGTGATTTCCTATACAATTAAGTCATGGTTTGTAAATAAATCAACAACTCAGAGTAAAAATAGTAATAAATTCTACCAAAATTACAATAAACAGAACATGAACAAAGTAATCTACCCTGTAAAAATCATGCCAAAACATTTAACCATTTAGTCAGAATAATTCATTTACTCAGATAACATCTAGAACAAGCAAGAATTACACAGTTCAAACTAGAGCAGATCAGAAGCTCAAAATTTAACATGAGATCTACACAGGGATGATCTAGCTACTGTGAATTTTTCATGAGTTTAACTACACAGAATTTATTCTGAGAAAATAAACAAAACAGACATCAGTTTAGCAAGATTCATTTTTAGCTCCTGTTCTAGCCATGAACTGAGGCTCAAACTTCCTGGACAAGCTAAGATAATCAAGAAGAACATGCAGAAATATTTTCATGATTTATTATGAACAGAAACTATTTACCATAATTAAAGTGTACTAAACAAAGTTTAAATCAAAGAAAAAGTTACACAATAGAACTGATCATGAAATTTTTATAGCAAAGCTAGTGTCACATGTGTAAACTACCATAAAAATTTCAGAGCAAGACAAGCTTTTAATCATCAGATAAGAAAAAGATAAAACATTTAGTATTTATTTACCTAGTGGCACAAAACCATTTATACAGCAAAAACTTGCAACAAACACCTAGCTTATTATGATTCTGCTGCAAAGAGCTACTTTCAAGGATTCCAAAACATCTGAGTTTACATTTTTCTGAATTTCCTATGATTTTCTATGGAATTTCAAAGTTCACTGCAAAAATTACAAAGGGGCCCTTGCTACTACTATTCATATGAGTCACGGGGTTTGCAGAAAGCCCCCTGGAACTTTTGTTCCTTCTAACACGGGGTCCTTGGCCGCAGAGAAGAACAGGGGAAAAGGCTCCGGCCATTACCGGCGGCTAGGCTCGCCGGCGGCGAGGGGATCGGGGTGGGAAAGCAAGAGGGGGACCAGGCGCACCTCTAGGTGGCTTCGGGACGGCTCGGGATGGCCTATGGCGGCGGGTCCGCGGGCTCCGGAGGCCGGTAGTGGTCGGAGATAGTGGAGGCGGCGCTCCGGCGACGGATTGGCGGGGAGAAAGGGCTGGGGAGCTAGAGCGGCTCCTGGCGCACCAGAAGGTGCCCGAAGTTGGGGTAGGGGTAGCCCATAGCGGGCTGTCCGCGGCGGCCAGCGCACGCCGGCGGCGAGTTGTGGCCGGGGGCGGTGGTCCGGTGAGGGAGAGTGGAAGGGGTGGGGCCGAGGAGACTCAGGGGACCAAGGGGGTTCGATTCAAGGGTCTAACTGGGGAAGTGGAGGTTCGAGGTGGGCGCTCCACGGGGGCCGACGAGCGGCGACGCAAATGGAGGGAAGGGGCGGCGAGATGCTGAAGCAAGGTTCTGCTGAGCGATTCGTTAGGCCGAGAGTGGAAGGAATAGCAAGGAAAAGGGCTCGGGGATGAGCTCGGCCGAGGAGAAGGCGAAATTGGGGACGGCGACGTGCTCCCGTGGGCGGCCGGCGAGGTGGCAGCCGCGCGAAGCTTCAGCGGAGGCGTGGCGAGGGAAGGGAGCTCCAGCGCGAGGGGTAGAGCAGCGGGGAACTCAGGCGCGACGCGTGGAAGCCACGAGGAGCAGGAGGTGGCGCGGGGGCGGCCCTCCACGGCGGGCGGCGCCGCGCTATCGGTCGGCGGGGGTGAAACAGAGAAACAAGCAGGAGGAAGGAGAAAGAGGATTAGTTTGCAATTTCAGAAAATTCCAGGGACCTGAATGTAAACTAGTGATAACTTTTAATATAGGGCTCAAATGAAAAAGTGTTCAACATGAAAGTTGTTCCATTTTTCAAGATCTACAACTTTGATGTTGTGCAAAAATTTATTTGATCAAAGGATAAAGAGCTAATTTTGAAAACATGGAAAGGATTTTGAATTCCAGGAATTTTGTCAAATTCAAGATAATTTCACTTTAACTTTAGATTTAAAAGCAAAATTTGCTGCCATGTAATAAATGCACTGAATTTTACAAAAACACCCTCCACAAAAGCGATAATTGCACACCCTATTCAAATTAACTATAGAAAGGACCTTGCATAAAATCATAATTACACATATAACCTTTATATTTACAAAAAGATCCTTTTTCAAGCAATTCAAGCACATGATGCATAATTTGATTCTAATTACCCTAAAATTGGCTATTTAAAACCCTGGGCCGTTACAGCCTACCCCCCTTAAAAAGAATCTCGTCCCGAGATTCCGAACGAAAAACTCTCAAGGGAAGAGGAGTAGACTAACCATCAAAGCCAACAGAACTAAGTCACAATAGAGAAGGTTGATGTTGACGATATGATCTTTTGTAGATAAGGATTGAGAACTTAGAGAAAGTTCAAGAAACAAGGTATGATATTATGAGCGAGAGGAATTACTATGCGATTGTGTGAACTAATCAATCGTTTTTCCACACTAAAGGCTCTAGGATTTCATTCTTTGCTGCAAGAGTCGGTGGATAAAACATGAGATCACAATCACCATCAAAGTCGGCTGGAAAAGACCGGTGGATTATTCTAGTACTAACATACAGTAGGATTTTGCAAAGAAGAGAGTACCTAAGTTCTGGGAGAGTCAAGGTCTCAACCTGGTGGTGAATCTAATTGAAAAGATAACAAGGTGAGTTTTTGCTCAAGGACATTCTTGCTCAAACTGTTGATTAAATTAAACAATATGATGCGAGATGCATATGCTCGATGACCATGAGAAAGATGCATCCTCAAGATGTATGATTGCAATGCTGGTTAGTTACCCAGAAGGATATACCAAAACTCACGGTTTTTTTTTGGCCGAATCAAAACCCCAAGTTAACACAATATTCAGGTCGCGAAAAATGGATTGTCGGGGTATTGCTTACACGTACCAAGATACCAGCGCGCTTCTAGTGGCACAAACGTATGGCTGCAGCACACACGAGGCCCTAGATCCCGTCGCGGCACCATTGGTCAGTGACAGACAACACGACAATGTAAAAATATTGCAACCTAAATAATGTGCATGGCTAGAAAGAAAGACGGAGGGTTAGGTGATAAACGCAAACCCTTCCCAGATGCATATGATGTTAATTGTAATTGAGCCCCATGATGCACATGTTTAAGTAATGGCCATGCAACAACCATGCTAGTAATGATCCTGCGTGTTATTCTAGTATTCTTGATTGCCACTCTTTTTAGTTTTCAAGGAGAGTTATACGAGCAAGGAGGGTAATGAGATTTCCCTTTGATATGCAAAGTAAGGGCTAGACGGTTTGAGAATAGAGAATATACCCGTCATAACCGGTGCACCTTCAAGAAGATCGGATAGTGGGGTACCTCCAACCTTTCCTTGTGAACTATCCTGTCTCTTTCCCTTATTTTTGTTGTTCTGCATAGAATCTTGACCCTGTTTTGGTCGTCTAGGCTGGGAGCAGTGTCGAGCGAAGTGGTTAGGATTCCCACAATTGAAGCAACATTTTATTTTGCCTGAACCACCACGTGGGATGAAATCCGTGCAGGTAATTTCCCACCCAGTCAAGTCTATGTCGCTTTGGTCATGCTTGAGAGTTCGACGCTTTGCTTGTCGAGCCTTAAGTTCCATCGGAGGTCGCGATGGTGGCGTTAGGGAGTCTAAGTAAACATCCCTCATCTCCTTTATTCCTTCATTGAGCTCTTGAGATTCTGCAACCAGAGTTTGGGGGACATCATACCCTTCCCCTAGCTGGTGTTGTTGCTGTAGGAGTTGATAAATCTCTTGCTGTCTCTGAGCAAGTTGCTGGAGTAGTTTGGTCTGAGTAGCCACGAGTTCAACCAGGTTGGACAGTAGTGGCTGTCCGCTAACACCAGCACTTCCCAACCCTGCAGGAGCATTGTGTGTCCCTTGCACCATCTGCAATGCGTAATTCTTTCATTAACTAGGAAAAAAATTTAGTAGCAGCCAGGGAACACATTTTCGAATAACTTTCCACATGATCAACTATAGATCAGGTCACAAACTAGGCCAATTAATTTTGTTTTTCCCAGATACAATAGAAAGGCAGATTTCTAGATAGATCTTCGGTGATTGAATAGACAGGGTTCTGGTGCTACGCTGCTAATCAGCAGAGATCAAAGAAGTGATTGGACTAAAAATATAGTCTCACAGATTCAATAGGCTAAAATTTGATGAGCACCCATGTCACAAAATTTGCAACATTTTTAGTATTCATCAAACAGCGTAGAAATGCACAAATAAAGAGATTTGGCAAGTAGAAAAGGATTAAGATCTTCCAAACTGGTAGTCCAAGTGGTACTGTTTCATCATTTGAGATTCTAAGGAATGAAAAGATCACTAGACATCAAGATGGGGCTTCGGATGAAGGCATGACTAAAAACCATCTTTTTCAACCAAGAAAGTCTAAGCATTTAACAAGCATGCTCCTAAAATCAAAATTTCACTCACTCATGTTTTAAGCACACTAACACTTATCTATGAGGATTCATACTAGAAATTCCTTACAAAGCTTATGTAACAACTTCACAGACTAGGAACCAAAGTAAACATCAACCAATATGCATGCACGTCCTAACCGTCCTCACAAGATAAACAATTGCCAACTATCGTTGGGCTTACGTGGTTAGCACGGTGGCATACATAAATACGGCTCTCCCTATATAACTAGTCGATACATTCTAACCGTTCTTAACTTATCGAATCGTGGTTAGTGTACCTGCAGAAGATTGACAAAACATATATATATCCAATGAACCTTTCATGCCAGCACTCATGAAAGCGTTCCCAAACATTACCGCTCACTATAGAAGTGGCAGCCATACAATTTCCGCCGTATGGCCAACGTTAACATACGCTACTTAGTGGCGTATTCACGAGTCCCTTTACTCCCAATATAGTCGACCGAGATCGGTATATTGGCAGCAGCTCAAGTAAGTCACTGCTTGAGCGCAGCGTTCGGTTCGCATCGCCGACGGGAAGGTCAGACTCCCTCAGCTGACTGAGCACACTTTACTTCCAATATAGTCAACTAATCGTCGATATATTGGAAGCACCTCAAGTAAGCCACTGCTTGAGGGCAGCGTTCGGCTCGCATCACCGACGGGAAGGTCAGACTCCCTCAGCTGACTGAGGTTCCTTACCATCTTACCTCAACGTAGGTGCGTCGTTACAGGAATTAAGAGTTGCTTGTGAGTATGGTTTGACAAAAAGTAAAGTGCTGGAAGTCAGATACATAACCATACAGAAATAACCACCTAGTAATTCCCATAAATTCCCTAGGACTTTACGTTCTATGCACAACTCTTAACGAATCCAACGTAGTTTTCCGAAATTCTTTATTGTTCCAATTTTATACGGAAAAAATGGTTTTCAAGGTTCCAACACCCCTGGTGTACACTTGCAGCTCTGATACCAGCTGTGGCAGAACCGCTTAAATTATCCCGGCTCAAGTGCGCAGGCCATCACCATAAAGGCAACATTAGCTTAAACGCACTTCAAACGGAACAATTTTTGGTCTGTCGGGTAACGTCCCGATACAACCACCGATTCTAGGATCGAACAAGCATACCCCGCACGAAGGCGAGTCCAGAGATATTACAACCACAAGTTTTGCATCACAGGTATAAAAGTTATTACAAACTAGTTCTAAAACATTATTACAAGTACAAACTTTAAAAAGCAGTTATACAAACCATAACTTTAACTTCAGAGTTTGAAAGCAAGCGGAAAGAGACAACGATAGCTACAACACGTCGCAAAAGTATACCAAGCTAGCCCAAGCAAGGTATCACTCGTCATGGTCATTGCCGGCCGAAGACGTGTCCCACTCTACGGACCAGCCAGGAGGCAAAGAGCAGGGATAGGTCAAACTAGCGACCTGGTCCTCAAGACTCGTACCTGAAAAAGGGTTTCAACAGCAAGGCTGAGTATTCTAATACTCAGCAAGACTTAACCGTCAACGGGTATAAGTAGCCCACTATAGCTAGACTATGCAAGGTTTGTGAGGCTCTGGTTTTCTTTTTTTGCTGAAAAGCAATAAAGAGTAGATCCTTACTTTCAAGTTTTAGCCTTCAAGATTCTAGTAGATTAACCATTCTATGTAAGCAACTTCTATCCAAACATGGTAGAAAACTAAGCAAACATCAAGATTAATAAATAATATTGTTGCTCTTATTACTCTGTGTGGCAAAGGGATCAAGCAGTCTCATTTCATCGTGAGAGGCGGACGATTCTGAATCGAAATTCAACCTTGCAAGGCAAACCTAACACACACGTTTGGAACACCGTCGGGTCGTTTCCAAACAACCGTTGACCTTTCTTTCCGGCTTGTGGATAGGAACACTCTCCCCGACTACAGGGCTCCAAGGTCCACCCGTGCCCGGTCCACCCTTGTCCCTCGAAGTCGTAGTGTTGCACAATATAAAAATAAAACCTATCTCTAAGAGAGAGTGTCAGGTATATCCACTCCCCGGTCCAATCGGCTACTAGGCTTGCCGCGTACCATATTTACGGCATGTGGCTAGTACTTTCAAAAACTTAACCACCGCTACCACACACCGCGACCTTAGCAAGTTCATCAACACAGACGGGGTCTCACATAAGGTCATGATATCGAACACAACCCCGTCCGTCGTCCTTATATTGATAACAGAAAGTAAACAAGCAAATCCTATAAAGCTCGCGAGTGACAGGCAATCACTCGACTTTTACCGGTCCTATAAGCTTAGCAAGTAGTCGAACTCAAGTCTAGTATTCAGTACATAGGTTCCTAGGATCATGCATCTAGGGTTTCAATTCAAATCCTAAGAACTGTAAATGCACAAGTAAATAAAAACAGTAAATGATAATAATTTGAAATATAGGTTATGTCCGGGGCTTGCCTTCTCGGTAGTTGCTAACTATTTCAGCTCTAGGCTCTTCCGAACTTTGGTTCGGGGCTTCAGTTAGTTCAGCAGTGTTCGCTTGAGCTTCGAGATCACCTCCGACAGATTCCGGGATCAGCTTGTACGTTCCGTCCGATAAGGCAGTCGTGTCTATATGTAATGCAAGAACAACATTATAAACATACATGGGCAATCGTTTATAGAGTAGTTAAATACCAAATTTAACTACACAAGGCATCATGATCAACAGTACAAAAGAAGTTAACTAACTTCATAGAATGAGGGGTGGTGATTTCCTATACAATTAAGTCATGGTTTGTAAATAAATCAACAACTCAGAGTACAAATAGTAATAAATTCTACCAAAATTACACTAAACAGAACATGAACAAAGTAATCTACCCTGTAAAAATCATGCCAAAACATTTAACCATTTAGTCAGAATAATTCATTTACTCAGATAACATCTAGAACAAGCAAGAATTACACAGTTCAAACTAGAGCAGATCAGAAGCTCAAAATTTAACATGAGATCTACACAGGGATGATCTAGCTACTGTGAATTTTTCATGAGTTTAACTACACAGAATTTATTCTGAGAAAATAAACAAAACAGACATCAGTTTAGCAAGATTCATTTTTAGCTCCTGTTATAGCCACTGAACTGAGGCTCAAACTTCCTGGACAAGCTAAGATAATCAAGAAGAACATGCAGAAATATTTTCATGATTTATTATGAACAGAAACTATTTACCATAATTAAAGTGTACTAAACAAAGTTTAAATCAAAGAAAAAGTTACACAATAGAACTGATCATGAAATTTTTATAGCAAAGCTAGTGTCACATGTGTAAACTACCATAAAAATTTCAGAGCAAGACAAGCTTTTAATCATCAGATAAGAAAAAGATAAAACATTTAGTATTTATTTACCTAGTGGCACAAAACCATTTATACAGCAAAAACTTGCAACAAACACCTAGCTTATTATGATTCTGCTGCAAAGAGCTACTTTCAAGGATTCCAAAACATCTGAGTTTACATTTTTCTGAATTTCCTATGATTTTCTATGGAATTTCAAAGTTCACTGCAAAAATTACAAAGGGGCCCTTGCTACTACTATTCATATGAGTCACGGGGTTTGCAGAAAGCCCCCTGGAACTTTTGTTCCTTCTAACACGGGGTCCTTGGCCGCAGAGAAGAACAGGGGAAAAGGCTCCGGCCATTACCGGCGGCTAGGCTCGCCGGCGGCGAGGGGATCGGGGTGGGAAAGCAAGAGGGGGACCAGGCGCACCTCTAGGTGGCTTCGGGACGGCTCGGGATGGCCTATGGCGGCGGGTCCGCGGGCTCCGGAGGCCGGTAGTGGTCGGAGATAGTGGAGGCGGCGCTCCGGCGACGGATTGGCGGGGAGAAAGGGCTGGGGAGCTAGAGCGGCTCCTGGCGCACCAGAAGGTGCCCGAAGTTGGGGTAGGGGTAGCCCATAGCGGGCTGTCCGCGGCGGCCAGCGCACGCCGGCGGCGAGTTGTGGCCGGGGGCGGTGGTCCGGTGAGGGAGAGTGGAAGGGGTGGGGCCGAGGAGACTCAGGGGACCAAGGGGGTTCGATTCAAGGGTCTAACTGGGGAAGTGGAGGTTCGAGGTGGGCGCTCCACGGGGGCCGACGAGCGGCGACGCAAATGGAGGGAAGGGGCGGCGAGATGCTGAAGCAAGGTTCTGCTGAGCGATTCGTTAGGCCGAGAGTGGAAGGAATAGCAAGGAAAAGGGCTCGGGGATGAGCTCGGCCGAGGAGAAGGCGAAATTGGGGACGGCGACGTGCTCCCGTGGGCGGCCGGCGAGGTGGCAGCCGCGCGAAGCTTCGGCGGAGGCGTGGCGAGGGAAGGGAGCTCCAGCGCGAGGGGTAGAGCAGCGGGGAACTCAGGCGCGACGCGTGGAAGCCACGAGGAGCAGGAGGTGGCGCGGGGGCGGCCCTCCACGGCGGGCGGCGCCGCGCTATCGGTCGGCGGGGGTGAAACAGAGAAACAAGCAGGAGGAAGGAGAAAGAGGATTAGTTTGCAATTTCAGAAAATTCCAGGGACCTGAATGTAAACCAGTGATAACTTTTAATATAGGGCTCAAATGAAAAAGTGTCCAACATGAAAGTTGTTCCATTTTTCAAGATCTACAACTTTGATGTTGTGCAAAAATTTATTTGATCAAAGGATAAAGAGCTAATTTTGAAAACATGGAAAGGATTTTGAATTCCAGGAATTTTGTCAAATTCAAGATAATTTCACTTTAACTTTAGATTTAAAAGCAAAATTTGTTGCCATGTAATAAATGCACTGAATTTTACAAAAACACCCTCCACAAAAGCGATAATTGCACACCCTATTCAAATTAACTATAGAAAGGACCTTGCATAAAATCATAATTACACATATAACCTTTATATTTACAAAAAGATCCTTTTTCAAGCAATTCAAGCACATGATGCATAATTTGATTCTAATTACCCTAAAATTGGCTATTTAAAACCCTGGGCCGTTACAGTATCTAATTTATTTCTGTTACAGGATATGTTATATGCTAACTCAAGGCAGGCACCCGAGCCATTACCAGACTTTTTGTTGAACAAAAAATGCAATGTCTCCTCCAAGACTGACCACTGCAATGGCAAACCGAGAAGGGCAAGAGGGACTAGAGGTAGCACAAGAGGGCATGTTCAAACAAGGGATGCCGAAGGAAACACAAGAGGTAGGACAGGTGGTAGTGCTAACAGTACAAAAGGACATGGTCGGAAAAGGACTAAGAGAGATGATGATAGTATAGGAGAACTAAGTGCTGCAATAGATATCGAGGAGGTTAGCATTACACAAAATGCTCTAGCTAACCTTAGTCAGCAAGAATCTCAAGAATAATTTAATGTTTTTTTTGTGTGATTGTTATAGACTAGGCATGAATCTCTAGTACTGTCCCTAGTTTTCTTCTCACATTTTTTAAATGCGGAATTAATATCGTTTGTTGTGACTACAATATTCTTGTTTTTTCAACTTATTGTGTATTTTCTTATAATATTCTAGGCCTTGAGAACTCAGAACAAAAGCAAACAACAGATATATGATCATGTGTAACAAGCAATTGACCGATCGAACTGGGCAGATAGATAGCGCGAGCATCATCACATGGCAGAGACCACCATCAACCAAGAGATATTTTGCATTATGGCCCTCTCTCTTCTCCACGTTAAAGCTTGTGGCCAAAATACGATTTGTGGTGTATGCGTGACCGTAGACGCACACTTTTGACAAGTTCATGCATCTATTCGTGCATTTTACAATTTGTTGGACTAAAGTGATACAGCCGCACAAGTTGATGTATGACGGGTGCAATTTACTCTAAGCCTAATTACTTCATAATTTGATCACTAATTGCTACTGGAACCATCCAAATGTTTGATGTGATAGCAACTTAAAAAAAACCAAACGAGACCTAAATCATAAGTCCTGTCACATCACATGTTACACACGATTAGAAGTACCAAATATAGATTTATTACAAAACTAATTTAATAAGTCCTGACTTAATCAAGAGACGAATATATTAAACCTAATTAGTCCATAATTTGACCACTAATAGCTACAGTGATCATCCGCTAATTATGCATTAATTATACTTAATAGATTCATCTAGAGCCCTAATTGTAACTTATGCCCTTAAATTTATATTAAAGTGGCATCAGAACATTCAATTTGATCACTAATTGACGTCCGAATATTCAATGTTACATCAACTTAAAAAGCTAAACAGACCTAATACTACCTCTACCGGCCGGTCCTTCTCGTGGCGGCTCCGTGCTCGCGTTCAACGTGCTCTTCATTCGTCTCTTGTGCCGCCGCTCCACTGCCCTACTATCAGCTAGCTAACGATTAACGAATGGATCCGACAAATCGCCTTGTTGACGACGAGAACCCCGATGGCCGGCCGGCGGGGAGAAATTTGCAAAAATGGGACTGCAAACATTGGCCTTTGCAATTTTGCCATTGGCCCCATATTTGATAGGCACAGATGGTCCTACCGTGTCATTCACTGGGAGTGGCAAATTCACGAGTGGTCAGTGTTTGCAGTCCTAACATTGCAATTTTTTCGCCGGGGCGGCGGATCGAGTCGGCCGGAAAGTTAACTATACCAACTCGTACTTTGGAGAAATCTCACATGGAAGATGACGGGCAACCGCATGCTGTGAAATGGGAATAATATACTTCCGGAAGTATATTGCATCTATCGCTCGGAGGTTTCCGCGCTTTTCCGGTTGCCCAGTAGCGCCGGGTGCGGACAACAAGCTGAGGTATGCACGCACGTCAAGAGGGGGTATATACCCGTTCTCATGTCCCCGCGTTTCTCCCGCGACCTCGTCGTACACCCGCTGCCCTGTGATGACTCAACCGGTACCGCTAATTTACGGTCAATCATACGGGAGGCGTCCGTACGGTCGATTTTTCGATCACACTTTTTTTCCGTTTTTAGAAACTTTTTTGTCATTTTCTGAGAAAAATAAATTCAGACAATTTTTTTATGAGTCAAAAAATTTTTCAAGTGAAAATTTGGTGGGTAGAAAAAATTTCAAAAAACAAATTGATGAGGTAAAAAAGTTTTACGAGAAAAATTTGACAGAGAGAAAATTTATCAAATGGAAGAAACAAAAAAAAGTACATCAAAAAAAATTTTGTATGCAAAGAACAAAAAAAAACTGGATCTGGGCCGCCGCCGGACCCGCCGCTCCCCGCCGCGCCCCGCCGCCGGACCGGCTCGCGCCGCCGGACCCGCCGCTCGCGCCGCCCGCCCCGCCGGCCCCGCAGTCCCCGCCGTGCCTCCCGCCCCGCCGCCGACTCGCCATGGAGTTACAGTCGGGGAGGGGGAGAGAAGGGGGAAGGGGAAGGGGGATCTGGGGGCAGACGGACCAGGGGCGTGGGGGAGGGGGAGTGAAGGGGGAAGGGGAGAGGATCTGGGGCGCGCGAATGAGTTAGAGTGACAGGGTGCGGGCGGACGAACCGGGGTGACCGTAAGTTTGGAAACTTACGGTCACCCACATATTCATCATCGCGGACTCGGTTAGAGGCTCAGAGCGTTTAGGCTTGCTGGAGTGCTTTGGCAAACGGCCGGATCGGAGAGGACGCTTTCCTCCGTGTTGCCTGTCGAGTGCGACGGAACAAACAGAAATGTAACAGCCCCATTCCACAGGACGGCACTGCTAATCCCGGGTCGGTGCCATTTGATGGAGGATTTGATCGCGTCGGATGGATCATCGGGTAGAAAAATGGCCCATGCATATAATTGCTTGGAAATCACTGAAACTGGCGACAAATCCAAGACGCGCGTGCGTATCAAACGTCAATTTTCTTTTAAAAAAAACTGACAAATTCAATATATAATCTAATTAAGATGCTCGCGTCGACGAACAACGAACTGAGCGAGAGAGGGGAACCGGGTGAGGCACAAAAAGACCACCAGAATATGAGTTGCCGAGGACGACCTGCATTAACCAGAGCGCCCGGCCGGACTTCACTAAGCTCGGGAGTCGGGACAGGGTCCATCGAACCTGACGAAATTTCAAGAATCCTATGGAATCTACTATGCACTGGTGTTGTTGGTGAACCCGGCGTGCTTCGTGTCTGGCTCCGCCCGATTGTCTGCTACTTTTCACCCATCTCTTTTTTTTTTTTGAAACGGAACCGATTGGAGAGCTGCCTGTTGTATTAAAAAGAAGAGGCAAAAATTAGAGTACAAAACTGAAACAAGCAACAAAACTTTACACTATACATAGAAAGCCCGCGTTCGAACTATCTAGAGGAAACTCAAGCTCCACTAATTAGACACGCCATGCCAGAATCCAAGCCGAAGCCTCTCCCTTAATCTTCTCTGCCACTGTAAAAGAAGACGCTTCTATACTGTTAAAAATACGTACATTACGCTCATTCCAAATCTCCCAGCAAACAAGAATGACAAGTGATTTTAAATTCTTGCACGAAACTCCTCTTATCGCAGTCATCTCCGACCACCACTCGTGGACCGAGTTTGTGCAAGTGCAGTTTGTCTCTTTTTGTTTCAAAAAGAGAGAGACACTTTTCACTCCTAGAACAAGGAAGTACAATCGCCTTCCATGGCCTCAATTGTGCGGCGACACGACTCCGATCCTACCCTAGCTGCGGACGGTCGAGTACCCTTCACCGTCCCCATCAAATTTTCTTCCATATATATCTGCCACCGGGTCGTCTGATCCGGCCCGCCCCCCAACAATCAGTAACGTCTCGTCTCATCCTGGGTGATCAGCCTAGCTAAAAAGTGAATTAAACCCCAATGGACAGCTTCAGTGCCCTCGCCACGGCTGTCGTCAGCCTTGCGTTCGCTGAGGCCCTCTGCTGGGGCGATCACCTCGCGGAAGCAGCGCCGCCGCCGTCGTTCTACGCGGCTGCCTCCTTCGTGTTGACGCCCGTAGCCTTTTTTTTTTTTGAAAAAGTGCCCGTAGCCTTTTTCCTTGGCGTGGCAGCAATCCACGCTAGGGTTGCTGCTGCGTTGCACCCTGCAGGCCGGCACGCTCGCCTCCTCCCGAGGCTCCAGGTCGCGGTTGGAGCAGCAGCCGCCCTGGCTGCTGTCGCCGCCCGGGGCCTGGCGTTGGCGTGTGGAAACAAGACAAGTGCGCGGACGGACGCCTGAACCTGAATAAAACCTGATAATAAAGTAGGTACCCAAACCCAACTGCAGGTTCTCGTCCTCTGCAAATCCAATCCCTTGTTTTTTTTTTTTCATATATATCATCTGAACTTTCCAGAAGCCAAATCTCTTAATACGATTCGTGCACCAAAAGAAGCCCAGCCAGCGCGGCCACGTCGCCTGCAATTCCCATCCGTCGGATCGGGCTCGCGAACGGTCCAGATCGTCTGTTTTCCAAAAATTTTCGCGAACGGCCTCGAACTTTAGTGAAATTAACCCGCAGTCCTCGACACGGCCGCCGCCCCGCCCCCCGGTCCCGCACCTCCGCCGCCTCGTCCCGCATCGCCGCGGTGAGGCGGATCTCGTCCTCAAGCGGCGGGCGGAGCTTTCTCCCCGCCGCCCTCTGCTCCCCCCCTAACAGCTCGCGCGCGCCGGGCGCCGACGGGCTTCCAGCGTCTTCTTGCACTTCGCGGTCGCCGCCCAGGCCAGCACCCAACCCCGGCCGGTCAGGAAGCGCCCACGCTCTCATCCCCGGCCCCCGGCGAGCGGCAGCCGCCCTCGGCCTCCGCCCCCAGCCAGCGGCCGCCGCCCTCGGCGGCCGCCATCTACTGTCGCTTGAACCTGCCGGCCGCCGGCTCCCAAGAGCGCGCGACGCCTACCCCCAGCTAGCGACCGCTCCGGCCGCCGGCCATAGACCGCGCCACACCGCCCGCCCGCCTCGCAGCACCTGCGGCGACCCTCCTCCGCGCGCTCGCTCCGGTCAATCCCCGCGCCTCCGCTCGGCGTGCCTCCTGCTCCTGGCCACGCTGCGCCACGCCGGCGCTGGTGCGGGCTGCGCCGCCCACGCCACCGGGGCTCGGCGTGCTCCTGCTCCTGGCCACGCTGCGCCACACCGGCGCTGGTGCGGGCTGCGTCGCCCACGCCACCTGGGGCTGGCCGCGCCGACCACACGCCAGATGGGCTGGCCGCACCACGCCGCGCCCGCGCTACCTGGCGACCCCAGCTAGCGGCCGCCGCCCTCGGCGGCCGCCAACGACTGGCGCTCGCGACTGCCGGGCGCCGGATCCACATGCCACCGGAGAGGGGGAGATCATCTTGCTGGTGCTCAGTTTTGAATCTTGGGATGCACACAATCTGTTTGACTAAATGCTTCAGGTTGGAGACGATCACGGTGGCTCCAGTGCTGGGGATCGCAAGAGCTCCTTGGCATTTCGTTAAGGTCAGCACACTGCTCGCTTGATTTTTTTCAACTATTACAATGGCTAGTATTTTTTTTCAGCATGTAAAGGTTTATGCGCGATCTTCCTGATATGTTCCTGGTAGAGCTATTCCCTATATTCCTACGGGTAAGCCAATCAACGATTCACAGATACTATATGCTAATTCTACAGGCAATCTGCACACAGTGTCACGTAGGTGTTTGTTGGAATGCTTGTCTGAGGATTGCATTACATTAAGGTCAATTAAAATTTGGAATAGGACAGAGCGAGTTTGTAGCCTTGCCACATCTACCATTATATTTCAGCTCCCAGCATCTCGAACTTCATTAAGTTTGTCGGATACTGAACTGAATTTCCTTTGCATTAAGGCATGCTAGACTGTTCCATTTACAATAATGAAGCAATCCGATTCTGTGCATTGATTATTCCGTACTTAGTCTAATATAATTTATTTATACTATCCATATCCAATTTCAGTCGTGTACTTTTCTTGTATGGGCTGAATGCCATGGAATGGTCACCAACTCACCACTATGCAGCAAAAGGACTGATCACGTTGAGCTATACTGATTAACTTGACATTCTCTGCAGATTTTTGTGTGCACAAACACTGAATTAGGATATGAGCCAGTACCACAATTCTTTCAGAAGTGTGGCATTATCGCAACTCAAATTAATTAACTACAATCTAAAAAAGAGAACTGCCCAGTAGTAGCCTAAGTTTATGCCCAGTGTCCAGCTTCAGGCTAAAAACAGCAGCAGCGTTTTCAACTGCATATAGCACAGCTCCTGATAAATAAAAGATAATATAAACAGAGATGTCAAATCAAGCAGGTAAATAAGCCTATATGATCTCTTACAGATAAAACGGAATGTGTTATAATCGTTCAATAAATGATCACCGCAGAGATTTTAAGGACTTCTAATTTGTTGACACAAAGTTACAGAAGTGTGTAATTTTACATGAGAAAAGCACACAAGGATTGCCTTCTTTAGTCATAGACTCTGCATAAATGCACAGACCTTGTTGTGTTGTCCATGAGGAAGGAGTGGGGAACAGGAGCCGGCGCCACAAGTTTCACATGTTATATGGCTCAATGTTAGTCCATTGCTATAACAAAATGTGGTCACTCAACTTATATAATAGGACAGATTAATACATCTTATACTCCAAAAATACTCTTTTGAGCAATGGTCGTCTTCTTGGCCTCTCCAGTGATTATTGTTCCTGCAGATTGTAAAATCTACCTATAAATCTTCCTGTCAAACCCGAAACAGTTCGCATCACAAAGTATATGTGCATTATGCTAAAGATAAATCTGTACCGATGCTGTTAAGATGACCACAGTTAACCCAAAATTAATGTTGGCACTTATCTGAAACAATTACAATTCTTATAACTTTGAATCTTACATTCATTTTCAGAACATGGGCTGAGAATGACAATACAAACAAAAGGAATTTTAAAGACTTCGACAATAATCAGCAGGTACAATATATATCTTTGTCCTAAGTTGTTTCTATACAATGAACTATACAAAATATCGTGCCATGTATCACTTATTGTTTGCTTGCTTACACATAGGACTCGAATGGTAGTAGCGATGATGACAAATTGACAATACCCCTTTGAAACAAACTAAAACAACACGCTCATAAGGGAAGATCAACCAGTAAGGTATGCACACATTCACTAACCTGTCCACAATCTATGCTACATATTATTACTAGTATATGAAAGATATCACAATTTTATTAAACAAAAATTTAATTATTTCATCACAGGCTATCTCAATCTATGATTCTCCCTTCAAGATGTTCATTCAATTCAATCTTGTTGTTGCCATGTATTTTATTCATTAGTTCGAAACTATGTTTCTAGCACCATATTTTATCTTTATCAACAACCTGTTCTAGATTCAAAACATGAGATTGACTTTAATTCATTTTTTAAAAATGCTTCACAATGTAAAAACTACATATCAAGTGGATTGCTTTTGAACAGGAGCTAGCACCAGCTATGTCTACATATGAACAAATAGAAACTATCTTTTGTTGTATATGACGCCTCTGAGAAGAATGGTTAGACGAGCTGGAACTAATATCAACAATGTGAAAAAAAGGTGGATCTTTTGTTATAAATACTCCCTAGAGGATCAGTTTCCACCTCATCTGTTCTCGCTTTTGGACAGAAACTATCTTTTGTTGTATATAACAGCTCTAAGAACAATAGTCAGAGCAGAAGATCCTCACCCTTTTGTTATAAATATTACATATTGCCAATCCTACCGTTTCTGGAACTGATATCAGCAATGTCTCAAAAAAGGTGGAATTTTTGCTGTAAAATACTTTTTTAGTACTCCTGAGAATGCTGAAAAGATCATCTTAAAAAAGATGCTCATTAGTAACTGCCGATCCACTTGAATATATCAACTAAATACACAGTGCACAATTCAATTGCATGTTCCATGACAACATGACCACACACTGGCCAAACTCAGTACGGCGCAGCAAAGCTGCGCCAAAGATTCTAGTTGATTCGATTCGCAAGATACACCGGATCGAATCAGGTATGCCCGTTTTGGTGGTTTAACTCTTCAGACGTGGAGATCCATCAGGCGTGCGCGCAGTCCGTGCATGCAAATTTTGACCAATAATTAGGGGTACTAAATAAAGGCAATTTGTAAAACTAACTCCACAGCCCTGCGCTACTTCGCGAGACGAACTTAACGAGGCCTTTGACCGCACGATTAGAGGTTGGTTACTGTAGTATTACTGTAGTCAATCATCGATTAATTACCGTCATTAGATTCGTCTCGAAAAGTTACACCCATCCGTGAAAAATTTTTGCAAATAAATTTCGTTTAGTACTCCATACATTGAAGATTCTTTTCTTGGGAAATGTGCATGCTACTCATGCTACCGAACCAAACAGGGCCCGGGTGAGCGTCGGTTGCGTGTGATCCATTTAGCGTGTACGAGCCGCATGCTGTCCGAATAAAGCCAGACGTACGCGTCTGGCAGCTGGGGCTCGCACAACGCTGCTGAGAGCTATTATATTATTTTTCCTTTTTTAAAATAGCTATTATATTATTGTAAGTTTTGACTTTTTAAGTGCGAGACCTGTATCTGTATATACATATGTTTATTGGGTCACGTGTACTCCCTTAGTGCTGTCCCTCACTGATGTGTGGGGCCGAACCTGCTAGTTAGTGACCCAACTACAGGGAGATCTATATCTGTATACACAAATATGTTTATTCGGTCACGTGTGTGGAAATAATGAAATAAGACTCCCTCACTGCTACCCCTCACTGATGTGTGAGGCCGGACCCGCAAGTCAGTGATCCAAGTGAAAGCATCATGCATCTTTGTAAGAATAATCCAGAAAATGAGGCCTTTTATTTCTACCAGCGGCTTTTTTCAAAATAAAAAAAGTTCTATCAGCAGCGCCACCAGCCAGAATTCATAGTTAGGAATGGGGAAAATTCTATGTGTAGCTTTAGAAAAATAGCACTCCCTTATATGACCCTAGAAAAATGAAAGTTCCTTGTATGGCTTCAGTTTTATTTTCTATCACTTGTATGGTCTTTCTGTCACCTCCCGTTAGCAAATTCCGTCAACATCACACGGACCCCTGCCGGCTGTTCGCTCCCTCCTCTGCTTCGCTACCAATGCCACCCAGCCTTCTCTTCTAGAATCTTTTACATGTATATCCTTATGTTGTCGACCGAAACCCACCGGCGAGCAACGACGGGCAACACGAAGAGCCGGGAGGTTGCTAGGGCGCTAGAGGCACTGCTCCCTCGTCGACGGCCCGCAATTTCCGTCACGCGCCCGGAGGATGTATGAAAACCGGGCGTGCCACCTGACCTATACCCGATCAGGAGGGTGCAGACGTGCTCCGAACAGTTTCCTGCATACAAAGACACGTGTAAACGTAAGTCCGAGCCGTGGTCGGCTCCCCGGGACGACTCTTGCATCGGCTTTGAAGAGCCGATCGAGTCCCGGTGTCAGATGGGATCTGATTGTATCCAGATATGATAAATAGAGCAAATCACTATAAAACTGATTCAATTAAATCTAATTGATCTAATCCACGATAGTAACGGCTTCACTACTAGATCGGAACATCCTACACGTGACTAGGCCTAGCGAACATAACAGACAACTAAACCACAACCCAAAACATAGGCCTAAGAACTAGCAAGAGCCGATTCCCGGAACAATCCCTATCAAGGCTAAGATAAAGCATCTACTACGCCACCGGATCATCCAATCCGTTTGCAAGGCCTAACCTAGCAGATATTATGCCAACTCTTAAGATAAGAGTAAACCATAACAGATCAGATCTACTAAACATGAAAGAAGCAGGGTGTTGCCCCTGTGCAACTAATTCTATGCGATAAGAATTAGCAAGAGATTGAAACGTGACTGCACAGAGACAACATGATATTCGCAGATGATAAGCAACGAAGCACAACAGATCTACTAAAAGCCATGCTACGAACATCATGATAACTAGTACTACTCGCCATAAAAAAACGCTTCAGTACGAGTAATACCAAGTTAAAAGCAAGAATAATACTGCCCTGATCGCAAGAAGCGATCAGGGCAGCATGGCACTTATTTGGATGGAACCCTAGGATTAGGGGTGGCGATGCGCCGAGAGTTGTTGTTTGCGAGTCGTGATGACGCTCTCTTCATGAATAACAAATGATACATATTTATAGTCCGGAGACTTGGGAAACAATCTAAACTAGTCTTGTCCCGATTGGACTCTATCTCTAATCTTAAACTAAAGATACACGGCCAATGTGGCCCAGACGCTCACGCAGAAGCCGATTTACAAGCCTTCCTCATCTTTTGCTTTAGGCCCGTCTTGATTTCGGCCCATAAATTAGAGGGTTAATTTATGGCGATAACACCTTATAAAAGTTGGTGCTAGCTTCCATGCCCCTAAAAAGTTTGGTCGCGCACCTGTGTGTCCTCGCGTTTTTTTCCCTTTTACCCCTATGCCCTTTTGGATAGAATAGAGGGTAACGGCCGGTAACGGAGGCGGAGAAAGACACCTGGATAGAGAGGGAGTTTACATGTATGCTCTTATGAAAGTTATTGCTGGTCTCCATGCTCTTAAAGAGTTTTGGTCGCATCTGTGTGGCTTTGCTTCGTAAGGTTGTTTTTCTCCTTTTTAAAAAAAATTGCAGATTTATTGAAAAATAAGAAAATAATTAAAAAATAAAAAAATAGCGCATGACAAGGGGAAGTCCGTGAGAAGGGTGAGTTTCTCGTATAATGCTATTTTTTTTTCAATTTCAGATCTAATAGAAATAAGAGAGACGAATCGCATTGCCCTTGTTTGAGTGCAGTGAATGGAGACGAATCGCATTGCCATTGGTTTTTAAGGAACATGGACAAAATTCCTGTCATTCTTTTTCTAAGCACAAAGGGAAACAAAAATCCTGCATTCGATCACCTCATCTCCCATACAAATAGACCAACTCTCCATCCTGATAGCCATCGGCTCATGCACAGCATTTCCATTCCATGCGTTAGCTAAATTGCTGGACTAGGAGTGTGTAACGAGCAGCGCAGTTGCCGGCCATGTGCACCAAGAGCTACGACCCGTGCTAGCCCGACCAGCCGGTGGTCGACCGGCTACCTCCTGGTATGGATCAAGCTGCCGGCGTTCTCCGCCAAGCCGGCCTTCATCTTGGCCGACGACGGCTACGGCCTGACATGGTCACGCACCGCACTGACATACTCCCAGCTCGACAACCTCCTCGGCACCCTCCGCCGACAACCTCATGTACGCGTACCTCCCGACGTCCACGGCTTCACTCGTCGCCGTGTTGTCGCCCGCGTTCGCCGCGCTCTTCGGTCGCGCCGTTGCCAAGAAGAGGCTGAGCCTGTCCTCCCTCAACGCCGTTGTCGTGATCACCGCCGTCGTGGCGATCGTCGCGCTGGACTCCGGGTCGGACAGAGGCCGCCCGGCGTGACGGCGCGGCAGTACGCGCTCGGCTTCTCCCTGGACGTGCTCGGGTCGGCGCTCCACGGCCTCATCTTCGCGCCCTCGGAGCTCATCTTCGCGAGGGCGGTCCTTCCACGTGGTTCTGGAGTACGCCGGGCGTGCGGCCGGAACGCGGCGGCGTTAGGCAAGACCGCAGGTCCCATGGGCGGTCGGCAAGCGGAGTAACGACCAGGGGTGGACGGTAAATGAAATACCGTCCACCCCTGAGTTCTCTTACGGGCGTTGGATGGAGATTGTGTGGCTGTGATTGTCTTGGTTAATTGCAAAGACTGGGTAGTCTTCTTTTTACACCTTCTTCTCCGCGCGATGGCCCGTGCCGTCCCCGCCGCGGACGACGCGCTGATCGCTGGCGGCGTGGCGATCGTCGTGCTGGACTCAAGGTCGGACAGGCCGCCCGGCGTGATGGCGCGGCAGTACGCGCTCGGTTTCGCCCTGGACGTGCTCGGGTCGGCGCTCCACGGCCTCATCTTCGCGCTCTCGGAGCTCGTCTTCGCCAGGGTCCTCGGCCGGCGGTCCTTCCACGTGGTGCTGGAGCAGCAGGCGGCGGTGTCGCTCTGCGCGTTCGCCTTCACCTCCGTGGGGCTTGCCGCCGCCGAGGGCTTCCCGGCGATGCAGCGCGAGGCGGCGTGGTTCGCGCGCGGCGGCGAGGCCGCGTACGCCAACGTGATGGTGTGGACGGCCGTCACGTTCCAGCTAGGCGTGCTCGGCGGCACCGGCGCGCTGTTCCTGGCGTCGACCGTCCTCGCCGGCGTGCTGAACGCCGTCAGGTTGCCCCTGACGAGCGTCGCCGCCGTGATCTGGTTCCATGACCCGATGAGCATGTTCAAGACCTTGGCTCTGGTGATCACAGTGTGGGGGTTCGCGTCCTACATGGTTGGGCACTCCTCTTCTGTCAAGAAAACGTCAGCAAGTTGATATCGTAAGCTTTGTTTTAGGCTCGCTGCAGAACATTCTTTTTTTCCCCTTGCGAATGTGCAAGATGTGCACTTTGTAACAACAAATAACAACCAGCTACTTACTAGTTACCACTACTGGACTACGAAAAACTAAAACCATTGAACCCAAAGGGCTTGATCAAGTAAATCAACCATGACTCCAAGAGGACCTGAAGCATCAGTACACTGTACAGGGTTTGCGATGGCAATTGGAAAACCCTGCACAGCGAGCTGATGTCAGATACTACCGTGGCGTTTTGTACAGTGCCATTGTCCCGCTCCAAATTTCAGTCGCCGATACGCATCAACGATCGGACGCCACCAGGTTCCATCTTCTTCGTGCCCATCCCGCGTGGCCACGTTGGTGCTGCAGGAGAGAGGCACATCGCCGTGGCCGAGGAGGACAGTCCAACGAAGCCCGCAATGGCCGTTTCTCTCCTCTTCCGGTCTTCTTCCCCGATTGGCTGCCCGCGCCGTTATTACCCCCTAGGACGGCGCGTTGATCGCCGGCGAGGCTACGCGCGGCACAGTAAGGCGGACACGACCGTGGTTCAATTCGCTGGCTCCCTCGGCGCGGCCGCCTCCAGAGCGTCCTTGCTCGGCTCGAGTTCTCCGCGTTGGCACGCTCTTCTTCTGCTGCCGCGCGCGCCGCCGTCAAGAACACGCTGCCTCTGCCCTTCATGTTCGCGAACACATTCTCCCAAACACCCAGAGCGCCGCTCCACCACCGTTTGTTGGCTGTCGCTGTTGTCTCAGATTTTCCTGTCTAACCTATTATTGCATTGTGTTATTGTAGAAATGCATAATTGTGAGAAGCTTCTAAAAAATTAGAGTACAAATGAATCATGGTTACCATGCTTCATGGTGAAATATGGAATACTCTAGAAATTAGATATTTGCATGGTTAGATAAGTATGAGTAACATTCTAAAGTTAGATATTTTGTAAAAATATATATACAAAAACTATATAATCCATGGAGTCCTATAAATAAGGGTGTTTCCCTCCTCTCTTGCCATACCATGGCATAAGAGGTCTCAAATAGGAAATGGCAAGATCGCCATATAGTGTAGTAGTGTTATGTTATGGTAGCTACATAAAAAGTGCAATGGTCCTATATTGTATTAAGTTTTGATGAATAAAAAGTTGAGTTCCCATATAAAGTTGGTGAGAGTCACCAATTTCTCCACACATGGTATTTACAGAACCGCTAAAAGATTTAACTGTTATAACCCGCTATAGTTTTTTTTAACCTCTACAAACACTAACGGCTAAATGTCTTAGCCCGCTATTTTAAACACTGGGATGTAGAAAAGGAGATTAATCAGTAGGCTAATGCTTAAAACGGGGCATTTGTTTGGTGGTGTTAGGTCAAGGACTCAGGGCACCTTGTAATATCACGGACCCAATAACTCCATCTAGACTTCTCCACAGATCTAACAATCTAGTAAAGTGATGTGTGTTGGACAAATGGTTGAACATGGGGAGCACCAAACCCTTAAACAAGTTACTGTAGAGGATGAGTTAAACCTATCAACCTGAATAGAATTAACAGGAGCATATGAGGCAAAAAAAAGGAAGGTTTAATTGTACATAACAATAAATTCTGCTAAGCTAGAACTTCTAGACAGCATTGTCTAGGAATAGACTATCCTTCGGTTTCACCATCATCAAACTCAGTTGTAGAATCAACCGCTACAAAAAACTGAGTTTGCAGCAGTAGCAAGACGATTTGTTGCATACATAAGCGTCTGCTATTTTCTTACAAGAATCTTAAAAAATCATAACCCCTCAATCCTCAACCTCTCATATCCTAACTGTACCATCTGAACTTGCGGAGACAAATTTTCTCTATTTCTGCAATTAGTAGTAATCAGAATAGACAACCAAAAAAATGTCTAAAAAGATTCCATAGTTTTTTTTATAGTTTACCTGTAGATGCCATTTTATGTGATTAATAGCCCCCTTGTAGACTTTGACCTCTTCAGCAACAGTTTGAAATCTTGCAGTTTCAGTGCGATAATGAAGTCTGTCATTTGGATCAACCTACATATATAATACAATATTGTTAATTATAAATAAAACAAGAAAGATTGTGCTTGTCCAAACACCAAACAGATCTTTTAGAAAAAAACAGCAAAGAAAAACCTACTATGATGTCCTGGATATACACACAAATTTTGTTTTGAGCGCACCCACTTGCTATAAAAGTCTCAACCTGTCCTGATTGACACCTAAAACAAACAAAGACTTTGCATATGATTCATCCAAGAAAAACAAAAACTAATAAATGGAAAAACCAAATGTCATTTGGGTTGTTGAGAGGGAGTTTAGGGGTGCATGTTCAGTGTCCTTGAGCATATGCACCCTACTTTAATTATACTTGTACTGACAAAAGCAAATATGCGCCATTGTTTAATTGCGCCAGGGTACATGGATTACACCATATGGAATGCATGTATATTGAATGCCATAAAAGTTTATATCTTACCATATAATATAATAATTCGTGGGATAGCATGCATATGCATAATGAGATATCAGAATGCTAAATATGATATGTGAGTCCAACATGATATCAAATTAAGAATTATATTATCTATCTCAGATTGACAAAAATTTCTCACCTTGATGAGTCGGTGCATAAAACTACTGTATCATGATTCTTTACGATCTTGAGTGACCTGAGATAAAACTTGTCATATATTTGACAAGCTATTTTTGTAAAGACACATATATGAAGTAAAAAATGGTGCAAGCATACTTACTTAGAATCTATCTGTTTGAAGGAACCATACCATCCCTTCTGTTTGCGTTTAGAATTATCTTTCACAAGCCAGAACTTTGTAGTGCAATCAGCGCCCACAGATACTATTGTATCATCCCTCGGCGCAGTCGCCTCCACAACGTCCTTGCTCGGCTCGCGTTCTCAGCGCTGGCGCACTCTTCTTCTGCTGCCGCGCGCGCCGCCGTCAAGAACACGCTGCCTCTGCCCTCCCTATCCGCGAACACATATTCTCCCAAACACCCAGAGCGCCGCTCCACTGTTTGTTGGCTGTCGCTGCTGTCCTGCTCCATACAATGGGAAACGATCATTGGGCCCACTGCCGGCATGTCCTGGATGCCGGAACAAATCACACCCAGCTAGTACTACGAACAACCAAAGGACCCAAATGGCTAGATCAAGTAAATCAACCAAAACTCCAACTGATGAGGCGCGCAGGCCGTGGCACCGGTACGGTAGGAGTAAATTGGACATCATGATGGTTCACTGATGAGGCTAAGCTTCTGGGACGTCATCCCCAGCTCCCTCCGAGCCGCCGGCGACAGCGCCATGCGTGCGCGTGGGTGCAACCATGCAGCCCTACCTACCTCTACCGGTCTCCACGGCGTCGATGGCTCCGCGCTCTTCATCTCTTCTGCCGCTCCACTGCCCTATCAGGTAGCTAACGAATGAATTGGATCGCCATGGACCTCTCAGCCAGCCTAGCTAACGCACAGCACCTCTCGGCAAGCCATCGGGCGGACGGTGAACGCCGTCAAAGAATCACAGCGCCAACCTGCCGGCGCCGTCGCGCAGACGTGCCCCGGGCGTGCGGGCCGACCCCAAGTACGTAGGAAGCAGCCAGAATGCAGCGGCGTTGGGCGAGATGGCAGGTCCCAGGGGCGGTCGGCAAGCGGAGTAGCGTCCCGGGGTGGACGGTAAATGAAATACCATCCACCCCGGGTGTAATTATGGACGATGGATCGGAATTGTGCGTCTACGATTGATTTGGATAAGTGCAAAGACTGGGTAGTCTTTTTTCCCCTTCTTCCCCGCGCGATTGCCCATGCCGTGTCACCGCCGCGGACGTAGACGCAATGATCGCCGGCGACGGCGAGGGGAGCCGCCGCACCGGCAGGAGTAAAGCGGACACCACGGTGGTTCGATTCGCCGATGAGGACGGCTGCGCATCTGGTACGTCACCGCCGGCTCCATCGGCGCCGCCGACAGCGTCATTCGCGCGCGCGTGGGCGTAAGCTATGAAAGGATCGAGGCCTAAGAAGGGGGGTTGAATTGGGACTTTTTTAAATTTCTATACAATCCTTAATCTAGACTAGTATTGCCCAATTTATAAATTTAAAACCTAATCACTAGAACACACTAGCAAATGATCCTTAGGTGGGTAAACACACTAACATGTTCAATTTGCCTATGGAAAAACACACTAGCAAGATCAATTCTTCAAGGTTGGATCATAATTAATGCTCTAGATCTTCATCTCATTGCTCAACTCACTCTCTTCACTTCTCAAGGGTGGCCTCAGGTATTCAATGCGTCAAAGGCAGCTTAAATGAGTCAGGGGTGCCCTTATATAGAGTGGAGAGGGTCACATAGCCGTTGAAAGTTCACTGTAGAAAAATCGTGATCATCGGAAGAACCGACGGTGTTAAAGTTGAGGGCGTCGGTTCAACCGGTCTCTCTGTGTCCAAATAGTAATCGTTGGGAGTTCTGACACAATGTCCAGGCTTGCGTCATTACACCGGTACATGCTCCGAAGGGGCATCGGTTCAACCGGTGCTGAAGAGGTTCACTGATCCACTCAAACAAGCTCTCTAGAATATAGTACATCCAATGCACCGATGGTTGTTTCTGAAGCGTCGGATCAACCGGTGCTGAAGGCGAGTTGAGGTCCACCAAACATGCTCTCTGGAACATGGTACATCTATTATACCAGTGCTTTATTTGGGAGCGTCGGTTCAACCGGTGCTATAGATTGTGTTAACTTGACTTCTGTTTGCATCCAGAGGAGATAGGCCGACAGGGCATCGGTCCTTCCGCCAAGCGTTGGATGCACCGATGATGAGCATCGGTTAAACCGGTGCTACTATTTTTCTTCGTTTTCAGCTAAATTGACTTGGAGTTGAATGTAACTTTGATTGTTTCTTCTTTCAAGTGTCGTGTTGACTTCTTTTGACTATCTTGAGCTGTTTTTGAGCGAGTGTGTAAGATTTCTAAGGCCAACTCAATTTTGGTCAAACTACTAACTCATGAACCCCTCTTAATAGTACGGTCAAAAAATAAAAACTATAAACCCTAGCTAAATCAAGTGTCCTTCATCTCCTTGTGACACTTGAGACTAGAAATGTCCTTAATCTTTGAAATTGAGTCCCTGGCACGCATGATTGTTTCGAATTGAGGGGTCTCCTTTCACATTTCATATGAGACTAAACTAATCACTGATTTTTAATTCAAAACACACGTTAGTCGCATACGGTTGTCATTAATCACCAAAACTTACCATTAGCATCTATCGGCCTAGATGCGCTTCAATCTCCCTGTTGGCGCCTACCAACGTCACCAGCAATGACGCCCGCATACGCCAATTTGGGGGTGGCAGTATTTCATGAACCACGAATAAATCCGCAAGCGCTCAGAATACCGCTGTAGCATTTTACTCGGGAGTATACCGGGGTGTCATTTATATTTCCGCAGGGAAGACGGTGAGTGAGAGAATATATAGATTAGTGGGTGAACTCTATCTAGATTGGATATTCTCATGTATAAACAGGGGTAAGATAATAACATGGTAGGAGGTAGTGTGACACACACACAAACTATCCTCTTGGATATATAAAGATAAAAGATGCTTTAGGCCGGGAGCAAGGTAAAAATCAGAGCTCGAGTCAGCTGTGCTAGGCTAGCTATATCAACACTTTCTCATTGGTTAGCTCGTCAGAGATTAAACTACACAACAAGGAGATCGCTATCGAAGCGACGGGTGGAGCCCGTACACCCCGGCGACTTTATGTACCTCCTACCCCCCATACCGAACATGGAGGATTACTAAAAGGCTCGGACAGGGCTGTCACCACCTGCCGGCTACCTCTACAAACCGTGGGTATAGTTGACATCCAGCAACGCTTAACTAATCTAGACACCATGTCTACACTAGTAAGGGATACTCTAGTGTACCGCGCGGAGCCCCCACCCTTCGGATGGACAGACATCACACTAGAGCAATCATACAAATACTGGAGCAGTTGATAGAGTTCTAAGAACAAAAGACTAACCATCTCCAGCACAGGGCGATCATACAATGCAAGTATGGAATGATAATGCAACCATATCAAGAAGCATATATTTGATAACTCAGAACATACTTCAAGCAGATATCGGTAACCATAGTCTAATTCTATTACAAACAACCGAATATTACAAAAGAGAGCTAGAGATGAACCCATACCAGACTCTCGAGCAACTCCCGTGACTCGATGACTCCTAGACTTCTCCTAAACTCTACTAAGCCTAAAGACTGTGCAAGGAATGTAAAAGAGGAGAGGTGAGTGGTGTGTGTGTGTTCTATTCTCCACCCCCTCTTGTATTTATAGCAGGGAGCCACGGGGTGAAGCTTGCAGAACCGCCATCAGCAACCAGTGAGGAGATGACACATGGTGAAGTTGAGGCGGTGGGGCCCACGGGCCAGGTCGGCCGGCCAAGTAGGTCGGTCGGCCTGCCCGGGCCGCCAACTATGGCTGGGCAAAATACCCGATACCCGAAACCCAAGCCCGAAAAATCCGAGCCCGAGCCCGAAAAACCCGAGCCCGAAAAACCCGAACCCTAATTCGGGTTTCAAGCCACAATACCCGAAATTATTACGGGTAATTCGGGTATTGGGCCACGGTACCCAAAATACCCGAACAAACCCGAACAAGAAACCAGCCCAAAATTATTATTCATTCGGCCCACTCATATTTTGAGCCCAGCCCACCAAACCCTTCCTCTTCCACTAACCCTAACCCTGTCTATCCCCTCAGTCCCTCGCCTCCAGCCCCTCATGCCGCCGCCGTCCATCCATGGACTCCACGCCCAGCGCCCAGCGCCCACCCCAGCCGTCGCGCCGACCGCCCTGCCACCACCCCGGCCACCGCCGCCGCGCCCAGTCCCCACCCCGACCGTCGCCGCCGCATCCACCCCCAGCCCCCACCCCGGCCGCCGCCGCCGCATCCACCCCAGCCCCCACCCCGGCCGTCGCCGCCGCGTCCAACCCTAGCCCCCACCCCGACCGCCGCCGCCGCATCCACCCCACCCCCACCCCACCCCGAGCAGTCAGCGGCTCAGCGCCGATGCAGGCGCCATCCCCGCCGCCGCCGGCCGCCGGTCTCCTCGCCTCTCAACGCACGCCTGCACCATGGAGACGTTCTCGGCGTAGGCCCTGCTCCAGCCGTGGGGCGTGACCGAGCCGCCGCCCCCGCTGCCGCCGGCCGCCGGTCTTCGCATCACCACCTCGCCTCCCGATGCTCGCCATGGAGACGTACAAATTTCGGGTAGTTCGGGGTAACCCGAACCCGAACCCGAATTTCCGGGTACCCGAAATGTCGGGTTTTCATTATTTCGGGCAAATTTCGGGTTACAGATTTCCAAACCCGAAATTCTCGAAACCCGAAATACCCGACCCGAATTTTTCGGGTTACCCGAATGCCCACCCATACCGCCAACCACCCCCATCTTCTTCCAACGGGCTGTCTTGGGCCTCCTCTTGTCTGAATGCTGGGGTTTGCCTTGTCTTGACGTGTTTTGGTGTGGTTCTTGGGCTACACTTGGTCCAATTGAGCCTAAATCAGTTCTCTGATAATTTCTGTGATTTTATGTCGGGCCAAAGTGTTCTTGTAACCTACATATTAGCTTGAAAACACAACTTGTATATTCTAAAAGGTAAAGTGTGGTTTAGGGACATTATTAGATAAGGATGCGTGTAAGAAATGCAAACTCTCCTGATTTTCTGATCAAGTTGACGCCTGGAAATGATCGTTAGTGAGCGTCAACACTCCTCTTTTTTGGTGATTGATGACAACACAAAGTAGAGATACAAAGATATGAAATTAAATGCGATAAACAAGCATGCATTACTAGAAATAAAGCACATGTAGGGACATGTCAACACAGAGCATACATAATATCCAAATAATATGTCCATACATAAAATCCATGAAGATCCAAAACACGCCACAACCCACCAAAGCTCCCCCTATCTCTACTCCCCCTATCTATCTCCTCCTTTGGCAACAAAGCACCAAAAAGGAAGGCGATCTAGTCCAGAGCTGGAGAAGGCAGAGTCTTCATGCTGGGTCCGGTGGAGAACTGCGTGGCTGAGTCGTCGGCGTCGTCGTCCGTCCAGTCTTTGTCAGCCGAAGAGGACTTCTGCGTGACCGGAGTCGTCGGAGCAGCAGAAGGAGCTGGAGTGGAAGTAGTGCCTGGTGCGGAGAGGATGACCGTGGAGTCTGTCGGAGGGGCAGATGTAACAGGAGTCAGGTCTGGCAGACTGGGGCGAACAGCGGATGGACGGATCAGCTCAGGCTGTGAGGGCGACTCAAAAGTGAGCGACGGAGCTGATGGGTACTGAAGCTGGTGCTGAACCTGCTGCTGCCTGAGGAACTCTGCACGCTGGTCGGCTGTCCATACACTAGGCTGTGGAGCAGGAGCCGGGCAGGAGTAGAAGTAGGAGCAGGGCTGGCAAAGACCCCGGTTTGAAGAAGAGGTGACATCGGGAATGACGCAAGGGGTGTCTGCACAAACCCGCCAGCAGGTGGAGCAGGAGCAGTAGGGTCAAACTGGAGCTGCTGTGGTGTAGGAAGCTGTGGCTCAGGCAATCCAGTGTGACGGTACAGCTGACCAAAACATCCCGAGAAGAAGGTGAACATCTGTTGCTGAATTTGGGACTGCTGCTGGAGTTGTATCCTCATGGCCTCCTGCTGCTGGCATATCCCTTCAAGCACAAGTATCTGGGCCTCTCGCTGGCGAGCCTGCTTTGCTTGCATGCTTTGCTGAGCTGCAGCAAACCTGTTCTGCTGATCAGAGAGCCAAGAGAGTATAGCAGTTAGTGAATCCGGCTGAGTGACCTGAGCTGCTGAAACAGGAGGAGAAGGGGCTCGGGCTGCACCAGAAGATCCTGCCTCATTATCGTGAGCACCTCGGGGGATGGTAACAGTGGGTAAGTAGTCCTCGTTGTCCTCCGAGTCCTCTGAGTCTGTGGCCAGGTAGTGCGGGAGCTGGGCCTCTGCTGCTGCGAGTGAAGCGTCCTCAGCTACCGTGGGATCATCCACAACTCTGCCCTCAGCCAAAGAACGCTCATCCAGAATCCGCTGTGCCTTGCGCTGGCTTCTCGGGCCACGACGACCATCACGAGGAGTAGTAGGTGAATAAAAGCTGAAGTACGTCCTCGACTGCACCAGCTCATCCATATGAGCATTTTGTCCAAGCTGGGCGAGTATCCAGCAGATCCAATGAGCAAAGGGATGGCGACGGTGAACTGTCATCCCTTCCATGATCACGTCCTCTAGCTCGCAGATGAAGAAGTCGACAAGGTCAAAGTCGCGACCTGTCATGATATACAGTTGTAGCCATTGCTGCAGAGCTGTGATTCCCTCGTTGTATCTGATCCTGAACAACAGACTCTTCCTCAAAGCAAGATGTATGGTGTGAGCCACTGGAGTCAGGTTATCCGGGATCCTCGGAGTGCCAGGCAAAAATGGCTGCTGGAAAAGGACACTGACCTCCACGTCAGATGGGAAGTGAGTCTCATGAGGACGACGAGGAGGCACCGTGTTTCCATAAGCCTGATAGTGCAAGAAGTGTGGCTCCTCGGCAATCTAAACTCCTAGCAGGGTAGCCAATTGAGCTCGAGTCAACCGATAGTGCCTCTCCTGGAACATGAAGTCAATGAATGCTGATATATCTGGACCTCTCATTGAGTAGTGCTGGCAGCCCCATCGTAGTGCTCAAAGAAAGGGAGTACAGGAACTCCACCGGCTGCCATACGCAAAGCGACCCAGTGAAGCATCTTGTGCTCACTGATCTTGATGTCCATCTGACAGTAAGCGTGGTAAAAAGACTCCTAGAGCAGAGTGTGAAAACGATGGTCAACTCCAACATCCCTCTGCTCAGGGAACCACTGCTCTGGGGTGACATATCTCAATCTCTTTACTCTCGGCCATGGTATCCCTCGGAGATCAAAGAGCTCAAACTGTGGATGCTCTGCCTCTGCATCACTGTCCTGACCAACTGCCTCTCTGTTACTGTCACGGCCTGCTGCCCTGTGTGTTCTGCCACCTCGAGTCCGTGGACCAGACCGAGACTATGGTGAGGTCTGAGCTGTCTCTGGCTAACGTGTATGCCCTGAGCGACGTAACAGCTGCTGTGGCTCCCCCTGAGCCTGAGGATCCCTGATCTGAAGCGAACCCTGCCTATCCGTAGCATCTGCAACTGCCTAAGCTCGCTCTCTCTCACGATCCTCACAAGTGCACTTCTTCCTCTGCTGTACCATCTGCTTGCCCTTACCCTTTTTATCTCCAGCCATCTGTCATAGAGAATCGATAGAAGATAAGAAAATAAGACAGGGAATTATGGATATACGAGATCATATACTAGAGATAAGAGTGTCCTTAAGCATAGCAATGAGTGATATGAGCCTAGATGAGAGGATATCTAGTGGATAAACACTAAAAGAACACACTGATATTGATTTCATTGACTTGAGAGCAAGTGTGTGTGAAAGATGCAGCATGTGTGTGAAAAGTTTGAAATTGAAGGTGCATCACATGCAAGAAGTGTTCAGGATTGTACCCTAGCAGGTCATAGATGAATCTGAGTTGAAATCGATGAAAATCGTCCTTGGGACAATTTGTCGAGCACCTTGAGTGCAGATGAGCACAAGGCGGGAGAGGCACGGTGAGCTTGGTTCCCTACGCGCGTGGAGACCAGGATGAAGATGGAGGTGTGCGGCGTGTGAAGGAGACGTGGCGGCGCGGCTAGCGGCTGTGGACGGCGGCGTATGGGCGGCGGCTCGCGGGCGGCTATGTGGAGCGGGGGGCGCGAGCGGAGCAGGGTGCAGTGCAGCGCGAGGCAGGTGCGTGGCGGCGAAGCAGAGCTTTGGCGGCGGCGGAGGTGCGTGCGGGAGGCGGCACATCGGCGTACAGCCGGCGGCGCAGTGGAGCGCGGGCGTGGGGTGCGGCGGCGGCAGCGGTTCCAGATTTGGGAAGAAGGAGTGGTGAGACTGACGTGTGGGGCCCGCAGGCAAGTTAAGTGAAACGGTGTGCGCGGGCCCGCAAACCCTAAGGCACCAGAAGAACCGATGATGCAGAGTATTTGAGCATCAGAGTAAATTTGACCAGATCAGAAAGATTTTGAACGTGGTCAATAGAGGGGCGTCGGAAGATCCGCCAGCGAGGCATCGGAGTATCCGATGGGCATCGGTGTAACGTGCGGAGGTTTGTCCAGAGAGGCTACATGAGTCAAGAAAACTTCGCAGTAGCACCGGAAGAACCGCCAACGGGCATCGGTTGATCCGTCAAGCACCGGATGCACCGGTGGCTGTTGGTGTAACTGCCGAAAATTATTCCAGAGACGTTGCAGAAACCAAACCACAAGAAGTTAAGCACCTGTTGAACCGATGCAGGGGAAAACAGGGCATCGGTTTAACCGGTGGTTAAGAAAATTTTCTGCTAAACTACAAACTCTACTTCTGATCCAAATATCCAAAACCAAAGCCATAAACACTCAATTTGGACCATTTTTGAGCGACAACCTCACCCCTCAAACACTCATACATATAATGCTCGCAAGCTTTTATACAAACATAGGCAAATTAAGATACAAGCGTGGTTTAAACATAAAAACCAAATGTATGAGCCACTT
The DNA here is from genome assembly GCF_016808335.1 of Panicum virgatum. Lineage (NCBI taxonomy): Eukaryota > Viridiplantae > Streptophyta > Magnoliopsida > Poales > Poaceae > Panicum > Panicum virgatum. Next base: position 55,472,021 of record NC_053137.1, on the reverse strand, counting down.
TGCCTATGAACTTATAGATTGAAACTTTAAGTTCGATAGGACGTGGCTCAATAGGCATGAAAGCGCAACATTGATCTTATCACTCTTGTAGAGTTGATATATCATATTTAGCATGAATATCTTTCTTGAAGTGTGATTTGCTCCCTTGTGATGCTACTAACGTGATGCAATGCCAATGCAAATCGAGGAATTAAACATGGATGCATTCTATATGACAAACACAATACATTGCAAGAATTTAAATCTATCTTGTCAAGTTTAAACCCTTGGCAAGCTTCTTCATGATGAACCATTCTTCATGCCATGAGCAAAACCAAGACCACTGGCTCATGCAAAACTCGTGTTCATCACTATCTTGACAAAGTTAGACAAGCCCCTAACATATGTATATATGAAATGCATCTACATGACAAGGCATTTACATGACGTGAGAGGCATCTAAGACATTAAGCTCACTTCGCAACCTACAAAAGGTGCTCTCATCTAGAGATTTTGTGAAGATATCCGCCAATTGATCTTCAGAACGGACACCACAAAGTAGTATATCATTCCTTGCCACATGATCTCTTAGAAAGTGATGGCGAATATCTATGTGCTTGGTACGGGAGTGTTGAACTAGGTTATTAGCAATTTTAACGGCACTCTCGTTATCACAAAGGAGCGGGATCCTATCTAATACTACACCATAGTCCAAGAGGCTTTGTTTCATGTAGAGAATTTGAGCACAACAAGCCCCGGCGGCAACGTATTCCGCCTCCGCGATTGACAAGGCCACATAATTTTGTTTCTTTGACGACCAAGAGACTAAGGAACGCCCTAGCAAGTGGCACCCACCCGATGTACTCTTGTGATCCACACGACATCCGGCAAAGTCCGAATCCGAGTATCCCAAGAGTGTAAAACTAGCGCCTTTGGGGTACCACAAGCCTATGCTAGGCGTATGCTTGAGATATCTAAGGATCCGCTTAATGGCACTATAGTGTGATTCCTTAGAATTAGCTTGAAAGCGAGCGCACATACATACGCTAAACATGATATCGGGCCTAGATGCGGTTAGGTAAAGAACTGACTCAATCATAGAACGATAAAGAGTTTGGTCAACCGATTTACCTCCCTCATCCAAGTCAAGATTTCCATTAGTTGGCATTGGAGTCTTGATCGGCTTGCAATCATCCATCTTGAATTTCTTGAGAATATCTTTAGTATATTTTTCTTGGTGGATGAAAGTCCCTTCAATTGCTTGAATTGAAACCCAAGGAAGAAGTTGAGCTCACCGATCATGGACATCTCGAATTCCTTAGCCATTATTTCTCCAAATTTTTTGCAAAGAGTGGGGTTAGTTGAACCAAAAATAATATCATCAACATAGATTTGACATATGAATAGCTCTTCATTGATGATTCTTGTGAATAGAGTTGTATCCACCCTCCCAATCTTGAAGCCCTTGTTGAGAAGGAAGTCACGAAGGCATTCATACCAAGCCCTTGGCGCTTGCTTGAGCCCGTAGAGCGACTTGTGCAACCTATAAATATGATTAGAATATTTAGGGTCCTCAAACCCGGGAGATTGTTTAACAAACACCAACTCATTAATAAAACCATTTAAGAACGCACTCTTCACATCCATTTGAAAGAGTTTCATGTCATGATGTGAAGCGTACGCTAAAAAGATACGAATGGCTTCAAGTCTTGCAACGGAGGCAAATGTTTCACCAAAATCTAACCCTTCAACTTGTGCAAAGCTCTTTACCACAAGTCTTGCCTTGTTGCGAACCACCACACCATACTCATCTTGTTTGTTGCGGAAGACCCACTTAGTGCCAATGACATTCTTGTCTTGAGGACGTTCTTCAAGAACCCAAACTTCATTGCGAGTGAAGTTTTTGAGCTCTTCTTGCATGGCCATTACCCAATCCGGGTCCTCAAGAGCCTCATCTACATTTGTGGGTTCCAAACAAGAAACAACCGAGTAATGTTCACAAAAAAGACATATTGATGTCTACGAGTTCTTACTCCACCGGAGGGGTCACCCATGACCAAGTCAATGGGATGATTCCTTGAAGTTCTTGTGAGCCTCTCTTGTGATTGAGACGATGATTCTTTTAGTGGTTCAAGATCTTCGGCTTGAGCTTAGGCTTATTCACTTATGATGTGGGTGTCATCAAATGGAAGTTGTTCTTCAAACACTTGTTCATCTTGGGTGTCATGAGGAGGATGTGAGGCGCCATCTTCTTCATCGGATGACTCATAATGGTGATGTGAAGATGTACTCTCTTTTTTTATTCTTGGAGTCATCCTTGGAAGTGGCTTCAACTTGGGTGGATGAAATTTATATCTCCTCAACTTTCTCCTTTGACTTAACTTGCCAAACGACTATGTTCTTCATGATTTTCCTAAGTGGTTCATCACCTACATCATCACAAGAAAACTCTTCCCCTTGAGAGTCATTAGTCTCATCAAACTCCACATCACAAGTTTCTTCAATCATGCGTGTGGCATTATTGAATACTCGATATGCTTTGGAGTTTGATGAATAACCAGCAAGAAAACCAACATCACATCTAGTATCAAACTTGCCTAGGTGGTTCCATTTTTTTGTAGATATAGCACTTGCAACCGAAGACCCGGAAATATGAGATGTTGGGCTTCATCCCAATTAGAAGTTCATAGGGCGTCTTCTTCAAGAAGCGGTGGAGATAGATACAGTTGGATGCATGACATGCAGTGTTGATGGTTTCCGCCCAAAATCTTTGTGAGATGCCATAATCATCCAACATTGCTCTTGCAAGAGTGATCAAAGTTCTATTCTTCATCTCCACCACTCCATTTTGTCGGGGTGTGTAAGATGATGAGAATTCGTGCTTGATCCCAATGTCATTGCAAAACTCTTCAACTTGTGTGTTCCTAAACACTTGACTCAAATTCATTTTGAGCTTGCTTGACAAAGGTCTTGAAGATCCCCATAGTTTTGCTCTTATCCTCTAAAAAGAAAGTCCAAGTATATCTAGAGTAATCATCAACAATTACAAGACAATAGAGATTACCGCCAATACTTTTGTAGGTGGTTGGCCCAAAGAGATCCATGTGTAGTAGTTCCAAGCTTCTTGATGTTGACAAATAAGCCTTCATGGGATGTGATGATGCAAATTGTCTCCCAGCTTGACAAGCACTACACAATTTATTTTTGTCAAATGTAATATCTTTGACACCAACCACCATACCTCTTTTGAAAGCCTTCTTGAGTTGGCTCATGCCAATGTGAGCAATGCGGCGATGCCAAAGCCAACCCATGGAATTTTTGGAGAAGAGACATGTCGCCAAGCTTGCATCATTAGATGAGAAATCAACAAGATAAATGCTACCATGTCGAAATCCTTTGAATATTAAGCTTTTGTCCTCCTTGCTTGTCACTACAACCTCACTATCACTAAAGGTGCATATTAATCCTAAATCATAAAGTTGAGCAACAAATAACAAATTGAAACTAACCGATTCAACAAACAACACATTTGAGATAGAGAGATCCTTGGTTATGGCTACCTTACCCAAATCTACCACTTTTCTTTTTGAGTTATCACCAAAGGTGACATGTTCATAATCGCCCACATCTTCATCTAGTGAGGTGAATATCTTTACATAGCCGGTCATGTGTTGTGTACATCCGCTATCAAGCACCCAATGCTTTCCACCGATTTTGTAGTTCACCTACATATAAATGAATTATTTTTGAGGTTTTGGAACCCAATCAAATTTGGGTCCTTTGACATGAGTTACTAAAGCTTTAGGAACCCATAGTTGGCGTGGTAGCTTTTTCTTCATTTGAGTGCCAATAAATTTTGCCTCAACCTTGTCACTTTTAAGCTTGCTTAACAAGAAATGATGTTCATTGAATTGAGACTTTTAGTTAAGAGGCAAAGTAGGAGGTGGGCGAGTAGGAATTGGACACTCCCTTGTATGATGCCCGGTGATGCGACAATGTTGGCAAAATGAGCCAACTTCCTTATTGAAACATGCCTTGAGCTCCGGCGACTTGGGACAATTTTCCGGAGGCTTGGAAAATGATCCAAGTCCATTTGTCCCAAAGTGCCTTGCATTGTGGAAGAGAATCTCCTTATGCAAGTATTCTCCCCTTGTCACATTGAACACGTATTTGGTCATGCTTTCAAGTTCCTCCTCAAATTGTTTCTCCATATTATGGTTAGTCTTTGAACAAGAAGGAGAAGTATGATGACAAGTAGTAGGGTGAGGCAAATCCACAAGATTATCACAAGAATTGGATACATTGACTTTGATGACTTCTTTTTGAGTTTCTTTTACTTCTTCATCCAAGGCATTAAAGGCAAGGTCAAGTTCTTGATACTTCATACTTAAGTTGGCATAATTAAGTTTAAGTTTTTTATTGTATGAAGTAAGTGACTTATTAAGCAAAACTACTTCCTCATGTTTAACATTAAATTCATTGTGCTTAGCAAGTAACTTGTCATGCCCCTCTCTAAGTTGCTTGCTAGAAATAATACATGTATCATGAGTTTCTAATACCTCATTGTGTCTAATAAGCAACTCATTGTTTGAGGCATTAAGCTTAGCATATTCATATTCAAGAATTTTGCATTTAGATTTGTACTTCTTGATCACTTGTTGGTACTCATCTAGGATGGTTTGCACTTTATTAGGAGATAAATCATGTTCACTTTCATCACTAGAGGAGTTGTCATCATCGATCACTTTAGAGTTACCTCTTGCCATGAGACACATGGGTGGTGGAGGTAGAGATGGCTCATCATCACTATCATCATACATGGCAATCCCCACTATCTTCTTCTTGGATTCATCATCAGTTGAATCATCACTTGAGGATTCACCATCGGTGATCCACTCTTCAAGAAAAGCCTTGATATCTTCTTTTCTCTTAAGAGACATTTTCTTCTTGAAGTCCTTCTTCTCATGACTTTTCTTTGAGTGTTTGTTTTGATTGTCATCATCATCTTTCTTCTTGTTGAGCTTTGAGGGTTCGGGACAATCATATGAGAGATGCCCATATTTGTCACAATTGTAGCATATTTTCTTGGCATTGTCATTGCTTCTTCGGGTACGAAATTTGTTCTTCTTTGAATCATAGTTGTACCCTTTCTTGTTTAGCCTTGACATCATTTTGGAAGTCTTCCTCATGAGAAGTGCAAGCTCAAGATCACCATTCTCATCACTTGAGTTTTCACTAGCTTCATCATCACTTGAGCTTGGTGAGGGAGCCTTGCATTTGTTTTTTTTGGACTTGTGATTACTCTTAGCTTTGAGTGCAAGATCCTTCTTGGCTTGTGGGGGATCAACTTCTCCCAAGAGGAACATCTCATGAGATCGAATTCTTCCAACCACTTCACCCACTTCAAGCTTTGAGAGATCTTTCTCATAGAGCAATGAGGTGACAATGTTTTACTTGGGATTGTGAAGCGAGTGAAGAATCTTCCGAATGATGTCACTATTAGACAAAGGAGAAATTTCAAGAGCATTAATGTCCTCAACAAGCACATTCAATCTAGTATACATTTGCTCAACTAGCTCGTTGGGAAACATTTTGAAATCATTGAGTTTTTTCTTTGAGCACTTGATACTTCTCCTCACGAAGCTTTGTAGACCCAGCATGAATGGTCTCAAGCTCTTTCCAAATTTCGTGAGCAGTTTTTTTTGCTATGTACACGAGCAAATATCTCCTCACTAAGAGCATCAAACAAAGCATTCTTGACTCTAGCATGATATTTGATTTGGTCCTCATTCCAAGCACCAACAATAGGTTTTTTCGTGACCTCCCAACAGATGGTATGAATAGCCTCAAGGTAACCCGCCATGCGAGCTTTCCAATAGCTATAATTTCTCCCATCTAGCTTGGGCGGTCCACTACTCCCCGGGGCCATCTCTAGGATTTTATGCCTATCAAAGAGAGCCTACGCTCTGATACCAATTGAAAGGATCGAGGCCCAAGAAGGGGGGTTGAATTAGGACTTTTTCAAATTTCTATCTAATCCTTAACCTAGACTAGTTTTGCCCAATCTATAAATTGAAACCTAATCACTAGAGCACACTAGCAAATAATCCTTATGTGGGTAAACACACTAACATGTTCAATTTGCCTAAGGAAAAACACACTAGCAAGATTAATTCTTATGCAACAAGTCACACTATCATGCGATTGTCCTAGTCAAGTAGCAAGCAATCAAGAGCAAGGTAACAAACAAAGAAACTTAATTGCTATGAAAGTAAATGCAAGAGACACGAGACAACCGGATTTTTTTCCGTGGTATCGAGGCGTTGACGCTCCCCTCTAATCCACGTTAGAGCACCCACATAAGAGTATTGCTCCCTTGCTTCACCAAAGAGCAAGTGATCACTAAGAATGCTCCTTCTCCATCTCCGGAATGGCGAGCTTCACATCGTGTACAAGCTTCTCTTTTTGGGGCTCCCACAAACTCCAAGAGCTCACCAAAAACCTCCCGATCACCAAGACCGTCTAGGTGCCGTCAAACACCAAGAGTAACAAACTCCTAAGCCTTCACTTGACCTACACTCAGTTGGTCCTAGCTCAAGCACACTTGGTACACTTGCAAAGGTTGAATTCTTCAAGGTTGGAACACAATTAATGCTCTAGATCTTCATCTCATTGCTCAACTCACTCTCTTCACTTCTCAAGGGTGGCCTCAGGTATTCAATGCGTCAAAGGCAGCTTAAATGAGCCAGGGGGTGCCCTTATATAGAGTGGAGAGGGTCACATAGCCGTTGAAAGTTCACTGTAGAAAAATCGTGATCATCGGAAGAATCGACGGTGTTAAAGTTGAGGGCGTCGGTTCAACCGGTCTCTCTGTGTCCAAATAGTAATCGTTGGGAGTTCTGACACAGTGTCCAGGCTTACGTCATTACACCGGTGCATGCTCCGAAGGGGCATCGGTTCAACCGGTGCTGAAGAGGTAAACTGATCCACTCAAACATGCTCTCTGGAATATAGTACATCCAATGCACCGATGGTTGTTTCTGAAGCGTCAGATCAACCGGTGCTGAAGGTGAGTTGAGGTCCACCAAACATGCTCTCTGAAACATGATACATCTATTACACCGGTGCTTTATTTGGGAGCGTCGGTTCAACCGGTGCTATAGATTGTGTTAACTTGACTTCTGTTTGCATCCAGAGGAGATATGCCGACAGGGCATCGGTTCTTCCGCCAAGCGTCGGATGCACCGATGATGAGCATCTGTTAAACCGGTGCTACTATTTTTTTCGTTTTCAGCTGAATTGACTTGGAGTTGAATGTAACTTTGATTGTTTCTTCTTCCAAGTGTTGTGTTGAATTCTTTTGACTGTCTAGGGCTGTTTTTGAGCGAGTGTGCAAGATTTCTAAGGCCAACTTAATTTTGATCAAGCTACTAACTCATGAGCCCCTCTTAATAGTACCGTCAAGAACTAAAAACTATAAACCCTAATTAAATTAAGTGTCCTTCATCTTCTTGTGACTCTTGAGACTAGAAAGGTCCTTAATCTTTGAAATTGAGTCCTTGACACGCATGATTGTTTCGAATTGAGGAGTCTCTTTTCACATTTCATATGAGACTAAATTAATCATTGATTTTTTCTTTAAAACACACGTTAGTCACATATGATTGTCATTAATCACCGAAACTTACCATTAGCATTTATCGGTCTAGATGCGCATCAAGCTAACCTAGCAACTTCAACCAGAGCATGTCTTCGCGTTCTCCGCACTCTCCATTCGTCTCTTCCACTGCCCTACCAGCTATCTAGCGAATGGTGCGGAGATCGCCTTGTTGATCGACGACGAGAACTAACCCCGATGGCCGGGCCGGCCGGCGGCGGCGGAGTCGCCCGGAAAGTTAACTATAGTAGCTAACGTGTTGGACGGAGAAATCTCACATGGAAGATGATTGCTGGCAACCGCATGCTCGGAGTCGGAGGTTCCCATGCGTTCCGGCTGCCCAGTAGCGCCGAGTGTGGACAACCAAGCTGACGTTTGCGCACACGTTGCGAGGTATATATATCTGCGTTCTCCTTGTCCCCGCGTTTTTCCAACGACCTTCTTCGTGTTTGGGCTGTGACGAATCGGTTAGAGGCTTGGAGCGTTTAGGCTCGAGTGCTTTGGCCTGGCTTTCCTCCGTGTTGCCTGTCGATGGAGGGGTCGAGAGCGACGGACGGAACAGCTGTCGCTCCCAAGTCTCGTAGCATTCCACAGGACACTGCTAATAATCCCTGGCCAGGATGATGTGCTGGGGGCCGGGCGGGCCTCTCTTTACACCACCGCTCGCTAGCTAGCTCTTTGATGAATTCGATCGCGCTGGATGGATGATTGAGTAGAAAAATGGCCATGGGAACCGGAAATCACTGAAACTGATGACAAATCCAATTAAGACGTGTATACGAAATGTAAAACTTTTTTTAAAAACTGAGAAATCTAATGAAGATGCTCGCGTCCACGAACAACGGAGAGAGAGGGATCGGAACCGACTGAGGAGCAAAAAAAAAAACCCCCACCAGCATGTTAATTAGTTGATGGGGACGACCTGCATTAGCAAGAGAGCATATGGTTGGGTTCTCCAGAGCGGGCGAGCGCCCGGCCGGACTTCACTAAGCTCGGGACAGGGCCCCCAACGAACCTGACGAAATTTCATGAGTCCTTTGGGAAATATACTATGCACTACTGGTGTTGGTGAACCCGACGTGCTTCGAATTCGTGTCTGGCTCCGCCCTATTGTCTGGTAATAATAAGGTAATTGTCGAGAGATTGCCAGTGCAACTTTTCACCCCCTCTTTGTTTCACAAAAAAAAATAGTTTTCACTCCCTCTAGAACAAGGATGTATCGTCTTCCATGGCCTCGATGGTGGGACACAACGACTCCGATCCTACTCCTACCCTAGTTAGTTATATTGGAAGAAGATTTGATGGGGACAGTCCTCGAGATGGGTCTTCACGACCAACAGTTTGAGGACTTACCGTCCTGTCCCCATCAAGTTTTCTTCCATATATATCTGCCACCGGGTCGGCTGATCCGTCCCGCCCCCCCAACAATCAGTAACATCTCGTCTCATCCTGGGTGATCAGCCTAGCTAAAAAGTGAATTAAACCCCAATGGACTGCTTCAGTGCCCTCGCCACGGTTGTCGTCAGCCTTGCGTTCGCTGAGGCCCTCTGCTGGGGCGATCACCTCGCGGAAGCAGCGCCGCCGCCGTCGTTCTACGCGGCTGCCTCCTTCGTGTTGACGCCCGTAGCCTTCTTCCTTGGCGTGGCAGCAATCCACGCTAGGGTTGCTGCTGCGTTGCACCCTGCAGGCCGGCACGCTGGTCTCCTCCCGAGGCTCCAGGTCGCGCGTTGGAGCAGCAGCCGCCCTGGCTGCTGTCGCCGCCCGGGGCCTGGCGTTGGCGGGTGGAAACAGGACAAGTGCGCGGACGGACGCCTGAACCTGAATAAAACCAGATAATAAAGTACGTACCCAAACCCAACTGTAGGTTCTCGTCCTCTGCAAATCCAATCCCTTGTTTTTTTTCCATATATATCATCTGAACTTTCCAGAAGCCAAATTGATTCGATTCGCAAGATACACCGGATCGAATCAGGTATGCCCGTTTTGGTGGTTTAACTCTTCAGACGTGGAGATCCATCAGGCGTGCGCGCAGTCCGTGCATGCAAATTTGAAGGACGCAGCAGCTGGTGATCAGCAGGGTCAGAGACTGATCGGGTGAGCGTCGGTTGCGTGTGATCCATTTAGCGTGTACGGGCCGCATGCTGTCCGAATAAAGCCAGACGTACGCGTCTGGCAGCTGGGGCTCGCACAACGCTGCTGAGAGCTATTATATTATTTTTCCTTTTTAAAAATAGCTATTATATTATTGTAAGTTTTGACTTTTTAAATGCGAGACCTGTATCTGTATATACATATGTTTATTGGGTCACGTGTACTCTCTTAGTGCTGCCCCTCACTGATGTGTGGGGCCGAACCCGCTAGTTAGTGACCCAACTACAGAGAGATCTGTATCTGTATACACAAATATGTTTATTTATTGGGTCACGTGTGTGGAAATAATGAAATAAGACTCCCTCACTGCTACCCCCTCACTGATGTGTGAGGCCGGACCCGCAAGTCAGTGACCCAAGTGCAGGGGTGGTAGTAGTACTGCAGAGGATCTAGTTCGGTTAGCTAGTGATCTTGTGTGTATACGTGAAAGCATCATGCATCTTTGTAAGAATAATCCAGAAAATGAGGCCTTTTATTTCTACCAGCGGCTTTTTTCAAAAAAAAAAGTTCTATCAGCAGCGCCACCAGCCAGAATTCATAGTTAGGAATGGGGAAAATTCTATGTATAGCTTTAGAAAAATAGCACTCCCTTATATGACACTAGAAAAATGAAAGTTCCTTGTATGGCTTCTGTTTTATTTTCTATCACTTGTATGGCCTTTCTGTCACCTCCCGTTAGCAAATTCCGTCAACATCACACGGATCCCTGCCGGCTGTTCGCTCCCTCCTCTGCTTCGCTACCAATGCCACCCAGCCTTCTCTTCTAGAATCTTTTACATGTATATCCTTATAAAAGTTGGTGCCAGCTTCCATGCCCCTAAAAAGTTTGGTCGCACCTGTGTGTCCTCGTGTTTTTTCCCTTTTACCCCTATGCCCTTTTGGATAGAATAGAGGGTAACGGCCGGTAACGGAGGCGGAGAAAGACATCTGGATAGAGAGGGAGTTTATCTGTATGCTCTTATGAAAGTTATTGCTGGTCTCCATGCTCTTAAAGAGTTTTGGTCGCATCTGTGTGTCTTGTAAGGTTGTTTTTCTCCTTTTTTTTAAAAAAAATGCAGATTTATTGAAAAAAAAGAAAATAATTAAAAAATAAATAAATAAATAAAAATAGCGCATGACAACCTCATGTACGCGTGGGCGTACGCGTACCTCCCGACGTCCACGGCTTCACTCGTCGCCGTGTTGTCGCCCGCGTTCGCCGCGCTCTTCGGCCGCGCCGTTGCCAAGAACAGGCTGAGCCTGTCCTCCCTCAACGCCGTCGTCGTGATCACCGCCGTCGTGGCGATCGTCGCGCTGGACTCCGGGTCGGACAGAGGCCGCCCGGCGTGACGGCGCGGCAGTACGCGCTCGGGTCGGCGCTCCACGGCCTCATCTTCGCGCCCTCGGAGCTCATCTTCGCCAGGGCCCTCGGCCGGCGGTCCTTCCACGTGGTTCTGGAGTACGCCGGGCGTGCGGCCGGAACGCGGCGGCGTTAGGCAAGACCGCAGGTCCCATGGGCGGTCGGCAAGCGGAGTAACGACCAGGGGTGGACGGTAAATGAAATACCCTCCACCCCTGAGTTCTCTTACGAACGTTGGATGGAGATTGTGTGGCTGTGATTGTCTTGGTTAATTGCAAAGACTGGGTAGTCTTCTTTTTACCCCTTCTTCGCCGCGCGATGGCCCGTGCCGTCCCCGCCGCGGACGACGTGCTGATCGCCAGCGGCGTGGCGATCGTCGTGCTGGACTCCGGGTCGGACAGGCCGCCCGGCGTGACGGCGCGGCAGTACGCGCTCGGCTTCGCCCTGGACGTGCTCGGGTCGGCGCTCCACGGCCTCATCTTCGCGCTCTCGGAGCTCGTCTTCGCCAGGGTCCTCGGCCGGCGGTCCTTCCACGTGGTGCTGGAGCAGCAGGCGGCGGTGTCGCTCTGCGCGTTCGCCTTCACCTCCGCGGGGCTCGCCGCCGCCGAGGGCTTCCCGGCGATGCGGCGCGAGGCGGCGCGGTTCGCGCGCGGCGGCGAGGCCGCGTACGCCAACGTGATGGTGTGGACGGCCGTCACGTTCCAGCTAGGCGTGCTCGGTGGCACCGGCGCGCTGTTCCTGGCGTCGACCGTCCTCGCCGGCGTGCTGAACGCCGTCAGGGTGCCCCTGACGAGCGTCGCCGCCGTGATCTGGTTCCATGACCCGATGAGCGGGTTCAAGACCTTGGCTCTGGTGATCACAGTGTGGTGGTTCGCGTCCTACATGGTTGGGCACTCCTCTTCTGTCAAGAAAACGTCAGCAAGTTGATATCGTAAGCTTTGTTTTAGGCTCGCTGCAGAATATTATTATTATTTTCCCTTGCGAATGTGCAAGAGGTGCACTTTGTAACAACAAATAACAACCAGCTACTTACTAGTTACCACTACTGGACTACGAAAAACCAAAACCATTGAACCCAAGGGGCTTGATCAAGTAAATCAACCATGACTCCAAGAGGACCTGAAGCATCAGTACACTGTACAGGGTTTGCGATGGCAATTGGAAAACCCTGCACAGCGAGCTGATGTCAGATACTACCCATCCTTACATTTGTGCCACCGTGGCGTTTTGTACAGTGCCGTTGTCCCACTCCAAATTTCAGTCGCCGATACGCATAACGATCGGACGCCACGTTGGTGCTGCAGGAGAGAGGCACATCGCCGTGGCCGAGGAGGACAGTCCAACGAAGCCCGCAATGGCCGTTTCTCTCCTCCATGGACATGGAGTCGTCCAAGACAAAGGAAGCGCATGCATGTTAGCTGGCACAATGGCACGGAGAAGAAGAACCACGCGCACCACGCCCCGGCTGGAGGCACGCCATGCATCCTCCTCGAGTGGAACGGCCTCCAGCACCTGGAATTGCTTCTCGATCGGCTGACCTAAAACGCACGTTTGCTTGTCATGTTCTTCTCGCCGTCGAAACCAGATTGTTGGCCTCCGGCGACACGCAGCACCTCGGAAAGCCATCGGGGATCGGGCGGACGGCGGCCGCTGTCGGGTCGAAGAATCACTGTGCCGCGCAGGCATTCGCCGGGCATGCGGGCCAACCCCAGGTAGCGGCAGGAAGGAAGCAGCCAGGACACGGCGGCGGTGGGCGAGACGGACGGCGCAGGCCCCACCTCGCAGGGGTGGTCGGCAAACGACCTGGGGTGGACGGTAAATGAAATACCGTCCACCCTGGGTTCTCATATGGACATCGTATTAGAATTGTGCGGCTGCGATTAACTTCGGCAGTAAGTCCTCTCCTCTTCCGGTCTTCTTCCCCGATTGGTTGCCCGCGCCGTTATTCCCCCCTAGGACGGCGCGTTGATCGCCGGCGAGGCTACGCGTGGCACAGTAAGGCGGACACGACGGTGGTTCAATTCGCTGGCTCCCTCGGCGCGGCCGCCTCCAGAGCGTCCTTGCTCGGCTCGAGTTCTCCACGTTGGCACGCTCTTCTTCTGCTGCCGCGCGCGCCGCCGTCAAGAACACGCTGCCTCTGCCCTTACTGTTCGCGAACACATTCTCCCAAACACTCAGAGCGCTGCTCCACCACCGTTTGTTGGCCGTCGCTGTTGTCTCAGATTTTCCTGTCTAACCTATTATTGCATTGTGTTATTGTAGAAATGCATAATTGTGAGAAGCTTCTAAAAAATTAGAGAGTACAAATGAATCATTGTTACCATGCTTCATGGTGAAATATGGAATACTCTAGAAATTAGATATTTGCATGGTTAGATGAGTATGAGTAACATTCTAAAGTTAGATATTTTGTAAAAAAGTATATAAAAAAACTATATAAGCCATGGAGTCCTATAAATAAGGGTGCTTCCCTCCTCTCTTGCCATACCATGGCATAAGAGGTCTCAAATAGGAAAAGGCAAGATCGTCATATAGTGTAGTAGTGTCATGTTATGGTAGCTACATAAAAAGTGCAATGGTCCTATATTGTATTAAGTTTTGATGAATAAAAAGTTGAGTTCCCATATAAAGTTGGTGAGAGTCACAAATTTCTCCACACATGGTATTTACAGAACCGCTAAAAGATTTAACTATGTTATAACCCGCTATAGCTTTTCTTAGCCTCTACAAACACTAACCGCTAAATGTCTTAGCCCGCTATTTTAAACACTAGGATGTAGAAAAGGAGAATAATCAACAGGCTAATGCTTAAAACGGGGCATTTGTTTGGTGGTGTTAGGTCAAGGACTCAGGGCACCTTGTAATATCACGGACCCAATAACTCCCTCTAGACTTCTCCACAGATCTAACAATCTAGTAAAGTGATGTGCGTTGGACAAATGGTTGAACATGGGGAGCACCAAACCCTTAAACAAGTTACTGTGGAGGATGAGTTAAACCTATCAACCTGAATAGAATTAACAGGAGCATATGAGACAAAAAAAAGAAGGTTTAATTGTACATAATAATAAATTTTGCTAAGCTAGAACTTCTAGACAGCATTGTCTAGGAATAGACTATCCTTCGGTTTCACCATCATCAAACTCAGTTGTAGAATCAACCGCTACAAAAAACTGAGTTTGCAGCAGTAGCAAGACGATTTGTTGCATACATAAGCATCTGCTATTTTCTGACAAGAATCTCAAAAAAATCATAACCCCTCAATCCTCAACCTCTCATATCCTAACTGTACCATCTGAACTTGCGGAGACAAATTTTCTCTATTTCTGCAATTAGTAGTAATCAGAATAGACAACCAAAAAAATGTCTAAAAAGATTCCATAGTTTTTTTAATACTTTACCTGTAGATGCCATTTTATGTGATTAATAGCCCCCTTGTAGACTTTGACCTCTTCAGCAACAGTTTGAAATCTTGCAGTTTCAGTGAGATAATTGTGGCAGAACTGCCTAAATTATCCCGGCTCAAGTGCGCGGGCCATCACCATAAAGGCAACACCGGCTCAAACGCACTTCAAACGGAACAATTCTCGGTCTGTCGGGTAACGTCCCGATACAACCACCGGTTCTCGGATCGAACAAGCATACCCCGCACGAAGGCGAGTCCAGAGATATTACAACCACAATTTTTACATCACAGGCATAAAAGTTATTACAAACCGGTTCTAAAGCATTAATACTAGACCAAACGTAGTAAAGCAGTTATACAAGCCACAACTATAAGTTCAGAGTTTAAAACAGCGGAAGATAAAACATAACGGCTACAACACGTCGCAAAAGGACACCAGGCTAGCCCAAGCATGGTATCACTCGTCATAGTCATTGCCGGTCGCAGACGTCTCCCACTCTACGGACCAGCCAGGAGGCAACGAGCAAGGGTAGGTCAAGCTAGCGATCTGATCCTCAAAACTCATACCTGAAGGAAAGTTCAACAGCAAGGCTGAGTATTCTAATACTCAGCAAGACTTAACCGCCAACGGGTATAAATAGCCCACTTTAGCTAGACTATGCAAGGTTTTGTGAGGCTCTGGTTTTCCTTTTGCTGAAAAGCAATAAAGAGTATGTCCTTACTTTCAAGTTTTAGCTTTCAAGATTCTAGTTGATTAACCATTCTATGTAAGCAACTACTATTCAATCATGGTAGAACTTTAAGCAAACATCAAGATTGATCATAATATTGTTGCTCTTCTTACTCTGTGTGGCAAAGAGATCAAGCAGTCTCATTTCATCGTGAGAGGCGGACGATTCTGAATCGAAATTCAACCTTGCAAGGATAAACCTAGCACACACGTCTGGAACACCGTCGGGTCATTCCCAAACAACCGTTGACCTTTCTTTCCGGCTTGTGGATAGGAACACTCTCCCCGACTACAGGGCTCCAAGGTCCACCCTTCTACGAGGTCCACCCTTGTCCCTTGAAGTCGCAGTGTTGCGCAACATAAAAATAAAACCTATCCCTAAGAGAGAGTGTCAGGTATATCCACTCCCCGGTCCAATCGGCTACTAGGCTTGCCGCGTACCATATTGACGGCATGTGGCTAGTACTTTCAAAGACTTAACCATCGCTACCACACACCGCGACCTTAGCAAGTTCATTAACACAGACGGGGTCTCACATGAAGTTACGATATCGATCACAACCCCGTCCGTCGTCCTTATATTGATAACAGAAGTAAACAAGCAATTCCTATAAAGCTCGCGAGTGACAGACAATCACTCGACTTTTACCGGTCCTATAAGCTTAGCAAGTAGTCGAACTCAAGTCTAGTGTTCAGTACATAGGTTCCTAGGATCATGCATCTAGGGTTTCAATTCAAATCCTAAGAACTGTAAATGCACAAGTAAGTAAAACAGTAAATGATATTAATTTGACGTATAGGTTATGTCCGGGGCTTGCCTTCTCGATAGTTGCTAACTATTTCAGCCCTAGGCTCTTCCGAACTTTGGTCCGGGGCTTCAGTTAGTTCAGCAGTGTTTACTTGAGCTTCAATATCACCTCCGTCAGACTCCGGGATCAGTTCGTACGTCCCGTCCGATAAGGCAGTCGTGTCTATATGTAATGCAAGAACAACATTATAAATACACACATGGGCAATCGTTTATAGAGTAGTTAAATACCAAATTTAACTACACAAGGCATCATGATCAACAGCACAAAAGAAGTTGACTAGCTTCATAAAATGAGTGGTGGTTGATTCCTATAGCAATTAATTCCATGTTTGCTAATAAATAAATAACTCAAAGCACAAACAATAATAAATTTAGCAAAAATTACCCTAAGCATAACATGAACAGATTAAGCTACCCTGTAAAAATCATGCCAATACATGTAGCCATTTAATCACAACAATTCATTCATTCAGACAACACCTAGTACAATCTTGAATTATACAGATCAAACTAGAGAAATTCAGAAGCTAAAAATTTAACAGAAGGTTGACACAGAAATGATCTAGCAACTGTGAATTTTTCATGATTTTATCTATATAGAATTAACTCTGAGAAAATAAACAAAACAGAAAGTAGATTAAAAAGATTCATTTTTATATCCTGTTATAGTCATGCAATGATGCTCAAACTTCTTGGACAAGCTAAGTTACTCAAAAAGAACATACATAAATATTTTCACGATTTAATATGAACAGAAACTATTTACCATAATTAAAGTCTACCAAACAAGGATTAATCAAAGAAATAGCTACACAAGAGAACTGATCATGAAATTTTTATAGAAAGCTAGTGTCACATAAGTAAACTACCATAAAGTTTCACTTCAAGACATGGCTTTATACAATATTTAAGAAAAAGATAAAAACAACCAATATTTATGCACTAGTAACATAAATCAAATTCTACAGCAAAAACTTGTAACTAAAGCCTATATATTATGGTTCTACTGCATAGAGCTCTTCAAGAGGATTCCAAAACATCCAGATTTACTATTTACGACTTTCCACGAATTGATATTGAATTCAAAGATCACAGCAAACTATTACAAACAAGTCCCTGCTGGCACTATTCCTATGAGTCACTGTCTATTCACAAAACCCCCGAAGTTTCTGGAATTCTAAACCCGAGGTCCCTGGGCCGGGTCAGAGGGGAGCGCGGGTTGACCGAAACTATTTACCATAAAAGTCTACCAAACAAGGATTAAATCAAAGAAATAGCTACACAAGAGAACTGATCATGAAATTTTTATAGAAAAGCTAGTCACATAAGTAAAACTACCATAAAAGTTTCACTGCAAGACATGGCTTTATACAGTATTTAAGAAAAAGATAAAAACAACCAATATTTATGCACTAGTAACATAAATCAAATTCTACAGCAAAAACTTGTAACTAAAGCCTAATATATTATGGTTCTACTACATAGAGCTCTTCAAGAGGATTCCAAAACATCTAGATTTACTATTTTACGACTTTTCCACGAATTGATATTGAATTTCAAAGATCACAGCAAACTATTACAAACAAGTCCCTGCTGGCACTATTCCTATGAGTCACTGTCTATTCACAAAACCCCCCGAAGTTTCTGGAATTCTAAACCCGAGGTCCCTGGGCCGGGTCAGAGGGGGAGCGCGGGTTTGACCGGCGGTTTCCCGGCGAGGGGCTCACCGGCGGCGAGGGTGGAGGGGTGCGTGAGTTTCACGGGTTCAAGGCGCACATCTGGGTGGTCTAGGGTTGCGGGGAGGGGCTCGGAGGCAGCGGCTCGACGGAGCAGGGCGACTCGGCGGCGGAGGCAATCGATGGCGAGGGTGCTCCGGTGAGGGTTGGGCGAGGGGAAGCGGTCTGGGAATTGCGCGAGGGCGAGGCGCGGCTAATGGTGGGGGCTATTGGGGTGGAGCGGGTCTGTGGTGGCGGCTCCGTGGCGGGGTGAGCTCGCCGGGGTTCGGGGTGGTGCGGCGGCGGCGTTCCGAGGCGTGGGCGCGAGGGGAAAGCAAGAGAGCGAGGGGAATGGGTTTCTGGGGTTCCTTTATTGCTCGGGAACGCGTGAGGAGAGGGCGGCGGGCTCTGCCCGGGGCTGTCCACGGCGGCGTCGCGGTGGCGGCCGTCGGGGTGGCTCTGGAAGTGGCGGGGGTGCGTGGCACGGCCGAAGAGCTCCAGCGCGAGGCAATAGGAGGGGGAGGAGGAGCGGTGCGACGCGTGGGTGCCAGCGCGAGGCGAAGTAATGGCCGGGAAAGCCCTTCCCGGCACCGGCGTGCGGCGGCGAGAACAGAGCAGGGAGGTGGGAGATGGGGATAAGGGTCGTTTTGAAATTTCCAAAAATTCTAGGGACCACTCTGTAAACCAGCGATAACTTTTAAAATAGGGCTCAAATGAAAAAGTGCTCAACATGAAAGTTGTTCAACTTTTCAAGATCTACAACTTTGATGTTGTGCAAAAATTCATTTGATCAAAGATTCAAGATCTAAAATTAAAAACATTGAAGGGATTTTGAATTCTAGGAATTTTGTCTTTTTCAAAGCAAATTCACTTCAAACATAGACTTAAAAGCAAAATTTGCTGTCATGCAATAAATGCACTGAAATTTTGCAAAAACACCCTCCACAAAAGCTATATTCAGAAATAACTAAATAAAGAACCTTGCATAAAATCATAATTACACATATAGCCTTTTATAATTATAAAAAGATCCTTTTTAAGCAATTCAAGCACATGATGCATAGCAAACATACACAATTACTGTGCAGACACCTTTTTAATTACTGTGCAAACACCCGGGGTGTTACAATAATGAAGTCTATCATTTGGATCAACCTACATATATAATACAATATTGTTAATTATAAATAAAACAAGAAAGATTGTGCTTGTCCAAACACCAAACAGATCTTTTAGAAAAAACAGCAAAGAGAAACCTACTATGATGTCCTGGATATACACACAAATTTTGTTTTGAGCGCACCCACTTGCTATAAAAGTCTCAACATGTCCTGATTGACACCTAAAACAAACAAAGACTTTGCATATGATTCATCCAAGAAAAACAAAACTAATAAAAGGAAAAACCAAATGTCATTTGGGTTGTTGAGAGGGAGTTTAGGGGTGCATGTTCAGTGTCCTTGAGCATATGCACCCTACTTTAATTATACTTGTACTGACAAAAGCAAATATGTGCCATTGTTTGATTGCGCCAGGGTACATGGATTACACCATATGGAATGCATGTATATTGAATGCCATAAAAGTTTATATCTTACCATATAATATAATAATTCGTGGGATAGCATGCATATGCATAATGAGATATCAGAATGCTAAATATGATATGTGAGTCCAACATGATATCAAATTAAGAATTATATTATCTATCTCAGATTGACAAAAATTTCTCACCTTGATGAGTCGGTGCATAAAACTACTGTATCATGGTTCTTTACGATCTTGAGTGACCTGAGATAAAACTTGTCATATATTTGACAAGCTATTTTTGTAAAGACACATATATGAAGTAAAAAATGGTACAAGCATACTTACTTAGAATCTATCTGTTTGAAGGAACCATATCATCCTTCTGTTTGCGTTTAGAATTATCTTTCACAAGCCAGAACCTTGTAGTGCAATCAGTGCCCACAGATACTATTGTATCATCCCTCGGCGCAGTCGCCTCCACAACGTCCTTGCTCGGCTCGCGTTCTCCACGCTGGCGCACTCTTCTTCTGCTGCCGCGCGCGCCGCCGTCAAGAACACGCTGCCTCTGCCCTCCCTATCCGCGAATACATATTCTCCCAAACACCCAGAGCGCCGCTCCACTGTTTGTTGGCTGTCGCTGCTGTCCTGCTCCATACAATGGGAAGCGATCATTGGGCCCACTGCCGGCATGTCCTGGATGCCGGAACAAATCACACCCAGCTAGTACTACGAACAACCAAAGGACCCAAATGGCTAGATCAAGTAAATCAACCAAAACTCCAAGAGAACCCGACGCATCAGTATACTACTGTACTGAGCCTTGGCAAAGAATGGTCACGAGATATGCTGCCAAGGCACAATTACATTTGTGAAGGAGCAGGCAAAATATACAGAACTGTTTTTGAGCAGGCAAAATATACAGAACTATTTTTTTCCATCTGCTGTTTTACACTTCTGTTGAACTTAACGTGGAAGCCATTTTCTAAGCTGTAACTACAACTAGGGATGCAAGATTCAGAAAGAAAACACACCGAGCATCCACAACCAATTGATCGAACGTGCAGTTCAGATTTCAGGCTACCAGCTCGACGACGAGCCGGCGCCAGGATTTGTGATGGCAATTGGAAACCCGGCTTCGCTGCACAGCGAGCTGATGTCAGACAACAAACAAAACATATTGCTCTTACAGTCAAGAACTACCCATCCTTGCATTTGTGCCACACTGGCGTTCTGTATGTGCCAATTTCGTTCCAGTCGCTGATATGCATCAACGATTGGACGCCAATGCGTTCCATCTTCGCACGTCGCCGTGGCCGAGGATGACGGTCCAACGGAGTCCGCAATGGCCGTTTCTCCCCTCCGTGGAGTCGTCCAAGACGGCGGCGCCGTCAAATCGAGGACAAAAGGCAGCACATGTTGGCACCGACAGACAAGAGCAACACGCGCACCACGCCCGGCTGGAGGCACACCGTGCGCCTGCAGCACCTGGAATTGCTTCTCGACCGGCGGCTCGCCGCCAGAAACGCACGTTAGCTTCTCGATGTTTTTCTCGCCGTCGAAAACGGATTGTGGCCTCCGGCGACGCACAGCACAGCGCCTCTCAGCAAGCCATCGGGCCGGCAGCGAACGCGCGCCGCCCTGCCGGCGCAGGCGTTCGCCGGTCGTGCGGGCCGACCCCAGGTAGCGGCAGGCAGCATCCAGGACGCGGCGGCATTGGGCGAGCCCAGGGTGGTCGGCAAACGGAGTAGCGACCTAGGCGCTGGGGTGGACGGTAAATGAAATACCGTCCACCCCTGGGTCCAGTTATGGACGTTGGTTCGGAATTGTGCGTCTACGATTGACTTAGTTAACTGCAATGGGCAGTCTTTTTTTCTTCTTCCCCGCTCGACTGCCCGTGCCGTCCCCCCTCCGGCCCTCCCCCTCGCGCTGATCGCAGGCGAGGCGAGGCCGCGGCACTGGCAGGGACACCATGGTGGTTCGCTGATGAGGCTGAGCTTCTGGGACATCACCCCCGTCTCCCTCCACGCCGCCGACAGCGCCTGAGCGCCATGCCGCTATGCCACGGCTACCTCTACCGGTCTCCACGGTGCGGCGTCCATGCTCGCGCTGTCCGCGCTCTTCGTCCCTATCAAGTAGCTAACGAATGGATTGGATCGTCATCGGACCTCTCAGCAAGCCTAGCTAATAACGCACAGCACCTCACGGCAAGCCACCGGGCGGACGACGAACGCCGTCGAAGAATCACAGCGCCGACCTGATGGCGCCGTCGCGCAGATGTACGCCGGGCGTGCGGGCTGACCCCAAGTACGCAGGAAGCGGCCGGAACGCGGCGGCGTTGGGCGAGACCGCAGGTCAAAGGGGCGGTCGGCAAGCTAACGACCAGGGGTGGACGGTAAATGAAATACCGTCCACCCCTGGCTTCTCTTACGGACGTTGGATGGGGATTGGGTGGCTGCGATTGACTTAGTTAATTGCAAAGAGCGGGTAGTCTTCTTTTTCCACCTTCTTCCCCGCGCGATGGCCCGTGCCGTCCCCGCCGCGTCGGACAGGCCGCCCGGCGTGACGGCGCCGCAGTACGCGCTCGGCTTTGCCCTGGACGTGCTCGGGTCGACGCTCCACGGCCTCATCTTCGCGCTCTCGGAGCTCGTCTTCGCCATGATCCTCGGCCGGCGGTGCTTCCACGGGGTGATGGAGCAGCAGGCGGCGGTGTCGCTCTGAGCGTTCGCCTTCACCTCCGCGGGGCTCGCCGCCGCCGAGGGCTTCCCGGCGATGCGGCGCAATGCGTACGCCAACGTGATGTGTGTGGACGGCCGTGACGTTCCAGCTGAGCGTGCTCGGCGGCACCGGCGCGCTGTACCTGGCGTCGACCGTCCTCGCCGGCGTGCTGAACGCCGTCAGGGTGCCCCTGACGAGCGTCGCCGCGGTGATCTGGTTC
This sequence comes from Panicum virgatum, assembly GCF_016808335.1. Classification (NCBI taxonomy): domain Eukaryota; kingdom Viridiplantae; phylum Streptophyta; class Magnoliopsida; order Poales; family Poaceae; genus Panicum; species Panicum virgatum. The sequence continues at coordinate 55,449,768 of NC_053137.1, read as the reverse complement.
CACGACCCGATGAGTGGGTTCAAGATCTTGGCTCTGGTGATCACGGTGAAAACGTCAGCAAGTTGATATCGTAAACTTTGTTTTAGGCTCGCTGCAGAAAATTCTTTTTTTTTACTTGCGAATGTGCAAAGGCTGTACACTTTGTAACCACAAATCACAACCAGCTACTACTACTGGACTACGAACAAACATTGAACCCAAAGGGCTTGAATGCTTGATTCAAGTAAATCAACCAAAGACTCCAAGAGGAACCCAAGCATCAGTACACTGTATGTACAGGGTTTGCGATGGCAATTGGAAACCCAGCTTCGCTGCACAGCGAGCTGATGCTTCGGGTCAGGAACTACCCATCCTTACATTTGTGCCACCATGGCGTTCTGTATTGTGACCATTGTCCCGCTCCAAAATTCAGTTGCCGATAAGCATCAACGATCGGACACCACCACGTTCCATTTTCTTGATGCCCATCCCACGTTGGCGCTGCAGGGGAGAGGCACATCGCCGTGGCCGAGGAGGACAGTCCGACGAAGTCCGCAATGGCCGATTCTCTCATCCATGGACATGGACTCGTCCAAGACGAAGGAAACACACATGTTAGTTGGCGCAATGGCACAGAGGAGAGAAGAAGAACCACGCGCACCACGCCCGGCTGTGGAGGCACACCATCCTCCTCGAGGGGAACGGCCTCCAGCACCCGGAATTGCTTCTCGATGGGCTCACCTAGATTGTCGGCCTCCGGCGACGCACAGCACAGCACCTCTCGGAAAGCCATCGGACGGACGACGGCGAACGCTGTCGGGACGAAGAATCTGAACCACAGTGCCGTGCTGCCGGCGCAGGCGTTCGCCGGGCGTGCGGGCTGACCCCAGCTAGCGGCAGGAAGCAACCTGGGCGAGACCGAGACGGCAGGTCCCAGCCCTGCACGGGTGGTCGGCAAAAGGAGCAAGAGCAACGACCTGGGGTGGACGGTAAATGAAATACCGTCCACCCCTGGGTTCAGTTGTGGACGTTGGATGGGGATTGTGCGGCTGAGATTGACTTGGTTAAGGGCAAAGGGCAGGTCCTCTCCCTCTCCTCTTCCGTTCTTCTCCCCGCTTCGACTGCCCACGCCGTCCCCACCGAGGTCGACGCGTTGATCGCCGGCGAGGCGAGCCACGGCACCGGTAGGAGTAAGCCGGCCGGCCACCACAGTGGTTCAATTCGCAGGTGTGATGAGTCTGTGCTTCTGGTACGTCACCCCCGGCTCCCTCGGCGCGGTCTCCACGTACGGCGTCCTTGCTCGTGGCCGCTTCGTGCTCGCGTTCTCTGCGCTGGCGCGCTCTTCTCTTGCGGCCGCGCGCGCCGCCGGCAAGAACAAGCTGCCTGCCCTCCCTGTCAGTGAACGCATTCTCGCAAACTCCCAGAGCGCCGCTCCACCGTCCTGTCCTGTCCTGGCGACCCAGAGCTAACGCACTCCACTGCCCTATCAAGTAGCTAACGAATGGATTGGATCGCCATCGGACCTCTCAGCAAGCCTAGCTAACGCACAGCACCTCTCGGCAAGCCATCGGCCGGGCGGACGGCGAACGTCGTCGAAGAATCACAGCGCCGACTTGCCGGCGCCGTCGCGCAGACGTGCCCCGGGCGTGCGGGCCGACCCCAAGTACGCTGGAAGCAGCCGGAACGCGGCGTCGTTGGGCGAGACGGCAGGCCCCAGGGGCGATCGGCAAACGGAGCAACGACCTGGGGTGGACGGTAAATGAAACACCGTCCACCCCTGGGTCCTCTTACGAACGTTGGATCGGGATTGTGCGGCTGCGATTGACTTGGTTATGTGCAAAGAACGCCTAGTCTTTTGTTGTCCCCTTCTTCCCCGCGCGATTGCCCCTGCCGTCCCGGCCCCGCCGCGGATCGCCGGCGAGGCGAACCGCCGCACCGGCAGGAGTAAAGCGGACATCACGGTGGTTCGATTCGCTAATGAGGCCAGCTGTGTTTCTGGTACGTCACCGCCGGCTCCATCGGCGCCGCCGACAGCGTCATGCATGCGCGTGGGCGCAACCACGCAAGCCTAGCTAGCTACCTCGCCCTACTATGGTCTCCATTTTCTAAGCTGTAACTGTTCGTCGCCGGCTTCCGCGCGTGGTGCGAGGCGAAGCAACGTGTTGTCGCCGCGTTGTACGAAGTGCTGCGGGTCGGCGACGGCGGCGTGGATCCGATGTGCGCGATCACGGGATTTCTTTGCCGCCAAAGGTTCGCGCCATCTTGCTGATAAAATCCCCCTCCTCCCTTCCCTCCGCGCGCCCATCTTGCTGCTCGGGAGTGGAAGGCTGCGGCGGCGCTCTCGCGGAAGGCCCGGGGGCATCTACAGCGGCGCTCTCTCACGGAAGGCCCAGGGGGCATCTGCGGCGGCGCAGTCGCGGAAGGCCCAAGGGGCATCTCTGGCGGCGGATTCGCAGCAACATCAGGGGGGATCTACGGCAGTGGCCAACAAGAAGAACAGTTCGAGTAGAGCGGCGGAACAGAGGAGTTCGGCCGGCCGAGCAGAGGGTTTCGGCCTGTTCGGGGGTGGTACTCCACCAACCTCCTTCAGCGATTCAAGTTGCTTCTTCAACGGCGTCGGTGGCTACTTCGCCGGCGCTGGACAGAGCCCGCAATCATGGATGCCTCAATCTTCAGTAACTCGATTCTCGATTTTGCCCAATTTTCGATTTATCTCCTAGTTTCAGCATGTAGCTCTAGTTAGTTTCAGCAAGACATCCGACCTGGGCAGCTTCTAGGTAGGCTGTGCATGCCACAAGGAAGTTCATTGACATCAGATTTTAGAAACACAAGTCCAAGAATCTGATAAGTTCGTATGGTTATGATAAGCATAAATGACTAAACATAGTTTTATATAGAGAAGGTCCTATATTTTAAGTTAAATTGTCAAGTTCAGGATCATTTTAGAAACAAAAGTATTCTTCCAATATCAAGTACAAGAACAGAACAGAGGCATACAGCATCGTGTTGCATGATAGAAGGAATTTATCTTCATTTTGTGCCAGGGATTTCTTCTGAGAATAGGCTGTGTTAGCTTGAATAGCATAACCAGGTTCATTGAAATAATGTTTGGCATGCAAAACAAAAGCAAAGTGGAGACCAAAGCTATGGCTTAGTAAATTGTTTCAACTTGGTCAGAAACCTATGGCTTAGTACAGACTAGATGTTGTTTACAATATCTTGGATGTTCATAGGAATTTTGTAGTTTTGAACATTTACAGTATATATGTAACATGCAGAAGTTGAGTTGATCTGATACTTAATTCAGATTATTCAGATTTAGTTATTGGCACTTAACCTTGATTATATTGAGTTGATGTGATACTCAGTTTAGATTATTCAGATTTTGTTTTTGCCACTTAACCTTGATTATATTGAGTTGATCTGATACTCAGTTCAGATTATTCAGATTTTGTTTTTGCCACTTAACCTTGATTATATTGACTTGATCTGATACTCAGTTCAGATTATTAAGATTTAGTTATTGCCACTTAACCTTGATTATATGCTCCAATTATGATTCAGTTGGCTTATCTCCTAGTTTCAGCACGTAGCTGCAGTTAGTTCTGAATTTGCAACAAAAAATGGATCAGTAAAGATATAATGATATATAAGTAGGACTATGATTTTAGTGAACTACTGTAGGACTATGGCCTCAAAAAACATTATGACTGATGATTGGTTCCATTAGAGCACAGAATAGAGTGCCATACTAACTCATTGCAAACTGATGATTCTTTGGCCTCTTATTTTATTCTACTCTGTGGTGATTCGAACAAGCCAAGCTGTGCATGACAATCAAGTTATTGTGATGCATTTTGAACCAATGGCTATTGATGTACCATCTGATATGATCTATTTTCAGATTGTGTGAACTGAATTGATTTATTTTAATGCCGTGTGAACTGATGGTTTTTTTTCATGTGTAAACTGAAGTGGTGGCTGCATGTATTCCTTTGTGAAATGATGTGCATTCCTGCCATGTATAAACCACTTGTGAACTGAACTGAGATAATCCTTTGTTTTAATTCAAGTGTGAACTGAACAGGTGACTGCGTGTATTCAATTGTGAACTGAAATGATGACTTTACTATTAAATCATATCATGTATTTCTAAAGCTGAAATGCAGTGCAGGAACTTGGCCTGCGGGAGGCCAGAGCTTTCTGTTTTCAATGTTTAGATTCTTCTTTCTAGAGTTTGAGTACTCCCTCCGTTCCAAATTATAAGACATTCCAACAATTTTGGAGAGTTAAATTTTTTTATATTTGACCAAATTTATATAATAGAATAATGATATTTATTATATAAACTAAGTATCATTAGATTTTTTTATTAGTTATATTTTCATAGTACAATAATTTGATATCATAAATCTTTATATTTCTCTCTATAATCTTGGTCAAACTTAAGATTGCTTTAACTCTTCAAGATTTTTGGGATGTCTTATAATTTAGAACGGAGTGAGTACTTCTTTATTTATGTAAATATCGTCAATGTAAGAACTCTTTTTTTTTTTAGAAATCAATGTAAGAACTCTGAACCTTGCTTTTCTATCCTTGCTTAAATGACAAAGCAGAGCTCCCGCAAATCTTTCAAAAAAAATATCATGTATTTCTAAGACCATTTCATATGAATATATATATATATATTATATACATGATTATTTTAAGTCATATGAACTATTTGAATGCATTCTCACGTGTATGCAACAAAATGTCTACAAAGATCAATTATGCACTAGATCACCATGAGTTTGTGAAAGTGATCGGGTGCTCTAGCCTAAGAGTGGGAGGGGGTGAATTAGGCACTCTAAAAACTTAGACCTATGGCTCCAACTAGTTTGCACAAAACTTAAACTAAAACATGCTATCTAGATGTGCAACTAGGTTGTTCTAGTGTGAAACCCCTATCACAAAAGAGTTTAGCAACCTATAACCTTTCTTATCAAGAAATTATTCTATAAAAGTAAAGGCACACAAATTGCTAGTATGAAATGCGGAAGCTTAAAGAACGGGATAGGAGATAGCAAACTCTTGACGCGGGTGTTTATCCCGTGGTTCGGTTAGCCACAAAGGCACACCTACATCCACGTTGTTGTAGCACTCACTAAGAGTATTGCTACTCGGCCACCAAGTCTCTTCCGTGAATACAATCACGGTCACCTTGGCACCGGGTTCCACTAAGGAGCTTCTCCACAAAGGATGGGGGTCTCCACGTCCCTCGCACAAAGATGTCGTCGCCGCTCCACACCAAGTCGGAGGGTCGATGACGTTGCCGGCGAGCTTCACGCTCCAAGGTGCCGGCACACCAAGCTCTTGTTTTGGTTCGCTAATGAACCATAGCACAAAGGCTTGAAGCCTTACAATCTTACTCACTAAGAGCTAATCCTTTACACAACACTCTCAAAGTGTGCTAAGGGCTAAGGATATGATCTTGATGCTTTTGTATGGCTTGGAGATGTTCTTGGGTGTGTGTGGGATGTCCAGCAACTCCAGCAAACTTCAAATGGCCGGGGTGAGGCATATATATAGGCCACCAAGTCTTGTAGCCATTGCTCCAACGGTCAGCAGAAAATCTGCGTATCATCGGATGAACCGATGCCTCTGGCATGGGTAGCGTCGGTTCATCCGGTCACTCTAAGCACAAAGTAGCCGTTGAACTTCTGACTGCTGACACAGTGACCACCGGTTGAACCGATGCTTGCCCGTCGGTTAAACCGGTCACTCACAGCCTTCTTTTCTTCTGCTGACGTCAATGCACCGACGCAATACTCCGATGCACCGTCGGTTGAACCGGTGCTGAAGAAACTTCTCCTGGACACTTGACATCGTCTCTGGTACACAGTACGCCCAATGCACCGATGCCCTTTCTTGTACCGTCGGTTCAACCGGTGCCTATAGGCTGACTTGGCTTCGATTCCCTCCTGCACCGAACATCATAGCGTCGGTTCTTCCGACAAGCGTCGGATGCACCGATGCTTAGGCATCGGTTCTTCCGGTGCTACTGATCCGAAGAGCTTTCAGGGTGCTACCCTGAGACCCGCGAGGGGCGGCTCCCCCTCGACCCCCGTCCGCTAACCGGGTAGCGGAACCCCCGTAGGGGCGGCCCTTCGGGCCTTACTACGCCTATCTTCTCTTTCTCTTTTGTCATCACTTGAACCTAAAAGCCTGAGAATGACCATCTTAACAATCATATTAGTCCAAGTGTTGTGTTGTCATTCGATCACCAAAATCACTCGAAATGGCATAAATGGTGCCATGTTCGTTTCAGTTTGTGTGCCAAATGATCAATTAATTACTCTATAGACAGCTAAACAGACAGCTTATTGTACAAGCTGTCTGTTTCTGACAAAAAGACAGCAGCTACGTGCACTGTTGTAAGCTTCTTGATGTCCTTCTCGGTGTCAAAACCAGATTGTGGCCAATGGTGACGCACATCACAGCACCTCTCAGCAAGCCATCGGCACGACGGCGAACGCCGTCGAAGAATCACAGTGTCGCCCTGCCGGCGCAGGTGTTCGCCGGTCGTGCGGGCTGACCCCAAGCAGCGGCAAGAAAGCATCCAGGACGCGGCGGCATCGGGCGAGACCGCAGGTCCTAGGGTGGTCAGCACTCGGCAAATAGAGCAACGACCTGGGCGCTGTGTTCAGTTATGGACGTTGGATTGTAATTGTGCGTCTACGATTGACTGGGTGAAGTGTAAAGAGCAGTCTTTCCTGCTCGAGCTCGACTGCCCGTGCCGTCCAACCCGCCCCCGCCGGACAACGCGCTGCTCGCCGGCAAGGCCAGCCGCGGCACCGACAGGAGTAAATCGGACACCACGGTAGTTCGCTGATGAGGCTAAGCTTGATCTGGGACGTCACCCCCGGCTCCCTCCGCGCCCCCGACAGCGTCATGCGTGCGCGTGGGCGCGCAACCGCGCAAGCCCAGCTACCTGTACCGGTCTCCACGGCGTCCATGGTCGCGTTCTCCGCGCTCTTCGTCTCTTCTGCCGCTCCACTGAACTATCAAATAGCTAACGAATGGATTGGATCGCCATCGGACCTCTCAGCCAGCAGCCTAGCTAAAACCGCACGGGCACGGCACCTCTCGGCAAGCCATCGGGCGGACGGGGAACGCCGTCGAAGAATCACAGCGCCGACTTGCCGGCGCCGCCGCGCAGACATGCCCCGGACGTGCGGGCCGACCCCAAGTACGCAGGAAGCAGCCGGAACGCGACGGCGTTGAACGAGACAGCAGGTCCCAGGGGCGGTCGAGTAGCGACCAGGGGGTGGACGGTAAATGAAATACCGTCCACCCCTGGGTTCAGTTATGGACGTTGGATCGGGATTGTGCGGCTGCGATTTACTTGGTTACGTGCTAAGGCAGTCTTTTCCCCTTCTTCCCCGCTCGACTGCCCATGCCGTCCCCCCACCCCCACCACTGTGGACGACGCGCTGATCGCTGGCGAGGCGAGCCGCAGCACCGGCAGGAGTACGGCGGACACCACGGTGGTTCGCTGATGAGGCTGCGCTGCTGGTACGTCACCCCCTGCTCCCTCGGCGCCGCCGACAGTGCCATGCATGCGCGTGGGCGCAACCGATCAGATGGGCCATTGTCCCGCTCCAAATACCAGTCGCCGATACTATGCATCAACGATTGGACGCCAATACGTTCCATTTTCGCCCGTCGCCGTTGCCGAGGATGATGGTGCAATGGAGTCCGCAATAGCCGTTTCTCCCCTCCGCCGAGTCGTCGAAGGCGGCGGCGCCGTCGTCAAATCGAGGACAAGATGTTGGCTCAGACAAGAAATTGTAGCTACAACGGCCTCCAGCACCCGGAACTGCTTTGTTTGCTTATCGATATTCTTCTCGGCGTCGAAACCAGACTACCAGAGATGGTGACCTCCGGCTACCGGCGACGCACCCGCACCTCTAATAAATTCATCGATCGGGTGGACGGCGAACGCAATCACAGTGCCGCGCTGCCTGCACGGGCGTTTGCCGGGCGTGCGGCGCTGACCCCCAGTGGCGGCAATGAGAGGGGAATCACGCAGGAAGCAGCCGGAACGCGGCGGCGTTGGGCGAGACCGCAGACCCAAGGGGTGGTCGGCGAATTGCGACCTGTGGTGGACGGTAAATGAGATACCGTCCACCCCGGGGTTCTCTTGCGGACGTTGGATCGGGATTGTGGGCTGCGATTGACTTGGTTAAGTGCAAAGACTGGGTAGTCTTTTTTTCCCCTTCTTCCCCGCGCGATTGCCCGTGCCGTCCCCGCCGCGGACGGCGCGCTGATCGCCGGCGACCGCGAGGCGAGCCGCCGCACCGGCAGGGGTCAAGCGGAAGCCACAGTGGTTCGATTCGCCGATGAGGCCGGCTGCGCTTCAGGTACGTCGTCACCGCCGGCTCCATCGGCGCCGCCGACAGCGCCATGCGCATGCGCGTGGGCGCAGCCGCGCAAAGCCTAGCTACCTAACTCGCTCTACCGGTCTCCACGGCGTCCTTGCTCCTGGCCGCGCCGCGCCGTTCTCGCGTTCTCCGCGCTCTTCACTCGTCTGTTCTGCCGCTCCGTCCACTGCCCTGTCAACTAGTTAATGAATGGATCGCCTGCTTGTTGACGACGAGAACCCCCATGGCCCGGCCGGGAAGTTAACTATATACTAACTCGTTGGAGAAATCTCACATGGAAGATGACTGGCAACCGTTGTGCGGCTGTGATTGAAAGAAAACGCACAGAACATCCAGAACCAACTGAACGAGCCGTTCAGATTTCAGGCTACCAGCTCGACGTCGAGCCGGCACCAGGATTTGTGATGGCAACTGGAAACCAGGTTTCGCTGCACAGCAAACTGATGTCAGACACCATAAAAAGCATATCGCTCATCCTTACATTTGTGCCACTGTGGCGTTCAGTTGCCAATAATGCCCCGCTCCAAATTCTAGTCGCCGATATGCATCAACGATTGGACGCCAATGCGTTCCATCTTCGCACGTCGCCGTGGCCGAGGATGACGGTCCAAAAGGGTCCCCAATGGCCGTTTCTCCCCTTCGTGGAGTCGTCGAAGACGGCGGCGCCGCCAAATCGAGGACAAAGGCAGCACATGTTGGCACCGATCGACAAGAAGAACACGCGCACCACGCCCGGCTGGAGACTGGAGGCACACCGTGCGCCTATAGCACCCGGAATTGCTTCTTGATCAGCGCCTCGCCAGATTGTGGCCTCCGGCGAGGCAAAGCACAGCACCTGTCAGCTAGCCATCAGGCCGACGGCGAACGCTGTCGAAGAATTACAGCGCCGCCCTACCGGCGCAGGCGTTCGCCGGTTGTGCGGGCCGACCCCAGGTAGCGTCTGGAAGCATTCAGGACGCGGCGGCGTTGGGCGAGCCCAGGGTGGTCGGCAAACGGAGTAGAGACCTGGGCACTGGGGTGGACGGTAAATGAAATACCATCCACCCCTGGGTGCGGTTATGGACGTTGGATCGGAATTGTGCGTCCACGATTGACTTAGTTAACTGCAAAGAGCAGGTCTTTTTTCCTTCTTCCCTGCTCGACTGTGTGTGCCGTCCCCCCCTCCCCGTTGCGCTGATAGCCGGTGAGGCGAGGCCCCGGCACCGGCAGGAGTAAATCGGACACCACGGTGGTTCGCTGATGAGGCTGAGCTTCTTGGACGTCACCCCCGGCGCCCTCCGCGCCACCGACAGCGCCTGAGCGGCTGAGCGCCATGTGCCCATGCCGCCATGCGTGCGCGTGTGGGCGCGCAACCGCGCAACCTCTATCCGTCTCCACGACGTCCATGGTCGCATTCTCCACGCTCTTCATCTCTTCGGCCGTTTCACTGCCCTATCAAGTAGTTAACGAATGGATTGGATCGCCATCGGACCTCTCGGCAAGCCTAGCTAACGCACAGCACCTCTCGGCAAGCCATCGGGCGGACGGCGAACACCGTCGAAGAATCACAGCGCCGACTTGCCGGTGCCGTCGCGCAGACATGCCCCGGGCATGCGGGCCGGCCCCAAGTACGCTGGAAGCAGCCGAAACGCAGCGGCGTTGGGCGAGACGGCAGGTCCCAGGGGCGGTCGGCTAGCGGAGTAGCGACCTGGGGTGGACGGTAAATGGAATACCGTCCACCCCTGGGTTCTCTTACGGACGTTGGAACTTGGATCGGGATTGTGTGGCTGCGATTGACTTGGTTATCTGCAAAAACTGGGTAGTCTTTTTTATCCCCCTTCTTCCCCGCGCGATTGCCCCCTGCCGTCCCCGCCGCGGACGACGCGCTGATCGCCGGCGACGGCGAGGCGAGCCGCCGCACCGGCAGGAGTAAAGCGGACACCACGGTGGTACGATTTGCCGATGAGGCCGGTTCCATCGGCGCCGCCGACAGCGCCATGCGCATGCGCGTGGGCGTAGCCGCGCAAGCCTAGCTAGCTACCTCTCTCTACCGGTCTCCACGGCGTCCTTGCTCGTGGCCGCGCCGCGCCGTGCTCGCGCTCTTCACTCGTCTGTTCTGCCGCTCCACTGCCCCGCCAACTAGCTACGAATGGATCGCCTGCTTGTTGACGACGAGAACCCCGATGGCCCGGCCGGGTTAACTCGTTGGAGAAATCTCACATGGAAGATGACTGGCAACGGTTGTGCGGCTGCGATTGACTGAACAACTACAGATGCATGTGTGCTGGCCCTTGCACAATCATGCATGTCCGTGTGCACGCATGTTGCTGGGGCCAGGCAAAACGCAAAACGGCAAAAGAATGGTCATGTTATATAAGCTACCAAGGCACAGTTCGTGAAGGACCAGGCAAAATATAGATTAGCTGTTTCTTCTCTGTTCTTTCTTTTCTTAGTTCTTCCAAACTTAACATGGAATGCAAGCTGTGTAACTGCTTCCCCAAAAGAGGAGGAACTGTGTAAATGTGTAATTGCTGCTCAGCTATGCTGGGATGTTACGAGTAGTTCGACCAAGAACCTGCTAAAATAAATCTTTAGATGTTGATCTAATGACTTAGATTGAAGTTTCTATAGTTTGCACGGAGAGGTTGGTTTGCACCTGATACATTCCCAAACTAAATACATACCCTAGTAGTTAGTTTAGGTGAAGAAATAAACTAAACAGTGACCAACAAAATACCATAGGATGCCCACTCGCATTCCTAAATCCTAACTGGTAAACTAAATCCTGTTTTTACCTAGTCGCTTAAGCTTATTTGTAGTCGAACTAGTCAGCACATTCAACTTAATATGATATCAGGGTGAAATGTTGAGTTCAAATGCTGACTAGAGCAATTGCATCAATTAACTACAGCTGACTCGATTTTCTCACCTTGACCACCACGCATTTAAAGTGCTCCTCAAACTTTTTCTTAAACAGGGATTTCCTCGGCACCACATGGTACTCAAGGCTCGAGGGAGCCTATATGGTTTGGTACCTTACGGGTTAATAATTTCTTTAGAGGGTGGTTCGTATGGTTTAATAATTCCTTCGAGTGTTTTCTCGAAGGAAATTCCTACACCTTTTTTTAAAAAGAGAGAAAAATTCTTAGACGTCATGTAGAAGTTCTCCTCCAACAACAGAATGATGACAAATAAGATCATTTACCTTGAGCTAGGGCTCAAGACGTAGTTCCAAGAAAGAGAAGCGTGGCATGGGTGGATACAGCCTTAGAAGCTAGGCTCTCCTCTCCCTCTCCTTCCGCCCCTACATTCATCTTGTTTTCATCTCTTTTTTCCTCTTCTTTCTTTCTCTCCTCCACCTCATGCTGCAACGGACTTTATAGGCTGTACCCTCGCGGCTCCCACGTTAGATCCGCCCTGAAGCGTGGTTTCAAATTACCGAGCCCCCCAAGGCTCTTAAATAATTTAAGGGAGGATGAGGGTGAGAGGTTAAGAATATACTTGGGCATGAGCCAATTTGTTCCCTAAAATAAAATGACACGGATTCAGCGGGCTTATCATCGAGGAATATGTTTCTTTAAAAAAAATCATCTAGGAAGATGTTCTGATCATATGCCTCATGTACGGTGCGGGAGTACAACACGTTGAGGGTTACTGTCCAGAGCGTGCGTAGTCGTTGACCTATCCATTGTACGGGTCGTGGGCTTTTCCAAGACAAGCTAAAATTCATGCAGCGCGCCAGCGCAGGCTTGAATCCTGCCGATCCTTCGTTTGCCATGGGAACAACTCGGGCGGTCACCTCGGTGACGAGCCTCCCGAGGGGCTCGCGCCGCGTCGGCATCAGAGGAAAAATCTTATACTGATAAAAAACTCTAAAAAAAATCTTACCGATAATCCTCGGCTGACGCCGCAGGCTGTTTTGATGGGAAAGGGACGCTGTGCGCGCTCGGAATTTCCTGTCGCGGGCGGATGAAGCTAAGCTGAAAAGCTGCGCGCGCGAGAGCGACCGCTGCTCGCCTGCTTGAGTAGTGCTTGTGTCCGCGCACGCACACTTGTTATGCAGTGGCGTCCCCCTCCCCATCAGCGCTAGGCGGGTGCTGGCTCGACCTCTGCGCGCGTTCCGTCAGGCGTCCTATAAAAGCGCACCACGAGCAACCAGCGGGACCTGCTCAAAGTCAGATCATCAGATCGGCCATCCAGGGCCTGCCCGCTCTACTAGCTCACTCCACACCCATCCTCCCCTTCTAACAGGGGGAGCGCGGTTCTCCTGGCTAGGCCCCGAGCGCTATAGGTAGCATCATCATCGTCTAAATGCTTCCGTTGCCCCGTCACTGCCGTGAGGAGGTGAGGTGTTACGAGTCCAGTTTCGTTACAGGAGGACGAACGGAACGGCACAGCTAGATAGATGTGTGTGTGGCACGGCCCAGGCTCCTCGAGTGCATGCGCAAAGGAAGAAGGAAATACACCATCGGCCCACCGCGAGGATGGGCTGTACATGAGCCAGCAAAGTCCGGCCCATATTGGAAATCACGGAAGCTGCCTCGCATCCCGACAACCTCCAAGACACGTACCCGGTAGTGTATATAAATCTTATGGAGTACTTAGTATCTGAAAAATCTAATAAGATGCTAAAAACGGAGAGAGAGATTGAACGGAAGCACCAAGCTGAGTCGGCGAGGGCGACCTGCATCATTCACAAGAAACTCAGAGACCATCGTGTCGCCCGTAGCAGCATGGTCGGATCGGACGACACACTCGGACTTCGCTAAGCTCCTCTCCGAGTTAAAAGACAATTAAATTTATGCATAGTACTTAGATACTAATTTTTAGTACTATTGGAAGCAAGTAGTGAATCTCCTCCTCCATGGCCTCGATCGTGGGACACAGCTAGCAGGACCATAGCTATAAAAAGCCGGCCTCTCTCTAGTACTCTCTTCATACATTCAGGCTATCCAGCTCCACATTATTATTACAGTTCATCGTGCGCTGCGGCTCATCGTCATCTCGTCTGCTCTCGTCGTAGTGGACTGTGGACATGGACATGCTCCTCGTCAGCCTCGCGTTCGGCGAAGCCCTCGTGACGGCCATGTACAGCAGCCACAGGCGACGCTCTGCCGTTACACGCGGTCGCCTCCGTCATGCTGACGTCCGCTGCCTTCTTCCTCGGCATGGCAGCGATCCACGTTAGAGTTGGGTACCCTGCTCCAGGCGGCGGCGGCGGCGGCGGCGGGCACCTTCGTCTCCGGAGGTTCCTGGTCACGACTGGAACTGCGGCCGCCGTGGCTGCTGTCGTCGCTCGGTGCCTGGCGTACGCACGCACTGGCGTCTAAATTATATATATTGAAGCTAATAAGCCTCCTGACGAGAGGCCAGCTTCTTGTGTGTTGTGTGCTTCACAGAAGGTTCTTTCTCGTCCTCTGGAATCCTGTCCTTCCTATCTCGATCGATCAACTCCCGTGTGTCCTCCTTTTCGATCGAACAGGCAGCCAAATGCAAATTGATCCGCCGGTTGGCAACAGACATAACGGCCGGGATCAGTTAGATGGTTTCATTCTGACGAATTTGCGATGAGAAGCGTTGTGTAGCGATAAAGGGATTTATGTACTACACAGGTTCTGATTGCTCAAACAAGTGGTCGTGCCGGAGTGGTTATCGGGCATGACTAGAAATCATGTGGGCTTTGCCCGCGCAGGTTCGAATCCTGCCGACCACGCCCTCTTTTTTTGCAAGCAAGCGTGTTCAACTGATGCGATCGAGAGCTGCTTTTCACTCTCGTTCACTTCGGGGAAAGAGTAGCGGCAGAGGCCGGCGTTCCTAGAGGCTAGAGTAGTCCAACGCACTCCGATTCTTGAAAGAAGCATCGTCTATTTTTTTTCAAGAACTGAAGAAGCGTCTATTTAACCGCGAGCTAGCTGTCTTGTAGCATAGCGGACACCGTCAGCGGATCGAGATCTCAGCGATAGATTGGAGGGAGCAGACGTAGCGGCGATCGCATCAACCGTCCTCGATCTATCAAAGGCTTCATTATTTTTAATTGGAGGGAGAGAAATATCGACACCACATATATATAGAGGCAGAACTTTGCATGATGCGCACAAATGTAGATATATTGAACGGAAAACCTTACATCGCGTGTAACGAAAACGATTTGGTAACGTAGAATAAACATTTTCCACCGGTACGGTGGAACAAATTAAATGTATGGATCACATGTAGTCCACGGCTTCCCTGGTCAGCAATTTCTGGTGATTTTAATTTGCCCCCTTCACAGTAACCCACCCAACTTAGAAGAAATAGGACTTCGATCCAAACTGCACGGAGAGAAGTAGTAGCATAGACCAGCATATGGGAATATTAGGAAGCTAAAGCCTGAGGTTAGTTTGATACTAGCTAATGTGCCCGTGCGTTGCTACGGGAAATCATATGAATATATATTGTTTAGCATAGTACGTGTCCGTTGAGAACTTTAGTTTTTACTATTTTACTCGCCAAACACTAATTCTAAACGGTCTTGAACCCTTAACTCTAAATGGTCTCGAACCCTTAACTCAGCAAACGGTCATCCGGATTCCGATTAGAACTCCAATTGACTGACCAAGGAAACAATACTTGCTTTAGAAATAGATAAAGATATACCTCTTTTAAAGCCGATTAGCATAGTAAGCAAGACGGACATGTATACTATTACGACGTACTCCAGCAGAAGTCAGGCCTTGTTTAGTTGGAGAAATTTTTTGGATTTTGGAATTGTAGCACTTTCGTTGTTATTTGACAATTAATGTTCAATCATGGACTAATTAGACTTAAAAAATTTGTCTCGTTGTTTACAATTAAACTATATAATTAGTTATTTTTCCAACTACATTTAACGCATCATGCATATGTCCGAAGATTCGATATGATAGATACTGCATGAAATTTTTTGACATGAATAATTGTTGGCTGATGGGGTTTAGATCAGTCCGACGCATCAGAATTTTCCAAGACTCCGGAATGTACTCTCTGTCTCTCTCTCTCTCGTGAAAAACAAAAACCAGCAGCACGGACCTTTGTTCTTACCAAATTCTCTTTGTTTGCTCTGTATGCCGCCCAACAGTGGGACGTCCACGGTGAGCTAATTAATCAAAGAACATGACGCAAGCAACCACTGGTGACCGATCGACATCCTAGTTTCCTACGCGTACAGACTGTTTTTGGCACCGATCTCCCCAATGCATGTATAAATTAAACCGGGACGATATCCACGCACAAGACGAGTTCCTTATCATTCCTCTCTCTTTAGCTTCAGGAAGGAGACAGCTGCCATGCACCTGCCAGCATACGGTTCAAAATTCGAGTTCCGCGGTGCGCATATATTAATCGATCATCGTAGATATATACAAGACCAGCGCGTGCGCGATGGTTTCGTCCCTGCACATTTTGTGCCGCGGCGCGCGTGCCGCGCGCCGCGGCGCGCATCACCGTCTTGCCGAGTGCCATGGCCTCCATTTCTCTGCTAGCTGCTGACTTCTAATACTCTAGCTAGGTGACTGACTGCTCCGCCATCTCCATTGAGCCCGTTCACTTGCATTGTCATCCCAACGTTTGGTGGTTCTTTAGCCTCCAGGGAGATCACCCCGCAGTGGCAAGCTAGCTAGAGCAAATTGAAAAGGTGTGCACTTGTGGCGCCGTGCGTAAAGTTGAGTTATGGAGGACAGGATGCAAATATGGTGAAAATTTAAACATAATTACTTTTTTATTTTTTAAAGGTGCATTAGCACCCGCTAATCTGTATATTTATATAGCTTTGCCCCTGCTGCCCCGGCTGGGTAGGCACAACATACCCGATGGGCACGGTGCGCTCTGAGATTAGTGCTGAGGTGGTGGGTATTATTGTGTGCTAGGTACGTACATTACATATAATACAAACACCACGTATGGTACTGTGTGGTAGTGAAGTCACCCATGGTTATTACTTACTAGCATACCAACCTATGCTCCCGCACGGGCTAATAAGAATTAATATAAAATAAGATTTATAGGTAATAATTATAATTATCTATCTTACACTCTTTTTCATCTATTAAATATTATTCTAACACATACCATAAAGTACATATTTATCATTATTTAGTTGCAACAGATTTCATTTTGTATGACACCTCCATATGTGTTCGATATATATTTAGTTGAACCATTTGTTTGTGAATTGGTATTCATATCTCTTTTATCATACATGAATGCATGGTGACACTGTTTGCGCGAGAGTCTTGAACGTACGAGCTAGCAGACAAGCACTGGTCGCGCGCGCAGGAGAGGAAGCATCACCACTGACGCCGAGTCTAGCTATCACCCAACCATATATATGCCTTCTAGACTACATAATAATCGTAAAACTATTAAAGGCTCAAAGACTCGACCAATAATCATCTGTACTTAGCTTGTACCATGCATTCGATTCGACGAGAACCTAGACGGCACCGTCAACAAGAATCCTTGCATCGTGCCCGTCGACAAAATTCGTTCAGAACATCAACGTCTACTAGAAGCTAGGCTATGCACGCGAGAGCATACTGTAATTAAGAAATTAAACCCAGCACGTACGCTGATTCGTCGAGGTCCCGTGCACCTAATGATTAATAGTCCCCTCGAGCTATATATGCGCCCCCGGTGTCTCACCACCCGCATTGAACCACGCACGCTACCTCAGCAGCGTACATCATTGGTCATTGCACCGACCAATCACCACAGAAAAAATAACACTACATGCATGCTGCTTCTTCACCAATGGACGACGAGTACCTTCGTGTCGCCAAGGCGCTGCTCCTCCTCGCCTTCATCCGCCCGCCGGCCACCCCTGAGGGAGCGGCCGCCGCCGCCTTCATGGCGGCCGCCGTCTGCCTCGCCGTACTCACGATCGTCGTCAGGCTCGCCCCTGGCGCCGCCGCCGCGCGCGTCGTCCTCCTCCCTACCAATAACCTGCTGCTTGGCGCGATCACGCTGGACAAGCTGCTCATCTCCGCTGCCACCGCGGCCGCGGCTGTTTCAGTCGCACTGCGCATCCGTGCAGCAAGCACGTATTAGCTGTGCATGCCGATCAACAGTTGATTTAGGGGCTAGACTTTAGCCCTATCTATCACATCGAAGACAATATTATTATTTAGAATTATTAAATAGAGTCTAATTATAAAACTAATTG
Organism: Panicum virgatum; assembly: GCF_016808335.1. NCBI lineage: Eukaryota > Viridiplantae > Streptophyta > Magnoliopsida > Poales > Poaceae > Panicum > Panicum virgatum. The sequence goes on along the minus strand of NC_053137.1, from coordinate 55,432,206 downwards.
CAAAATTTCTGGCTATTCTTTTCGTAATTAGCATATATCTTTGCAAAAAGTTTTATAATTAATTTTTTTAATAGTTTTAAATAATAAATTTTTCTTTGATGTGATAGGGCTAAAGTTTAGCTCCGTCCAAAGGAGCATGTATATTGTTACCGTTGTGTGGGTTATGCACCTGTGTTCATGTTACATATGTTTTTGTTTGTGTTAATATTGTAATACGTGGCTTGCTTTCAGGCGGGCGCGGGGACGCTCTCTCCACAGGTCTCGGAAAGATTATAAATTATGAGAGTGTCATCATTTGTATGTCAACAGCTTTTGCGGTTTAAAATATTTCTAATCTTCGACCCCTGATTTTAATCTTAGTTCATTGTTTGGTTGATCTTTGCTTCAATGTTCATCTTCATCTGATATATGTGCTTGTTAGTTTGCTCTGTGCTACGACTTGTCGTGTAGTCTATGGCTCATGTGCCATGACGAGAACTTGATTCTTGTAATAATGTAGACTGATTTCGTTTCTTGAGACGAATAAAACTGGATAGACACTATCCTTTATCGAAAAAAATCTTCATCTGTATTAGTTTCAGTTCCACCTAAAGAATATATGTATGTTACAAAAATGAATTTATAAAGAAAAGTATTACATATGACACCAAATAATATGTATTTATAAAATTTATGATAAATCTAATGATTTTTATTTTATAAAACTTTTTTAGCAAAATTTTAGATAGTCTAGCTAAAAACTGGCGATTTTCGGAGTTACAAAAACTGACGGTTGCACGTCAGACAGCAACAGTACGCCACACAAAATTAAAGTAGCCTGAGCACGTGGCAGCTATGCTCATGCCCGTCTCCCACCTGCCCGCCGTTTCCGCCGCCACTTGCACACGCGTCGTCGTCCACCCCCTCCACGGCTCCACCGCCCGCAGGCCGCAGCCTCCAACCCTCTCAGCAGCCACTGCCCACGCCGCCGCATCCGAAGCCGACTCCCACGCGCATGGATCCCGACCAGGTCGCCGCCGCTGGGGTCCAGCACGACTACCTCGGCGACACTAGCACATCCGCTGATGGGGGCGGCGGTGGCGACAGCTGGGGGCGCTCGCTGCTCCGCCGGGGGCGGGACCTGTCACGGAAGGCCGCCATCGCCGGCGTCGCGGCCACGGCCGCGCCCGTCGTGGCCCCGCCCCTGCTCGTCCTGTCCCTCGCCGGCGTCGCGCTGTCCCTCCCCTTCGCCGCCTACCTCGCCAGCCTCGTCGCCACGGACCGCCTCATGGCCGCGCTGCTGCCGCCGCCCCGGACCCAGCCATGCCACTCCTACGACCTCGAAGACGACGAGTTCCTGGACGCATCGGAAGCGCACGGCGGCGAGGTCCCCTCGTTCGACTACTGGGGCGAGGCAGAGGACGACGCCATCGTGGAGGAAGACGACAGCTACGCGTCGTTGCCTCTGTCACGGCAATGCCGTCTCTCCGACGAACCGGTGCCGGCGTGGAACGACGAGGAGGATCCGGTGTCACGAGGTGAATTCCGTCGCCAAGAATCAGGGCACGAGTCATTTGGGTTGGATAATAGGGCACAGGAAGAGGAGGACAATGAGTACATTACCATGGAGGCGGTGCCCCCTCGGGACTTTGATGATTCCAGATCAGCAGCACAGGATTTGTGCGAGGAAGACGATATGGTTCCTAGAATCGAACAAGCTCCGGTTGCTGCCGAGGAACCAGTTCAGGAGTTACCTGTATCAGACAATGGGGATAAAACAGAGGATGGCAAGGGCACAGCTGTGGAGGAAATGGAGTCTAGCAAAGAGATGGTGTCAGCGGCCATCGACATGGATACCTCTGAAGTCAGTGGCTTCCCACTGCCGGTATTGGGCGAAGATGATGTAGTGGTTCAGAGAGCGGGAGAATCTGAAGTTTCGATATCAGATGTCGGGGGAAAATTAGAGGAGATGCTGAGCCTCGCCTTGGAAGAAACTGAGGAGATGCCACCACAGGAGGTTAATGTTTCTGAATCATCGGTGCTCGATGATAACACGCTGCAGAGTAAGATGGAAGGTGATTTGACTGTGGAGATGGTGCTGGAGGAAGTGACCGTTAAGACCAATCCTGTTACAGAGGAGGTGGTTGGTGTGCAAATGGATGCCGTTGCCACTGAGCTGCCTGAATGTGAGCCTCTGCACCAGAGTGATCTTGTGCCTCAGGAGCCGCAGGCGATGGCAGAAGCTGCATATGCTGATGATGCTCTTGAGGGTACTTTAACAGACGTTGTACTGGGTATTGGTGATCAAGGTACAGAGGGTGTGGAGCACAGTGGTGAGGGAGATGTTTCTGGTGTCGTTTCAGTGGTGACCGAGAGTGATGTTGCAGATCTCACTTGCAGTACGAGCGCACCGAATGTCTCAGCCATCAGTGATGATATGATGAATGTTGAAAGTAGACCAGATGTTGACCACTCTAATCAGATAACTGGTGTCGAACACACACTGGCGAAAAAGGGATTGGGGGAGAAAGAGCTAGTTGAGGACAAGGTGAGTGGATCCTGGTTCACTCCATCATTTAAAATTTCTATAATTTTCTTTATCAAGAATGGTTATATCAATGTCGTTTACTGATAGAAACCACTTCAGCCCTGTGAACTTGGCAAGAATTGACCTCATGGCCAACACGCAATGTCTTTGCTGGGTTGTAAATTTTTTAAAATAATTGACATCCATTAAGATGCCAGTCTAAAATTTGTTTGTTCATTTGGTAGTCCACGAAAACGGAGCAAAAGCATGAGTGAAAAGGTGCCTACTAGGAGCATGGCACCACAAGACATTGATGTTTCTAAATCACCAGCGACAGATGATCAGAGCAAGAGAGAAGATGAAGCAACGGTGGAGACGGTATTGGAAGAAGTGACGAGTACTACTGATCTTGATACAGGGGAGGTGGTTGGCGTGCAAGTGGACGTTATCGCAAGCGGAAGTGAGTCACTGCCACGGATTTACCTTGCGCCACAAGAGTTACAGCCGGTGATTGAAGCTGCAAATGTTGATAGTATTCAGGGAACTACTGTAAGGGGAGACATTGTGACGGATATTGATGATACAAACACAGAGGGTGTGGAGCATCACAGTGAGGGAGGCGCTTCCAGTTTTATCTTAGGGGAATCTATGGTGACCATGGATGATGCTAAGGATGTAATGTCCAGTAGGAGAAAACCTTATATCTCTGCCATCCGTGAAGATATAAAGAGTGTCGAAGGTATGCCAGATGTTGAGCACCCTTATAAAGACAGGTTTTGAATACAAGCTGTTGAATGAAGGACTCAAGAGGAAGGCTTTAGCTGAGGAAGAGGTGAGTTAGTGACATATTTTCTCTTTTCCTCCATGGTTAGCTACGTCATTTAAATCATCTTTAAATTTCTTATTCAGGATTTGTTATATGTTTAGGTGTTTATGAATTTAGTGGCTGTATACATCCCTAGTTGGGGCAGAGACTGAAAGTTATACTATGAATTTAGTGGCTGTATACATCCCTAGTTGGGGCAGAGACTGAAAGTTATACTTCCTTAATCTAAAGAAGGATTTTGTATTTATGCTGCCACTACACGAAGTGTGCTTAAAACATGATAGAATCCCTTTGTTCTGGTATTAAACCTGAGTAATTATGTTAAAAGAGCTGATATCTACTTTTGCCATTCATCAAAGGCTACAGTTTCATGGCAAAGAGGAATAAGGATATCCATAACTTGGATGAAATGTTTTATTGTCCTGCTTATAACTAATGCTACATGCAAATCATGAATAAGTTGGTTCTGATCTTTGTGCCAATTTTGATCTTTTTATGTGTTCCTCCATTTGAAGACTTCTAAATTGTCATTCATAGGAAACTAAGACCACAATCAACATGATCTAGTGAAGTTACAATACAACCGAAGTGAAATCGAATCCTCCAGCACAGAAGGAACAGTATTGTTTATACAAAAAGGGTATTTTCATTTGCTAGAACAATTTATTGCTGCCGTAGTTCTAAATTTGGTTATCAGGCCTAATTTCTTTTGTGAGTTACTGTATTAGTGGGAATTAGCAGAGCACGGCTTGAATCAGGAGTTAAAAACACAACGAAAAATATGATATCTTATTTTTAGTACTTCTGTACTCAAGAATTTGTTCTTATCGAGAACTAAGCAAAAGCCAGTAGCCACATGACCAGAATTAACAGTGTAAAGAAAAGCATTGTATCGATGATGGCACGAGGGAAAATAACAGTTCGAAGCTTGGCGTGTTGTCACAATTTTTTAACGATTTCATGCCATCGGACGACATGGAAAAGTTGAAGTAACTAACCACTAATCTACAGACATGAACAAGCCCGTCAGGCAGTTTATAGAACAATTTATTGATTAGCTGTGCTTTTGTTCGAAACCATAATTTGTCTAGCATGATCTATAATCATCTATAATTCTTTATTAACATGAAAGCATTGTTGTGGTGTGCAAACCCACAGCCGGGTGACGGAATGCACCCGCCTAATTCTAAGTGTAGGATGTGCCTGGGGCAGTCAAGGAATGCTCGATCTAGAGGCGTAAGAACACGGAAGCCCACAAGGATTTAGAGTGGTTCGGGCCGCCAGAGCGTAATACCCTACGTCCACTGTGTGATGTATTGCCTGAGCTTGTGTGCAAGCTGGGGGAGGAGCTATGCCTGTCTCTGCATGTGTGAAAACTTGTGGAACCTGTGTTCTAGCAGGCGTGCTCTCCCTTTTATATGTCCAAGGGGAGCACGTACACTGAGCGGGGCCCCGACAGGTGGACCCGGCGATATATTATCTTACAACGTACAAATCTTCTGACCAGGCATGGTCTTGAGCTGTCCTGTCGGAGTAAAGTCTAACCTCTGCAGCCGCGCGTCGAGGTCATGATGAAGCGCCGAACTACTGACTCAGTCACTGTAGCAGCGTGCACTGTTGCTCCAGTCAGTAGCTGGTCATCATGACTCGTCGCCCATGCGCGCGGCGCTGAGTCTTTAATGCTTGCCTTGGTAACTGACGAGCCGCCTCGGTAATTGGCAATCCACAGTGTGGACTGACAAAATCTGCCCCGTGCCCAGAGGCAGCAGAGCACGCCTCAACCACTCGCACTTAATGCGGGTAGGTGAGGGAGCTTCCAACGGAAGGCTTGCGCCCGCGCCCGCGTCTGCGTGACACGTGACGGCTCCGGACCCCTCCCGAGCAGCTAGCTGAGCCGAGAGCTCACGGGGGTCCGGATAGGCACGTGGAGGCCCCAGACTCATCTGCGGGAGTCCGGATGGCACGTGGAGGTCCCGGACCCACCTGCGGGGGTCCGGGTCCGCGGCCACAGGTGCTGAGCATTTCCACCTCTGGGACACGTGGTGACACCGGACCCGTCCCCGAGCGAGAAGCGGGTCCGGGACCGTTGGTCCGGTGAGATGGAGTCGGACCCCAGGGGTCCGGCTGCTCAGCTCCTTAGGGCGTAGTTACGGATAACTACGCGAGTCTTGGCACAGTAGGAGTGGGTACCCCAGTTGCAGGGTACCGACAAGCATAATTATCACTTGTTTCCACCAGGGCAACTACATAGAGGAACATTTGAGGGAGCAGCTTGATACACTAAGAACAATAACTGGGTACCATTTGAGGGAGCAGCTTGATACACTAAGAACAATAACTGGGTACCGCCCTGCGGCATCTTTGACTCTGGAAGCCGAGCTTGCCAGGCTATACATATTTGTCGGTGTGGAACCCCCCTGTCAGCTCAAGGGACGCTTCGGACCTGGTAGAGATAAACATGAAACTCCAGTTACTGAAATCGATCATAGGAGTGGAGTGAAGGTCTGAGAGAGAATGGATATCTCAGGAGTTTTGTGGTTGTGTACAAAGCATGCATAAAGTTTTGCAGTCCACGGTCCATGCCACACATGAACTCTGCTAGTACAGTTGACCGTTGAGACCTGTGTATCTCATTCTCTGTTTCCGTCTCTTGTGAGAGAAGGGTGAATGTTCTGTATGTGCCTACAGTTCCTGTTCTTTTTAGCCTTCTTTTGAAATGTTTTCTGGTCTTAACAGTTACCTATTGGGCGGAAAGCTTCGCTCTTTGCGACTGCTTCAAATTCAAATTGTGATCTTGACTATGCTTGCTCTTTTAGCTGATTAGTCTCATAGTCTGGTGCTACAGGTACAGCATATATAGAGGGTTCCCCAGGTTTGAATCCTGCCAACCAGACTGTATTTCTTTTCTTTTCTTTTGGGCCACTGTTTTGTAATTCATGGGCTTCGAGCTTGCACGTTCATTTTCATCTCTTCTGCAACTTCAACTATTTTTTGACGCCCACGAACAATACGACAGTATTAGATACTAGCAATGTGGGACAAAGTTGAGTTGTATGAGATGCGCCGAATCAATTGACCATGCATTCAGCTGATGATATCTTCAAGGCCAAAGTGGGCTCGATCAATTCCTAGGAAGTATGCACCTCAGGACAAAGAAGATGGCGCATTTCGGTTTCTACCACGCGGCATCGTGCGTCATCTTTATGGGTTTTGTGATTTTGTCCATCATATCATCTGCATTTTCGACGGGAACAAAGCTGAGCAGCCTTTGAGTTCCTCACAGTATTTGGAGTACACTAGGCTGCTTCCTTGCTTGTGCTGGCGTCTTTTGTGGTAAATTTTCTTCTTGGATTGGGTGTTCTAAGCTGTCCTAGAAACCCTTAAAATTAGTCACCTACTGCGTGCGCTCAGGGATATTCCAATGTAGCACAGAGACGAACACGAATTGGATAGGTCAAATAAGCAGAGTTGTGCTGTGTGCATGGAAGGCCCCACCTACTTTTTTGACTTGATACATTATTAGATTCATGTATTTGCACAGCTATACATGATCAAGTCCCATCAGTAATAACGGTGTGCACAATTTTTGCTAGGTTAGTGTATTGTGTGAAATGTCGTAATTTGGATGCTCCGTCTAACGTGGTCGTTAAAAATTTATTTATCTAAGCAAAACTACTTAGTGAATACTTCCAAAGATTAATTCCAGAACGAAATGAAACAAAACAGTACGTGCAATCTGATTATGTACGTTCTACTGTCGTTCCCACAATACTCCCTCCTTCCCAAAAAGAATGCAATGTACACTTGCTTCCCGGAGAAGTTATTTTTAAAATTTAATTAAATTTATAAAAAATAATATTAACATTTATATTACAAAATAAGTATCATTAGATTAATCATGTAATATATTTCATACTAAACTTTTTTGAAGATATAAATATTGTAATTTTATATAAATTTAGTTAAATTTGAAATTGTTTGACTTCTCGGAAAGCGAGAGTTTTTTTTTTTTTGCGGAGGGAGCATTCAGATTTTCCTTTTAACAGAACTGTGTCGTCTCGTTGGATGCATAAATACCCGCCCGAGTTGCTCCTGCATTGCCTACTTGGCTGCTTGCTCGCATTTTTCGAATTGCCGCAGCAATGGAATGACCTGCAGCTGCTGCAGCAAGAGCTGGCTGGCTGCTCTTCTGAACACCTCGTATAGTACTTCCTCCGGAATCCGTCCATTTATCTTCCCCATTTGAGCTCGGAGCATGCAGGAAAGAAGGATAGGTTCACATCATCCTCCGTGCCTGCGTCAAACTGCCTCTGCATCAAAGGATAGCATGCGTACGTATCTCCTTAACCATGGTAGAAATCAGCAGCGGAAAGGGCACCCATGCCCGCAGCCTGCAGTGTGAACAATGGAAGATCGAGCTCTCGGGTTCAGGGTGACGCATCAAAGGATAGCAGTTAAACATACCCATGCTCTCTTCGAATGACCAAAGGGATTCGCGAGGTATGTACATAAGATAGCACTGGCCGCCTAGCTATGAAGTTACGCTGATTATTCATTTGTGTGTGTTTTCTTCCAAGTCGATGAGTCCTGTGTGTCGTTTTGGTTCTGAAGGAGCACTAAATTAATCGTGTCAGACTACGCTGGAGTGATTTGTTTTGCTACTACATCTCGTCAGACAAGTATAGTTCGCAGGATTACCGGCGCTCTTGAGTTTCTTGATTTATGATGATCACAAGTCGACATGCTCTGCCCATAACAAACTCTAAACAAGAGCTATCCTGATGGTTTGAACTCAATGGGATCTGATTAGAAATTCTGTTATAGTGTCCAGTCTCCAGAGTGTCGACCATGGCCTGATGGAGATGTTTAACTTCATCGCTGAGACGCTCGGATGAGCTAGTCCACATGCATGGACAGCAGTTTCCATCTGCACTAGGAATCAAAAGGTCTATCGGAAATGGGCAACTGGCCGAAATTTGCTGGAAACTTGATATGTCCACACCAGCACACATTTGTTCAGCCAGCTTGATGCAGAGGTGATCTGTTGTTGGGTTGTTTGCAGACTGAACGCAGAAGCGTCCAGATCAACGGCCACAGGAGGCATGTGAATCTCTTGTTAAACTTGATGATGGAGGAATAATGCAACTCCGTATGCTACAGGCAGATCAGACTTGATCCGGTGCTGGCGGCTGCTGCATCTCCCTGTAATAAGCAACGACGGCTTTGCGATCGCAGACACGCCTTCGAAGGTTGTGCTGTTTAATTTGCTGCAACTGCAGTTCTACATGGTTTTTGTACAGGGGATGGATGAACAAATTAAATGCATGCATTGTTATTTCCAGAGCTCGCACGCGAGAAGGACAGACGACATCTCGCCCATGCTTATGGATTTACAGATCAGCTTTTGGGGGGGGGGGGGGGGGGGGGGGTGTTCTTGGAGTCTCTGGACAGAACGTAATGGGACCACGCCATGCATGCAAAGGATTCTTTATTTCACATGGTAACATTGTAAGTACTGCATGGCGCGCAGCCTTGTTTATTTTAAGATTATGCATACATAAACAAAACTGAATCACCAATCACCATAGTGCGGTGGCTCGACATGCATGTCCTTCCCATGCACGTATAGCAAGCGGCTTGAGTGGACAGTCCACGCCCCCTCTAGAATTTCCGTGTTTTGGCCTAAAATCCGTCCAGCAAATAGGTCAACTCGAATCTTGTTGCTGAAACAAATTTTATTATTGCTGAAATAACTTTTTTTTGTTGTGGAACAATTTTTCAATTATTTTAGAAATCTAAAAAAAATATTTCATAATAAAAAAGTTATTCCATTTTATGCGAAAAATTGACTCCTAACAACCGCTTTTTTTTTTATGAAATCCTAACAACCGCTTGAGTGGCTGCCCACCGGTGTTCGACCACTCCTACTGACCTGACTGGGCTGGATTACATTGGAAATAGTAGGATGACCTTGCCAAAAGTGCAAATGGGCCGAAATTAGGCCATGTTGCCTTATATGGTCTCAAAAAGCAACACGATACGTGAAGGCTTCCCTGTAGGCCAAGGCCCATAATAGAAATCCAATCACAGCCCATTAATTTCATTTCGATTTTAGAATTTTATTATATCAGTATCGGAGTGGTAATTGAAATATTGCATAACTAAAGTATCACCCTTGTCTAAAATCCTAGCTAGGCACGTGATGTACCCGGCCTCCATGTATAGAGGGTGTTCGGATTCAAAATTGCTAATATCTAAAAGTGCTAAAACTTTAGCACTAACTTATCCAGTCTGGAGTGCTAGTAGAATGTGCTAAACATTAACAAAGATTTAAAAGTTTTAGTAAAAGCATAAATGCTAATAGGTAGCGCTCATCTTTATCTCATCCAAACATACGAAGCTCTGTACAGCTGCTAGCAATAGCAATGCTTGGTCGATCATCTCATGAAGACGGCGTGCGCGGCGGATCTTAATTAATTAGCTGACCTCGCATTGCCTGCGAGCGCGCGACTACCGATTAGGTCAGGGCATGCGCATGAATGCATGATTGCAGTTTATTGATGCATGGCTGGTAGATCAAAGATATACAGGACAACATTCGATAGTGCTAATAATATTTCTGTGACGTGGACGCACGATGATATGTTGAAATCAAATAATGACACTCATGAGGGTGTGTTTAGTTCTTTTGGTGTAAAGTTTTTGAAGTATACATACACACATTTGAAGTACTAAAAATAGACTAATAATAAAACAAATTCCGGCTGTAAACTGTGAGACGAATTTATTAAGCCTAATTAATTTGTCATTAGTAAATATTTAGTGTAGCACCACATTGTCAAATCATGGCGCAATTAGCCTAAAAAAATTTGTCTCGCAATTTACACGCGAACTGTGCAATTTGTTTTTTTTCTTTTATCCTCATTTAGTACTCACTGCATGTGTCTAGGGATGCAAGTCACATCTTTGTTGGATCATTAGATCGACTCAAAACTTGATAAAATGAACTAGAATGACATGCTATATAATTAGTTTGGGAAAGAAAATGAACTAAAATAAAAAACCCAAAAATACTAATGGATACCCACTTGCATCCCTACATGTGTCCCAATATTCGATGTGATGTTTTTTGCTAAAAAATTTCGAGATATAAACTAGGCACGTTGTTTCTATAAAAAATAGTTTGATCTATTACTCCCACGACTATATAATAATAATAATAATAATAATAATAATAATAATAATAATAATAATAATAATAATAATGGGCGCTGCACCTCCACCCTGTAATGAGTTTGAAGTCGTGGGAGTAAATTAAAGAAAAATAGTTTAGGGATTATTGGTCACATATACTAGATCGAGGGGCGCAACTTGTTTCTATTCCAATGTCATATGTCTTTTATTTACAGATATTGGTAGTTAAAGTTACAAGATCACGTCCATGTCTGAAGTTGTTTATAGTATTGGAAAGAGTAATTTCTTGGTAGGTACATAAAAGTATATATTATTGCTAAATTAATAATAGAGAACAATGGTAAGCGGCGGATGACAAGTGACAAGCAAAGAGGTGCCGCTTCGTCTTTTGGGATGCTTTTGTTGCCCGTCTTCGTTTACGAGGCTCCAAGGTTCGGCGCCGTCGTATTGTGTGATCGTGTCCCCTACATTGCTTAGTTCTGAAACAAACTAAAACACCAGATGAGCTCATGAGCACAGGAACAAATGATCAACTAACAGGGACGTCCTGAGCCCGACCGTCGTTTTGGCGACTTCCTCTCTCCCTACCTACCAACAGCGTATAACGCGCGCACTGCTTCGAATCTTTGATTCCATGGACGCGCGCGCGTGCGCATGCACTGACGTGCCTCTATATACAGGACGCTCTGGTACATCCGATCCGGCCAACCTCGCTCCAAACTCATCTCGCAACGACGACGAGAGAGGCCGGGGACGGAGCAGACGCATGGACATGGATCCCGTGCTCCGCCCCGCTCTTGCAGTCGCGGCCTTCGCCTCGGGCGCGATCGTCGGCGCCTCGTCGTCCACGCCGCCGGCGGGCGATGGCGGCGCCACGACGACGACGATGATGTCTTTGGCGGCCATGTTTTTCGTGGCCATCCTGGTCATCCAGCTGAGGGTGGCCGGGATCGCCCACTTCTAGTTTCCGGGGCGGGCGCCGCTGCTTCTCCGATCCAGACGGAGGCAGGGCGGCCGGCGCAACTGGTAAGGTACTCTCAGGAGAGCGCGGAGTGTGCCATGGTCGCCGCTAGCTGCACTGCAAGAGAGTACCCGTGTTGCGCCATCGCCACCAGCCCTTTCTGTGGGCGGATCCAGGCGCGCGCGCGTGTACATACGCACCTGCATGTGCAGTAATATTAGTATTGTTTACCGGTGTAAATTGGTGATCCTTAGATGCATCTCTAATCATCTTTAGTTCAAATATTTATACTAATTCTTCAAAATGAGATTTTATTTTGATGAAATAGTACAAAATTTTGAACTAAAGAGGGTTGAAGGTACATCTAAGGGGTCATCAATTTGCACTTATAGTATTGCTAGCTCCGTATAATGTGAGTGATCTCCGAACTTATTATCTGCCTTGTTATATGCTGTAATCTGGAGTACGTACATGTCTTGTGTGAGGATATGATGCTTGAATTATATGTTTGTTCTATGTATATTCCAAAGTATCTGCAATTTCGATGTTGTGTAATCACTATACATATTCTCTGTGAGTCAAATTGCAGGTGGGGCGGGCTCGTATAAGAACCCGCCCCGCCTGCAACCTGATGTCCACTCGTACAAACTACTTGGGAGCGAGTTCCTCGATGGAACAGAGTCCTACTCGAGCACTCCATTGTAGATGGGAACGGGAGTCGAGCAGGGCCTAGACTCTCGCTCGGTGTTCTTCTCCGGTCCGGCAAATTGGATCTCGCCGAGATCTTCGATGAGTTCATCGATGATGCGGCCGAAGCATATGCCTCCGGCCCCTCCGTGGTCGCGTGGTGGATGTTACCACTGATGATGCGGAGTTAGGAGCCGAAGATGAAGATCATGTCATGCCTTCCTCAAGCGTGATGATAAAGTTGAACGCTGCCATCAAGTTCTCCACGTGATCTTCGATGAACATCCCCACCCGTGGTTCGGGTCCTCTGAGTGCATCTGTGCACACGACAAATTGCAGCCGTTGGATGACACACCAGATGCATCAACTATATGCATCTCGTTTGGACTGCAGGTTGATTTGAAAAATAAAGACTAAAGTAAAATTGGACAGGATGAAAAAAAAGGTGGATTTCTTAATGAAATATTACTCAGGCATGTTCGTGAAAAAAAGGTGGATTTTTGTAATAGGAATACGTGACGGGTGGCGGGGAATGAAAAGCGCTAGAAGCGCGCAACCCAGTCGGTATGCATGCATGCGAGGGTTATTCTATTTTGAAGTACACACTTTAAAATTCTATAACTTTTGAATGGAACGTCCGTTTAAAATTCTGTTTATACCTTTGTGCTCTACACGAAAATACGAACATACCTCACCTGCATATACTTTGGTTTCTTTAATCTTAGTAACAACTTATGTGTAATAGTAATAGTATGATTAGATATTACTAAAGAAGTTGCTATCATGTATATATTAAAGTTGCTACATGGGTGCTGAGCATCATTTTGGGTGCTTCTGCAGCAAGAGCGACAACTTGGGTGCTTAGTAACACAACAGCAGAATCAAATTGGGTGCTCAGCAACACAATAATAGTAGCATGTTTCAGCATCAACAGCAGCAGTAGCAACAACTTAGATACTTTAGCATCAACAACAGCAATTTGGATGCTCAACAATACAGCAGCAACAACAATTTGGGTGCTTCAGCAGCAACATTAAAAATATTCCTAAAAATATGTATTATACACCTTGTTTTGAAGATATTCTCTGTCGGTGTTTTACCGGCAAGCTCTCCGAGGAAATTGATTGTAGGCAGAGACTCGCCGAGATTAGAACGTGATGGTGCAAGAAACATAAAGATTTAGACAGGTTCAGGCCGCCGGAGCGTAATACCTTACGTCCTGCTTCGGGTCTGGCATTCTCATAAAATAATAATACGCAAATAGTATTGAAAATAAACACTCCGTTTGGCCCTGTTTGGAGAAATAGCCAAGAGTTATTTTGAGGGCTAAAGTTTAGCTCAAAAAAATAGCCCTTCAATGAAATAGCCCTTGAGGTGTTTGGATCCAAGCTCATAAAGTAATTTTTCAATTTGGGCTGCTACTTTTCAAAAGAGAGAGTGAGAGAATCAATGTGTCCCACGCGAAATAGCCCCAAATAGCACCCCTTGGTGGGGATATTTTTTTGGTAGGCTTGCAAATAGCACAAAAATAGCCCTCCTGTTTGGCTCGGCTATTTAGGGCTATTTTGGGGGCTAAAAATTAACTCATGTTCCTCTTTCTTAAATGACACAGAGGTGCTCCCGCAATTTTTCAAAGAAAATCAAACCATGGATCTAAACAGGTGGGTGGGCCGCGCGGTCGTGCTGATCTCTGCGATCCTTTCTTTTCGAGGAAAAAGTCATTTCTGCCTCCCTCAACTTTGGACCGAATCCGATTTTCCTCCATAGACCACAAAACCGGTTATTTAGACTCCTCGAGCTTCCGAAACCGTTCGTGCGACCTCCTTTGAGCGGTTTCAGGGTGACGTGGCAGCGGTTTTCTCTTTTTCTTTTATATTTATTTTGATTGAATCTTTGAAAAATCATATTAAATCACAAAAAAAATCATAAAATAGAAAATCCAATTTTATTAGACTCCACATGAGTAGATCTACGCACTGAACATATTATACATTATACTTTAGTATAATTTTTTTGTTGTAATTATATATATACTTTTCTATAATTAATTTATAGATACAGTTTCCGTTTCCTAATTATGGTAAAAATTTTATGGTGGGTTAATCATTATATAGTGGAGCTGTAGTAAAAATGTTATAATTATGGGATCATGTATGACTGAGATATAGATTTATCTATATAAACTTAGATAAATTTAGATGAATATATAGATAAACTTAGATAAATCTATATCTCAGTCATACATGATCCTATAATTATAAAACTTTTACTACAGCTCCACCATATAATGATTAGCACACCATAAAAAATTTACCATAATTAGACAATAGAAACTGTATCTATAAATTAATTACAGAAAAGTATATATATAAAATTACAGCAAAAAAAATTTATACTAAAGTATACTATATAATATGTTCACTGCATAGATCTACTCATGTGGAGTCCAACAAAATTAGATTTTCTATTTTATGATTTTTTTATAATTTAATATGATTTTTCAAATATTTAGTCAAAATAAATATAAAAGAAAAGAAGAAAACCGCTGCCACATCACCCTGAAACCGCTCAAAGGAGGTCGCGCGAACGGTTTCGGAAGTTCGAGGAGTCTAAATAATCGGTTTTGTGGTCTAGGGAGGAAAAATGGATTCGGTCCAAAATTGAGGAGACGTAAATGACTTTTTCCTTTTTTCGATGGGTTAGGCCGGAAAGGCACATGAAGAGATTGTCTGGCCCAAGCCCAATCTGGCCCAGGCCCAGTCAAATTACTAGAGAAGTATTGAGTTAGAGAGCGGTTGTCTGCATCCTGGAGAGACACACTGTCGAACACATGGCGCGCGCGCTCCTCCGCCGCGCCTGCGCACTCTCCGCCGCCGCTGCGCCGCCCAGACTTGCCAGCGCCTTGGCTTCCACCTCCACAGTAGCGCCGCTGCGCTCACCCCTCGACGACCGCCTCCACCGCCTCCTCCGCTCCGAGATCACCTACCTCGCAGAGCGCCGCCCTCCCTACCCGGTAATTTCCTCACCTTCCTCTTCCCTTCCCCTTCCCCTTACCCGCGCACGATTCCCGTCTCGCGTTCGCAGCAAGGACTGACCCCCCCCCCCCCCCCCCGGATTCCTCATCTCCGTGCAGCCGCCGAGGAGCTTCAAGTCGTTCGCCGTGGAGGACCGTCCCGGGGAGCAGTGGGTGCGCCTCCGCTCCCGCGCGGGAGCCGATGAGGAGGTCGAGGTCGAGGCCACCATGTTCGACGGCGCCGCGGAGCCGCTCCCCGAGGACGCGCCCCTCTTCCGCCGCGTGGAGTCCCTCGAGCGCGGCCCGCGCCTCCACCTCAGCCTCATCGTCGAGGTCACCCGGGGCGACCGCGTCCTCGGCTTCATCTGCTCCGCCTGGCCCGACGAGCTCGCCGTCCGCCACGTGCTCGCCCTCAGGGCTGGCAGTGGCGGCGCCAGTAGCGATGGCGCTCGTGGTGGTGGTGGTCGCAGTTTCGTGTATGGAAAATTAGAAATTTAGGATTACTGATTTACTGTACACTGCAGTTTAATTTCGAGTTCTCTGTTTCCTGAGGTTTGTGTGGTTTGATTCGCAGGAAGCTGGGTGCTGGGGATAGGGAAGCAGTGACGAAGTTCTTGAAGGAGAGGGAGGTGGACGAGGAGCTCGCTGAATTCTTGCATGGTTACATGGCGAACAAAGAGAAGATGGAGCTTCTCCGGTGGTTGAAGACCGTAGAATCATTCCTTGACAAGTAGGATAAGAACACAGACATAACAGGTAATATGGGTGATACGTATGGATATATCCTTGATTCTAGGAAAATTTTAGTATAATGAGCCCAAGTAAAAATGTGTTCAAGCTCGAGGGCTCCATTGCTGGAACAGAAGTATAATTACCTAACCGATTACATCTAAGCCCTAAACACCTATTGAGGGTGAGGGGGAAACAATAGTCCATCGACAAGCTATGAAATTTCAAAATTCAGTATTGTGGGCATTGACGGTACGGTTTCTAGTAGTTAAGATGGGGAGATGGTGAAGAACAATCTATTTAGCAGTCATCAGAATGCTGATATTTTTTTGCTGATATTTGTAGACCTGTTTCATTACTTGTATGAGGAATTGATACAACTACACATATGTACCTGTTTTCTGTTTGGAATTGTTTACTATTCTATATCAACAACTTTGGTTGCTGCCCCTAAATCTCTGAACAATGGTTCCATTTGCAGGCACCCTGCTGTTTGAAGCACGATTTCCCCTAGGATGATCTCCTGCAGTCACTGTGCATTATCCTCCTTAATGCCGTGCTATATGTCTGTTTACTCATTTTGTTGCTGAAGAAGTTTTATTTTTTCACTTTTCATAGTAGCTCAGTGCTCATGGAGATCGATGGCCTGAATATCCTACCGTATTGTCATTTCCTTGTGATCAAGAATGTTGTCAATCGTGTATCCGTTGAAATATGTGCCGTTTGACTTTTTGCAACACCAAATCTGTTCATCTTGAATTTCCAAACGTTAGCTACGTCCGTGCTAGAATTATTCTGCTCTTCGGACTCCGATAGTACAATGTCAAGATTCAAGAAGGACCTGCAAGGCTGCCACCGTTGGACTAAAGGCTCAGATCGACCGCACATGAACTGATCCATCCATACCTCAATACCTCAATGCAGCACGTATGCAAGGAACCTGCCAGGTAGGTAGAGCCGTAGAGGGGGCAGGTGCTTATGACCTCACTGACGAGCGGGGCCCACCTGCAGATTCAACCTCCCCTCAACGGCTAGTTCCACCCCCCAACCGTTGGGGCAAGAACCAAACAAAACGTGAGGGAGCTCTCTCCCCAAATCACACCCACTTCTCTATCCGATCGCCAACTCCCACTGACGCTCCCCTCACCAGCTCACCTCTCGAGAGATCGCCAAGAAGCGGCGCCGGCGGCGAGCTCCACGGCCATGGGGTACAAATACACGCCGACGTACTACTCGGGCCTGCAGGACACCATCGCGTCCCTGTGCAAGTCCATCCTGCCCTCCTTCCGCGTGGGACGCCGCCTCACCGCCGACCAGGCCGCCGCGCGCCGCCACGCCGAGCAGCTCAAGTGGCAGCAGGAGTCCTTCCACCGCATCCTCCACCTCGCCGCGCTCCACCGCGAGGGAATCGTCCCAGCCTCCGACGTCGCCGCCTTCCGCGGCCCCATGCTCGCCGCGCTCGCCGCGCCGCCGCAGCACCCCGAGCAGCCCGCCGTGCTGCGCGACAAGCTCCTCTTCCTCCAGGAGCTCCTCTACGCCAAGTGCATCTCGGCCGCCGAGTACAACGCCTCCAAGGCGCCCCTCGTGCAGCGCCTCGCCGCGCTCGGCGTCGTCGTCGACTGCCCCGACGCGGAGGTCTCCGCCGAGGAGTGGTCGGAGATCGACCTCCGGGACCCACCTCCCCCCGCCCCCGCGGCGGCATCCGACAAGCCGAAGCACAAGGCCTTCATCACGCCATGGAAGAGCAGATCCAACAAGGAGCAGGACGCGAACAGCGCGTCAAGGCCGCCGCTGGCCCCGGTGGACCAGAATAACGCCAAGAACGCGTCGGTCCTCATGGCCGAGAGCTCGCCGTCGGAAGCCGCGCCCTCCGGGAAGGCCGAGAAGGGGAAGAGGAGGCATCTCGCAGCGATGTTCAACAGCGGCGGCAATGGCTGCGAGAACAAGGACCCCGCGGGGGAGGAGGGGATCGATGACAAGGAGACGGCGAAAGGCAAGAAGAAGAGCTCGTGGGGGTTCGATGGGCTCAAGAAATGGAAGAAAGCTGGTTGTAGCAATGGCGAGGCAGCAGCCACCGGTGAGCAGCCGGAGCGTGCTCTGCCGCGGCCATCGTACAGCGAGTGCCGGCTCGAGGCGAGCCCCATGGCTGCCTCTGGCCCGGATGCCAAGAGGGCCAAGACGAAGCTGCACTCGGCGACGGGTGATGAGTCCGCTTCCGAGTTGCTGCATGATAAGGTACTTTGAATTGGTCACTCTTCTCATCGTGATTTTGCAAGTTTCAAGTAGTAGAGCAATTGACAGTTTGTGTCTGGAATTACTGAAGGTTCTGGTGGAGAACACAAAGAAGGAGCTCTCAAGGATTCAGGCTGAGCTATCATCTACAAATCGGAACTTGAACTTCTCGTAAGTCATAAATCGTGCTCTGTTCTTGGTGATCTCTTTCTCTTGGTTGATGTGATCGAAGATGGTTCCTGTCTTTGTAGGGATCAGCAAATCGAGGCCATCTCTACAAAGCTTCCGGTGGACAAGTCTGACCTCAAGCCCTTCTTCCCAAAGTATAAACAAGACATCACTTGACCATCCACCATTCAGATCAGGCACCACATGCTTCTCGGCATTTCTAAGATGATGTTATTGGTTTTGCAGGGCATGGTGTGATCAGCATGGGGACGGTGTGATCACTGCAGCGAAGAAAGAATTCAAGGAGCATGTCGAAGAGATGGAGAAGCAGAGGGACATCACTGGCAATGAGGGCTGGGCTACCTTTGAGGACATCGACCTTGATGACAACTTTAACCCCAGGTCCTTCTCTCAGCATCAGCCAGACTCAGCGGTGAAGGGGAACAAAGACAATGAAAGCCTCACCAGCAGTTTCACAAACCCCTTCTACAACAAGAACCCGTTCTTGAACACAAACTACAACTGATTGTCAGACTAGTGAATGATGTTTGGGTCTCGCGTTGGGATGTATCGTTTCGTTTACATTATGGTTACCGCTTAGGTTCAATTGTTATATTGGACCAAGGTTGCTGTCAATGATGTAAGTTGTATGGCGGGAGCGTGTAGTTCCCTTTGATTAATCATTTACCCTTGATATCTATGAATGCACAGCCAATTTTTCTTTCCCAGTGATCATTAACCGACCATTTTTGTTGCGTCAGATGATAGACCCTAAGGTCTACATAGAGCTGATAGTTCATTTGGTTATCACAAGATAATCTGGTAGTATCCCTAGAATTTATTTACAGCAGGCAGTTCATTATTCTCCCAGACATGCAATGCAGTTCTAAAGGATGAAAAATAAAGGTTATATAGACATGTTACAGGGCAAGATTGGCACATGGTCAACTAATTGAGGTACCGCCGGCAATATCTTGATCTACAGAAGCAAGGGATCCTCTGGCCATCATCTTCTCGGTTAAAGTGGTAATCGTAAGTAATTTCCTCCCCTGGGTTTATGTCGCGTTCCGCAAAAAACATTACCTGGACATACCAATGATGCAGTCAATCTCTAGCCCATCACAGTTGGAACTTCTGAATTGTGAGAATCCTGTAGCTTGGAACTTCTAAAGTCCATATAGTTTTTAACAAATTTCATACTGTAGTTCGCCCTTTTTATTTCCCTTTTAGTGCTGCTGTAGGAGTGTAGGACATATTTCGCTTTCTTATGAGGCTCATGAATTGAATTGGACTAAAATTTACAATGTGGTAATATAAATTTTGTAAGGAAACAAATATATAGGCAGGAGTACCTTCTTCTCGTTCCTGACTGAGATTATTTTCGCAACGCAGTTTGGCTGATCCAACAAAGATTGAAAGAACAGAATTAATATAAAAGGGTATATTTGAAATAAGAAGCTGATTAGGGCCCCTAGAATATGGTGGGAGAAAAATCATGTTCCAATTGGGGTCTAAAGATATGTTCAAGCACATGTTACCTGGCACGAATGGTTGACGAATCTTGCAATCCCACCTTTACGGGTGGCATCAATAATATGCTCCCTGTCAATCTTAAAGAAATAACAGGCACTCTTATATTGTTGTCGTTTTCCAGACTGGTATTCGATCTCTCTTTTGTCAGCAACCCGCTGCCCAACAATTTCACCCACATACTCTACAACCTGAACTATTTTAGTGCAAAACTTCAAAATGAATTCACAAGCTAAATTCCTTTATCGGTGTATACAGAGAAAAAAGAGAACTGATGAATTACCATTGAGCCACGTGGAATAAATACTGATGTGTAGAGGCCAAGTCCATGTATGCCCGATTTGTACACTACCAAATGCTTCCAACCTTTTAACTGCTTGTAATGGATGTATTCCTTCTGAAATAAAAATAAAGACATGCATGGAACGCTTAGGGCTTTGTCCAAGAAGTTGATTCTACAATATGCTTCAACCTATGATGTCTCACTATAGCAATATAGAATATGTATAAGTATAACACTGTGCATTACAACGAAAGATAACTGAATGAAGATACCTGTCCTCTTCCGCACGGCTTCGAACCATTTATGTGTACCCAAGCATTTACCTGTTCTTGGGAAACATTGAACTCACCACTGTACTCTTCAGACTTCTTGTGGCTAGTACCAGGATAGTCCTCTCCCTCTCGACCTTTAAAACCCTGTTTTTTCAAATAATAAATATACTAATTTTGATTTCCAGGCAATAGAAAGTTTCAAAAAGTATTACCTCTGTACGTGCACATGTCCAGTTGCTGCTTCTAGAGCATTCCTTAGGATTAGCATGACTAGAATAATCATTAGCATGATCCATGCATCGCCCATAAAAGCCAACATTTTCATTGCGCTCACCTTCGGGCTCACTTTGCAGCAAACCCTGTTAAGATATCACAAGCAAATATGAACATGGAACATATAAGCTCCATGGATGTAATATTAACTGCAACCATTGAGTCACAGACTTTTTTCTTTTTTGGTGGTAAGCATGAAACTCAAGATCTGAGAAAACACAGAAGAGCCAGCTTTGATTTTACAACCAAATAAAGAAAAACAGAATGGAGAGGAAAATAAAATGCAACCTTGTTCTTACTATTGGAAAGCAGCACATGACTCATATCATCATAAACAATCAAGCAGCGTGGAAATTATCTACAATAAAGCCACATTGTTCCTTACATTGCTTTAAAAACATGATAAGAATTGGGCATCCTCTATGTCATCTCGGGTTTACATAATCAAAGTTTCAAACTATATCCTATGAGCATGCAGTAAGTAAATGTATTGAGAATTTAGAGGGCCAACTTTAGCCAAAAAAAGAATTTACTTTATGTGCAAGTATCATACCCTCTGATGTGCACACCAAGGATGAAAGAGCACCGAACAATTTACATCTCGGCACTTAATAAATGAGCCCCCAGTTCTGCCACATATTGAACATGCCTGACGGCAAAAAGGATTGCAGGGGTCAAGGTCAAGAAAAATGTTCATTTAGAATTATCAAATTTAGATTGTAATACTATTGGACAGCTTCATCACTAAACATCAGAGGAATTCCATGGTCAGGTGCAGAAAGATCACTCCATTAAATTATCATAAGAATATTCATGTATGGAACTCACAGTATTTTTCTTGGCAGGTGAAGCACCAGATACATCAAAAGCACTCATTGTGGCAGCATTTGGGCATTTCGTGCCAGGTGTCCATAGTCCACAGACCATGTGAACCCACTGCATTGTTCGTGGTCCAAGCAAACTAGAATTGTGATTAATAGAGGTCCAGGAATTGCTGGTAATGTTCTCCATATTCACAATGCTATCCCCATGTGCACTGCCTACTGGATTTCGCAAACCTATTGCAGACAAAATGTTCAAATCTTGTTGATTCGGAAGCACGAAATAGATTATGCTCAACACCTTCCCCATGTAAGTACTTACTTGTACACTCGCTGCTTGCATTTCCTAATGAATCAACATATTTTTCTGACCTCGCTATAGTCGTCAAACCTTTTAGCAAACTTTTCAGAATGTTCTTGGTTTTCAGTGCCCTTGTCATAGCTCCACCTCCATAACCACATAACACACAGGCCTGAAAACAGAGGCAATAAGAGACTGGTCGGCAAGACAAACTTTTTTGAAACGATTAATCTCTACATGATAGATTTAAGAAAAAAAACTAGGCTGTATCATGATCAAATATTTTTCTTCAAGGCAAGACAGCACATTATCAGCAGTCTACCACTAGTCTAGAAGATAATAGTAAAGTGGGTCCAGGCGTCCAGGGTTCAGATCAGTAAGGCATGGATGCACTTAAAGTCTTAACAGAACCAAAGTTAATATAAAATAAACTTTGGTAACGGAGTAGCAAATAGGATGCGCAAACTTAAAAAAGAAATATAACTGGATCCATGTATGTAGCTCTATTTCCTGAAATCAACTGAGGATCAAGCAAATTGGAGGCTTAATGATATATATTACAAAGAAACTTGCCACTTTTGTAAAGTAAAAAAAGCTAGAAATATTCATTTGCTACTGGTGAAAGAATTGACTAGTTTCTTAACCTATTCTTCTAGATATCATGTTCCGAATTCCAGTGTTGAAATTTTATCGTCTAGAATCACCATATCTAGGTCCACTTGCAGAAAGAACCATCAAACTCTTTTTGTATTTAAGCAGCCTGCTAAACTCATAAAGCATGTGCATTTCTCTTAACCAGTTAAATCATTGGCCAGTGGCCACATGGCATCTCTTCCTTAAACAACTAAATCATAGGCTACATGGTTTATTGCCAAAGGACAGTAAGAATGGAAACTATAGTTTTACCATGGTAGCAAAGAAATCAACATCTTAATTAATGATGAGAAGATGAACTGGCAAAGCCACTCTTGTAGTTTGCATATGACATGTTACACTAAGTAAATTCTCCATAAGGATGCATGTACTTAAAAGAAATTACTTTCTGTTTCTGAAAATGAATTTGCTTACTGTGTTCAGGGTATTAGTCTTGCAGGGTCTACAGAACCATTGACCTCTAGGAACTTTTAGAACACCATAGCAAGCTTGGTGCACCTACATGAAATACAGATCTCTATAAATATGCAGTAGTACTAGGGCACAGGTATGAAGTAATGTGAAATACTTTGATATAGCACTTTTTGGATGGGATACTTTGATATAGCACTTGCTGCACTGTATCAATTGATTGCAAGGCTCCAGGTCTAAGATTCCACAAACACAGCATGAAGCATCTGAGCTGAGCCTTCCACTGTGCCTGCACAAGACATTAAGTAAAACTTTATCAGATCAGTTGGAAATGAAATAAATATATATATATATAGAGTATTCTTCCAAGAATATATCCTTGGTAAATAAATGTACAAGATGCATCATGCATGTACTGGAGTCACAACCTCCTAACATTCACTTCATGGGTTAGCACAGCATTGTCTTTGTCACTGCCAGAATAGCATGCTGATCTGTTTGCAAATTTAGTATGCCTCTTAATCCTAGCAAAGGATACACTTGCTCTTCGATTCTTAGTCCCTGTATATGGTTGAAATACAATGTCAGTAACCAAAAAACTGCAGTTTACTAGTACATCCTGATACATTTTTCATGTACAAAAGACAATTGTTGCTTGTGTTAATAGTTATACATAAACTGGGTATGTAGAAACTTGGGAAAACAAAGGAGCCGCAGCAATGTGGCGCAGGATCCATTCATGGCTGTGCCATTCTGTTTTTTTAAGGGTTTTTTCCCATTTTCCTATGTCAAATAAAATATACTCAAATTGTATATCATATGGCAAAATACATGTTATGGCAAGTGGAGCCGGTCTAGGGCCCACGCAGTACTGTAGCGCGTGAACAGCACCGCGTGAACAGTGCCATTAATAAGGATTAGTTGGGTTTGTTAGGAAAGAGATAAGTTAGATTGATTCCGTTAGGATATTGCTTGGGGGTCAAGTCTGTCGTCTCTATAAAAGGGACTATGATGTATCAGTTAGAGGCAAGCAAGAAGAACCCTAAAAGTAGTCAGAGCCTCCAGAGGGAGGGCGACGAATATGTTCTTTGTGCTATCCCTAGATCTACCACAACATTTGGTATTCAGAGCCAATTTCTTCCCCTGCACGCACAACTCCCACCCAAAATCCCTCCCAATTCTCACCCTCCATTCAGTCCAGCCACCATGTCCAGCCCCTGCAGCAGCGATTCACCCATGGCAGCCACCATGAGAGTCCCCAATCTCCGCATCCCGGCCTTTGATGGGAGTACCGACCCCTTGCAATGGCTGCACCACTGCAACCAGTGCTTCGATGCATGGGGGACAATAGAAGAGGAGAAGGTATGGATTGCTTCTTTCAAATTGAAGGGCAGCACATATCAGTGGTACTGCTGGGTGGAGAGGAACATTGGTGTTCCTTCGTGGGCAGGATTTGTTGCCGCCATCAGCCGCAAGTTTGCACCGGCCGCCGAACCAGCGCGGCCTGCGACTGCATCTTCCATCGTCGCCGAGATCTTCGCCAAGCTCGACTCCATGTGCACATCCTCTCCGGCAACCACTGCGGCCACAACGACAAGGGTGCCTGCCCTTGCATCACCCCCGACATCGACGCCTACTCCACCGCCGCAAGCGACGCTAGCGGCTCCGCCGCCTCCTTCTACTCCACCGCCGCAAGCGACGCCAGCGGCTCCGCCGGCGCCTTTCCCTCCGCCGGCGCCTTCCCATCCGCCGCAGCCGCCGGTGCCTCTGCCATCCACGCCGCACGCCGTGCCTCGCGGGGTCATGGCACCCACACCTGCGCCACGCTCGACCTCGCCTCCGAGTTACGCCGCGCCATGCGTGGATTCGTCTTCGTCGACCCCTGCACCCCGGACGTTGTTACCGCCGTCGCCCGCTGCTCCACCGGTGACGCCAAGAGCTCTGCCGGCGTCTCCGACGCTGCAGCCACCGGCGACACCAGTAACGTCGGCCGCCGCCGTCGATCCGCTTGTGGGAGGGAACCAGCAGCCCCTTCCCGTCATGGATCCGTCGCCGCCAGTCTGTCGCCGCCTGTTGCCGCCTTCCTCGGCGGCCCAGATCCTCGTCGGCGGCGTCCCCGGCCGTCGCGGATATGGCTGCCCCGTCCGCCGCGGCGTCCATCCCCCATCACGGTGGATCCGTCCCCGCCCGTCGCGCCCCCGTCTGCGGCTGTATGCGCCTATCCGCGCTCGTCGCGCGGCGCCCGTCCACGCACCTCCATCCGTGGCCGCCCGCGCGTCGTTCGCGCACCTCCGTCCGCGGCCGCCAGCACGCCATCCGCGCGCACCTCCACCCGTCTGCGGCCGCCCGCGCGTCTGTGCGCGCCTGCACTCGTCCGCGGCCGTTCGTCCACCTGCTACCGCCCATTGGAGGTTCTCCAGCACCACGAGCGGCCTCGGCTTTGGCGTCTCCGTCGCCTGCCGTGGCCCCGGCGACCCAGTCCGCACCAGCGCCTGCGGTCGTGCCCACTGCGGCAAGCGCGGCCCTGTCTTCAGCTTCGGCGGGCGCGCCTCCTCGTTGTTTGCTGTGGCGCCTCACCTGCTCCCTTCGTCGCCCGCATCGGCATCGACGGCGACCTCCTACCGCATCTACGGCAAGGCCGATGACTTTGCCATCAGCGTTCGCAAAGGCGTCCTCTGCTTCCTGGACACCTTGGTGATGTCTGGGGCCGATGAAGCGCTCGAGCACATGCTGGTGAACGTCCTGAAGAAGAACATGGGCCACAGGTGGCCTGCACAGCAACCTTGACATCATCTTCGCCGTGGCACCCCCTCTGCTTCTCTGCTGCAACTACCACCACAGCTCGAGGACGAGCTGTCTTGGAAGGGTGGAGTAGTGTTATGGCAAGTGGAGCCGGTCTAGGGCCCACGCAGTACTGTAGCGCGTGAACAGCACCGCGTGAACAGTGCCATTAATAAGGATTAGTTGGGTTTGTTAGGAAAGAGATAAGTTAGATTGATTCCGTTAGGATATTGCTTGGGGGTAGTCTGTCGTCTCTATAAAAGGGACTATGATGTATCAATTAGAGGCAAGCAAGAAGAACCCTAAAAGTAGTCAGAGCCTCCAGAGGGAGGGCGACGAATAGGTTCTTTGTGCTATCCCTAGATCTACCACAACAATACAACTAAATCATTTTCTCAAAAATTGGCTTCAAAGACTAAAAGGTGCTAACTACAGGGCATCTAGACAAACATCATAGATCTCATGGAGCATAATCAATTTCAGTGCTATAGAGCCAAACATACTACGGCACTCTCCTCGTACCATTACTTATTAATGATGTTATTAACAGAAGATTTGTTTCCACATCTGTTAGACCAAGAGGATCATCTTCTCCTGTTCTCCAAGAACTGAAATGAGAGGCCTTTTCATATTTCTAGTTCTCTAAAGGAAAATCACTGCAAGCTATATGTTCAAAGTAGCTAAAATTAAAGTTCTTGAACTATACCACTAGATGGTCTTTTGCAGTGATCCACAAAATGAGACCTCAAACCATTAGATGAATACCTACCCCTTTTGGAACCCTGCATTTCATATTCAGCTTGTGGGCCACAATCTTCATTATCAACGGAGTACTTATCTACAGAACAATCTGAGCTGTTCACAGAACAATCTGAGCCCCTTTCCTCATACAAGTGGGTGCTTTCTGTCTTACAGAGTTTAACAGAATGACATTTCTTAGCCTTTTTAAGAACCAGACTGAGTGAAACAATCTTGGGAGATTTTCGGTTATCGTTTGCTATCCCTGTGGCAATTAAGCTAGGATCAATTCCAGCACTCCCACTGCAAGTATCTTCACTGTCAGGTTCGTTGACAATGCAATTCAGAGATACATATTTAGGAAGTTTGCGGATAAATACTCGACTCCCTTCCTGGTGATGTTTTGTTCTATCCAGAGCGGTCATATCCTCTACATTCTTTCTTCTATCAAAGGAATCTGATCCACCAAAACAACTGCCCTTGGTATCTGGTTGCTCATTATCACCTTTGAAAACCTTGTTCTGGTTATGAAGCCGTTTAATAGGCTTATTCAGTCGCATTGTATCTTTTCGCTTGGTTCTCAGCACCTTGCAAGAAAATGAGTCAACCTCATTTTGTGGTTGGCAACACCCCTTTTGGGATGACTGAGAACTAGTCCTAATACAATCATCTGATTCGGAATTTTTAACAGATAACCTCAATGTTCTAATTTTTTTGGGGGGTCCAAAACAAGGTTCCTCATTGTCCTCCTCCAGTCTACTTCCCTCAGAAATCTGATTACTCTTGCGCTTCACTCGAGACGGACCCAACTGAGATCTGGTAAAACTATTTATGGCTTCTTCACATCCTGTGCTACTGGTAGGCACATAGCTGGATGCGGAACATTTCTCAATTCTTGATCCTTCATCACATAGATTTTTACATTTCCTATGTTTAGCAGTAGACAATACATTGTTAACTTCAGGTGACATCTGAAACTTTGTAACCACAACGCTGGAAGAGCCAGAAGAGAACCCGAACTTTGGTTGTCCTTTGGATACTACAGAATTTGTATAAGCGCCCTTTTTCTCTGTTAGGGCTTTGGACAAACTGTCATCAGCCACTGAAGCTTCGGATACATTCTTCAGTCTCTCCGTTATAGCAATAGAAGGTTGGTTCATTACTTTATCAGATACATGTTTACAATAAGAAGCTTGAGACAAGTTTGTTCCAGCAATTCTATTGCTTAAGCATTGGCATGTTAACTTCTCATTCTCTTCTAATGTGCAGCATCTGGTAGGCATTTGCAGCTGGTGTTTGCCTTTAGGTGCATTATGACCAATTTGATCAATTCTAACATCACAGTGTTTTGTAAAGCCACAACCAGACAAACAGTTTGGGACTACAGAATAGCAGCATCTTCCATTGTAACAAGGACCTTGTTCTTTTGTGTTAAGTGCATCAAACAGAGTGTGTTTTGTCAAGCTATCTGCTGCATGTCCCATAGAACTGCAATAAATAGAAGTACAATGTAAGGAAGCATGCAGATAGGTACAAAAGCACATTTATTAAGTCTGAAATGTGATGCAAGGCGAGTAGGGTAAAAGAATGAAGTACAGTGAATTAGAACCATTTTTTTCTTGAATGCGCATCATTGCATTAAGAAGAAAATTTACATAGAGTACAGCACTTGCGTGCCCTCATCAAGAAATGCAAGTATTAGGAGAATAATAGTCCCCTGATCCGAAATATAAGTCCATTAGAACATCGAGACAGCAATTTATATGGAAAGAGTTGTCTATTATGAAACCATTTTTAGTGATGAGTCTCATAGCATCAATTTCATGTTAGTTATTCCTTCTTTTATCTTTTTCTTTTGTGTGTGTGTGTGTGTGTGTTTTGGGGTGGGTTATGGATGTATAGACACCCTGGATAGACCCTAACTGCAAAGGGTTGTGGTATCTTAGTCTGGCACAGATGTAAAGTAATATGTCCTTGCACCCATTGAAAGTGCAGGAAGGATCACAGCTCAGAAATAATGCAATTATGTTTGTCAGACCCCTGAACTGTAAGGTGACTCTAAAGCCCTGAACTACTCTCTTTTCAAATTATACAGTATGCAAGCTGGTAGATCAATTAGCCAGAATAAGGAAGGAATGAATGTGATGACATAATCATTATCGTGCATCTTGGTAACAATCATGGTGCTAAAACATTGATCAATGTATAATGTGATGGCAATAGCCAGCCAGAATAGCAAGGAGAAAAGGATCAAATAATTTTTTTCTCGAACACGCAGGAGAGCTGCGTATCTTTGTATTAAGAAGAAGAAATTATTCCAATCACAAAACTCCAAGCACCACCTTGGACCAGAATGGTGCTGGAGAAACAGTATCTACTACTACCTAAAAAGAATGAAGTGCCAAATGTGTCTGCCTGTGTCTGCCGCGTGATAACCGCGCGCACCCCACGTGCCTTGCCCCACTCGCGCAACTCGCGAGCAGTTTCACGTCGCCGTCCCTGCCCGCTCGGTCACTGGTCTCCGTCCCGGCGTGCACTCGGATCCGTCTGCGCCGTCCGCGTCGCCGCTCGTCCGCGCCAAGGTCCGGCTGCCGCCGCCGCTCCGTCCCTCGACGTCGCGCCGTCCGCGTCGCCGCTCCGTCCCTCGACGTCGCGCCGTCCGCGTCGCCGCTCCGTCCCTCGACGTCGCGCCGTCCCGGCAGACGCGCCGTCGTCCAATCCGCTGCCGCTCCGTCCCTGGGCGTCCGTCCGCGTCGCCGCTCGGTCCCGGCCGACGCGCCGTCGTCCAATCCGCTGCCGATCCGTCCCTGGACGTCGCGCCGGACGCGTCGTCCACGTTGCCGCTCGGCCGCGCCCGCCACGGAGGACGGCATGCAGGGCGGCGCGGCCTCGGTGGATGGTGCATAGGGTGGGCCCAGAGGAGGGTACACTGGGCGGCAACGCCCCACTCGGCTGCGGTCTCACCCAGGTGGAGACAGCACCATGACATCCCGGAGGAGAACTGTTGTGTGGTGCCATGGGAAATTGGTTCTCTAAATGAGGTTTGCTGAAGACGCTTGCCATTTCGTCGGTAATGAGATGTAAGTAAGCTGCAGTTTACTCTCCTGAGTTTATTCCATCCTTGTGCCCTGCTCCCCGCATGCTCACCATGTGTTTGATGAAAAGCCGGTAAGGATACCCGACCATATTATTATGATAATATTTGCTGTTTTCGAGCAGATTCAGTATTTTATTGTCAACGGAGTAACTCTGAACTTTTATGTCTGTGCCACACTTGGTCTGCTATAGACATATTACAAATACAAGTTCGCATCAGTCAATTCAACACGAGCTCTACATTTGTTTCTTCGCTAGGAGTGCATAGTTGCTTGTTATGCTTGCTTGAATCAAATTTTGAGATGCAGATTAGTCTAGCATTGTCCAGGATTGGAGGCATTTAGTTTAGGAATGGGTGCACAGGCCACCTAGCTTTCGTGAGTACATACAACACTAGCCTCTTTAGATTTAGTATTTTCTTATGGTGTGAGGTATTGGCAATGCTCGAGGAAGTATTGGCAGGAATCGGGATGACTCAATGAGATTGGCTTTTGATTTTGTTTTGTTCATGTAGCTTGCAAACCATCACTATTTCCTGAAACTGAAATGCTTCCACTCCTTAAGAACATATGTGGTGCCAAACTAAAGCTTTGTGAGGTTATGCAGGGTGACATGCAGAACAATAAATCATATTCGAAGAAACAGCTCCGGACCATGCAATTTTAATAGAATCAGTTTATTACTATATATGCATAATTTTAGAGTTGCCGTGAAATTTATCACTACCTTGTTCGCTGCAAGAGTTCCCTTAAGGAAAATAGTAGTCTAATGTAAGTTGGTGCAGTGCTATTCATCAGCTCATGTGCTTATTTCTTCATTAGGGAAAACCTTTCGTGCTTGATCCTTTGTCTGCCATGGATGATGGTTGAAGAAATGTTGAGTTTTCAGAACAGAAATTTATGATTCTAGATCATGAATTTCATTCTTCAACACCATTGATCGATATTGTTCTTTTTTCCATTGTGAACCATGAATATGGATGCCATGGCTAAGCGCTGTGCTTTTTTTCAACCTGAAATTCTGGGAACCTGATTGGAGGAATTTTTTTTTTTTAGAAACAGGTCACCCCTGCAACCAATGCATTGTCTGATGAAGACGTCAAGGCTCTCACCAATAGCTCGCAAGATGGTGGGTTGAAGTTTTTGAGGAAAGGACTCTACAACCTTCAACGACGTAAGTCAAATATTGAGGCAAAATAAACTATGGCTAAATAGTTTTTCCCTTTTTCGTTTTACTGATATATTTTGATATCATTGCACGTATGATGGTGTTATTTCTGCAGATGCATGCTTAAATAGTCTCACATGGAGTTCCTCGTATTATTGAATGCAATCAACTATAACAGTTCTTCTGTCCTTTGCCTCCCACATATATGTATATCCACTTCATCTTTTCTGAATGTTTGTGTTTAGTAGCATTCCTTTTTGGAGTATGTATTTACCCAAGATTTGTACATGAACCTAAACTTTTGGCCCCAGGTTGAGCTACAAGAATGCCTGGTTCACCACATAAATTTGAAGTATTGACATTTTGAGGTGCAATTCAATAGATCCTGAAGTCAATTGCCAGCACAGAATGTCAAGCAAGCAAACAGTAGTGCCAATGCAAAAAAACAAACCCGCTGCTCATGCAGTTATAGAAGCAACAAGTCTGCCTCAATGATATTTTTATATCGAGTCTTCAGTCTTTGGTGCTTCTCATGGTATCTTGTTTTTCTTTATTATGTTCTTTTTTAGATAGTGGCTTCACTGTATTATGCAAATAAAATCAATATTGTGTAACCTCATGTCAATCCACACATGGATTGATCGATATATTTTGTACATGATGGACGGATTTTTCTTTTGTTAAGCATGATCATTTGACTATTTGTTGATTAAAATGTCATTTATCTTTCAACATTAACTGTTTTGGTACTTGTCAAAAAGCGGTTTTGTTTGTGGTAGGAAGGGTGTAAGCTTGAGAGGTGACTCCTATGTAGAAAAAATCACCCGTAGCAATGCACGGGCATTTAACTAGTTAAAACAAGAAACTATTACAAGTAAAAGCAACTAAAGGATCTGACCACCAAAATAAATCAGTTACCTTCTGTAGTACAATCCATCAATGGGACATGCATAACAAGAAGACTGCAAGATGTGTTCTCGAGAACATAATGATGATCTTTGTGCAAATTTGGAGCAGGCACAAAGTTCATCTTGCCCTGAAGCAAAAAAGAAGTGTTGCAACGAATTAAGACATGGCAACAGTTCAACAATTGTCCATCATAGACACAACCTTCCTAGATCTAGAAACCAACCTTCAAGGGTAGGCTTACTGGCTAGAACTGGACCAAGATCACTAGAAAATGAAGTTCTGCACAAGTGACCAGGTATAAAACCAAGTTTGGAAACATCTTCCTGAATTTTGCAACAGCATGCACAAATTGATTTTCCCAGTGTTGACTTATCATTTTGGCAAGAGCTAGGTAGAAACTCCCTAGAAGAACAGCAAGACTTCCCATTCTCACAGTTAATTTTGGCATAAGCTCTCAAACTTCTATGTGTGCATAAGTCATCAACTCGCTCAAAAGTACCCTGGCCCCTGGGCTGCACAAAATTCTTGGATTATAGAATTTAGAAAAGCAATAAAGAAGAACAATTTTCATGGCTGTGCTTGTTGTTGTTTCTGCTATGTGCAAGAGCAAGATTCACTTACCATTTTATCATAGAAACAGGGAACCCCAATCTCACCATGTGAAACCTGACGGGATTTATTACCCCTGTGAGTGCAGCTCATGCAATTTGCAGAACATGAAACTCTTGTACAATTTTTCGAAATTCCAGCATTAGCTTGATTAGGCAGAAAATGTGAGGGGCAATCCCCATGAATCAAATGTTCCTGACTATTAGCATGGGATGCATCTTGAGGACTGTAAGCCCCTGAAAGAGAAGTGCTCTCTGATCTTCTATTCATATGAATAGTGGTTGGGGCCAACTTCGGATGATAATCATTAACCCTTGTGTCAATCTGTCTACTGGCAATTTTTGGATGATCAGAACCCCATGCAACATCAGGAGTCTTTGGATGATAATGCTCATTACTGTTGAGAATATCGTCAATGGGTTCGGGTGTACTATTCCTCTCAAGGTGTGAAAGAAATAATGAGATAAATGAATTCTTGGATGTATATGTATCATCTGTACGCTCACCACCTTCAGAATGTTTTGTTCCATTAGCAACTTCAAGTGGTTGCTTCTTATTCCCAGTACTAATGGATGCTTCATTATGTTCAGCTAGATTATTGTTGATCTTTGTTGCTTGCTTTGGATAAGGATCTGTACCACATGACCATGGCATTACGTGTAAGAAAAGCAGAAAATGCAGTCAAAAGGAAATGCACATATAATCATGAATTTAATCAGATGTTTCTGCTATGACGCTCTAAATCATACTCCCTCCGTCCCAAATTATTAGCCGGTTTTTGCTTTTCTAGGTGCATAGATTTTGCTATGCATCTAGACATATGTTATATCTAGGTGCATAGCAAAATATATGTATCTAGAAAAGCCAAAACGACTAATAATTTGGGATCGAGGGAGTATTAAAAATTTCATATTTATCAATAACCAATATTTGACAGTTTCTTATTGTGCCTTGTCATTTTGACAATTACAGGGTTTTGGGCTTTTGGCATGGTTAAGCATACACAAAACTAGAGATGCTAGATTGGTAATTATCATAGTCAACTTCTAATGTTCTACCTTCGAGTGGCAATGCACAAAGTAAATATGAAAGTAGAACAATATAAGAGGCAAACTCACTTTGATTTACCAATGCATGATGTGACTGAGGTTTCTGAAAATCAATTACTGCTGACTGTCCCAATGGAAATAGAGTGCTCATAGGTTGATGATAAGAAGATTGCCCAAGCTTTAATTCAGTGTTTGAAGGATTGTACAAATTGTCCTGCAATATTTTGTGGGGGAAATCAGGTCTGTACACCCTACTATCATGGTTCACAACTCTTGTCGAACGTTGTCCAGGATTACAAAAAGATGAATCTAAATTTTTCTCCAGAAGGATTCCATAATTATGCGCCAAGTGATTTCCATTGTAATGTCTTCCCCTGCTTGCTTCGAAGTATAGGCTTCCACTGGGTGTGCTAAGAGGGTTCAGGTTCAATGCATGAACTGTATGGTTTTTAGTGAGCCCTAAATTCATTATTGTGGAATTCTGTAGTAAAGCAGAGTTCTTTATTAAAGCTTCTTGCACATCAACACTCTTTCTGTAATTTGTTTCATCTGACCCATTCATTTGCTTGTCAACATTAGTGCATCGTCCACCCTCAATGTACAAATTACTGGAATAATCTGGGTTGTTTGTAGGTCCAGTGATTTTTCCATATCCACCTAATAACCCTACTTTTTCCATACCACTATTTCTAGAAGCAAGACTTTTCAACATGTATTCTTCTGGAGAACTTTTCATACATGCCCATTCTGGCCAATCCCACCTGGTGCTAGCAATAGATCCTCCCACCTAGATACATATGAAAGGGTAAAAGAAATATAACATTAGCTCTGCTTAATATTTGACAAAAGGCCCTTAGTTCTAGTAATATGTAACTTGGACCAGCTAAATTACAGCAGATGAAACCACAATTGGATTCTAATACTCACCCCTATGCAGAATTTAAACCACTGCGCGATAGTCATGCCATTCTCCACGTGGACTATTTCGCCAGCTTTTTCTGGAGTTCCTCCCGCATGCTGTAACAATCATATGGAAGTACATAGCTTCAATCATATTAGACATAAAGTGGATAACTGTTACAGGTAAAAAGAAAAAAAATAATGTGTGTTGAAATGTGGAATCAACAAAATAGTTAGGACGATCCTTAAGTACCTCGCAGAATTTAGCTACAGACATTCTCAACCGATGACACAGGCAAATGACTCCAAAAAGCCCAGCTTCACCCACAAAGAACTCTCCACCTATTCAATCACCGTGGGCATACAGAGGAACTTCAATTATGTATGTTAAGTGAGAGTAAATGATTTAGGCAACATCATCAATAGATTGCTATAAGTATCCAACTAATACACATAAACAGACTGCTATTAAAATGCTTAAGGCAGGAACCTCGTCCAATGGTTGGGTGTAAATGTTTTGATTACACATGACTCGTCATAGTTAAATGGCTGTGTATTTACTAGAGGCCATTTCAGATATAGATTTTGGGTGTGGTAGAAAAACGCTTACTGTAACATTCTAGCCATTTCAAAGTCAACCTCCACAGTGATACTGTGGTAGTCAAGTCAGGTTGTAACAACGTTGCAAGTTGAACCCACCAACGTTCAGACAGGCGACACGCATACGATCACCAAGCAGTGTAGGATGATGCTGAGTCGTTGATTTGAACGGCAATTTCTGCAGTGCGTGCGCACTTGAGTCATGAAACTGTATGCCACCGTCTGTCATTCCTGCAAGTTGCAATTGCCGTGAGTAGTCAGATCACAGGAAAGCTAGAATTGTGGATAACGTGCCATTGTTGCCTCCAAAGCTCACTAGAACTGTACCTTGTTTGGCTGAACCTTCCCCAGTAAAAGTACCCATTCCATTAGCACTTTTATTCCCAAAAAGTGCTCCAGCAGAGGACTGCTCATTGCGACTGCTTGCTGTCAATCCATGTCTAGAATGCAGGGGCAGAGTGGCAGTGGCAGCGCTGCCGGGCGGAGAAGCCCGAGTAAGATCAATGATATCAGCAGCACTGCTCGCACTTGGCTTACCAAACAATGCCTTAAGGTCCGGCGCAAGGCCGAAACTGGAATAGCTCCCCGCAACTTGAGCAAGCAGCTCGTTGCTCGGCCCCGCTCTCGAGGGCTGGCCGGATTGAGCGGTCGAAGGATTCGTGACCAGCTGCTCCGGCGCTCGACCGGCCGCCGCGGCCTCCTGCGCGGCGAAGGGGCGGAGCAGGTGGCGCAGAGT
Source organism: Panicum virgatum (assembly GCF_016808335.1). NCBI lineage: Eukaryota > Viridiplantae > Streptophyta > Magnoliopsida > Poales > Poaceae > Panicum > Panicum virgatum. Next base: position 55,396,760 of record NC_053137.1, on the reverse strand, counting down.
GACGCCGTCCATCTGCACACGCACGGGGTAACATTAGCAGCACCCCAGTAGTCAACAGTGAGACAGCAAGCGACCCCGCGCACGTGCAGCAGCATTCCGACCCCCGAAATCGCGCGCATATCATCCGTGAGCTGCCGCGAAACCACCCCCCGAATCGCGGGACGGGCGAAGGTTTCGGGGGCCGGTCGAAAAACCCCTCCAAAACCCCCCGCATTCCGCGCCCGCAGCGACCGAACCCCCGAAATCCCCACCGAGAGATGCGCGCGTGGTCGGCGCGTACCTGGCTCGTCAGCTGCGGCGGCGGCGGCGGCGCGGCGGGGGGCGCCGGCGTCAGAGGCCACCGCGCGGGCCACGACGCGCCGTCCATGGCGCTGCGGCAGCGAGGCGCGTGGTTCGGTTCCAGTCGGTGGCTGGTTGGTTAGCGGCTACTGAGTGGCAACCGCAGGGTGGAAGTGTGGAACTGGAAGGAGGGCCGAGGGGGGGATGAGAGGTGAAAAGTGATTTCGCAAGCGAGGCGGGGCCGGGGGTGGTAGGGGGCGGCTCTGCCTGCCGTGCTGCTGGCGTGGGGACGCGCGGCGCTTTGGCCCGGCGCGCCTTTGATTGTCTTGTCGAGTCGTGGCAGGCGCTGAGACGACGGGGGCTGGCAGGGCGCTGTCCCCCTGGACCCCGTCCACTGGACGGGGACGGCCTGCCACTGATGGCGCTCGGCGAGTCGCCGCCGGTGACGCGCTGCAGCTCACCGGCGGCCCGTGGTGTCAGCGGGTCTAAGCACTGACTGGTTCCCGCTGTCTTCTCCCGTTACAATGATGATGTTCTCCATGATTTTACTAGCGCTCTTCTGCTTTAAACTGCTCGTCACCATTTCCCAGCTTTGCTCTTGTTCTGGCTACTTCTCCGGCCTACCAAATAAATACCAACCAGCAGTAATTTTTTCTCACAATAAATCAATATCAGTCACCAGCCGCAGTTAGTAGAACCGAACGAAAGAAAGTTGCATAACTAATTGACGATGAAAACTGAGGCTGTGTTTAGTTTGCAAAAATGTTTGGGTTTTGGTACTGTAACAAATTTCGTTGTTATTTAATAAATAATATTTAATTATAGACTAATTAGACTTAAAAGATTCATCTCATACTAATCGGTTAGACTGTATAATTAATTATTTTTTAATTATATTTAATACTATATATATATTTAAAAATTCGATGTAACGAATATTGTAAGAAATTTTTTTGGAACTAAATAGGGCGTGAGTTTTTTTTTCACTCTGGGTTCGCGTCTCTCTACATGGCCCACATGGGTTCATGGAGACCCGGTGCAGCGACCACTTTTGATGCCAAAGGGAGCAGAGGTGGTGGGTCCTGGTAACAGTTGAAGGCGTACAAACGCACTCGGACGGTCGGACCAAGTGTCCTCAGGCTCGGGGAGTAGACCCAAGGCAGGTACAATTGTACAGTCAGTTACTGTTTTTTTCACAAATAAATATCTAAACAGACAGTTTGTATAATGAGTTGTCTATTTAGTTGTCTGCAGGTTGATTAATTCATCTTTTGTTATACAAACTCATTGTGATCTAGTGTATAATTAATCTTTGTAGCCATTTTATTATATACATAAAAAAATACACAATGCATTCAAATAATTCATATGACTTTTAAAATAAGCATGTATATATACACTTGAATACACGAATAAATGAAAATACATTCAGTTGGTAGCATTCAAATAAGCAATAGATGACAGTTCAGTTGTCTATATATCTTTGCCCTTCTCAAAACTTGGCATTGATGTCCAGCTGGAGCTTTTTTTTATCCGAAAAAAGAAATAAGTCCCTATTAGTATGTGGTAAAGCAATACTGAGATCCTTGACAAATTTATAGTAAAACAATACTGTCTAGAAATAAGCATACTGAGATCCATGGCAATCTATTATCTGCAAAATATCCATAGTTGCATATGAGAATGCTTAATCTATTGACGATGAGTTCAAAACATAAAAACAACACAGTCAGTCGGCTTGCAATCCTAGAGAAACAAAAGTAAGATGGAGAGGACAATCAATTGAATAGCATCATCTGGTTAAGCCTCTAAAACAAACAGCAACTTAATCGAAGGACAATTAATTGAATAGCATCATCTGATTAAGCCTCAAAAACAAACAGCAACCTAAATTGAAGCTTTGTCCAGTGGTTCCTACGAGCAATATTGACAAAAAAAAAATAGCACAACTCATTCTAATTTACAATTGACAGTAACATAAAGTCTATATTAGTTAGCCCATAGCAAAAGCAAACATCACATAGCTCAATTAGTAAACAAAACCAAGACACAAATCACAGAGACACAAACATATGATGGTATGAGTTAATTTTAAATGGCATCAGTTGCGGGTGCGGTGGTCCCACTTTCAGCGACACGCCGTCCACAATGGATTGTGACTCTCCACCACTCTATTCGCTGTGCTGTGGCTAGTGGCTGGTACTGATTTATTATAAGAGAAAAGTACTGTTGGCTGGTTCGTAGCTGCTGGTTGGTGCTGATTTAGTGTGAGAAAAAAAACATTGTTTGGACGCGGCAAACAGACACTGCGTTCGGCTGGTCTCCAGCCCTCCAGCGCTACAGTATTTCCCTCTCACATCGCTCCAGCTCCAGCCTCCAGCCACCAGCCAGGTAATAATATTTTTCTCTCACACCACTCCAGTTTCAGTCTCCAACTTCAGCCTGCCGAACCCAAGGAGAGTGGACTGCGGACTGCCACTGCCACGCACGCAAGCTTCGTTGACAAGGGCAATGATATGATGACGACTCCAAGTGAGAGCCCCGAGATCCGTAAGCCGAAATGATGCGTGTCATTGGAGTCCGTGCGCTCACTAGGCGGTCCCTCAAACTCTAAGACCCTGTTTAGTCCAAAAAAATTTCAATAGTATCCGTCACATCAAATTTTTGACACATATATGGAGTACTAAATCTAGTTGAAAAAAATAACTAATGGCACAGTCTAACAGATTAGCACGAGATGAATCTTTTAAGCTTAATTAGTTTATAATTGAATATTAATTATCAAATAACAACGAAAGTGCTACAGTGTCAAAACATAAACATTTTCGCAAACTAAACGGAGCCTAACTTTCGACCCTCTCTCTCACTCCCGTGCCCTGCCGCCATCCCCACGCGGGTCGGCGCCGCCAACGCGCGGCCCTCCACTGCCCTGCCAACGCGCCCGTCGCCGCTGTCCTGCAGCCGCACCCGCCTCTACTGCCCCACCGCCGCGTCCGCCACCGCTGCCCCCTGCGCACGGCCCTGCAAGGCCGCCGCTTCGTTCGCCCATCCCCGCCCCTGTGCCGCACGGCCATTGCTCCACCTCGCTTGCCTGCACGCGCGGGAGCGCCGCCGCTAGCGCCGGAGAAGAAGGCCCCCTCAAAAATTATCGATGTAGGCTTGATAAATGTCGAATCAATTATGTTAAAATGTTGAAATAATTTGTAAAAGATGTTAAATCGATTATGTCAAATTGCCGGAGAACTATTTGGGCCTAATAGGTTTTGTAGATACACAGTTTATCCATATTTCAGAAAGTTATATAGGACTCAGTTTTTATGGGCATCGAGCCCGGAAATTCTATACATTTTTTTGGAAAAAAATTTCTTCCCCATCTTTCAGTGTTTGAGATTCGAGTAAAGACCTACATCTGTTGGATCATCTGCACCACAACCCCTCCCCAGCCTCCTCCATTGACGCCGCCACCAGGCCCTTCAGCTTCACCACGCCCTGCCAGCCCTACGCGCCGCAGCTGCGCCCTGCTTGCCCTGTGCGTGCTGTCGTCGCGCGCCTGTCGGCCCCAATGCAACGTCACGCACGGGGAGCGCTGCTCCGCCACGCTTGCTGGCCTGCTGCCTGCTGCTTGCGCTCCGTCGCCGCCCCTACCGGCCCTGTGTGCCTTGCGCTTCGTCGCCAGCCTCTCTCATCGCGGCTCCTTCCTCGTGCCGCCACCGAAGAAGAATGCAGATCCATTTGAAAAAAAATGTTGATCTAGTTTTTCATAAATGTTGAATCGATTCTCTTGAGGTGTTAAAATAGTTTGTAAAAATATTGAAAGTAGTATTTTTCAACAATTTGATGTATGTGTTTATGAAAAATGTTAAACATACTTATTCTAATTGTTTATCTTTTTTTGAGATAATTGTTTATCTTTTTTCATAACATGTTGGTTTTTTTTTGAGAAAACCGGGATTGTATTTCACATATAAGCATCAAGGTTTACATCGCAACCCTTACACAAGCACCCTTGAACAAAAAGAAAATTACATATAGATCCAAACAAGGGTCTCCCGGTTGTCTTCGTCGCGGCGAATGGAGGAGCCCCTCGACGAGCAGCCACTGCACCAGAGGTTGTTGAAGATACACATCGAGGTCTGTTGCGGGATTTCTAGGGTACCCACAGCCGGGTGGCGGAACGCACCTGCCTATTCCCTGAGAGGGAGTACTCGGGGAAGTACTATGCGATTGGGCTAATCTAGCTCTGAGTCGGGCACACAAGAACACACGATCTAGAGTGGTTCGGGCCGCCGGAGCGTAATACCCTACGTCCACTGGGAGAAGTATTGTTCTCGATTGTGTATGAACCTATCCTCTGCCGGGTCTTGGCTTTCACCCAGCCTGAGTTTCCTTCTAGCGGACGGCCCCCTTTTATAGACCAAGGGGTGCGGATACATAGGATGTTGATGCCCCGACAGGTGGGCCCAACGCCACTGTGCAGCGTACTGTGCGGAGTAATTAAACAGCTACAGTGGTTGCGAATCTTTCCTCTGATATGCTTCCATGCCCTGCACACCCTCTGACGAAGGGAGGTCTTCTCTTGTCGTGTCAGCAAGGCGCCCGTTGGGGAAACGTAGCTTGCGGCGTGACCTGCGGAGGCTATTATGTAGGCGTCATAATGGGTGAAGCCGAGCCGTCGTATCCATCTGTTATGGCAGACTGGCAGGCACGGTGTGGGTGGCGCCAGCAGCTCCACTATCTTGGTAATACGCGATCAATAGTGCCCCCTGGTCAAATAATCGCCTCGGCTTCTGCTACATCAATGCGGACGTCCTCCTATCGCAATGAATGCAGTGGTAGGTGGGCCTTAATATGGAGACCAAGGGCCTTATATACGTGTCTGGACCTGTAGACACGTGGCGGCCCCGGACCACCCCGAGGCGGGGTGTCGAAACCTTCCCTTGGAGAGGGGTCCGGTTGCTATACGGGGGGTCCCGGACCCCATGGGGGGGTCCGGGATCCGGGATTCCCTAGGGATCCGGACCTCTACGGGAGGTCCGGAGCTTCCGGCCGTTCGGGCTGAGCGCCAGCTTCTTCCGGAACACGTGGTGCTCCCGGACCTTTCCCAGTCAGGGGACAGGTCCGGGACCGCTGCCGGGTGAAGCAGGGCTCCGGACCGCAGGGGTCCGGTTGCTGGTTGTAGTTAAGGATAACTACAAGGCTCTTGCCTAGACACAGTAAGAGGGGGTACCCCAGTCCTGGGGTACTGACAGTGGCCCCCCGGCCCACCTCAGGAGAGGTACGAACCCGCAGGTGGGGCCACTACCGTGATGTGTTTCCACGCAACTTGATTGCGTTGGTGTGCTCATGGAGAGAGTGGGCGTCCCGGACCCCTGAGGCCGGTACATCAGTTGCCAGGTTTAGGTACTAGAGTGTTCTCCACAGGGCGACGAAGGTGTAGGCTTAGGGTACGGAACCAAGCTAAGCGGCTACACAGACTTCGGATCGCTCAGGGAGCAAGCACTTCCTCCCGGACCCGGCTTTTGGCGAGCGGTCTCCGCCGGAGCGGGCCACCGGAGTGGACTTGGAGCGACCGTGGCGAGGGGTCTCCGCCGGAGCGGGCCACCGGAGTGGACTTGGAGAGACCGTGGCGAGCGGTCTCCGCCGGAGCGGGCCACCGGAGTGGACTTGGAGAGACCGTGGCGAGCGGTCTCCGCCGGAGCGGGCCACCGGAGTGGACTTGGAGAGACCGTGGCGAGCGGTCTCCGCCGGAGCGGGCCACCGGAGTGGACTTGGAGAGACCGTGGCGAGCGGTCTCCGCCGGAGCGGGCCACCGGAGTGGACTTGGAGAGACCGTGGCGAGCGGTCTCCGCCGGAGCGGGCCACCGGAGTGGACTTGGAGCGACCGTGGCGAGCGGTCTCCGCCAGAGCGGGCCATCGGAGTGGACTTGAGTCGACCGTGGCGAGCGGTCTCCGCCGGAGCGGGCCACCGGAGTGGACTTGAGTCGACCGTGGCGAGCGGTCTCCGCCGGAGCGGGCCACCGGAGTGGACTTGAGTCGACCGTGGCGAGCGGTCTCCGCCGGAGCGGGCCACCGGAGTGGACTTAAGTTATTGCTGACGAACCAAAGGAATATGTCGCCAGACCTCACAGTAAGGTGCAAGAAACCAAGCCTTATACTAAAAGGGAGCCCGGGACCTCTAAAGACAGCAGTCTCGGTTACTAGAGTAATTGTAACAAGGTAGTGAAGTACGTAAACTTAGGGTACATTACCAGGCTAAGCTACGCGGAGCTCCTCTACCCCAGGATACGAGTACCACTTCTCCAGAGTAGGTCCTTAGGGGTCCGGACTGCCTTCCAGCTAGAAGGGGCGTCCTCACCTGAGTTCAAGCCGGCAACTTAACTTGGATTGCTAACAGCAAAAGAAAAGACTCTGTTTTGGGGGGAAAAGATGGTTAACCAAGAAATAGCCAACCAGAACGAATGAATGCAATCAGGGTGGAGTCGAGATATGACTAAGAAGATAAATCTCCTTTATTATTGTGGTTATCACGGTATACATCAGAGGTCGGGATTACGAGGTCGGACCTTCACCGCTCCGGACCGCTTTTTGCCTGTTTGCGTGATAGGGCTAGAGGTCGGGTTTACAAGGTCAGACCTTGACCGCTCTGGACACACACGTAGGCGCCACGTTTTTACAAAGGAGGAACTCTTCTTAATCTTTTCTTAGGAGTAACCTACGGCTGCATGCTATACAACGTGTTCTTCTCCGACTGGAAGTGGTACGGCCACTCCTGAATTCTTCATAGTCGTCGGAGGCGAAGGCGCCCTAGATGTGCCTGAACTGCATCATCTAGCATCACCTCGGGAGCCCGGGGGGCCCCTCCTTGCCTAAGAGCTATCATATGCTTAGGTAGCATGAGACAAATTCTTTGGCTTTGAATGGAAGAGGCCCCCTGCCGCCGCCGTCCGCCACCGGGAGCCAGCCGGAACGCCTTCCGCTGCGGCAGGAGCTGGCTTTCCACCCTGGCGCAGCGGGAAAAATGTGTGCCCGTATGGACGAGCACGGAGTGTGGAGAAGGGCGGTCGTTCGCCGGCTTGTCCTTGGTGCTCGCGCCAGGGGCCCCCGCGCCCGGCGGGGTCCTGTCTGCAGCAGCACCAAGCACCTCGGGTGGTGCCGGAGACGGCACGACGACACGGTCAACTTCCACCGGGATGGCCATCGGCTCCAGGCACCATGTTGAGAGAAAGCCTTGAGCCGACGCCATACCGCCGCAGAGGAAGCATGACTGTTGCTTGAGAAAAAACCTTGAGTCGACGTAGGGGTAGCAACGCCTCGCGGCGCCTCCGTTGTGCGTTGCTGCGCCGGCTCCGAGGTGTCGCAGTGGCGACGCACAACAGACGCCGCTGCCGTGCGCCGCGGCACCGCGGGCGTTGGTGCCCTAGTGCCACGGCATGTGGCGTGGGTGATGCCCTGCCTTCCTTCATCTTCTCGTTCGCCGTTGCAGAGGAAGACCACAGCCCCTGAAGCCCGCAGATCCAGCCTGCGCTTGACTCCCCACGGACGGCGCCAAAATGTTGCGGGATTTCTAGGGTACCCACAGCCGAGTGGCGGAACGCACCTGCCTATTCCCTGAGAGGGAGTACTCGGGGAAGTACTAGGCGATTGGGCTAATCTAGCTCTGAGTCGGGCACACAAGAACACACGATCTAGAGTGGTTCGGGCCGCCGGAGCGTAATACCCTACGTCCACTGGGAGAAGTATTGTTCTCGATTGTGTATGAACCTATCCTCTGCCGGGTCTTGGCTTTCACCCAGCCTGAGTTTCCTTCTAGCGGACGGCCCCCTTTTATAGACCAAGGGGTGCGGATACATAGGATGTTGATGCCCCGACAGGTGGGCCCAACGCCACTGTGCAGCGTACTGTGCGGAGTAATTAAACAGCTACAGTGGTTGCGAATCTTTCCTCTGATATGCTTCCATGCCCTGCACACCCTCTGACGAAGGGAGGTCTTCTCTTGTCGTGTCAGCAAGGCGCCCGTTGGGGAAACGTAGCTTGCGGCGTGACCTGCGGAGGCTATTATGTAGGCGTCATAATGGGTGAAGCCGAGCCGTCGTATCCATCTGTTATGGCAGACTGGCAGGCACGGTGTGGGCGGCGCCAGCAGCTCCACTATCTTGGTAATACGCGATCAATAGTGCCCCCTGGTCAAAGAATCGCCTCGGCTTCTGCTACATCAATGCGGACGTCCTCCTATCGCAATGAATGCAGTGGTAGGTGGGCCTTAATATGGAGACCAAGGGCCTTATATACGTGTCTGGGCCTGTAGACACGTGGCGGCCCCGGACCACCCCGAGGCGGGGTGTCGAAACCTTCCCTTGGAGAGGGGTCCGGTTGCTATACGGGGGTCCCGGACCCCATGGGGGGGTCCGGGATCCGGGATTCCCTAGGGATCCGGACCTCTACGGGAGGTCCGGAGCTTCCGGCCGTTCGGGCTGAGCGCCAGCTTCTTCCGGAACACGTGGTGCTCCCGGACCTTTCCCAGTCAGGGGACAGGTCCGGGACCGCTGCCGGGTGAAGCAGGGCTCCGGACCGCAGGGGTCCGGTTGCTGGTTGTAGTTAAGGATAACTATAAGGCTCTTGCCTAGACACAGCAAGAGGGGTACCCCAGTCCTGGGGTACCGACAAGGTCGCAGCTCGAAGCCAACGCCCTTCCTGACGAAGAAACATCAAGATTTTTCAATAGCACAACGAGTAGCATGTCAAAAAAGACATGCTGTAGAACCGTTGAACGCTCAAGCCGTAGAACATATCCGAAGCTTCAAATGAATCCCCAGATCTGGTGAGGTAGAAACCACCGAGCCATTCGCCGCTGCCAGAGGACAGATCGGCGAGGCGGAGGAAGAGCCGGCGAAGGTTATTCCCTACCGGCGGCGCTGCCTCCACCAACCGCACGCCGCCAGGGCCATAGCTTCCTAAACTAGAAAAAGATATGTACAACGGCCGCCTCCATCCCGGCTCCCCATCCTCTCCGATGCCAAGCCGGCCGCCGGAGTGGACGGGGAACCGAGGAAATCGGCGCCGGATTTCGGTCCCCCCCCTCAACTGTAGCGACTAGAAGGATCGAGTAAACGGAGCCTCTCATAACATGTTGGTTAAAGTACGAGATATATAAGAGCCCCCCATCGGGCCCGGTTGTGAGCGAGCACGACAGGCCGACAGCAGCAGCCTGCTCCCGACCAGTGGGCCGGCCTTGTACAACGCAAGTGAATTTCACGTTAGATTATTGAACTAGATTTCGCAACTGGGTGTGTTTATGTGAAATTCGTCTCTCTTTTTCCATGTTACCGTGATGTAAAACTACGACTTAGCTGTCTGGCTAACTAATCAGCTCAATCGATGATCGATCCATCGTCTTGATGGTAAGTTTCAAGTGATTTTTTGCTAGAAAATTTCGAGTGATCTATTTTGCTGGCAGCACCGAGAAGAGAGGTTGTTAGGCCAATCTTAATAGAAATTTTAAGAGGAGTAATGAGCATTAAATTTTATATCATCATTATGAAAAAAAGAGGGAAATTTTTATAGAATGAGAGAGAAATTTCATCACCGTGACGCTACTTCGGATTGTTTACTAAGTTTTCAATCTTAATGACTGTACGATCTTCTACTAAGACTGACCTTAGGTTCCACACCAATACTATTTTTTCGATTGAGAACAAGTCAAAGCACAGTGATTGGATAGTGTTCTGTAGATTTGCGTGATTTCCCTTAAAACCATTCCCATTTCATGTAGACGACGTAGAGATTTCGTGGTCAATTCGCTCAAAATTCAAATACAGTGAGACAAACTCTTCAAGTCAAGGGGAAAAAAAAACAAAAACAAATCTCACGATCGGAAGGCTATCCACAACCCTTCGTCCGCTGGTCCTCGCGCGCACTGCCGTCACGACCCAGAGATGGCGGCGGCGGCGAGGCGTGCCGCTGGCCTTCTCCCTCTCCTCCTCTCTTCGCCGTCCGGTGCTCGCACACCCCTCCGCCGGGCGCTATCTCTGATCTCTCCGCATCGCTCCTATCGCCTCCTCTCGCACCCCGCCAGGCCCTTCTGCACCTCCCCCTTCTCCGCCTCCGCCTCCGCATCGAATGGCGGCGCTGCGGAGAGAACCCGCGAGCTACACCTGTACAACATGAAGTCGAGGAAGAAGGAGCATTTTCGGCCGCGAGCTCCTGACGGGGAGGTCGGCATGTACGTCTGCGGAGTCACGCCCTACGACGACAGCCACATCGGCCATGCCCGCGCGTACGTCGCCTTTGACGTCCTCTACAGGTCAGTTAGTACAACTATGATCTCTGTTGATCTAACCGCGCACTTGATTCACTCGCTGGAGGTACTGTAGAGTTATATTGAAGTGTTACAGATTTACGAGGCAACATAATTGCAACATTTAATTACTGAGTGAATTGATGGCTGACATTGCGGTCTCAAATGGCCACAGATACATATGCCTTGTGATGATTAAGCTGCTTGTAAGCTTGTTACTCCAAACCCTAAATGGCTGGTAGTCACTTCACATCGACATTTTTGTGATTGAACTGGTGTGGTAGGATAGACACTGTAGTGACATACTGACATGGTTACAATGGTTAAATCCCTTGTAAATTGATTCTGCATGTATAATTTGACCTGGACCTGCATAGATGCTTGATATGGATTCCTAAAGATTATGGCGTGTTAACGCTCTCACAACCTTGTATCTATCACGTTATTTATTTCCATGGTAGTTTTCTTTCTACGGAAGAATTGCATAAACTTACTGTGCCACCTTGATAGGTACTTGCGTAATTTGGACTATGAAGTTCGCTATGTTCGGAACTTTACTGACATTGATGACAAGGTGATTTCCGGGCTAAATTTTGTTTGCAAATAAATGAATCTGTTTTCACAGTTTCTGTTAACCAATTTAATGATTTTTACATAGCTCAATACTTGAAGTGGCAGTTATTATTTTCTTACATCTTTGTTGTTTACAAGCTCTTGAAAGTCAGAGCTTAACTGTGTACAGAATTTACATTAACCTGAATTAAAGTAAATAAGAAAGATCTAGTTTGAACGATCACACATTTTTGCTGATGTCATGTTTATTTCAGATTTAGACCTGAATTTATGTAGATGGTTCTATATAAACTATTTTCTACTGAAATCGTATTAAGCAATTTTACATGGAAGACTAGAATGAATATTGAAATGCAATTTGCTAATCTGCACAGGAAACCTGAGTTGCACTTCTGGAATTCTGTAGATAATTGCTAGAGCAGATCAGCTGGGGGAAGATCCTTTTAGCTTAAGCAAAAGGTTCTCTGATGATTTCCTGTCAGACATGGCTAATCTTCAATGTTTACCACCATCTGTGGAGCCCCGTGTTTCAGATCATATTGATCAGATTATAAAAATGATTAAACAGGTATGTGTACTTGGTTTTGTGGCTTCTTAGTATTTTGTGCAGAGTACTTAGTATTTATGCTTATGCAATTTCTATTTGCTATTGTCTTGAAAATGTTACTGATCTCTGTATTAGTCTCAACATTAGTTTTAATCTAGGATTGGTTGGATCTTGCTTTGACATACACTAGATCAGTTTGAAAAGGTTCATCATATTTCATTTAGTTGACAACTGACAATAGATTATTATTGCATTGTGTGGCTTGGCCTTTCAACTCATAGGGTTCATTTAGAAATAGCACACAATTTTGAGATGGACTTTAGGCATTGTATTTCAACAGTGGGAAGTGCTATGTGACTCAGTTATAATCTTAAAAGTATACAAGCTGCACAATGTTGTGTGCCATGTTTGTATGGCATTGTTCAATGTGATCATGCCATATGTATGCAGTTGTGAACATGAAGGACAGCATGTTGTGTTGCTCTCTTGATGTAAAATATCTGCTGTAAATAATTAGTACTCCCTCTCCTTTTTAAATATATGATGTGTAGACCAAGGTATTAGTTAAAAAAAGTAATTAGCTTCTCTAAACATCTTGTATTTAAAAACAGAGGAATTATAAGTTTTTGTGCTTTTTACTGTGCATGACAGACATTTCCATCAGGCTGCGTACCAACAGTAGCTCTTTAAAGTGCTAATAGTATCGATGTTGAATTCCTGTTCTTTTGGTATAATGACTTTTTGCTACACAGCTTGACTTCTTTGTATTCTTTGCAACTTTTCTTTGAGCAGATCCTTGATAACAATTGTGCATATGTAGTGGGTGGGGATGTCTATTTCTCTGTTGACAATTTTCCTGAATATGGAGAGTTATCTGGTCGAAAACTTGATGATAATAGAGCTGGTGAAAGGGTTGCAGTTGATGAGAGGAAGAGAAATCCAGCTGATTTTGCTCTATGGAGGGTAAAAGATGTCCCAGATGCTGGTATGCAGCATTTTTTGTATTCTATTCTCTGCTGAGTGCTGAGATGGTTTAATAAATCACAAATTCATTCCATGTCAATTCCAGGCTGCAAAAGATGGGGAGCCATGGTGGGAGAGCCCTTGGGGCCCTGGAAGGCCAGGTTGGCACATCGAATGCAGCGCCATGAGTGCACATTACTTGGGTCATTGTTTTGACATACATGGTGGTGGGGAAGACCTCATCTTTCCACACCATGAGAATGAGATAGCACAAAGCCGTGCAGCGTGTTGCGACAGTAGCATAAATTACTGGATACACAATGGTTTTGTCAATGTAAATAGTCAAAAGATGTCTAAATCGCTTGGTAACTTCGTCACCATACGCAAGGTAAAGGCAACATTTCAAATTTTCCCCTAGTAAGTAATAACTGTACCTGTACTTTCTTATTAAAGGCTGCCATTTTCCCAGGTTATAGAGATGTACCACCCGCTTGCGTTGAGAATGTTCTTACTTGGCACACACTACAGGTTTCCAATCAACTACACAATAGAGCAACTCAATGTTGCGTCCGATAGATTGTATTACACGTATCAGGTATGTTCTGTGTATATATTATTATATGTGATAAAGAGACGTGTTTATGAACTCCATGATTTCGGACCGCTTTTTCTATCTATTAATACAACGACGCATAGTTCTCCTACGCATTCGAGAAAAAAAATGAACTCCATGATCGATGCTGATGCTATCAATATTTTTTTCTGGCAACAAAACCTGTTAGGTAGTGAATAAGAAAATCCAGGTACATGTATATTGAAGGTTGCCCAACTACTTGTAGCTATTATTGTCTTCCAAGAGTCCAAAACTTTTGGGTTCTCTATTTCAAGCACACCTGAGGACATATCCTGGAGATCATGCTACTGAAAGAAGGAAGCTCTCGAACTTTAGGTTGCGATGTATGTAACATAATAATGTTTCCTTTAGTTGCTTGTTAACAATATCTAGAAGCCAAGTAAAAGTGTAATCACAAGTCAGAGGTACCCTGCTTTGTACTTCTGGAAGCAAATTTCTCGGCATTCAAAATGGATTGCTAATGTGGTTTCATGGGTAGTTCTCCCAGATAACATGTATGAATAGTTGATACTCAACTTCTTTGAATTAACATAATTTTATTTTTTTATACTGAAACTTCTTTTTTGTCCTAGCCGATTCCCTAGTTTTCACATATCAACCGGCCTGGCTGCCTTGGACCTAAGAAAAGCTGTGTTGCCTAAACTGAATTAATTCTTTGTTTAATACTGAAACTCACATATTAGCCAGCCTGGATGCCTTTTGCCTACTATTTCCAACTTCCAAGTGCTCACATATTAGCTAATTCATGCCTGGAGACTGAGAAGTTACTTCTATTTGCCTGAAAACTGAGGCATTCATTAAGTTTTTGATGGCATTGAAAGTCATAATCTCACTGATCTTGCTGGCATCATTTCACTGCTGTAACTTCTAATTAAAGGGCTATTTTCAAATGTTTCATGTCCACAGACATTACGAGATTGTGAAGAGAGTTGCCAGCAACAACATAAGAACCCTGGAGATTCCTTGCCTGCTAATACCCTAAATTATATCCAGAAACTTCATGATGAATTTGAGACTTCAATGTCAGATGATCTCCACACTTCAGTAGCTTTGGCTGCTATTTCTGAACCACTGAAAGTCATGAATGATTTGTTACACACGCGTAAGGTAAATTTAATGATGAACTCCTGGAGATACTGTTTACTAGTATTCAGACTTCACTGTACCACTTTTGTGCAAATGGTTACCATTTTCATGGAGATGGTAAGACTTATCTAACTTGGTTTGACCTAACTCTGGCATTTGAACAGGGAAAGAAGCAGGAAAAACGATTGGAATCACTTGCTGCCTTGGAAGAGAAAATAAGAGTAGTGCTCTCTGTTCTAGGATTGCTGCCTTCAAGTTATCACGAGGTGAGTGCATCTCTTAACACTGCTGAGTTAGTGAGTCTATAGCTTGCAGTACAAATTTGTTTCTATACGAGTATCACTGTTACAGTCTCTCAATAATAGTACTTCATGTTGGTCATTGCAGACTCAACTATGTAAACTCTTGGTACTAGGAAAGCTGAGTTTTGTAGAATCAAAATATTATGAGAGGCCTACCTATCAGCCATACTCAACCAGAGTCATCCTAAGGAAAGAAACTTATTTAGTGATCATAGTACATATGCTTAATCTTGCATAGCGTGTCAGTGTATCCCAATACAAGTCCTAAGCAGAGAATGCTAGTATATCTTAGAAGCTTTTTTATGATTGATTTGGATTGTGGCGCAGCTAATTTGATCCCAAGTCTGGCACTATCCTGTACTTAAGCTGCAATTTTCACTACTGTCTTTCACCGAGTCACTCGTGCTACTAACGACTTTCTGTTCCAAAGGCTCTGCAACAACTGCGGGAGAAAGCATTGAGAAGAGCCTCCATCACCTAGGAGCATGTGCTGCAGAAGATCGAAGAGAGGACTGCAGCAAGAAAGGCGAAGCAGTACGAAAAATCTGACGAGATCCGGAAAGAATTGGCTGCTGTTGGAATCGCCCTCATGGATGGTCGTGACGGAACAACGTGGAGACCATCTGTGCCTCTTTCTGAGGAGCAAGCGGTGGTTGTGAAGACATGATCTGCGCGAGTTCTTTGGGAGACCCACGAACACCAGTTCTCTGTTGGTCGTGCTTGGTTGCAGTAGTGTGCAGGTCCTGCGACGAGATGAACGAAGTTTCAGAGATACAAGATTATTTGCACGATTGTGTGCTCCCGCGAGGGCTACTGAAGTTATGTGCATGTCAGTAATGTGGAACGAAAAGATAGCCAGTTTGACAGTCATTACTGCAAGTTTTGTAGATCATATTGCCGAATATTTGAACTAGTATACCAGCTATATCATTTGCCTTCAAATCCAAGAAACATAAATGTCTCAACGGGAAAACAATACGATTTGCTTGCTTCATGGTTGCTGCGGTTGATCGTGTTCTGCTTTCGTTTTCGTTTCTGCCCACGGGGCTGGCAGGCAGCAGCCACGTGTCCTCGCTTGGCAGCTCGCGGCATACCGACGTGTGGGCCCCGGCTACACGGCGCTATGGCCCACGTGCCACGCCAACCACACGCTCTCGGCGTCGTGCTCTCCTCTCCGCCGCGCGAACTCCGGAAAGAGTCCAAAGCTCAACCAGTTGCGCGCGCACACTCTCTCCTCGTGTCCGCTCGCCGGAATTCGAACACGGGACACCACGCCTGTCGCTCGCAGCTCGCTCGACGCGACATGGCGGCCTCGGCGCTGCAGCACGAGCGCCACCTCCTCCTCCTTGCCGGCAGCGGCGGCCGCCGCCACCGGCCCCTCCTCAGCATGCTCCCGCCACGCGCGCCCTTCCCGCACCGGCCCCGCCGGGGGCCGCTGGCCGTGAGGGTGTCCTCCGGCGACGGCGGGGGCGCGGGAGGGGTCGCGAGCGCCGTGGAGAAGCGCTCGGTTCCGGGGGCGGTCGGGGAGGATGAGGGAGCGAGGGGAGTGGAGGAGTTGGAGGGGGAAATGGCCGGCGCTTGGGAGCTGAGGTGGCCGCCGTGGGGGGGGGGGGGGGGGGGGGTTGCCCGAGCGGTACAAGCTCATTGGCGCCACCTCCCTCGCCTTCGTCATCTGCAACATGGACAAAGTGACCCATCCATCTGGACCTTGCACTGGATTATGGGCTTACAGTTATACCTGGCCATTCGCACTGTTGCAATGAAAGCATAAATGGTATGTTGAGTTGGTAGGATTAATATGATAGTATGCATGCGATTTTTTGGCCTTCTATAGCTTGGTTCGTGTGAAACCAAGAAAGCAATTGGTGCTATGATTTTGGATTTAGCAAGTGTTACTAATAACATTTACCAGATGCTCATTGAGGATTTGAGTTGCGAAATGAATCTGCATGATGTGATCACTGTTTTCTTTTTTCCTCTGGGTTTCCTTTGGCATAATGTAGAGACATTACTGTGGGACAGTTCAGCTGAAGGCCACTGCTGCAATAGTCTGCACTTGCTTAATCATACGGGCCATATCTCACTTGTCACATTTTTAGTGCTCATTTTAGCATGCATTTGCATCACTGTACAAACATGTAATATTCACTTTAACCCAAGAGGGTTTTTAAACATTGTCTTACAAGCATGAAAATGTTTGAAGTAATGAAATTCGTTTTAAAAAAGAAGTAATGAAATTGCTGCTACAGTTCAATGCATTCTTCTTGGCAACATGTTTATTTAGTTAGCTTTTATGGATGGGTCCATCCTTTGCCAAGAGGAATTCTGTTAATTTTGATATTCTAGTTCTGCAGGTTAACCTGAGTGTCGCGATTATTCCAATGTCACATCAGTATGGTTGGAACTCATCAACTGCTGGATTAGTTCAGTCCTCATTCTTTTGGGGTTATGCGTTGAGTCAACTACCAGGAGGATCGCTGGCAAAATTGTTTGGCGGAAGGTTTGTTTAGGGTAACAAAATCATCTCGAATATTTATGAATGCAAGACATCTATGATTGTGAAATACTGATCCATTATTGTTTACTAAGTAGGAAATTGCAAAACAGCACTATGAAGTAGGAACTGCCAATTGCTACTGTATGATTCATAAGCTGAACATATCTTTATTTTGTTTTGCCCTTTTCCAGGCTGAAAATATTTGTATTACCATTATAACTTGAAGCAGTTGAATTCTAGTCAGATGCCTTTCCCAATTTCCTATAGTTGGATCCCATGTTCTTTCTCATCATTTAATTTTACTCCTACAGTACATTTGATGTCTATTTATTTATTTTTGTACTGTAATAATTTAATATTATATTTTATGCTGATTGTAGGAAAGTTCTTGAGATCGGTGTTGTGACATGGTCTTTGGCCACTGCTCTAATTCCTGTTGTAGCAGGGTTCATGCCAGGACTTGTGCTGTCAAGGATTCTGGTAACCTACTCACTAAAAGTCTCTCCTAGCTATTGATCCAAAATTTGCACTACTTTATTCTGTTCTTGTATTCAGGGGTTGTATCGTTTGTATCGAGATAGTTGACACTGAACAAGCAGCCCCTCGACATTTAATTAAGGTTTAGGAGAAACTAGGTTTTTTTTATGAAGAATCTGTTTTTGTGCACATATTATTTATGAAATGCAATTTGCAGATGTTAGAGTATATTAGGCAACTCCGGATATGGTTAGTTTTAGGGTTGATTGTAATCCCGGGATAACCTTCCTTATCTCTAGGAGAGGCTACTTGCCCTCCAAGCCATGTGCTCCTATATATATTCGCCCTAGAGGCTCAATGCAATACAATCCACGCATTATACCCAATCTAACATCAAAAGTGTCAGGACGCCTAGAAATAACACATTGCGATACAGAAGCTTTGTGACATGCTGATATCCATAATTGCTTGTATAAATTCTGGAACATTTGCATTTGAGCACAATGTCTAGTCATTGCATCTCCTTTGCCTGTGTGGTGGGTGTGTTAACTTGAACAGAAAAAAATTACCATCTTTATTTATTTGCACTTTATTCTTTGTTAATTGTGTTATATGCTAGGTAGGCATTGGAGAAGGTGTCTCCCCATCAGCTGCTACAGATTTAATTGCTAGGTGAGATCTATTTTTATGTGCTACTTTGGTTCCTTGTCTTGACATTTGTTTTTGGGACTTCTGTTAGTTAATACAAATGTGTTAAAAGTGTTTTCTAGATAGTGATCTATCTCATGGTTATAAATTCTAGTGCAACGAAGGCTGCTTATATGTTGGCATTTTCTGCATGCTCCTCTTTTAATGTTTAGAGGATGAACTTTTGCATAGCTACACGTTAACCATGGGTGGTGTCTACATTTGTGAATCTTACATTGAATGCTATTATAATTCACAATGGTTCATATACATTTTGGCATTTTGCAAGAGTAGTTTGGAACTTCAGGCTTTCATTGGCTCTCACATGCAGGTCCATTCCCTTGCAAGAACGATCAAGAGCAGTTGCTGTTGTTTTTGGTGGTTTGAGCTTCGGAAGTGTCTTAGGGTATGTATTGACATATATGGTAGCTAATATGTTCATGATCTTTATGCAACAATTTACATACTTCCATGCATATGCTGATGCATGTAAATGCTGAATCCAAACTAAATTATTCCATCTGTGTTCAGCTGTAAATAGTGGCTTCATAGGAGTACTATTTTCAGCTATTGTGCTTCTATCAGAAATTCCTGCCAACCATTTGATATTTTCTGTTCTTTCCTGTAAGTAAAGCTATTAAAAGTATCCGGCTCTAACTTCTAAGCATCTAATGCTTGTAACCATTCTGCTGGTTACATTTGTCTCATTCTTTAATCCACATGGATGAGGTTCACATTTTTGGCATCCGTGATGCAATTTTTTTTCATTATCTCAAATCTTAATAGCTGCACAGACATCCTTAATAACAAGATGTAAACTTTTTTTTCATGTTTATCAAAACAACATTGTCTTACATTTGTCTTTATAACCATGCAGCTTGAAGTAATAGCAGTAGCTATGCTATATGGTTAATGGTTTACCTGTTTTATCACATTGCAGACTTCTGTTTGCCCCTCCCATCATTCAGAACCTTGGCTGGGAGTCCGTATTTTACATATTTGGACTTCTTGGGATTATTTGGTAAGCATATATGGTATATCTCTAAGAAGTCGATAACACATAATTTATTGTGGCTGAACTTTATTTTCTGTTGTTCACAGGTGCATAGGGTTTGAATCTCTTAAAGGGAAACAGTTGGGTAACAAGAAAGGCCTAAGTAAGCGTTGAGCTATCTTTATGATACCAGCTACCTTGATAGAAACTTTCCCGTAGAAATCACTATAATTATCATCTGTAGGCATATATTTTCAGAGGATTTTGGAAAATTCTGTATCATGTTTGG
The DNA here is from genome assembly GCF_016808335.1 of Panicum virgatum. Taxonomy (NCBI): domain Eukaryota; kingdom Viridiplantae; phylum Streptophyta; class Magnoliopsida; order Poales; family Poaceae; genus Panicum; species Panicum virgatum. The sequence goes on along the minus strand of NC_053137.1, from coordinate 55,377,138 downwards.
AGTCAACTTCTTTTGTTGGATCATTATATGGAGGACTACCTCCTCAAAGTTCCATGTATCAAGTTGATTTTGTGCACTAACCAAGATGGATTGCAATTGCATGATTACACCTAATCTGATTTGCACTGTGTTTACCTGTTTCCTTTTTAATAGAAAGAACTAAATATGATCATTGTTGACTACTCTTTGAACTTAAGTGTGTCTACATTATTTTAGCTAAATACATTTTTAACTATCACCTTATGTTTTTTATCTTACAGTTCATATAATCAATTGCATATTACAAAAGTTACTTCTACTTTGCAGATTTGGGACAAAGTTCTACTGGATCCAATGGCTTTGTCTCATCAGCTGTGTCTTCAGAATCATCAGATTCGTCATTGGAAGATTTGCAGAATTCACTAAAGGTTGTTTTCCACCAATTGAGGCTGCGCTATCTTAACTTCTTCTTAGAGTATCTATTCAGGGATCAAATCATAAAACTGTTATCAAGTTCTGACATCAATGACATTCAGAACAACCAATGGAAATCTAATGTCTAGTTCGTCGCTCAATTTCATTCCTAACCAGTTGGCATCAGTGTGCTGTATTTGCAATGAAGTTAGCAACTCTCAGAGTCTGAGAAGACCAAAATCTTATTCAATTATATGCAGATGAAGTTTATCACTATCGAATTCATGTGATGCGATGTAACCATCTTCGGGAATGGACACATAGTTTTCGTTATAAAGATTGTTTTTGTTTAATACATGTCTCTAACATAGCAGGCTCATTACTTGTTTTGTAGGATGTTCCTTGGGGAGCATTTTTCAAAAGCAAGGCAGTGTGGGCAATGATATATGCGCACTTTTGCGGAAGTTGGGGGCATTATACTTGCTTGTCTTGGCTACCAACATTCTTTAGGTTTGTCAGCTCAAGTTTTCTTCTCAAGTTACTTTATAGGACCAAAGAGAAAAGGACTAAGATTGAGATCGGATATCATGAATTAAAATAAGATTGTTATAGTTTCTCTCATCTTAGCTACATATACTGCGATATATCAGTCTATAGCATGTGGCATGCCCCTATTATCTTACTTATATGATCTATAAATGCAGGGAAGTGTTAGTCCTAATTAAAATACATTGCTATTTGTTCATTACATTGTTTCAAAAATATGTGGCAACAACTTCTTATTCTGATTTTCCCCCCCAAACCATGTGTTACACAGTGAGGAGCTGAACCTGAACTTAACAGAAGCAGCATGGGTATGTACAAGTTTGTTTTCTTTCTTAAATTATAGTAAATCCTTCTATTGAAAGCCCTGTCCTCACTGCAATCTACGACGGTGGAACCAGTGAACCACGCGAGCCGGTTTGATGCTTGGGGCAGAGGGCAGTATTCATCTTTATTTGTCATTGATATCTAGCTTTTACTCCAGCCTCATGCAGTGCTTTCAAATTTGCATTTTTTTTCTGTAGGTGTCAGTCCTTCCTCCTTTGGGTTCAATTGTCATTACATCTATTGCAGCACCTTTTGCAGATAACCTGATAGCAAATGGAGTTGACACCACGAAGGTAAAGCATTCACTTCTTTCAGGTTATCTAAAAAGAAGGCCTTTGTTGCAGAGTGTTAAACCTCAGCTTTAGGCACCTCCGATGTGTAGGTGCAATGGTTGGCATTTAGAGTAGTAATGGGGGACTTGGGGTTGAGAAAACTAGAGAGGGTTGGCAATAGCAGCTGGAAGGTAGTAGATTGATACAACAACAACAACATAGCCTTTTTTCCCAAGCAAGTTGGGGTAGGCTAGATTGATATTTTACTTTTCATGGAATGTCTCCCCCCTCTCAGTTAACTAGAGGGCTTCTTAACACACCATACTAGACGTCTAGACCTGGACTGTTACAGTTCACTAGGATGGGGGAAATATTCGGTGCAAACCACCTTCTCGGTGGAAACGTGAAAACCCTTTTAAAAATTATAGTTGCAAGTATCCAAAAAATTTCAAATGATGCACATCCATAGTGCATCATTAGATGTATTTTGTATCAAAATTTGAGATGCAAACTCATTTTTTAAAAATTCAAACGAAAATGACAAATTCCATATGCAAGTGCACTACAAGACAAAATTGCTTTGAGTTTTGTCATTTTCGTTTGAATTTTTCTAGATTGAGTTTGCATCTGAAATTTTGACACAAAATACATCTAATGATGCACTATGAATGTGCATCGTTTGAAATTTTTTGAATACTTGCAACTATAACTTTTAAAAGGGTTTTTATGTTTCTACCGAGAAGGTGGTTTGCACCAGATATTTTCCCAGCTAGGATTACTAGTACAGTGCACACTCCATTCCAAGATCAAGTACTATTTCACACGAAGTAGATTCTTTTGTCTTCCTATTTGACTATAACTCCTATCAGCCCCTGCTGCTTGCATCAAACTCCAATACAGGAAGCCCTGACAATTCTCAAATTGCTTCTGCTAGTTTCCTCAACAGGAAGCCCTGGCAATTCTCAATATGCTGTGCTATAAATCATAATAGTATTTCTCATAGAAAAAATTGTAGAATTGAAAAAAATGAATCTGTTTCTTAAATCTGTAGGTACGAAAAATATGCCAAACAATTGCCTTTGTTTCACCTGCGATTTTCATGATGCTGTCCTCTGTGGATCTTGGACTGCCTCCCTGGGAAATCGTTGCTTTTCTTACAAGTGGTCTAGCACTCTCCAGCTTCGCATTTTCAGGTCATGTTATTAAGATTGCAATCATCCCCTCACTTTTTACATGGTTCGAAGGTCCAAACCTCAATATTTGGTTGGTGAACAGGGCTTTATTGTACGCATCAAGATATCTCTCGTGAATATGCAAGCATTCTCCTGGTAACTCATTGAAATCCTGTCTTCTCAAATTTCCTGCATGTATCTTCTTGAAAAGAAATAGAAAAGTAGCGTTCTGCTGCTTAGATGCTTAAAAGGATGATTGACTGATAGTCTGCAGTCGATGCTGGTTACATTTCTGTAGATTCCATCACGAGTTGTTATAATCTGTTCCCTTTGTGGCTTTGTGCTCCAGGGAATCACAAACACTGTGGGTGCTGTGCCTGGAATTGTTGGTGTCGCACTGACAGGCTATCTTCTTGATTCAACTCATTCTTGGAGTATATGCCATCAATCCATAACTCATAAGCTACATTACATTTCATGAAGATGAACCACTCTAATCACCATATCAGGTACCGTTTTGTGTGCAGATATCACTCTTCGCGCCATCTGTCTTCTTTTACTTAACTGGTACTGCTCTATGGTTAGCATTTGCCAGCAGTGAGCCCCAGGATTTTTCGAAGTCAGGATCAAAGTCGTGACCTATGGTTCCCCTGTGCACAGAAGGGGTTATTTCAGAGGGAAATTTCATCTTTAGTCTAGGCAAAATTATGGAGCCCTTAGGCAGCGAATGGGTTTTATGTTCCTTTTCAGTCAGTTGGAGATAAGAGGAAGCCAATGGCAGAGGACTACCTGTAAATGCATGTGGCCATTGGCTGGCATGCATATATGCTGTAGAAGTGATAGAATTGGTGTAATTGATGGATTGTATTAGCTTGAGGCCTCGGCCGGTATATATAAGAGTACAAGACTTGGGTTGCAAGGCAACCCCACCGGATATGTATGGCAGTCCGGATACAATATCTAAACTACCAAATATACTCTAACATCCCTCCGCAGTCACAGCGGGAGCACTGCAGACGGTGAGACTGGAGGAGAAGCCGAAGGTAGGAACCGACGGACTGACATCCCCCCGCAGTTGTAGCGTTGGCGCAATGCGGATGTTGCGACAGGAGAGAACCGGCGAGAAACTCATGTGGATGGTAGCCCTTTCTGCCGATGTCGAGATAGCCGAGCTGAAGGAGCCATGGTCGAAGATGCCGTGCGTAGAGTAGTCGTGGTCGACGTAGAGCTATCGAAGTTGCCGAAGACGAGGTAGCCGCACATGAAGCCGCGGGCGCACGAGGAGGCGCCATGGTGGTGGCGTAATGGAGAAGACGCCGGAGACGAAGATGGCGACGCGTCGAGGCAGTCGTAGAGGGAGCGATGCCAAAGTCGATGCAGTCAGGCCATCGGGCGACACATGCCCGAGTTTGCCATGCTCGGGAACGCATCGGGGACGATGGGCACGCACCGGTGTTGCCAATACCGGATGTGCAAGGGAGGATGCACAACCAGGCGCCGTCGCCGAGGGACCAGCAGAGAAGGCCTCCACGACGGTTGCAGGCGCAGAAGAACGGCGAGGAAGATGATGCCGATGCAGCCCGCAGTTGCTGGAGTAGACGAAGGGGTAGAAGTGGACGGCGGCGATGGCGACGAGGTGGTGCTGGACGAAGCGACGAGGTAACCCCGGACGATCTGGCGCAAGGCCTGATGATCTGGAGGACGCGGCGGCGGAGCTCGAAGAAGGCGACGAAGAACTCGAACAGCTCGGTGAAGACCATGTGCGCGCAAGGCGCGCACTGACGTAGTCGTAGACGATGTCGAAGATGCGGTCGAAGTGGCCGGCGTGGACGAAGTCGAGGACGTAGTCGGCGGCGGTGAAGATGCAACGACGAGGAAGACCACGGGTGGCGCCGCGGCTGCCCGAAGAGGCGAAGCAACGACAGCCCTCCATACTCGGGGAAGAGGCGCGTAGTACGAGGACGGACGTCACGGGAGCCGGGTGGATCACGCACATCGGTTGATCAGACCGAGTAGCGTGAGGCGAGACGACGGTGGGCGAAGTCGGTGAAGGCGTCCCGATCGGTGAAGGCGACGACGAGCCGGCGAAGGTCGACGTGCGAACGAAGCGGCGAGGAGGGCAGTGCAGATGGGCGTCCCCTAGGGCACTGTCCATGTCACCATGTCGCATGTCGAAGACGAAGAAGAGGCCGGTGAAGTCGACGCCGATGTCGAAGTAGAGGCGCAAGGTCGACGGGCGGTGGGCGACTCAATCTCGATCAGTGATCGAGTAAAAATCAGAGAAACTAACCAAAAATAAATCAGCAGCAGCAAATCTTCGCGTAGAGCCTCTGGGTGCGCATAGCACAGGCCTCCTCCCCACTCTTATCCTCTCCCCTGCTCATCATGGCCAACGACGGACCATAGCCACAGGGCGAGAGCCACAGGGCGAGAGAGAGAGAAATAGAGGGTGAGAAAGAGGTGGCCAGGCGACAGCGATGAGGGCGGGTGGCGCACGTCCCTCCCGGCGACGGCAGGTAGCCGGAGGCGATGGAGGATCCCCGCCAGGGATGGCAGCGGATCCGGAGCGTGGCGCACGTCCTGGCCGGCGACGACGGATCCCCCCGAGATGCGGAGGAAGCCGCCAGGGTAGAGGCGCGACCGGCGGCGGAGGGAGCCCGCGCAAGGCGCGCGGGACAGAGCCGCACGGGCGCTGCAGAGGAGGCCGCCAGGTGGACGGTGCAGCCGACGCGGGATCCAGACGGGAAGCCTGGCGTGAAGGCGACGGGTCGGAGCGGAGGTGCTGCACGGAATTCGTCGACGACGAGTTGAAGGCGCCACGCGGAGCCACTGCTGCCACCACGGCAGCACAAGGTGGGTCACGGGCGCCGCCGGGAGACTGCGACTGCCACCACGGCAGCGCGGATCGGATCGTCGGCGGATTCCATGCGGGTGACGAGTTACACCGATCTGCTACTGCTTGACACTCTAAGGGCGGCGGATTAACTCGATCCGCCGTGATGGAGGGCGCTGCCCCTGGCGGAGGTCATGGGCGACCTCCCCGGGGGGCGCGCTAGAAGGCCGGCGAGGGGGCGCCCTGGAGGGGCGCCGTGGGAAACAGGGGGAAGGCGGCGGCGCGAGAGGAGGGGCGCCGACGGCGCTAGGGTTAGGGCAGCGGAAGGTTGCCCAGAATCTCAAACCCTAAACTCGTGATACCATGTAGAAGTGATAGAATTTGTGTAATGGATGGATTGTATTAGCTTGATGCCTCGGCCGGTATATATAAGAGTACAAGACTTGGGTTGCAAGGCAACCCCACCGGATATGTATGGCAGTTCGGATACAATATCTAAACTACCAAATATACTCTAACATATGCCTTTTCTGGTTATTTTTCACTTTTTGACATGATTTTAGTAGGGAAAGAGCAATATGCTTGTCAGGAAGAGTTATGGTTGCATCAGCACTAATGTAGTATTGTTGTGTCAGGAAACAAACTTCAGGTGTAAATACGAAGGGCAGCATGGCATTTTGGGTTAGCACAACCATTCATTTTTTGTGCTATTCTTAATATCTATATTCCTGTACTCCTATTCGACTGGATTTGATTTCTATTGCCGGTGCAACCAGAAGGCCAATTCACAGGCTTGCCACCTGGTCAACACTGTGATGTACTCTCTCTGTTTTAAATTATAGGTCGTTTGATTTTTTTTACCACAAGTTTGACCACTCGTTTTATTTAAAAATTTGTGCAAAACATCACTTTTGTTATGAATTGCTTTATCAATACAAGATCTTCAAGAATGACTTAAATTTAGCAATGTTTGCACAATTTTTTTAAATAAGATAAGTGGTCAAACTTAGAGTCAAAAAAGTTAAACAAACTACAATTTAAAACAAGGGTAGTAAAATTCAACCACACAAACTTTACTCGCCTAGGATAATCCAATCACATTGCCCAGCCGTACAATATAGCTCTAGTAAAAGCAATTGTTCAAGAGGCCAGCAGCATAAATAATGGAATTGGATAAAATGAGTCCCAACAATAGAAGGCTTGAAGTTGCATTATGCTTCCAGCATGTGTCAGAAGCACATTGCACAATGCTTCCAGCGTCTTTTGTCAGCGAACAGACTTCTGGCCTCACCGTCCCGGTGCCAGAATGAGATTGAAAGGCATGACACAGAATCACAGCTCCAATAATTGTAAATGACCCCCACCCAAAACACACAATTAAGACTTCATGCACAAAGGGGAAAACACAAGATAACAATTTAACATCAGATGTCAAATTTTCCTACACTATTGAGACACTGACAAAGCTACATCTACCTCATCATCTAAACAACAAAGGTAGCAGCCAAGGAGGTGGATGCAGATGTAATTGACGAATCACTTCTTCTTCTTGGCTGGCGGCTGATCCTCCTCATCGTCATCGTCGTCATCCTCACCATCCTCGTCGTCGTCGTCATCCTCACCATCCTCGTCGTCATCGTCATCATCATCCCCATCATCATCGTCATCACTCCCTCCTTCACCATTAGCTTCGGGGTCATCTTCATCGTCATCATCATTATCACCCCCTTCATCCCCAGAGGACTCCTCAGCATCGTCATCATCATCACCCCCTTCATCATCCTCATCTTCGTCGTCGTCATCATCGTCGTCATCATCGTCGTCATCTGACCCAGCATCCTTATTCTCAGGAACTTTTTCAGATTTAGTTCTAGCAAGTAGCCTTCAAAAAAATACATCAACAGACAAGTAAGCATAGAACATATGTACTAAGTCACAGAACAAACACTTAAACAAAGAGTTCAGAAAACTACTTGTAAATTTCCTTCTGGTCTTCATTCAATATTTCCACTCCATTGTTTACAGCTTGAATCTGGGAGAGAAATGCAGTTACATCAGGACAGGGTAATAGAAAAAAAAATAAACAAAGCATCATTCAGGAGAGACTCCATAAAACAAGTGGTATATAAAGCATAGCTTCAGCAAGGTGAGAATAACATGATTTTGATCAAAAAGAAATAAATCCCACTAGTTTGGTAAACAGAGAGCAGTATGACAACTAATTCTGATCACCCTTTAGACGGGTAGCAAAAGGACTCCTCTAACAGATCTGCTAGAATTTCCCAAATACGCATCTTGCTTGTGATCAGATCAATACACACAGATCAGAACAGTTCCACATAAGCATCTTGTTTTCAATTTATTCCAGCACAATCCTAGTCAATACACATAGACATGATGAATTGTGAGAAGACAGGACAAATGTCACTTAAAGTAGCTTTTACAGCATTGAGTACTCACTACTCTGGTTCCCATCGTGCATTGAATCTAAAATTTCTATATTCAGTTACCCAGATCTGCTTAGATCTATTGCTAGTTGCTAGAGTAAAAAAAGCCGAAATTCCGACACAGCAAAAATCCAACATCGCCCTAAATAGCAATGGCACATATCAACTCTATCACTAGATCTGCAAACTTCGAAATTTTCAGTCAAACGCAAATTACGCCGTGAAGAATTAGCTCTATTCGCAACCGAGTCACAGGGTAATCGGGGTAAAAGTCCGCAAGGGCAGCAAAATCACACGATTATCGCGGTCACTACAAATCCAGCAATTGGATAGCAATAACACAGTCACACAGGTCCTCGCACTGGGGGAAGAGGAAAAGAATACTTACCGCAAGAGCCAGCAGGCTCAGCAACCTCTGGGCGGCAACAGCGCCAGTGAGCCCGGCCGCCGTCGCCGACGACGCCGAAGCCGCCATCCTGTCGGGTCCACCAACCGCCACCGCCGCCGTCGCCATCGCTGCCTTTGCCGTGTGCGCGAGCGGTGAAGAAGGGGTGGAGATGCGGATGCGGTCGCCGAGCCGCAGCGGCTTCTTCGACGCACGCTTTAATAGCGGAGGCGGGATGGGGGGTTAGGGTTTTGTGCTCGGGCGCCGGGTGGGGTGGGGTTGCGGGTGCCGCGCCGTGTGAGCGCGTGCTTAGGGTTTTTGGCGCTCGCGTGGCGCCGGGCGCGCGGGCCTCTGGCGGGTGGGCCCCAGCGAAGGTGGCTCGTCCAATGGGCGGGGAGGATTCGAAAGCGTAACGGGGCAGGTCAGAGGAGGAGGCGCGGTGCGGTGCCGATCGGGATCTCGACCCCCTCGGCTGTTCGGGTCGCGTGCCGTGTGACGAGGGCAGTCCTCATCCAAACTCTACCATAGAGTCTAAGTCTTCTATTTATTTTGTTTTTTGATAGTATATTTATAAAAGAGAGAGGAAGAGAAATCAAGAATCCAAGTCTTATTTAGACTCCAAGTCTTCACACAAATCAAAAATGAATGTGAGAGAGACAAGTGGGCCATATAAACCAAAATAACACACTTTGTATTGGGAAGTATAATTTCTTGTGATGGAGTCTTTGAGACTTAGACTCTATGAGTGAAGTCTGCATTGGAACTGTCCTGAGTGGAGGATGGGGGGACTCCGTGATGCGTCCAGGTCTTTAATGGACTTGGCTGTTTCTGTCTGCCGTGTGTGGGTGGGTTTCACTACACGTCAGGCCCATCTTGGCAGCGGGCTGTTCGAGCCACACTTTTCCAGGGGACTACTCGTACAGTCTAAGGGCAGTCCCAATAGGGATTTTATAGGAGTTTCATGCACATTAATTAGCATGCCATGTAGGATTATATGATGACATGGCATAGAATTTAAGAAGAAAGAGTAGAAACAAGTTTCATTTAGATAAAACTCTCTCTACACAAATATCAACACTCTATGAGTCTTAAAATCAAATGCAACATAGATTTTAGGAAACTACAACATGAAATTATGCATTAGGAGAGGTGGTTTTAACTATTATTTTATAGTCTTTTTCTTATGTAGCTATCTTGAAAATATCAATATGAAACTCCCCACTGGGATCGGCCTAAGGTGGTGTTTGGTTGAAAAAGTTCATAGACTAATTTTAGTTTCTGGACTAAAAACTTTTGTCGCTACATGTTTAGTTCCAGGGATTAAAAAAAACTAAAAGTCATTAAATGAGTGCACAAAGTATCGTATTACCTCTAAAACCAGTCTCAATGGGCAGGTCGACGGCGAGCTGGCGCGCGGGGAGGCGACAAGCTGACGGGGACCCACCTTCTTTGTGCAAGCGGACAGGGACCCCTCACGGCGGCAACCAGGGGCGCCTCGATTTGGCGGGGCGGGGCGGGGATGGCTGGATGACGCGATGGCGGCGGCGCGGACCAGCTCGGGGCGAGGGGTAGGGCGTCGCGAGGGGACGGAGGGGATTGCGATCGAGGCGGCGTGACGGCGGCGAGGCGGGCGGCGCGGACCATCTACTTGCGTGGGGAGGCGCAGGACGGGCGCGCGGGCCGGCGGAGGAGGGGCGGCCCACGGGGGGAGCTGATTCAACCGAGGGGTAAACAGAACATCGTTCTTTTTAGGCAGTACAGTAGGAGATTTCCATTTTTCTTGCTTTGGAGAGACGATAATTAAACTGGATTGACTAGAAGCTGCACGTGATTAAGCATGTGAGGCGGCACATTTCGTACATATCATTTTTAGCCTCGTCAGCTCCTCATGCAAAGGCTCTGAAGGAAAACAATTGGCTCTCGATCGCTTCACCAAAGTACACCAGTCAACTTCGTTTGAACCAAGCTCTTCATTTGACACAAAAAAGTTCACTCGAACGACAAACCAATGAATCATACACTATAGTGGCCGGGTTCATCCTTAGATTTCATGTGCCCTAGGTATCCAGAAGTTAGAATGTTTGGACTATAATCCCACTGCCTCCCATTTCGAAAACACTATACTACTCTCAGCGGGTCGCCGCAAGAGCGAGCAGAGCAAGGAACCTCTGGCCTTGCTGGCAGCAAGGACGGTAAGCACGGCCGCCGACACCCGACGGGCTCTTCCCGCTGACCTTGTCCCCATCTCCTGTGCTCGAGCTGCGAAGATGAGTGGAGATGAGGCCACATAAAGCTCGAGTTGTGGACACATGCGGATTGGACGCTTGGAGATGGTGGTAATGATGAGGAGGGTTGAGGTCCTGAGGACTAGAGGAGTGGAGCTATGCATCGATTTGATCGGAAGCCGTCTGTCTAGGGGTGGTAATGGGCCATGGCCCTAGTGGCCTCTTCACAGCTTAATAGGGTCTTTAAAATTTTTAGTTCAAAAATACATATGTTTAGAGTCTGGCCCTTTTAGGATCCGATCTTTAGATTTTCTAGTTCAAAATGTTGGGCCCTTTACCACCCCTACGCCTGCCTCACGAACGAGTAGGACTGAAAAATAGTGGACCACAAGCTCGGAAGACGGACATCGAACTGGCCCGTTTGTTGCAATCTGGACTGCTGGGTCTACCTGACAAGGACCGACTTGCAATTTTACTCGCTCGAGCCGGATGTCCACCAACGGCTCACCCTCAACAACCTCGTGATGACCACAATGTTCATCTAGATTTCGTGATGCTTCCCAGTCCCACTCACCCAAAGCTCTTGGAAAGGCCCTTTTTTATGGACTTCTAGCTTCTTTGTTCGCATGTTTCTTTGTTTTGTTTAAGTAGGAGCGAATATTCTGGGATTTAACGGTGTTGTGCATTCAGTGGTAGGCGATGTTTCCGTCGACAGCGAGACGCCTGTGGTGACTTCGTCAATCTTGAGGATTTGCCGGCTCAGTTTTCGAAAATGCTCATAGGGATAGGATTTGTGTATGTGTGTTTATAGAGGTGTGAGTGTGCATGTGTTGTGAGTGTCGGAGTTGTATTGTGTGACCTAAAAAATGTTTCTTTGTTTAAGTGTCACGGCTGCATCGTGAAGGCGTCTTCGTGTGTCGGATACGTACTGTGTTAGCGTGGGAGCGTGAGTCACGTGTATGGTGGGCCCTGCGTGGCAGAGTCTGGCCGGGGGGATATAACCCGTTCCCTGTATCGTGAAGGATTTGTCTAGCTTTTGATTCTGAACTCGAGAAATCGAATTGAGGAAGGTGTCACCCGCCTTTCCTCTGCTATCTGGATCTCTACCCTATCTAGTAGCCGTGTATTGCTGTAAGCATGGGATCATCTTAAATTTGGAGGAGGATTTATCATGTCTGCGACCTCTGTAATCCCAAATATATATACATGGCCTCATGCGTGCATGCGGACTCTATGAAAGTACAGCCAACGTCAATGCTACCTTAATGTGAGCAATAGTTGCGAACAACAACTAACCAGATCATACACACACACACCAAATGAAACTTTATGTGACAAAGCCGCAACTGTGAGCAATAACATGCCTCGTTCTAATCCTACTTACCTCGCTTAACCATCGACCAATTTAGTAGTGTGCATTTTGAAGAAATCTAATCATCATGTGCAGTGCTCCATTGGATATATTCACCAAAAATGGATGAATTTTGCCTTTGACTTTATCCTTGAAACATGTGTGCTCATTTCCCTTTATATTCGGCCCTTGAGCTGATAATGACGTAAAATTTTTTAGAGAAAAGTCTAATTTACACCCTTAAATTATCACAAAAGTCTGATTTTCAACGACAACTACAAAATCAGATAATAGAAGCAATCCAATTGTCGAAACCAGACACGTATGACATTTAGGGTGGTTTTATAGTTAATTTTTCATTTTGTTAAAATCAAAATATTCAAGTTTAAACTAAAAATTCATAAAAAAACTTATTTTAAATTAAAAAATATGAAATTAGTACCAAATTTTTTCTAAAATGTAAGCTATCTATTGGCACTCTACTTCTTAATTATTTGGATCCAAAATGTAACAGCCCGAAAATTTACCAAAATAAATCACGCGCTAAAAATATTTTCAAATTTCTTTTCATCGTTGAGCTCAATCCATCCGAAATCGTCCCTCGCCCGATCTCCCAATCTCCCGAAAAACCTGTCCCGATATCCGAATCCAATCGCCGTCCCGTCTCCATGTTCTTCCTCATTCCGCGCGTCACGCCCGACCGGCGCGCGTGCTCGTCCGGTCGCGGTCGCGGTCGCCGGCGCGATCTCTTTCTCTCTCTCTCTCTCTTCTTCTCTATCCCTTTTTCTTTACTTTTTCCCTCCCTTTCCCTCTCTCTCCTTCCTCCCTCTCCTCTCTGCCGCGCGCCGCACGAGCCGGGCCGCTCGACACCACCCGCCCCACAGCGCCACCACCGGCCACCGCCCTCACCCCTGCCCGCGCCACCGCTGTGCCCTTGCTGCCTCGACGCGCGCTCACACCCTACTCCCGACCACCCCCACGTGCACCACGCGGCCACGCTGCTCGCCGTGCCGCTCGCCGCCGCCTGTCCACGCGCCGCGCGCGCGCCCTGTGCGCAGCACTCATTCCACACGCGCGCCCCTGCTCGCTGCGCCGCCCGTCGTCAAGCCCGGAGTCGCGCACAGCGCCCCGCCATCGCCGCCGGCCGCACGCGCGCGCACTGCTCCCACGTGGACCACGCGCCCGGATGCTCGCCGCGCCCCCCCGCCATCAAGCACAGCGCCGCCTGCCCCGCTCACGCCTGCCCGAGCCATCCCATCACCCTATGCCGCCTCGCCGCCCGCGCCACCGCTCCGCGACGCTCCGAGCACCATTAATGGTCGCGGGATGCCCGCCGGCCGGCCACCACCGCGTCCCTCCCTCCACCGCCTTTCCCTGCCTATAAAAGGGCCCTCGATGTCGCCCACCGCCTCCACGACCTCCACCGCCACCGCTAGCTCTCCTCTTTAGATCTACAGCGCCGCCGTCGCGAGCTTCTCTGCCCGCCGCCACCGGCCTCCGTGGACAGCTCCCCTCGCTGCGCCCCAGCCCGAGCCGAGGTAGGGGATAGAACCCTCTCGGTCCCCTCTCGCTTTTCCCCCTCCCCTTGACCGCCGCCGCGCCTCCAAGACGCCGGCCCAGGGCCGCCGCCGCCCGCCGCCCGCCGGCCGTCGTGGCCAGCCCGCCTCGGACCACCTCCGCCCGAGCCGCGGCAGGGGATCGGCTCCTCTCACTCCCCTCTCCCTTTTCCCCCCTCTTCCCGAGCACCGCCTTGCCCTAGCTCGCCGGCGACGAGCGCCGCCGTACGCCGCCCGCCCCCCTCCTCTGTTTTGTTCGGGAGGGAGGTAGGAGAAGGGCAAAATTGCCCAGACCCCCCTGCCCTTCTCCCTATTCCTTTAAGAGCCCTCCCACTCTTTAGTCTTTTTGCAAAAGAAACTCTCTCCTTTATTATATTCCAAAATAAACCCTTCCACCATGTAAACATATTTATAAATATGCCCCTGCCTCTTTCCAGAATAGCCCAAATATTTTCCAAAATTCTATCCAAGTCCTTTCTCTCCCAAAATAATTACAAACAGGTCCCTGAATTCTTATTTAACCCCTGAACCCCTCTTTAATTCGACATTTCATGCGCCAAACGTTCTCGGATTAACCCGAAACTTTACCACACCATTTCTAACATAATGTTGGCCATGCCATTAGGAAACCACCCAAAAATATTACTCCCATCCCCATATCTTAATTGTTTCCGATTCGAGCTCAACGATAAAACTTTTGTTTCTTTTCCTTATTGTGTGCTTGTTTGTGTGCGACGTAGATCATGGTGTGAACGAGGGAGAACCCATCGATGAGCAGTACTACGAGCAAGTGAACGAGGACCAGTTTCGCGACCCCGAATCCAAAGCACAGTACCTCGAGCAAGACTTCCCGGAAGGCTTTGAGGATGGCAAGTTCAATCCTGCCCTTTGATGCATGTTTTGTCCCAGTTTTATAAACACAACACATTGGCCTATTTTGCAAAACTGCATATGTTTGACTGCTGAAAATATGGTTGGATAGACACCCTTGATTTGTTATAACCATTCCTTGACCACCTAGATTAATGTCTGGATATGATTTATTCTATTTGGATGTTAATTGCTGCTAGAACGCTTGGGACCTCGAACTTGGTACCACTTGTTTTATAAAAAGAAAATGTGTGAGTGTGTGGGAAGGGAAAATGTGGAATTTTCAAAAGATGAGGTTAGACGGGATGGATGACACTTCTGTGTGAATTGCCGAATGGTGTGCTCGTACCTGTGTGGTTGAGCAAGGTTGGGAGATATCCATCTTGTCATAATTAAGGACCGAGTTGGTGTGTCATCTTGCCTAACTCCACTATCGTGCAAACCACTCGACCGTTGTATGGGCAACGGCTTAGTATAAACCCCACTAGTTAGTCTGATAGCCATCAGGAGAGCTGAGAGCAATGGGTGATCAAGGATAAGGGATAAGCTCTGTGTGACTTACGCCTCGGTTAAACCTCGGTGATAGGTCGACGACCCCTTGGTGGATCCCGTGGTGGCTAGTCAGGTCTAGCTAAGGTGGGTAATGGCTTTGTTGGGATCTGCACCGACACTAAGGTGATCGTGCTGTGGTACCCCGCTTGTGGGTAAAGTTGTACACCTCTGCAGAGTTAAAATCTATTCAAATAGCCGTGCCCACGGTACTAGGCGAGTTACGGTTTGGTCACACAACTAGTGTTTCTTCTGGGAATGGATGGATTGGCGTGAGTTGTTTTGGAAAAGTGTCCGGCAGCTGGGCCGTATGCTACGGCGGACGAGGAGTCTGGTAGCAATTTAAAATTGGGATCCTGTGTGGATCAACCCTATGTGTTACTCGGTACAAGATAATTGCTATAAAAATCCCTTTTCTCAAATGAACCCATGCATGAAAATTAGCTTTCCGCAAATTAAACCCTGGCCTTATCCTTGATCCATCCTGTGCATGTACTCTGTTTATATCCCCTCCGTGGGTGTGGTTGGACTTGCTGAGTACATTCGTACTCACCCCCTTTTCCTAATTTTTTACAGAGGAAGATCCAGACTTCATTCCCGAAGACGTTGAGGAGGGGTTCCGTCCTACACCCAACCTTGCCTGTGGATAGGGTCACCCGCAGGAAGCTCCGTATGGCGCATGACTCTGATGACCTCTTTGTAGTTAATGTCGTTGTGTGGGTTTTAGTTGTTATCCTCGCAATAGTTGCGCTGCACTGCCCATTACCGCATAGAGTTGTACGGTGATGTACCATCTGATGTAATAAATGTGTTATCAGCCTCCTTGAACTGATATTTGTATCACATTTAAGTCTTCTCCTATGAGGGGACGCTTCAGGTGGTATCAGAGCCGTAGGTTGGCCGTTGGACATGACCCTAGGAGCGAGACCTTTTTTTTCCAGGCCTTTTCACATTAGGACCTTTCCTTGCTTAATCTTTTTTCCACACAAGCACTCACCGCTGGTTCTTACCCTATTCCAGATGGCTGACAATGGATGGGGCGGAATCTGCCACGCAGAGCCCGGCCTTTCTAAGTTATTGCTACTCAGCCTAGAACGCGTCGGAGTTGTGGACCCACCAGAGTACGTCTACCGGGAGTACGACTCCAGGGGCATCCTTCGGTGTGACATGATGATCTTCGTGGGAAAGAGCACCCGCTATCCTGACGTGCAACCCTAGTTCATCTCCACCACCGGCTTTCGCTTCCCAGACACCTATCGAAAGGTCGCCCGAAAAGCCCTGCGACGTTTGCGCGTGGTCTACAAGCATCATCTTCAGCGGACTCCTATGAGATTTTTCCCGCCTACTGGAGGAAGAGGACGCTCATGGATTGCTCGGATGAGAGGACTTGGGAGAAAAGAAGAAGACCTAGAAGATACGGTCTCCCACCTATCCATCTACCTCACCAGCCTGGATGAACTCTACCGCGAACAGGCGGAACAACTGAAGCACCAAATCCGCAGGGCAGAAAAGGCAATCCAAGAAATGGAGGAACAACAGACCAGAGCCGTGCGAGCCGAGTATTCCCTAGCCACTCTCCAAGCCCAATGGCAAGAACACGAGGCTCACAGAGGAGTAGGTGGGTGGATAGAAGAAGAACCCGAAGAAACCCATTGGGATACGGGTACTCAGACCGAAGATGATGTGATGGAGCAGTGTCTTCCACCAAAGAAGCGCCCTATCCAGATCGAGGAAGAGTCCCCATGAGAGGAGAGTAGCACACCTAAGCTAGAGCCTCTATCCTAATAATCGTGTATCCATGAAATCTATACCCCATCATGTTGTAATAATAAGTACCATCTATCCCCTTTGTACCCAGATATTTGTGCAAAACTTGTTCACTCTATCTTTGTTTTCAGATGGCTGAGGAAGGATGGACCCAGGGCAATTGCCAAGCTGCACCTAGCTTCCCCAGCCTTTTGATCAACGCCCTGGAAAGCCTTGGCGTTACGGAACGCCCAAGATACTACAGGAGAGAATACGAACACCATGGTACCCTCCACTGTAGAGTGATCCTGGTCATCGCCAGAAGTGACCGCTACCCCGACATCCAGCCATGGCGAGTGACCGCTACAGGGTTTAGGCACCAAGACACCTATCCCTTGGCCGTCAGAAAGGCACTCCGTTATCTGTGCCGGATTTTTGAAGGACACCTCGCTCCCACACTAATGAGGTTCTTCCCTCCGGCCATCAGAACCCCAGTTTGGGAAGCTTGTATGAGAAGCCTGGAACGGCGCCGCCGTGAAGAAGGCCCCCTATACCAAGTGACTACCTATCTAGCCTCCTTGGATCAGCTCTTTGACGAGCAAGCCAGCATCCTGAGGGAGCAGACCCATCGAGCCGAGCGAGCAGAGCTCGCGGTAAGACTGCAACAAATCCGGGCAGACCAAGCCAAGACAAGAGCCGCGACCATGGTCAGCAGCGAAGAGGTTGCCCAGGAGAGCCTCAGGCAGGCCCGGGACTGGCGTATGCAAGAATGGACCAGAAGTGGAACGCCAGTCCCGGCAATTGGGGAAGACCATATTCTACTTGGGACGCCCATCATAGGATGGGGACCACTCTTGAGAACCCCACAAGCCCCGCCCGAGAACCCTGAAGGGCCTACTGCCGCCGTTGAAGGGGAAGCTGCTGGACAACCCTTGGAAAACGGGAACCCAGAGAATGGCGAGCAAGGACTGCTCGTCCCCCTGGAAGCACACTCCGAAGAAGGCTCGCCCCGCGAGTAGCATGCCCCGAAGCCACCCCAGCCCCTTCGGCTTAAGTTGTACCCTTAAGTTTGACCCTGTACCCGGACGTGTAGTACGCGTTTGGCCTTGTCCCAGTGTGTACCCCCTCTTGCTGTAATAAAGATGTGTGTGCTTGTTATTTGCTAGTTTGTGTGCTTGTTGTTAGTCTGTGTGCTTTTCGGCGGAAGGTAGATTCTGCCTTTTCAAAAATACGAATTAAACAACTTAAACATCACTTAATACTAATCATAATCTCACAAAAACTCTACCCAATCTATAGATGGCTTCTCGAAGCGGTACGAGGGCCTCCCACAACCGGACCCCTGCAGCCGCTGGTGCGGGAGGACAGCCTAATGGACAGAACCCTCTTCAGCAAGAACAGGAAGTGAGCCAGAATAGAGGAGGAAACCAAGGAGAAGTGCCACCGCCACCGCCACCGCCACCACCCCTCGGGGATCTGGCACAAATAATACATAATCAGACTCTCATACTGGAAACCCTGGCCAATGCCCTCGTCAATAAGCGGCCAAGAGAGCAGACCATGAATGACAAGCTGACAGCTTTCCTGAGAACCAAGCCACCCACATTTGCCGGATCCAGCAACCCTTTGAAGGCAGATGACTGGCTGCATGTGATCCAGAGGAAGCTCGAGCCGTTCGAATGCCAACATCGAGACAAGGTTCTTCTGGCAGCCCATCAGCTCACCGGAACTGCCTTAGCTTGGTGGGAGAATTACTGTGCCGCTGCCAAAGATGCCTCCACCATCACCTGGAATGAATTTGTGAAGGAATTCCGCCGCTATCATATCCCCTCGGCCACCATGAAGCACAAGGCGGATGAGTTCCGCGCACTGCAGCAAGGAAGCATGTCAGTAGAAGAGTACACCTACCAATTCATGGAGCTGACCCGATATGCGCCAGAGGAAGTGGACAATGATGAAAAGAAGTAGGACATGTTCAAGAAGGGATTGAACCCAGAACTCCGGACCTTGCTTACCCCTCAGATCTACCCGGACTTCAACACTCTGATGAACAAGGCCATTCTCACAGAAAGGGCCAAAGATGAAGAAAGGAAGGATAACAAGCGCAAATTTCTAGAAAGCAAGGCCCGCTAGCAGGACCGCTTTCAGAAACCAAGAAGCTTCAGCTATACTGCACCAAGATCTTAGGCCCCAATGCAGTATAGGACCTAGTCTCAGGTGACAGGCTCCTAGGTTCCTAACACACAGTTTCGGAGCCAGACCATCATGAAGGCCCCGCAGAGCAATGCCAGCCAAGTCACCACCAACAACAACAATGCTAGGGCCTGTTTCAACTGCCGTGAGACAGGACATTACATTGCCAACTGCCCGTATACCAAAAACAAGCCTACTGCATCAGTCTTCTCCAACTCGGTGAATGGGCCTAGGCCACCTGTGTCCGGAGCCAACCGTGTCCCCATCGGCAGCAACAACAAGGGCAACAACAACAACAGCCAGCAGCCTTATGGACGAGCCCGCGTCAACCACATCAACGCGCAGGAGGCTCGGGGTGCACAAGGAGTAGTACTTGGTGAGTTCCTAGTCAGCTCAACTCTGGCAATAGTATTATTTGATTCTGGAGCATCACATTCATTCATATCGTCAAGCTTTGTGGATAAGCATAAAATACCTACAGTACTACTAAAAACACCCCTATTAACCCGGACGCATGGAGGTGACATCAAGTGTCAACTAGGTTGTCTACAGGTAAGGATCAATTTAAGCGGGGTAGAATTTCTAGCAGGCCTACTTAAGTCTAAGGGAATAGACGTGATCCTTGGAATGGACTGGTTAAGCCTACACAATGGTCTCATAGGTTGTACTGACAAGGTGGTACACCTAACGAACCCAGAAAGAGTACGAGTGACCTGCCATACCCGGAGAAGTGGACCAGACCCAATGGTGTTTAGCATGGAAGCCAAGTTCTTGGAAGAAGTCCCGGTAGTAAACGAATACCCAGATGTTTTTCCTGAAGAACTTCCCGAAATGCCACCAGATAGGGATATAGAGTTTGTCATCGACCTTGTCCCTAGAACCTCTCATATAGCCAAGAGATCCTATAGGATGGCAGCCTCTGAATTGGCAGAATTAAAGAAGCAACTGGAAGAACTACAATGAATTGGTTTCATCAGAGCAAGCTCGTCGCCTTGGGGAGCCCCCGTCCTATTTGTCAAGAAGAAGGATGGGAGTATGAGGTTGTGTGTAGATTACCGGGCACTGAACAAAGTTACCATCAAGAATAAGTACCCCCTCCCCAGGATTGATGACCTTTTCAATCAACTAAAAGGAGCGAAGTACTTCTCCAAGATTGATCTGAGGTCAGGATATTTTCAGCTCAAGATTAGAGAAAGCGACATCCCAAAGACAACTTTTGTCACCTTTTACGGGCAGTTTGAGTTTACAGTAATGTCTTTTGGACTCACCAATGCACCTGCTTATTTCATGAATCTCATGAATAAGGTGTTTATAGATGAGTTAGATAAGTTTGTCGTAGTCTTTATCGACAACATACTTATTTACTCCAAGAGTGTCCAGGAACACGAGCAACATCTGCGAGTAGTATTGGAAAAGTTGAGAGTACATAAGCTATATGCCAAATTCAGCAAGTGTGAATTCTAGCTTGAGAAAGTTGCTTTCCTTGGTCATATACTGACCGCGGAAGGAGTAGCAGTGGACCCTGAAAAGGTCGAAGCAGTCTCCAACTGGCAGCAACCAACCAATGTTAGTGAAATCAGAAGCTTTCTTGGATTAGTTGGGTATTATCGGAGATTCATTGAAGGATTTTCCAAGATAGTCCGGCACATGACAGAGCTGCTCAAGAAAGATAAGAAATTCACCTGGAGAGAGTCATGTGAAAAAAGTTTTCAAGAATTGAAGAATAGGTTGACAACCGCCCCAGTGCTGACCCTACCAGATATTCATCGGGATTTTGTCATTTATTGTGATGCATCCCGACAAGGATTAGGATGTGTCCTCATGCAAGATGGGAAGGTAGTAGCTTATGCTTCCCGACAGCTTAGGCCTCATGAGCAGAATTACCCAACACATGATCTGGAGTTTGCAGCCGTAGTGCATGCCCTCAAGATTTGGAGACATTATCTAATTGGAAATAAGTGCGAGATCTACACCGACCATAAGAGTTTGAAGTATATTTTCACCCAGCCAGATTTGAACTTAAGGCAAAGAAGGTGGGTAGAACTGATTAATGATTATAATGTGGAAATTCATTACCACCCTGGCAAAGCTAATGTGGTAGCCGATGCCTTAAGCCGGAAATCTTATGGACCCAAGGATGCCCATCTGCAGGAAGAAATGACACGATTGAATGTGCACATTGTCCCTCGAGGTTCCATTCGCAAGATGAGCATTCAACCTACTCTAGAGGATAAAATCAGAAAGGCCCAAAGTTCGAACAAGGACTTGATGGAAATCCGAATGCAGACTGGAGAAAATAAGGCACCGGATTTTAGAGTGGATAATGAGAGAACTTTATGGTATAAAAATAGGATTTGTGTGCCCCAGGAAGGAGACTTCCGGCAAATAATCATGGATGAAGCCCATAACTCGGCCTACTCCATCCACCCAGAATCCACCAAGATGTATATGGACTTTAAACAAAAATATTGGTGGAAGGGAATGAAGGCGGATATTGCACGGTTTGTCGCCCATTGTGATACCTGTCAAAGGATCAAGGCCGAACATCAGAAGACAGCAGGATTGTTGCAACCCCTACCCATCCCGGTTTGGAATTAGGATGAGATAGGAACGAATTTTGTAGTAGGTTTGTCCAGAACACAGAAAGGACATGACTCCATATAGATAATAGTGGACCGACTCACTAAAGCGGCTCATTTCATACCCGTGCGGACCAATTACGGTGGAGAAAATGTAGCTAAGCTTTATGTGGAAAACATAGTAAAGCTGCGTGGTGTGCCTAGCAGAATTGTTTCAGATAGAGGGACCCAATTCACCTCTAGATTCTAGAAAAGTTTGCATAAAGCCATGGGCACCAAATTGGATTTCAGCTCCGCCTATCACCCACAAACGG
This sequence comes from Panicum virgatum, assembly GCF_016808335.1. Taxonomy (NCBI): domain Eukaryota; kingdom Viridiplantae; phylum Streptophyta; class Magnoliopsida; order Poales; family Poaceae; genus Panicum; species Panicum virgatum. The sequence goes on along the minus strand of NC_053137.1, from coordinate 55,355,383 downwards.
ATGGCCAAACAGAAAGGGTAAATCAGATTATGGAGATGTTGAGTGCATGTGTCCTTACCTATGACAAGGATTGGGAGCAGAGTTTGCCCTATGCGGAATTTTCATACAATAACAGTTATCAAACAAGCTTGGGCATGTCACCATTCGAAGCTTTTTATGGGAGAAAATGCAGAACTCCTCTGATGTGGTCAGAAGTTGGAGAACGTGCCCTAGTTGGACCCGCACTCATAAAAGAAGCCGAAGAAAGAGTGGCCGAGATTAGAGAAAAGCTGAAGGCCGCCCAGTCTCGACAGAAGAGCTGCGCAGACAAGAAGAGACGAAAAATAAGTTTCAACCCGGGAGAGTTCGTCTACCTTAAAGTTTCACCTATTCGGGGAACTCGAAGGTTTCAAGTACAAGGAAAGTTGGCCCCTCGGTACATTGGACCGTACCAAGTTCTGAAGATAGTCGGCACCGTAGCATACCGTCTGGAGCTACCAGAAGAAATGTCAGATATACACCCAGTGTTTCATGTCTCACAACTAAGAAGATGTTTGAGGGTACCCGAGACAGAACACGTGCCAGTAGAAGCGATAGGTCTGCAGCCAGACCTGCGATACCAGGAAATACCGGTCAAGATCTTGGACACTGTCACTAGGAGGACAAGAGACTCCGAAGTACGGATTTGCAGAGTTCAGTGGAGCAGACATGGAATAGAAGCTACATGTGAGCGTGAAGATGCTCTGAAGAAGGAGTTTTCCCACCTCTTTAGAAGCCAGCCGAATCTCGAGGACGAGATTCATTTTAAGTGGGGTAGGTTTGTAACAGCCCGAAAATTTACCAAAATAAATCACGCACAAAAAATATTTTCAAATCTCTTTTCATCGTTGAGCTCAATCCATCCAAAATCGTCCCCCGCCCGATCTCCCAATCTCCCGAAAAAACTGTCTCGACATCCGAATCCTATCGTCGTCCCGTCTCCCAGTTCTTCCTCGTTCCGCGCGTCACGCCCGACCAGCACGCGTGCTCGTCCGGTCGCGGTCGCCACCACGAAACCCGCCGGCGCGATCTCTTTTTTTCTCTCTCTCTTTCTTTTCTTTTTTCCTTTTCTTTTTCTTTTTCTTTTTTCTTTTTCCCTCCCTCTCCCTCTCTCTCCTTCCTCCCTCTCCTCTCTGCCGCGTGCCGCACGAGCCGGGCAGCTCGACGCCACCCACCCCACAACGCCACCACCGGCCACCGCCCTCACCCCTGCCTGCGCCACCGCCGTGCCCCTGCCACCTCGACGCGCGTGCACACCCCTCCTCCCGGCCGCCCCCACGTGCACCACGTGGCCGCGCCGCTCGCTATGGCGCTCGCCGCCGCCTGTCCACGCGCCGCGAAAACATGGTTGGATAGCCACCCTTGACTGCATATGTTTGACTGCTGAAAACATGGTTGGATAACCACCCTTGATTTGTTATAATCATTCCTTGACCACATAGATTAATATCTGAATATGATTTATTCTATTTAGATGTTAATCGCTGCTAGAACGCTTAGGACCTCGAACATGGTACCACTTGTTTTATAAAAAGAAAATGTGTGAGTGTGTGGGAAGGGAAAATGTGGAATTTTCGAAAGATGAGTTTAGACGGGATGGATGACACTTCTGTGTGAATTGTCGAATGGTGTGCTCGTACCTGTGTGGTTGAGCAAAGTTGGGAGATATCCATTTTGTCATAATTAAGGACCGAGTTGGTGTGTCATCTTGCCTAACTCCACTATCGTGCAAACCACTCGGCCGTTGTATGAGCAACGGCTTAGCATAAACCCCACTAGTTAGTCTGATAGCCATCAGGAGAGCTGAGAGCAACGGGTGATCAAGAAGAAGGGATAAACTCTGTGTGACTTACGCCCCAGTTAAACCTCAGTGATAGGTCGACGATCCCTTGGTGGATCTCGTGGTGGCTAGTCAGGTCTAGATATGGTGGGTAATGGCTTTGTTGGGATCTGCACCGACACTAAAATAGTCGTGCTGTGGTACCCCGCTTGTGGGTAAAGTTGCGCACCTCTGCAGAGTTAAAATCTATTCGAATAGTCGTGCCCACGGTACTGGGCGAGTTACGGTTTGGTCCCACAACTAGTGTTTCTTCTGGGAATGGATGGATTGTCGTGAGTTGTTTTGGAAAAGTGTCCGGCAGCTGGTCGGTGTGCTACGGCGGACGAGGAGTCCGGTAGCAATTTAAAATTGGGATCCTGTGTGGATCAACCCTACGTGTTACTCGGTATAAGATAATTGCTATGAAAATCTCTTTTCTCAAATGAACCCATGCATGAAAATTAGATTTCCGCAAATTAAATCCTGGCCTTATCCTTGATCCATCCTGTGCATGTACTCTGTTTATACCCCCTCCGTGGGTGTGGTTGGACTTGCTGAGTATGTTCGTACTCACCCATTTTCCCTAATTTTTACAGAAAAAGATCTAGACTTCATTCCCGAAGACATTGAATAGGGGTTCTGTCCTACACCTAATCTTGACTGTGGATAGGGTCACCTGCAGGAAGCTCCGTATGGCGCAAGACTCTGATGACCTCTTCGTAGTTAATGTCGTTGTGTGGGTTTTAGTTGTTATCCTCGCGATAGTGGCGCTTCACTGCTCATTACTGCATAGAGTTGTACGGTGATATACCATCTGATATAATAAATGTGTTATCAGTCTTCTGTGACTGATATTTGTATCACATTTAAGTCTTCTCTTATTAGGGGACGTTTCACAAAATGTTTATGTTCTTAGTATTTTTTTCTTGTAGTTATGCCCATTATTTTTTAATAAATAATAATCAAATAGATCAATAATAGATATGTTATATTTTTTTAAAAAAAATTGATATCCATTTCATATTTTTCTAATTTAAAATCAATTAGTTTTGATTTTTTTTGGGATCGGCGACTCCTGGCCCACGAAGGCATAACTCACATCGGCCCAATCTCAAAAAAAAAAGGCCGGTTGACTCGGTCGGCAATCCCGACTAGGCCCCGGGCCATCCACGCAGCGCCTTCCCGGCCGAGCCCTGCGCTTGGCTCCTCCCGCACGCTAAATCTTCAGAATGCTGGTTCCTCACAGATGTTGACCTTGACAAATACAGGAGACTAGCATCGTTCATCGCGATGGTAGCCAGCAGAAACTCTGGCAGCCGGAGCTCCTTGTCACTCAACTGCAGGAAGCCCACGAGGTCGGGGCTCATGGAAGATGGCACATACATATCGAGATGGCGCCAACATGCCAACCAGTACTTCTCAACTTTGAGGTTCAGCTAAATTTCACAACGCCTCCCTGTCCCACTCACCCAAAGCTCTCAAAAAGGCCCTTCTCCATGGACCTGAAGTTCCTTTCACTACATGTTTCTTGTGTTTAACCTGGTATTGTTGTGTAAGTTGTAAGCACGGGATAACATATTCAGTTTGGAGGATGCCTATCATGACTGCAACCACTCACTCTATATAGAGCATCTCCATGCATACAGATTCAATGCAATAGCAGGTGCTTACTAAGAGTTTCATAAAAGTTCCATGTATATTAATTAGCATGTCATATAGGATTATATGATGACATGGCATAGAATTTATGAAGAAAGAGAAGAAACCAGTTTCATCTAGATAAAACTCTCTCTACACGAATACCAACACTCTATGAGTCTTAAAATTAAATGCAACATAGATCCCATGAAATTATGTATTGGGAGAGGTGGTTTCAACCATTGTTTCATAGTCTTCTTGTTTATGTGGCTACTTTGGAAACATCAACATGAAACCTTCCACTGGGATTAGCCTAATATGTTGTCCCAAGTACACCCAACGTCAATGTTGTGTTAACGCGAGCAAGAGTTACGTCACACACTGCAACAACCCAGATATGCCCATCAATGCAAAATAAACTCCATCTGAAGCAGTGGTGGAGCTCGCTGAAAATTTTAGCTGGGGCAAACTCGCACGACTAATCTATGCCACAGCGGGCCCTCGCCGCTCCCCTACTCTCGCGTCTCCTCCTCCTCCCCGATCCGGTGGAATCCGCTGGCGCAGCCGTCGATTGGCGTAGCTTCTGTGGCGTGGGAACGCTCGGCGCCAGCGCGGGCTGCAGGTCGATGGGTTTGGGCGCCGTGGAAGCGGCCTAGGCGGCGGCGGTGCCAAACGAGAGGGTGGGTGACGACTAACGAGCAGGTTCGCTAGTCAGGGGGCAAGGGACAAAGGTGTGTTGCGCTGCGGGATGGACCAAAGTTTATTGGGTCCTTCACTTAGCAGACCACCAACCATCGGCCCACAACAGCTCTTTTCTTTCCTTCTTCCTCCTTCAGCCATCGAACTCCGGAACACCGCCGCTTGCTCAACGCGGCCTCCAAATCCAAGGTCTGGCCGCCTAAAACTCTATGGGGATGGTGTTCTCCTCCACTGGTAGGTGGGGCAGCTGCTCCATGCTGCCGTATGAGGAGCTCCGCCTCTGGTCTGAAGGACTACAATAACAGAACTGTGCCAACATTTCCATGAAAAATAAAATAGAGCTGCGACAGCAAGTAATAACATGCATCATTTATTTGTATCCCCCACTTAACGCATCAACCAATTTAATCTCCATTTTTTTAGAAAGCTTCATCATCATCTATAGGGCTCTGTATCTCATCATTGTCTGGCATCCAAGATAGAAAATATGCCAGGTCCTAATAAGCCCCAGTGAAGAAAATATCTATCAGAGTGGGAAGGACAGAGAACACACACACCCTCTGTTCCATTGGGGACAGTGTTATCCTCTACCAGTACGTTTTAGTTCTCTCCAAATTGTATTCCTCTGTTTTCACAACATCCCTCAAGGGAAAGAAAAAGTTTTGAAGCTCCAATTGCAAATGGTTCAACTGAATCATCAATTCCTAACCATGTCCTTTTCTTCTTATTCCTTTTCACATATAAAAATGTAAAAAGAAAACACGCAGCACTAATTTGCTATCGATCGTGTGTCACCAATTTCGCAGTGCGTGTGTGTGCCTATCTTCTCGTATTCAAGCAGGGAGACGGCGTCTGCTAACAAGAGGATTGCCTGCCGGGTATAGAGTTGAGGTGCGGCTGTCCACGCCGGCAAAGTCAGACCATATTCGGATCAGATCAAATACATCTCTCCCGGGAACCGCTAGTTTACAGTCAACCGTACGGAGGAGTTCCGTACGGTCGATTTTCCGACCGTTCGTTTTTTTTCTATTTTAGTAAGTTTTTTTGTCGTTTTCTGATTTCAAGAAATTTTTTCAAGAAAAAAATTTTGAGAAAAAAAAGACAAAAAATTTTGACGAGAAAAATTTTAGAGAGAAAAATTTGAGAAAAAAATTGAAGATGGAAAATCAAAGAAAAAAATTGGAGAGCAGAAATTTTTTTTGAAAAAAATTAGAAAACAGGGAACCTTCAAGAGAAAAAAATCGAAAAAATTGTACGAACAAATTAAAAAAATTTCAACAGAAAAAATTTTACATAAAAAAATTAAAAAAAAAAGAAAAAACCTCAGGTGAAAAACTTGTATCAGAAAAAATTTGGAGGACAAAACTTTTACATCCAAATCGGAACTAAAAAAATTTGAGAAAAAAGTTCTGTAAGAAACTTTTGTATCCAAGAATAAGAAGAAAAAAAACAATGCTGCCCCGGGGAGCTTGCCGCCGCCGCCTTGGGCGAGATCCGGGGGAGCTCCCTGCTGCCACCATCACGCGTCCCGAGAAGCCCGCCACGCCTCCGCGCGCGCTCCCTGAGGGGCGGAGCTCGCCGCCGCCGCCTTGGGCGAGATCCCGGGGGGAGCTCCCCTGCCGCCGCCGCCGCCTCACCTCCGCGCGCGCTCCCCTGAGGGCGCGGAGCTCGCGGAGCTTGCCCAGCTGAGATGTCGTCGCCCCCAGCAAACCACGCGGAGCTCCCCCACCGGCCGGAGTAGGATCCAGAGAAAGAGAAAGAGAAGAGAGGAAGAGGCGAATGGAAGAGAGAGGCGGACGGGAAGGATATTTGTTCGGCTGGAGAATGATATCACGTGGGTGCCGGGGCCCACCACGTGGGTGCTAGGCGAGTCGGCAACCGTGAGTTTAGAAACTCACGGTTGATTATAGAATCAGCTTCCCGATCTCTCCCTCGTTTCTTTTTCTCATCAGCTTCCCGATCTCTCCCTCGTTTCTTTTTCTCATCTCCTGTCATCCTTCCAATCATCCACTGACTGCGTGCCAGCTGCCCAGCCAGCGCGTGAGAGCGTCCCCGGTAGTGGCGGAGCTAGGAATTTGTGACTGGGTATGCCAAACATAAAAAAAATCGAAGCAAAAAAAAAATTCGAAGTTAATACGCAATATAATGAACGATTAAGTTATACCGGCCATAACAAATCCATAATAATAACTAGTGGCGGCCTCCTTCGTGCTGGTGCTGGGGCGTTGGCACTAGGGCGGCGAGGCGGCTGTGGTCTGCCACTGGTGGAGTTGCCGTTGCCGAGATGGGGAGGTCGGGAGGTGGAAGACGAACTGCCGGACGCCGGTCTGGGGACAGGCGAAGGGCCAAGGGCCGAGAGCCGAGGGTCGGAGGCGCATTGTGGCGGACATGAAACCAGGGGGACAGGGGCGAGCCGCAAGGAGAGAGAGAGCGATTCTTTTGTATTTTGGGCTTCCTTGTTGGGCTTTGTTGAACCGGGACCATAAGTTTGTATATAATACTCCCTCCGTCTCAAAATAAGTGTAGTTTTTGGCTTTCAAATGTTGTCCCACAAATAGTATAGTTTTAGCTTGTCATAAGATCCATCTAATTAAAGCGCAATACCAAGTACCAAGAAAGCATGGCATAGAAAAATAGTGCCAATCAAATATTTAGTAGATATTATTTTTCTAGTTCCAATGTGTATGCATGCATTGAGGATATGAAAAACCAAATAAATAACACGGTTTTCTATCACAATTGGTAGAAGTAATTAGGGGTAACAAAATCATTTCATTGAATGAGTAATGTGTCTGAAATTTTCTAAAACTACACTCTTTGTAAGACGGAAGGAGTAGTATATATCTATGAATACATATTAGTATTTTTCTTTAAATTTTATGTATGTCTAGACGGGCGTACCCCTGGCGCCGCCACTGGTCCCCGGGCTACAGCCTCCCCGCCGCCACCCTCCGTACACCACTGCAGCTTGCCTCTTAGCCATTAACGTCGTCTTGGGCGCGCGGCGGAGCCTCAGATGCGGAGGATGCAACGAGTCAACGCGACTGACTGGGACCGGCGGCGGCAAACCTGATCGCGATATAGTTGTAGGGGGCCGCAAGCAGCGGAAAGTTTGGCGCCGAGGCTCGTCGCCGCTCATCAACACCGCTGGATGCCCCCTAGCTCGGGACTCATGGAACTTGGAACCCACGTATCAGGGCGCCGAGGAATTCCAACTTCACTGATGTTTCCACGACGGTCAGAGCAGCTGAATTTCGTGATGCCTCTCACAGGCCCGTCGAAGGCCATGTGCAGGGTAAGCAGCTGCACAGGGCCTCCAAAAACTGAGGGCCCCCAAATCAATAGTGTCAAGGCCCATAGCAGCACACGAAGTCACGAACCGTCGGCCAATGAAGAGTGGCTCATTGACTTACCTTCCTGGCTTCTTTCCACGCAGGCCTGCTTCCACGAGAACACGAATCGTCGCCGTCGCCGACCGATCGCCTGGACGTGACCGCAACGCTCGTCCCTCCCTCCGCTCGACGTCCGTCCGTGCCGTCGCAGGTCGCCGCGCCGCCAGCGGCCAGCCGCACCGTCACCAGCTTGCCGCGCAGCGCCGTCGCCGGCTCGGCTCGCCGCGCCGCTCCGTCGCCGGGTCGCCGGTCGCCACGCCTGCACCTGCTGACCTGCACCACTGCACACCATCGCCGCATTAGACATTTGGGGTGAGCACATGGCACCGAGCTTTAAACTTTTAACCTAGTTTTGTTGTTGCTTTCTAATTTCCAAATTCCTATCCAGTAGGTATCCTAGTTTGTTTGATTAATTGATTATTCCGTTAAAAATTATGATCTTTGCAAGTGTATAATCTGCAATGTGGTACATCAGTCAACAAGAATTGATTGTGACTATTAATTGATTATTCCGTTAAAAATTATGACCTTTTATCCTAATGCTATTATTGCATATAGAATTTTGTTAACCATTCCTGTGACTGTTGCATCTGCGGAAAGAAGTTTTTCTAAACTGAAGTTGTTGAAGTCTTACTTGCGTTCAACTATGACGCAAAAACGACTCAATGGGCTAGCGACGATAGCACTTGAAATTGATGTCTTGGAGAAGATTAATTATGAAGATATAATTGAGGCTTTCATTTCAACAAACACTAGAAGGATGATGCTTTTTCATGGAATGTGAGGTCAGTACTATGTTGACTTGTTTATCAATAATCATTCGATAGACTGCTAAATACTATATGAATCATATATATTGAAGTTCTATTATTTAGTGAAAGTACATGCCTTGTTTCTATTAGATACGATTTCATATATTTTAGGGTCCCCATTTGTGTTTCGCACACGGGCCTCCAAATCCTGGAGACGGCCCTGGCCTCTCAGTCCCATAGACCTAAGCTCTCGAACTGGCCCCTTTTTTTCCATGGGTTTGCTTCTTTGTCTACAATGAGTCCCACAGACCCAAGCTCTATATACATACATATACTTCGGCTTCTCTGAGCATATATACGAATTCAATGCAACAGATAAGCTGTGTATACTACTATCATTGCATTGCCATGTGCACCGCCCTATGTCAATAATGCCAGCACTAGTTGCATACAATAACCCGAGATACACGCATCAAAATTGAAATTTAACTGAATAACTACAGTAACAATTCTGCAACTGAAAGTAATAGCATGCCTTGAGCCTCGTTGTTTTTGTATGAACTAATGTAATTGTAGTGCAGTTTGTTAGATTACTTGCGGAATCGAAATTCATGTATCTGACTCAGTATATAGGTATACTATGTTTTATTATACACAATGTCAACATCTAAGGGTGAATGCGCGTGTGTGTATGAGCGTACAAGTATGTGTACTGTATTTAGAAGAAGAAAAAAGCCCATATTGAAGAAAATTCACGGACGTCTACATTGCTTTGATCTCGTCATTTGGCATTTATCCAAGATAGCAAACTGAGCCCCTAATGAAGAAAATCTCTAGTAGAGAACACTGAACACATGCACGCTTTGTTCCATGGGCAATAATAGTTGAAATTCTATGTTTCCTAGTAAAAAAAAATAGTTTCCTTTAAAACCAGAGTACGTCTTAACTCTCTTACAGTGGATTGCTTGTTTCCCACCATCTCTTACGGAATATGTATGAAATTTCAATCGAAAATGGTTCAACTGAATCATCAATCATAAATTCATAATAATCCTGTCTTCTCTTCATACTTCTACTAACATGTAAATTAAAGAAATAGACATGCACACAGTGACACAGATATGACTCCACCTTGAAGACCCCACGTGGAACATACACACCAGCTTTCGTAGACACACACGACACTAATTTGTTAAAAAACACCCTTGGGTAGCAGCACTTTCCAAAGCGGCATGTCGACACCCATATTTGGATGGCACCGAGATAAACCAGTCATGTTTTGAGTGGTGTCACCGTCGTTGTCATTCTGCACCTAAATTTCATGACGCCTCCGAGTCCCATCCAAGCTCATGCAGTCATGCTGGGCCTGCTGCTTCTATATATGTCTAGTCTCTACAGACGACCCCTTCATAAAAACACTATGGTGTAGCAAAGCTTACGATGTGTACTAGTGCAAGTGTCGTTGTCTCGTATATATGGTCTACTTATCTAGGCCATATATATTATATATATATATATATATATATATATATATATATATATATATATATATATATATATATGGCACGTCAGTTAATGTTGCCATATGATGGGACCAACGTTTATGTCACTCACTACATAAACACTAGCTAGAAACGACCGGCAAATAAGCCAAACTTCGTCTAAAATCACTGCCGGAAGATGGTAGTTTGCCGATCTTTTTTCCGTGTGCCGCCTGCTAAACACACGGCAAAAACAAAAACACACGGCAACATTTTTGCCGTGTGCCGGATCTATAACACACGCAAACCGGTCAGTCTTGGTACTTATCCTCTCCGGTCTCCTCACACCGACCGTGCGCCGCACACAACCCCCACCCCACACGCCGGCCGCCACCCCTCCATCCCCGCCGGCCGCGCGTCCCTCCCGCCCTCCGGCGCGGCCGATGCGGCGCTCCTCCCTCCCTCCGGCGCGGCACAGGCTGCGCCCCACCCTCTCTCCACCCCTCCCGTTGTTGCCCCTCTCCTCCCCCCTCCGCTTGCCCCTCCTCTGCTTGTGAGGAGCGGCGGCGTGCGGGGCGAGATGCGGCGGCGACTCGAGCGGGGGGATAGGTGCGGTGGAGGACGGCCATGGCGCGGCGGTGACTTGAGCGTGAGTAGATCCAGCGGCGCGGCGGCAATGGCACGCCCTTGGAGCACCATATCTGGTGAGTCCCTCGAGCTCCCCCCTCTATTCCTCTGTTGCTAGGCCATCGGCGGCGCGGCGGCCTCCCGGGTCCTCCCCTCCAGATCCGGCGAGGGTAGAGGTCTAGAGAGGTGGCTCCGCCGGCGGTGGTGGTGGGCGAGCTAGGCTGGCGGTGCGGGGCAGTGGCGGCGGCCGGTGGCGGTCGCGGCGGCGGTGCGGTGGTGGTGGGCGGGCTCAGCCGGCAGTGCTGGACGAGCTAGGCCGGCGGTGCGGGACAATGGCGATGGCCGGTGGTGGTGGCGGCGGCGGCGGCGGCGTGGTGGTGGCGGCGGCGGATATGGTGGTTTTTTTATTTATTCCAAAATTGTTTGCCGAGTGCCACTTAAATACACGGCAAACCCTTTGCCGTGTGCCCGATAAAAGTCACACGGCAAAGGAGCTCTTTGTTGACGTTTGTACGCCGTGAGTCTTTTGCCGTGTGTTACACATGGTAAAGAGTTTGCCGTGTGTTTATCGGGCTTTGCCGTGTGCAACAGGCACACAGCAAACCCGGCCCCTGTCTCCCGTAGTGAATGTCCACGAAACAAATGGTCCAGAACTCCAGATCGACTACTAGCTATATGGGACATGCAAATGCTGTAGCTATTGAACATATCGTCTCTGGAACATTTTTTTATTTCTTCAATAAAGCTGCTCTATTGTCGTGAGATTTTTTTCAAGACGATGTATCACCTCGATGTATTCTTCTTAAAATAAATAAAGTTTCTCTTTTCAAAAAAAAATTGTCGTGAGATTTCAAATGGAACAAGAATTGGGATTAATTCAAGCTAAGTGAAAATAGTGCTGCAAGTTAAACAACCACCAACCACGCAATGCTTTAGTTAATTTGGCATATTTGCCTCGATCATGAAGCTAGCAACTCTCGATGATGCGACGAATAATATAATGGCAACTTATAAAAGGATAACAAAATTTGCAACGACATTAATGAAAATTGAACAATTGGGCTAGGTAAAGGCCCCTCTTTGCTATTTTCCAGTAACATATGCATGGTACACTGTGGTCTCTATCCGTCACATGGTGCACTGATCAAAACTTGCCTAAAGGAATTAATTAAAGAAGTGTGTTTGCTTCGTGTTCTTGGACATGGAACCCTTGCCTGGGTGGAGTCCCCGCCGGTACTGCCTTTGGGGTGTGTGATTTGGATTAATTGCTTGCTTGAAATTCCTTTTTTTTTTCTTCCTGTTGTGGCTTTGGAGATGGCTAGACCGAATTGACAAGAGGCCGCACACAATAACTAAACAGCGTGTAACTGATGGATGGCACCGACAAATTAATCATGTTTTTTTTTCTGTTTCCTGGTACCGTCCACCTAAATTTCATGACACCTCCTAGTCCCATCCAAAAGCTCGTCCTGGGTTTGCTTCCATGTCTAGTCTCCACAGATGCCTTCAACAAAGGATGGACGACGGCATGATGCATGTTTAAGAATACAAGTGTCCGTGCCTCTGGTATAGATGGTCTACTTATGCATGGAACCCATAGATGACACAGCAAACCTGTGAGCTGCATATATATTCCCTCAGTCACATTGTACATTGAACGCCAATGTCACGACTAGCAGTGCTTATATGACACCCACTACAACAACCCATGACAGGGCCAGTGAACCAAGCTTCACCTAAATTGTCTATGAAACTTGGTCCAGACAATGGAACAGGCAAATAAATGCCGCGGCCAATATTATTGTTTGAACCAAGTTTTTGTTTCTTCAAAAAAGCTGCTCAGTTGTCATGAAATTCGTAATGGAACAAGAATCGAGAATTGATGCGCAAATAGTACAAGTAAAACCACCACCACTTAAGCAATGCTTTAATTGAGCTTATTTGCCTCTGCAATTTCGTGAGGCTAGCAGCACTTGATTCTATTGATCTGTGTGCCCAGCGAAACAGCAGATGACAACACATAAAGGGATAGCTAAATTTTCAATGAAAGTAATGAAAACTTTACTTTGGATTTTTAGGAATAACTCTGGGGACATATATAAACAACAACTTTTGCACGCACCTAGTCAGATTTGTATGGTTTTAGAAATTTGTAGTTGCAATGTATCGTAAGGTTCGTGCAACATTTCCATCTTGAAATAATTGATTTGTGTGTGAGCTATATCACCTGAAAAAGCATACAAAGTTATCATTTTTTCAAAGATGTCACACGATCAAGTTTTTGCAGGTTGGCTTGGATCATCTAGTCTCCTTCCCTTGGTGCAGAGCCCATGTGCCTGTTTTTATTTTAATCAGTGTGCCTGGTCTTTACTATCCCTGATCGAGGAAATATGGCTGGTCGGAGCAGTGTGCTAGGTTACTAGCTAGCTGCCTTGGCGAGGACGAAGCCCGGGGCTGCGTGGTGCAGATCGACCCTCCTGGGTTTGAGGAGATCAGGACAGACTTCGCCAAGAGAAGATCTCTTGTAGGCAAGAAATCATGCAATCTACATGTTCCAATTAGTCTGCTCTGGACATCTAGTCTCACAACATTCCTCTTATGACAAGAAAAAAAATGAAGCAAAAACAATTCAAATATTCCCTACGTTCCAAATTATAAGTCATTTCAAGAATCTTGGAGAGTCAAAGTTTTTCAAGTTTGACCAAATTTATGACAAGATAATACATTTATGATATCAATTAAGTATCATTAGATTCTTTGTTAGCTATATTTTCATATTGCACCTATTTGATGTCATAAATCTTTATATTTCTCTCTATAATTTTGGTCAAACTTTGAGATGGTTTGACTCTCCAAAATTCTTGGAGCGACTTATAATTTGGAACGGAGGGAGTACCATCTATCTATCCCACTTCTGCTCACATATCAACCAAGCATGAATACTGTGTCTACCATTGACGAGGTACATGTCCGAAGCACAGCAGCACGGTGCAGTACCTCCTCGAAATCCAGTACATCCAGTGTACCAGCATCATAACAGTTAGTTGCAACATGTGTAGCTATATTTCCCAATACCTCGAAATCCCACCAAAGCTCGACCTGACGATTCCAGTGCGTAGCGTTTGTGGAGGTGATGTACCAGTACCACTGCTCAAGCACTATCTACTCCATCCAATATATGGCCTTCTCATCGTGCAAATATGCAGCTGCACACTGCACGACACTGAGCAACAATGACATGTCTTCTCCCTGCTTCACCCACTACAACACAACACAAGATGCGACCATAAAACTAAGATTCATCTGAAATGCGCATTAAACATGGTATAGGGTTGCTCCATATATACCCTACATGACAAGATTAATCACAACAAACATCTATCTTCGAGTTTGTGTAGTTCTGGATATGATCGTATGTATCCTGGGCAAGAACAAGCAGGAGGTGTGCTCTGTACGATCATTAGTCTGTATCCTGCTCTAGCTGCTGTTGGGTGTCTAGGGCAGATGTCTTTCCTGTACGCTGAAACGGTGAAATCTGGTGTAAACTGAATGGTGGCTTGGTCCTAATGCAACACAGAATAAACGGGGGCACATTTTGTCCCTGGAACTCTATTTTATCTATCTATCTACAAATCCAATCTTCAGGAGATCCCATTCTGAGAGGCAGGCATCGTATGATGGCAATTCACCTTCTCTCCATGGGGTGCTACAAATGGGCCAAAGACAGGCATTGTGTGATGGCATAGGCACATAGCAGTACTATCCATCCTGAAAAAGATGTGCTAACATTCACAAGACCTGTGCCAACATGCGCTACAGCTTACTCAACCTTCCCCTTCCCCTTGGAATCATCACTCACTTGAGAAGATGGTGGCTGGTTGATACTCGCTTTGGCGTTCGTCAGAAAGGTGGGATCTGGCAGTGGCTCCTGGTGTGGAGCCTCCTTCATCGCCATGAATATGAAAAGGCCGATCACGAGATTGACTGATATGATGGCAAGGAATCCACTAGCGAGTGTCTGAGCGGAGGATGACATCTGGCTCGCCCCTGAGCAAGGAGAGGAAACATCATCACCAAATACAAATTTATGCAGTACTTCATTTCAACACAAGAGATGGAATACTCCATGCAGCAATGAGAACAGGAACAGAACTACAGAAGGCTAACCTGGAAACACCTGGTAGTAGAACCCATACATGATCGCAACTGGGGCCATCCACATCACCATGGATGTAACAGCGAACTTTGTGACCACCCCTGACATTGCCTGTCCTGATGTGAATGATGAAATCAACATACAGATAACGCAGTTCAGCTGGAACTCCACAAAAAAAGTTAGGAAATAGTAGAACTGATTTAGTGCACGGGCACACATATAGCAAGCAAATCCGCAGAAAGGTGTATGGATGGATACGATTGTACATCTCAACATGAAAGATTTGGATTAGATCACTCGCGGCAACGAAGGGATCCCGCGAAACACAGGGTCAGTTCAGTTCCCGAGCTGGATCTCCGCTAGACGCCGGTCCAGCAGAGGGCAGGGCAGCGACGGCTCCAACACTGGAGGTATTCCTTCCAGGCGGCGCTTTTCCTTGCAAAGGAGTAGGGTGTGCTCGGTGGCCGGAGGGGATTCGTCGATTCGACTCCGGCACGGGAGACGGAGGAAGCGAGGAGACGAGACCCGGGAGGGGACACAGAGTGGAGCCGGAAGGAGACTAGACTGCAAGCTCAAAGGCCGACTTCGGATGGGCCAAAAGTAGGAGAAACGGCCCGTCTGTTGCAATCTGGGCCGTCCGATCGGCTTGACAATGGCCGAGTTGCAATTTTACCCGCCCAGCCGAAGAGCAGAAGAGATCCAAGAGATTCCTCGCTGACACGTGGGGCCCCCGTCGGCATTGATGGACGCGGCGACGGCGGCATGCCCGCCGGCGTCGAGTTCAGCGGACGATAGAGACGAGAGGCACGGCCACTCGTCAGTTTCTGTATACCCGGCGCCGGTACTGTCAATTTTTTTTTCTTGTTCTGACAGAAGCAAAGCCTTTTCACCAGGGCGAAGTAATGCGTAGCAACACACGTTTCGCAAAATATTTCTCAGTTCAGGATCAGGAATGATTTGGTTTTGTTTGCAAGGAACTCAAAAAATTTCAGTCCTATGCACAACAGAGGCATTTGGAAATTTCTACACGAGTACTATTCAGTAATTAGATGCTGCTATTGCAACTTGCAAGAGTTTTAGGTTGGGAGAATTGGCACCAACGATACATCAGCTTATTCAGCTCACCGAACAAAAGCCCTCTCATCAGAAATACCGTCACAGCCTGAATGCAAACTTCGTAGTACCGTTACACCCAACCCGCAGGCTGCAGCCTCTGAATTCGAAGCTTGCACTCTTATTCATTTCTTCTTAGGCTAAGACGAGCAGTCATAGACATGCCACCGTGCTAATGCCTGAAGTGCCTAACGCCGGTGAAGACGAGAGACACCCCGTACTTGTTGCAGCACGCGACGGCGTCCTCATCCCTGATACTGCCTCCTGGTTGAGCGATGATTCCGATGCCGTTCTGGCACGCCTCCTCAACGGCGTCATTCCAGGCTGCAGAAATTGATAGCCAAGTCACTCGCCAAAACAACCAGAACTAAACAGTTTAACGGGATGGGAGGGAAAAAGATCGTGCTGTTCCTCACCAAAGGGGAAGAAGGCGTCACTTGCCAATGCAGCCCCCTTGGCCTCTTCTCCTGCCTTCCTGAAGGCGATTCTAAGGCTCTCTCGTCTGTTTGGCTGGCCACTGCCCATTCCCAGCATGCAGTTGTTCTACAGACACAGCATCAAGTGCGCCATTAAGTGGCTTCGGTTATTAAACAAGTACTGCATATTAACTTGTGAATTTACTACGACTGCAGAAAGGAAGTCACAAACCTTGGCTATCACAATGGCATTGCTCTTGACATGCTTCGCGCAAAGCTAGGCAAATTTGGCATCCGCCACCTCATTCTCCTGTGGAGCCCTCTCAGATCCTGTGGTAAAGGTGATATCTTCAGGGGTTAGATCATCAGACTCTTGGGCCAACCACCCACCATTGACCTGCCTCAGTGAAAGCATCCCTTTTCCACTTCTCTTTGCCTCGAGTATCCTCAGCGTCTTTGACTTGCCTTGGAGAATCTCAAGACCCTTCTCTGTGTAGCCAGGCGCAACCACTATCTCATAGAACATCCGTGTCTGGCCATCTGTAGGACTCCTGAACTCACGAATTTCCTTCGCAAGATCCTGAACATATAATAGGATATAAATACAAGCAGCTAATGATGGAAGTAACTAGTGAGTTAGGAAGATGCGGCCTACTGAATACCTCGTCAATTATCGTGTTGAATGCAACTATCCCACCAAATGCACTGACAGGATCCCCCTTTACAGCTAACCTGTAAGCTTCAAGAATGTCCTGTCGTGAAGCAACGCCACATGGATTTGTGTGCTTCACCACAACACAAGTAGGACTATCAAACTCAGATACACAGTTCCATGCAGCATCCGCGTCCAAGTAGTTGTTGTAAGACATTTCCTGTAAAGGAATATTTTGTTTAAAGCTCTTCATCAAGATGCATTGGTACAATACAGGCTATATGGTATAACAGGATATTCTGTAGCATACAGAGTGCATGACAGTTAAATGGTATGCAACTGGACTAAGTTAGAACTAGGAAGTGTGGTTAGCAAGTTAGGCAAATTAAGTTCAGTATCAGCTTAGCTGGTCTAAATTTCTTGCTTGAATAAATCAAGGTAGTCAATTAGACATAACAAAATCTCACCTTTCCATGGTGTTGAATAGCAGTTGCGATACCACCAGCACCAACTAGAGAAAGGCTCTTGTCAGCATAAAATGCAGCATTCTGGTGAGGATTTTCGCCATACCGAAGTGTAGACTTCAGCTCCAGTGGCACAGTAAAACTTGGGGGAAACATCTCCCCTACCAAAACATAACATGCATGCAGTCAAATCTCCAAATAAGCAATACAGTTATCCAGTCAGTCTGTTACTGATGAATACCTTTGTTGGATTGCTTCCACAACCATTCTGAGACAGCAGCATCATAAGAGGCAACATGCTGGAAGGCTTTCCATGCCAACATCCTGTGGAACTGCTGGTCCTCTTGATTTCCTTTAAGATACTCCAGTAAAGCTGGGTAATCGTTATGATCCACTACAATAAGGACATCCTTATGGTTCTGTCAAAACACAGAGCAACAAATTTAACAGAACTTTCCGGAATTAAAGTATCCCAACCATTTAACATGCTAATATCAGCCCTGCAGTTTATGTCGCAAATGTGTATATAAGTTGCAATCCTGTCGTAGGAGTTGCTCAGTAAATAGTTCCAAAAAAACAAACAATAGTTATTTACCTTGGCTGCAGCTCTGATCATTGTAGGCCCACCAATATCAATATTTTCAATGCCATCCTCAAAAGAAATGGTACCAGAGGTGACTTTGTCATAGAAAGGATACAAATTCACCACAACCACATCAAATGTCCCTGTGCCCCCAACAAATAAAATTGAAGTTCATATATGGTTCAGTGCCAACAAAGTTACTACAAAGATGGAGATCAAAATTAAAAGCCGTAAGCATCCTTAAACGGTGGAGTTATAGAAACTCACCAATGCCATGATCCTTTAGTGCCTTCAAATGATGTTCCTGGTCTCTCCGGGCAAGAATGCCACCATGTATACTTGGGTGCAATGTTTTCACTCTTCCATCAAGCTGAAAGAACCAGACAGTATGTGAATGTGAACAAAGAATTACACTCACCACCATTTACAACATTCGTTAGGACTTCGTACCATTTCAGGAAAATGTGTGATTTCTTCAACTTTTGTTACATTGACTCCTGCTGCTTCCAGGCTGGATGCTGTTCCACCAGTGGAGACAATAGAGTACCTACAAAAGAAAAAATGTCAATAAGATGCTTCATGCCTGTGTTATACTTTTCTAGTTGAGCTTTTATTCTTTTTTTAATATACATCATCTGCAAGTACAAATTTATGCAAGATATGTCCCACACTCACATGTTCTACCAACACCCTTGCTGGCAAATTCACTAAACAAGTGATAAAGACAGGATGCCACTTACCCCAGACCCTGAAGACCGTTGCCAAGGTAAGTCAAGTCCGTTTTGTCTGACAATGATATCAACACTTGTTTCTTTCCTGACACTGATAGGATTCAACCATCTGTTAGTTAACTGGAAGTAATCTGAGCTCCTTGATGGTTTGAGAAAGGTGGTATGGAAGAACATGCGCACGATTTTATATTCATGAAAACTACTGAATCCAATTATTCGGGGGAAAGTGAATAAGCCGTGAGAAGCATCAAATCTAGCATAATGTTACATGGGCGAGTAGACGTAAATCATCGAAATAGGATGAAACTTTATTCATCCATACAAAAAAAGTATACAAAATGCAATCTTTTGCTCCTACAACTCCACAAAAAAAAAGGAAATTGGTCTGTGGCACATCCCCAAATGGTGATTTTGTGCATAGCACACTCCACTCTTTGAAATTGTGCACAACACACTCCATTCTTTGATTTTTATCTCTAACACACCACAGCACATAAAAGGTCTTCTTTGCACTTGCAAAAACCGGGCCCACCCGTCAGCTCTCTCCCTCTCCCCGTCAGCAAGGCCGGCGCGCGCTCAAGGCCGGCGGCGGCGCCTCCAAGGCCGATGTGGCTGCAGCAGGCCGTCGGGGAAGGCACGGGCGGCACAGGCACCTGAGCTCCGGCGTCACAGTCCGGCGCGTGCTTCGGCAGGCGCGGCTCGCGGCGAGGCAGGCGCGGCGCTCGGCGAGGCAGGCCCCTGACGGCCTCCAGCGAGCCGCAGGGCCGCGCCACCCTTCCTCTGCTCCCTCTCCCCGCGAGGCGCGCCGGCCTTGGAGCTCGCCGGGGTAGCGAGTGGGGCGGGGGCAGCGGGTGGACGGACGGCGCCCCCTCCATCCTCTCCCTCGCCAGCAGCGGATGGCCGCCCGGGGCGTCGGCAGAGCTTGGCGCGGCGTGCAGGGGCCCCGCGAGCTCCTCGTCCTCCCCGGCTTGCAGGGCCCCCTGTCTGCGGCGCCGGCGAGCGCATGGCCACGAGCGCCTCGCCCTTCCGCTCCCTCGCGCGTCGGCCGCCGGAGTTGCAGCTTGCGCGCAGTGGCCGGCGGCGTGGATCCGCGGGCGGCGGCGTTGGACGGAGCCGCCTCGGCTGCTCTGCCGTGCCCGGAGCAGGGGCAGCCTGGTGGCGCGGGCAGCAGCAGCTCCGCCCTGCCGGCGGCTCCTTCGGTGCCGAGCTCGGCGCGGATCCGCCCTGGGCTCGAGCTCCCCGGCGACGCGTCGCGGCTCGGATCTGGTGGCCAGAGATCAGGGAGTGTGCTGACCGGGGAGAGGGAGAGAGCTGATGGGTGGGCCCAGTTTTTGTAAGGGCAAAGAAGACCTTTTATGTGCTGCGGTGTGTTTGAGACAAAAGGCTATGTTGTTGTTATTGTGGTGTGTTGGAGACAAAAATCAAAGAATGGAGTGTGTTGTGAATAATTTCAAAGAGTGGAGTGTGCTGTGCACAAAATCACCATTTGAGGATGTGGCACAGACCAATTTCCAAAAAAAAAAAAGGAAACACGCGAATAAAGTGAAGAACGAAAGGAAAGGACGCTTACCGCTCTGCTTGGTCTGCGCCGCTGCCACGACCGGCCCAGCAGACCGCGCCGCCGCGGCCGCTGACAAGGAAGTCGCCAGGGACGCGCGGTCCTGCAAGAAATCAAGCAGCAAGTTTACTACAGAGTTAAGGAATCCCAAAGGAAGGAAGGCGTGGGTGTACCGGGTGGTGGGGAGCCGGGGCGAAGCTGTGGCAGCGGCGGAGAGGGACCGCGCGCAAGCCCGCGACGAGCTTGGCGGCGGCGGCGGGAGACGAGAGCAGGTGGAGCGGCATGGCGGCGGCGCTGTCTGCTGGGAGGCCGCGGCGGCGCACCGAGGGAAAACGGGTGGAAAAGCAGGAGGGGAGGGTACAGCCCGTACAGGAAAAGAGCGGCTGCCTTTAAAAGGGTTTGAGCAAGTTGATCTCGAAATCCAACGGTGTTTAAATTAAATTTTACCAAAGATATCAATTTTTTAGAAAAATACCAAAATATCGGCAAATCAAATTCCGTCTCGCTTCCTTTCGTGTACTAGTCCGGTGCGCTATGCTCGTGCTCGTGCCGGTGCCGCCCCGTCGCAGTAGTAGTCGCGACGCCGTGTTTGGGCCGGAGGCGTGGAGTGGCAGCAGCGAGACAAGGCCCAAGGCCCGAGCTGTGTGAGTCGCAGCGCGCGTAAAAATGATTCACAATTTATTTCATTTCATGCAAACATACCCTGGCCAAACATACCCTGGCCAAACATACCCTCGGCCTCACCGCAGGAACACATGCTGCTCTCTTCTCACGAGCATGACGACATTCCTCACGGCACAAGAAAAAGAAGCATTTGAAGAAAATACAATTAATTCTAAGAGTTAAATGCATGGTGTCAGATTTCGATTTTGTG
Source organism: Panicum virgatum (assembly GCF_016808335.1). NCBI lineage: Eukaryota > Viridiplantae > Streptophyta > Magnoliopsida > Poales > Poaceae > Panicum > Panicum virgatum. Next base: position 55,334,410 of record NC_053137.1, on the reverse strand, counting down.
AGTTCGTGAACCTAAGTGACACCTAGGGACAAGTTTGAGGGCTGCTGGTTGTGACGGAACCGCCAAATTAAAACTCTAAATTAAACGTAATGACCGTCATTTGAATATATCGGACGCATTAGCTTAATTGTTTAATTTAACAGTCCTTTCTCAGTCCACGTCCCGATCGAAACAACACCGATAGTCTCACGCGAAGGTGAGCGCAGATGGTACAAGCACGACATATATTTGAAAATACAGCAATATACATAAGACTCTATCTTAATTTTTACAAATCAAGTTTGAATGCATACATAGTTTATAAACTTTATAATACCGAAATTAAGGTTCGAATAGAGGAAATGGCCTACAACTACCAAAAGTGTACCCTACGGAGATCCCTAACTAAGCGTCTGGCTCCACAACCTCCCATTCCTCCGCGTCCCGGCGGATGAATTTAACGCAGCAGGGACATAAGTCTACGTCCAAGTGTCCTGAAATAATGTTTCAACAAAAGTCCTGAGCAACTAATACTCAGCAAGACTTACCCGACTAGGGGTATACATAGCCCACGTATCTAGACATGCAAAGCTTTTGGCTGGTGGTTTATTTTGCAGAAAAGCGTTTAAAAGTGAATCCTTATTTTCAATATTATTGCTCCAAGTTCTATATAGATTAACCATAATCTAATATTTGCATAGACCATCTAGAACAAACATGGTAGAACATTATTCACAATTCAAAATAGAATCAACACATATATTATATTCTATGTTCCACTTCATAATACTACAATGTGACTCGGTGATCAAGGTGCCCATGTCCGAGAGCGACTGACGGCGAATCGATTCGATTTAACCTTGTAAGGTGGACCTAACCAACATGGCACGCAAAGGCCCCGTCGGACCCCACACACCAACCTTTCCCCTCCCCGCCTCGAACTACAGGAATCAGCCCAACGACATATAGTCAGCCGAGCCCTACGTAAGACCACCAAAAATAAACATATGGGACCCCTTTTCTCCATGGCCACTCGAATCGCCCTAGGAGTTGGGTGCGGGTTCCTGTACTTTCGAAGCAAAGCAGTACTCGACTTACCGGTTTCGACTACCTCCTACTCCCGGTATGCGGTTAGTACAATTCGAACATGATCAGCAGGGCCGACAATGGTACGGTCCTTAACCGACACAGACGGAGCTACACTTTTCTCCGCCCGATCTCAACTTCTATTTTTTCCTTTCCTTTCAAGATTAGTAACTCATATATATAGAAACATAAAATAACCTATATCTCGCGAGTAACTGGAAATTACTCGACTTCTAACGAACTCTATCTAGCATAGCACATCTATCGTCTGACCTATACTAGTATAGAACTCATGATACCTAAGGATTATGCATCTAAGGTTCCATTCAACTCCTATGACTTTAATGCACAAGAATATATATATATATATATATACAATGTTGCATAATTTGAAATAAGGTTTATGCACCGGGGCTTGACTTCGGGCTGCTGCTCAGAGCTAGGGTCAGACGGGCCTAGGGTTCTCACGCCTTTCTTCTTGGGCTTGATCTAGTTGCTCCTGCGGTGCCACAATCACTTCATATACGGCGCCCTCAACTGTGGATGCTACATGAATGCATATGAAATGATTGAGTGCAACTCACACTATACAACCACTATACTTTAAAAAGAAATGTCTTGCGGACTGTCCGTGCCCAATTGGCGGACCGTCTGCAGTACAATTCCGCAGACCCACCAGAACCAACTACGTTTCTGGACAAACTTCAAAACTATAGGGCAGACTGTCTGCTCCAAAATAGCGGACCGTCCGCGGTTCAACTCCGCAAAACCACCAGAGGCAACGACGCCTCTGGACAAATTTTAAACTCTACGGCGGACTGTCCGGCCCTCCTTGGCGGACCGTCCGCAGTTCACTCTGCCCATCCACTAGAGACGACGACGTCTCTGGACAAAATTATAGACTCTACGGCGAACTGTCCTCTCTCCAATAGCGGACCGTCCGCAGTTCAACCCTGCGAAACCCACCAGAGACAGCATCGTCTCTGGACAAATTTCGAACTCTACGGCGGACTGTCCGCTCTCCAATAGAGGATTGTCCGCAGTTCAATTCTGCGAAACCATCAGAGACAACCACGTCTCTGGACAACTTCTAACCTGACCTGCGGACTGTCCGGCCCTCCTAGGCGGACCGTCCGCGATTCCTATCTTTTGACACCGCGCGCCGCCACCAGTGAGGCTGGCGCGGCGCCGTGACGCGCCGTTCCCGCCGACGGTGGCCCGACCGACGGCGAGGCTAGCACTACACCATCTACTGGACGAGGCGCACACGGGCATGGGTGATGCACGCGAAGAAATCAAGCCTAACCTAGTCGGCGACGTGCGGCCCGTGGAGGTAAAAATGACTTTGCCGAGAACGTGCGTGGAAACAACGTGTACGTGGAGGAACGAGTGGAGCACGAGCATTAACGGATTACTTACAATCAATTCGAGCCCTTGGACGAAAGAAATGGTGGCCGGGAGATGGAGTTCCACTGCGAGGTCGAGTTTGGGCGAAACTCGAACTGGCGGCCGGGGAATCCGGGATTCCCGGTGAGGTGGGGATCGTGGCTGTGGTTTGAGGGGCTGAGGAGGAAGCTAAGGAGGTAGTTGAGCTTTGGGTGCGGTGGATTTGAAATCCATGGAGGGGGCCTTGCGGATTCGGCCAGCGAACGGGTGGCGCTCACGCGCCGTCCATGGCGTCGGGAGAGAGGGGGAGTGCACTGAGGGAGAGAGAGAGCGAGATAGTGGGCGCGGGGTGGGTGGAAGGGATGTGCTCGCATTCAATTCGGCGTATGGGATGGCCAGGGAAGGCTCGATGGCCAGCACGTGGCGGCGACCGACGATCCTCGGTCACGGAGCAGGTGAAACAGAGCGCGTCGCGGACCGTCCGCCGTCCCAAGCGGACTGTCCGCAAGGTACGGTGTTACATTGGTGTATTTAACTCTAATCCTAATATTGAAATGATCATCTCCTGCTTGGAATCTCTAGAAGGAGCGCTGCAAGAGGGTATTTGATAATAAGTTAAATGCAGCCACAACAATTAGCAAGTGTGATCCGACAAGATACAACGGATTTCAAGCTGGTGCAGTATACAACGACAGAGTAATCGACTACATCGTGATCGGCGTGCACAGAGGCATGCAAGCCATTTTTGTAATCTACTAGATACCTAGAGCTTCACAATGATTTGTAGCTTCCTGTACATACAGCTTGCTTTCTAATGCCTGTGCTAAAAAATTCGTCCCATGTTTCTCCATCTGTCAACAAAGCATGGCATACCATGGAAGAGGTAAGGGGGAGCTGAGAGCTATTCCACTCATCTAAGCAATGGCCATATTGGCAGTAGAGCAGATTGGCACATGTCCACAGGTGTCGGGTACCATAACTATGGGGCACCCTAACCCTGATCTAAAGCACCCTCAACACGTGCAAAACAGGATTCGGCACCCAGGCTGGATCCTTCCCAAACTCGGACACCCGAAGCCTCTTCAGGTACGGAAAGCCCAAGTCACGATGCTCATAGCCCCTGGACGAGTGTTCCCACTCCTCCAAGGCCTCGGGGGCTACACCCGCGGGTGCCCTGACGCGCCCCCACGAAAAGAACTTCACAAAACTTGAAGGACAAAACTCTGAGTAAATAGGCAAAAAGCAAACCGCGCAAGAGAAATAAAGGCTTCATTGCTTTTGCAAACAAAGATTACAAAGAGTCACCGGCTCGAAGCCGTCGAAAGGTACAAACGCATTGCCACCTACGTGGCAATCTTTTCTATCTTGGGGAGGAGCGGCCGCCTATAAAGGACACCAAGTGTTTGGCCGACATTTCGGACAGACTACGAGAAAAGCACGAGAAACAATCTCCAGACCGCACGGGTCCGAAGGGATACCCTTCTCGCAAGCTTTCTTCTGGCTTCTCCTCCACCGAAGACCTTGCGGGAGGTCAAGCTGGCGGACAGCACCCTCGGACGCCACCTCTTCGAGAGCCGTCTCCTCGCCGATGAGGACAGTGCGCAGAACAGCGGCGAAACCTGACACCGCCCCTGCGCCCGAGACACTTCGCCATCACTACAGGCTGGGGGATATCACAGAAGCCGACCCTCCATGGGCCCGATGTTCTTCTGTTGATTCCACTTAAGCTGAGGGATGGTAAGCACGCCCTCTCCAGCACTCGCCCACCACTCGCAAGCATTCTTCTAGCCTCAAAGCTAAGGACTTTGGGCCACCCAGTCCGGGGGTCGGCCATAGGAAATAGAAGGAAACATTGCAAGTTAAAGGGAGGTTAGGAGCAAGAGCAGGGAAGCTGGAGCGGCAAGGGAGTCCCTGGGCCCCTATTTATAGCCCCATCGGACGCTAAAGCCTTAGCCCAACAGCGTGGGCAAGGTCTGTAGCACCCGTGAAGGCACTACGCCTCACAAGCGAAAGGTGCCCTCGGTGACCGTGCCGAGGCATGACCGAACAAGGCAAAGCCAAAACCCCTAGACGCTGAGCGGCACAGCATCCGCGCTGGCCGACTACCCTCGAACGGCGCGTCGTGAGGCAATGAGGGAAGGAAGAGCTGAGACCTTGCACGCGGGACAACGCGGCGTTAGCACTGGCTGCGGAGCAGCAGGCGCCATCATGGCCCTGACCCGCTCAGCGCGCTGACGCGTCTCGTCACCAAAACAAAACAAGAAGGGGCATGCGCCTCGGAGTGTTTTTTCTGCAAGTGCACTACCCCGGCGCGTGAGTTGTCACATCCAGCAGGCAAGCGCCCAGACGCGCCCAGCGGGAGCACTACGTCGATCGATCACATCAAGTAGTAAAATCACCAAAATACCCTCTGGCCGAGTCCCCTGACTTAACCAAAGGCTCAGGGGCTACTGTCAGGTACCATAACTATGGGGCACCCTAATCCTGGGCTAAAGCACCCTCAACACGCGCAAAACAGGATGCGGCACCCAAGCCGGATCCTTCCCAAACTCAGACGCCCGAAGCCTCTTCAGGTACGAAAAGCCCAAGTCACACTCGGCCCACGGCCCAACACCACGATACGGCCCCCATAAGGCCTCACTGACCGTGGAAGCAATCTCCGCCTCGCTCGAGGGCTCCCTGCCGAGGACCCTCGAAGCAAAGGTAATCTCCGACTCGCTCGAGGATCGCCCGTCGGGCCCCCTCGATGCGAGGACGGACTCCGCCTCGCTCGAGCCTCCCTCAGCCAAGCCCCCTACGAGGCCTCGGCGCAGGAGAAATCTCCGCCTCGTTCGAGACCGCCCTCGGCGGGCTGGAGCGGCGGCCCAACCACCCGACGGGACGGGCGCGTTTACTCGCCAACTACTACAGGGCATGGGGCGGGAGTCGGGCGGTGTCAGGCGGCGTCAGCTGGCGTCAGCCACCATGCCACACAGCGGACGTGGCCGGCGTCTCCTCAACCTGCACCCGCCACTGTGCCGCTATTCCCGGCGCAGGGCAGGTCTGCGACGCACAGTACGGACTTGCCTGTCTGTAAGGATCGATGGACCAAGAGGGGGGTGAATTGGGCCTTTTTCAAATTTCTAAAACAATTAAAACAACCTTAACCTATGCAATGCTAGTAAGGCTCAATTCACCAACCGGCTAACTAAGCAAACTACACAAGCTATCAAAGATATAGCAAGATATGAAACTAAGCAAGGTAGAGCTAAGTTATGATCTCTAAGGTCAAGCACATGAATAATTGCATGAAAGTAAGTGCTTTAAATGACAGAGTGGGCAAGAGACAACCGGATTTTTTCCCGTGGTGTCGATGTGTTGGCACACACCCATAATCCACGTTGTGATACTCACTAAGAGTCTTGTCACCTCCCATGTCACCGAGACGTGGGCGCTCACTAAGAGTCTCTGTTCACCATCCCAGCGTGGTGGAGCTCAAGCCACGTACAAACTTCTTCGGGCTCCCACAATCCTTGGCAAGCTCCGGAAGAAACACCTTCAATCACCAAGATCGCCTAGGTGCTGCCAATCACCAAGAGTAACAAGCTAGGGCCTTCACTTGAGCAAGAACCGATCACCAAGAACGGATGCACACAAGCTTCTCTCTACTCAAGTCCTTAGTCTTGCTTCTTGAATGATTGAATGAACAAATGTGTGGAAGATGAAGCTCAAGGTGGCTCTCAACAATAGTATGAGTGTAATGAATGTTTCCTGGTGTCAAGAGAGAGCAAAATGACTCATTGGAGGGGTATATATAGGCAGCTCACACGAATAGAGCCGTTGGAGAAAATCTGCCAGAAAAGTACTTAACGCCGGTTAATCCGACGGTCCTCCAATTGTCATCGTCGGTTTAACCGATGAATGCAAACTGCCCCTTTTGGAAACTAGCCGTTACAACTCGGGCAGATTAACCGACGTATCATCGGTTTAACCGGTGAGTGTAGTTGTCCACTGATCAACTGAAAAACCAACCCTCTGGACAACTGCACCGACGTTAACTCAAATCCATCGTCGGTTTAACCGGTGAGTATAACTTCTGAAATCCCTGGAAAAACCAACTCACTGGACAAATGCACCGATGTTAATTTCAAATATCGTCGGTTTAACCGGTGTATATAACCTTGAAACACCCTGGAAAACCAACCTTCTGGACAACTGCACCGACGTTAATTTCAAACATCGTCGGTTTAACCGGTGTATGTACCTGTCCAGACTCTGCTAACTGTGTTTAACCGACGTATAGAAAAATGGAGTCGTCGGTTAAACCGGTGTATAGACTTTTTTTGATTTTTCTTTTTCTGATTTGAGTCTTGAATGAAATCCAAATATTCTTGAGATATAAGTTGAAAACTACTCATTTGAACTTCTTAGAACCTGAGTGACCATAGTGTGCATCCATTTTTAATTGACCATGTCCATGCTCAAGTTACTTGGCCTTAACCCCTCTTAATAGTGCGATCACTACAAAACTATAAAACCTATAATAACCTAAGTGTCCTTTTCAACCTTACGACACTTAGGACTAGAAAGATCCTTAGTCTTGATATATATATTTGAGTTGAATACCGAGATCGCCTTTTTGAATAATGAAATTGAGGGGCCTCTTTAACAAATGACCAAATGAGCGATAATGTTTTATTAAGCTGCCCAAACTTATTAGTCACAATAATGATTGTCATTAATCACCAAAACATATCTAGAGGGCCTAGATGCTTACACTGTCACCATCCGCCACTGTGCCGCCCACCTTGTGTACTTTTCCCCTTGCAGGACCCCCGGCGGGCGTGGGTGGCGACCCTCGGACACAGTACGAGCCTCGACCGAAGCAAGGCCGGCGCCTTCAACACCCTCGACGCCCCACCCCATCTGACGCGGGGCTCTGCGCACTTCTACAGCTATCACCACGCCGTTGACTGGCGCCACAGGACAAGGACGCACTCCGGGCATGGGCGAAAGGATTCGTAAGGACGATGACCATGACTTACGCCATGCCCCACAGCGCTCGGCGACAGGGAAGACCAACTGTTCTCCCCCGGACCAAGGGGGAGGGGGGCGGGGCGGTACGGGGGGTGGGGGGAAGTAGACGACCTCACTGATCCCCCATGCATGTAACCCTTCCTCTTTGAGCCTATAAAAGGGGAGAGGGGGATAGGGAGAACAACGAGAACACACGTACTCTCTCCACCGATATTGGCACTCGCCTCAATCACTCCTAGTACACCTAGAGACCAGGGAGCTTTTCTCCCTCTCTCGCCTCAGCTTGTACCCCCTACTACGAGCACTTCGGTGCAAGCAATACAGTGCACACTCCTCTGCTGGACGTACGGCCTCGTCGGCCGGAACCAGGATAAACCCGGTGTCATTGTGTTTCCTCTTGCATCAATCATCTAGGGACCGGGACACGCAGCATATTCATTAGTTGGTGTTAGACCGCGGGGTCAGGACACCAACAGTTGGCGCGCCAGGTAGGGGCACGTTGCGTGACAACTCTTTTATGTTTCCCAGCTGATCTCCGGATGGCGGGCAGACCAAACCCATTTCCAATGGGCGTGTCAGATCCGTTCCCGGCTAGATACATGATCTAGTTCGGGAGTCTCGAGTTTCGGACAACCGGCAACGGTTACCTTATGGAGCGCCTCCTGCCCAGAGTCAGTTCCGACGTCCCGGCACCACCACGACACCAGAGCCGCACGGGAACAAGCAAACGATACAACTTGAGATCAATCAGGTTGGAGATACGGCGGAGCATCGCCATCGGTCTCCCAGATAAATTTCCAGGTGCCTCCCAATCTCATCTGCCCAAAGCTAAAAGAATTTCCAAGAGCCTGCTTCTCTTCAATTTAAATGTGCACTACATGTTTCTTCGACCCGATCTCGACTCATGTATGCGTATCACCTAGAGGGCTGAAAATAGCATGTGTCTTTAGGATGATGTGCCAGTGCAGCTACCACTCCAGAGTGGCAGAGTCCAGATATGCATGGCCTCCTATGTGTATGCGATAACACGTCGAAATTCTGTATATATATATACTGTCCTCTCCTCTCGTGTCATGCCACGGTGTACATCCAACGTCGATGAAGTAATGCGAGCAACATTTATGTCTATTAAGATGTCACTTAATTATAAAACCAAACCAACCACATCAATTAAAACCAATTCTATTCTCCTTCAATGTCACTCAATACAAGTCAACAACCGAAGACACTCCGCCCATCAAAGCTAATTAGCTTTATCTCAAAAAATCGTTGGACTTTATCTAGACTAAGCTAAGAGATAGGCAACTGCTGTAGCTGCGCGTGTGTTCTTTGGGACAGTTTTTTGACTTGACTAGTAAAGATGCTCTGTTCTCAAGCAATTCCTGACCGAACAATCGCACAATTTGCACCAGAACAATAATGTTATTGCGAAATTCTTCCTTGGGAGCTACAACTGAAGAGAGAAGGAAGAGAAATAGGCGTCTACCTTCGCCGTGGCCCCCCTCGCAACCAGCGTTCTCCATCAGGCGCACAAAACCTGAGTACCTGACGGGTGGAGTTCCTCGTCGACAACTCTACGTGCAAGAGCCACGGATGGAGCTCCAGATCCCTCGGCGCTCTCCGATGCTACACACTCTCAGGATAGACATATTCGGATGACATCCACAAAAGGTGAAAAATACTTCCATCGCCGCTGCAATTCGCTGATACCTCCTAGTCCTAGCCCCCCAACGGCCAAACTAAGCTCCAACTCCGGACTTCCAAAGTCCCAATCTGAAAGTGTGCTGCTTGGTTTGGTGAAAATGTGAGATAACTCTTTTCTGAGCGGTGCGGGTGTTTATTATCAGTGTTGCCTCTCCTATATATGTGGCCAGCGGCCTTGGTCTCCCTTCATGCTAGCAAATAATATATAGGAAACTGTCCATTTCATTATTTATTTGAATAATCCACGTTGTCTGTTTATGTCCCCAAACAAAATTTCAACTCAATTTACTACACGAACTATATCAATTGGTCCAACCTATCCTCTATTAAGATTTGCCTTTTACATTTCTCTATGTGCAAGTTTAGTATCGATGTTTAACCGCCAAGTGTAGTCAGGTAGCTCATGTACTGACCAAAGGATTGCATGAAAAAATATTTTCTGTATTTTGTAGCAAGATGTGTCTGTATGATGTTTTTGCCTCGTCTTAAGAGGGAGTGTTGGTGTATATTTATAAAATAGATGTTTCATAGGGACTAAAATGTAAAGTTTAATCCCAAATAGATATGACTAGAGAAAGATCGAGAGAGACACCGATCCAAAATTTTCCCATTCGGTGTTCTTTATAGTCCCTGTTTCTATCCATCTCCAATCCTTAATCCATCACAAATCCATCCAATAAACTACAATACCATTCTGAAAAGTAATCGGGTGCTCTAGCCTAAGAGGGGGAGGAGGTGAATTAGACAACTTAATATCTTAACATATGGCTCCAACTAGTTTTTGCACATAAAATTAAACTATTACATACTATCTAGATGTGCAATTATGGTTCGTCTAGTGTGAAACCCTCATCCCAAAAGAGTTTTGCAATCTATAGCCAATTCTAATAAGATACTACATTAAGACAGTAAAGACACACAAGTTGCAATATGAAAAGCGAAAGTTTAAAAAGGAGGGATGAGAGAAAGCAAACTCTCGACACGAGGATTTATCTCGTGGTTCGGATTGCCACAAAGACGCCCCTACATCCACGTTGTTGAAGCACTCACGAAGAGAATTGCTTTCCGGCAATCAAGATTCTTCCATGAACACAATCACAAACACCTTGATCCCGCTTTCCATTAAGGGGGCTTGCCCACGAAGGAGGGGTCTCCGTCCCCCGCACAATGTTGTCGACGCCTCTCCACACCAAGCCGGAGGGTCGTTGACATGCCGGCGAGCCACCAATGCTCCAAGGGGCCGGCGCACTGAGATACAAGTGTGGTTCACTCTAGAACCAAAATACAAGACAACAACATCTTGCTCTCTCACTCACTTAGGAGTTAACCTAGCACTAACACTCACAAAACTTGTGCTAAGGACTAAAAATTTGATCACTAAGCTCTTGGATGGCTTGGAGATGTTCTTTGGTGTATATGTGGTGCCTTGTAACTCCATCAACACCAAAATGGAAGGGGGGTGCCATATATATAGCCCACAAACTCGAAGTAGCCGTTTGTACCCGTTGGGGGCATTTCTGCGTAAGCATCGATCTAACCGGTGCCTAGTCATCGGTTTAACCGGTCACTAATAGCTTGATAGTCGTTGGCCTTTTCTAACGAGTTCTGCAGCTGAAATATGGTATCATCGGAATATCCGGTGGTAGCATCGGTTTATCCGGCAATAAAGGAACTTTCTGAGGCTAAAAACATGTTCTCTGGACAATAGTACGGTGCATTGCACCGATACTTTTTTTAGTAGCATCGGAATTTCCGGTGCTTATGGGAATTAGCTTCAAGGTGCTTTGTATTTTGGCCATAACTTTTTGCTCTAAACTTCGATTTGGATGATCTTGTACTCTTTGGAAAGCTTATGAAATTCTCTATAAGATTCTGCTAAAGTCCATCTCATTTAACTAAATTTTGAGCATCGGAATAACCGATGATAGGCATCGGTTTAACCGGTGCTACTCAGAAATCAGCTTCTTCGTATTTTGACCATAATTTTTTACTCTGAACTCCAATTTCGATGATCTTGTACTCTATGGAAAGCTTGTGAAATTCTCTACAAGATTCTACTGAAGTCCATCTTATTTGAATAAGTTTTGGGCGTCAGTTTAATCGATGCTTGTCGGATAGACCGGTGCAGGGTCATAGGAAGAACCGGTGCTACTGATTTTTGCATAACTCATCTAATTCAGCGTTTCTTTGAGTTCTTTCTGCATGTTTTGCTTTGCTAATCCTTTTTAATAGATTTTTGGGACCTAGAAAGATTCACTTGATAAACTTGTTAGTCCCATTGATTACATTGTCATACAATTACCAAAATCACAAACAATACTCTAAATGGGATCATGTTCCTGACACATTCATATCAGCTCTGACTATGCTCTGAAACTAAACATGGCTCTGCAGCCGAGCAGCGGCTGCAACAGGTCTGAACCGTGACGAGTGAAAAAAAAACAATCTAATTAGACAGAAAAGATAATAAATCGTCTATATATGATTATATGTTACTCCAACAGGTCTGAACATATCTAGCCAATCCGGCATGCCCCTTTTGCATCATGAATAGCGCTGAAATGCAGACAAAATAATTATCCTGGTTACAGCCATTGCATTGGCATGACTCTGTGGAATAGGAACCCGAATTCCAGTGGCATACCGTACGTCGTCCTCCCTGCTATGGCACGTGAACCCAAACTCGTAACTGCGCCCAGTGAATTGATCTGGCGACAATGATACGTCCGAGCCCGTGAAAGCGTTGACCAATCAGGAGGGTCACGTCGTTTCGACCTCTGACCAATCAGACGTGTTGACCAAACAGCTGCTATAGCTGTAGAAACTCTAGGAGTCGCTCAGATTGATTTTTGCTCCGCTCCCTACAGTTGGATAGACTAAGTTATCCGGTTTTGCAGTTGAAGCCTGAAAATTAGAATTATGATAGTTCGAGTTCGAGAGTGTAACAGACTTTTCTCATGCTAAAATATCCTATCAGATGCTTAATACGGCGCCCCACAATCTCGCTTGATCCCTCACCTTCGCGATTCACGACGATGCAGGATCCACTTATTTGGAAGCCGAGGAAACATCAATCAGATAGGACATATGCTAGAGCATCGCCATCGGTCTCCCAAACAAATTTCCAGGTGCCTCCCAATCTCACCTGCCCAAAGCTAAAAGAATTTCCAAGGGCTTGCTTCTTCAATTTAAGTGTGTTACTGCATGTTTCTTCGACCCGATCTTTACTCATGTATGCGTATCACCTAGGGGGGAAATAGCACATGTTTAGGATGATGTGTCAGTGCAGCTACCACTCCAGATATGCACGGCCTCTCCTCTCCTCTCGTGTCATGACACAATGTACATCCGGCGTCAATGAAGTAATGCGGGCAACATTTACGTCAATTCAGATGTCAATCATAAAACCAATCAACCACATTGAATCCAATTCTATTCTCCATCAATGCCACTCGATACACAACTATACAAGCCAACCCAAGACACGCCGCCCATCAAGCTAAGCTTTATCTGAAAAATTCACTAAACTTTGTCTAGACTAAGCTAAGTGATAGGCAACTGCGGCTATAGCTGTGTGTGTTCTCTGGAACAGTTTTCACTTCACGAGTGGAGCTGCTCCGTTCTCCAGCAACTCCTGATCGAACAAGCGCACATTTTGAACCACATATCTGCAGTCCAAGAGAGGCGAGAAACATGGGTCTACTAGAGTCTGTGGAGAGGAACTGGTTCTTCTGCAATACTGCAGAGGGACTCGGTGTTACTGACCTGCGTGCCCCATGGTGCAGGAGGCCACATGTCAGTGGTAGAGTCTCCGTGCAGTACTACAGAGGAGACTCATCCGACGACCGGGTGGAGCTCAGATCCTCGTCAACACTTGTACATGCAACAGAGGCGCGTGGAGCTCCAGGTCCCTCAGCTGTTTGCTGAATGGGAGCTCGGACCCGTCAAGAGTCAGCACGGACATATGCGGATGACACGAAAGGTGCAGAACACTTCCGTGACCCCTGCAATTCGCTGGTACCTCCTAGTCCTAATACCACCAAACCCGCAAACCGGCCAACCTAATAAGCTCCAACTCTGAAGTTCCATAGTCCCACAGTTTAAAAGTGTGCTGCTTGGTTTGGTGACACTGTGGTGACTCCTGTCTCAGCGGTGCAGATGTGCATTAGTGTTGCCAGGGGCGGAGCTGCAGCCAGCTGTCGGGGTCCGCCGACCCCGACGACCACCAGCAAATCCCTTTTAAATCACTGTTGTTTATAACAAATAACTCCATAGAAAATCAAGATTACTACACGTCGACCCCGGTACGGAAAATTTCTAGCTTCGCCCCTGAGTGTTGCCTCTCCTATATATGTGACCAGCGGCCTCTTGGTTTTCCCTTGTGCAAGCAAATAATAGGAAAAAAAACCATTTCACTACCCCAAAAATTCACATTTTCCTTTTGACTTTCATAATAAAATTATGGCTCTGCTTACTCCCTGGTCTATATATATCAATTGGTCTAATCTATCCCTATTGAGATTTTAACTTTTCGTCTCCCTAAGTTTAAGTTTAGTTTCAAATTCAAATTTTAGGAGATGATGAAGAACATCTGTCATGAGTTTGAAAAATATATTTTTTAAAAAATAGGACATGTCATTATTTGGGGAAAAAAGTAATAGAGACCAACTCTTGTTCAATCGGGAGCTAACCGGATAAGTGAATTGCTTGGCACCGCCGGCCTGAGCTCCACCACGCACTCTGTCGTGCAGCGCAGAGATTAACGGACCTAACTACGTTTTCATCCTAATCTCCGTCGTGCAGTGCAGTGATTAACGGACCTAACTATGTTTTCATCCTAAACTGGCGCTGGACGTGTACTGTCGATCCAAAATTCGTCTGAGCAAAGATCTAGTGTGCATGAGTTCTCAGTGCTTAAATTCGGCTCAAACAAGACCTGAACGAGTACAATCTCATGAAGACGGGCCTAACAATTTGTTTTTTTTTGAAAGAAAAGGGCCACACCCTAATAATTTGTATGCCTGCGCAACTTTCAGAGCGAGTATGCCATCTGGCGCAACTTCAAGAGCGAGTATGCCATCGCTACAATTGCCTGATGCCTCCTAACCCCAACCGGCAACCGTCAATCCCAAGCTAGCTATGTGGCCACTAGAGATGGCAATGGGTACCCAATACCCGAGTACCCGACGGGTTTTATCCGATACAATCGCGGGTATGGGATGATTTCTCTACCCGTGGGTACGTTAATGGGTAAAATTTTATACCCGACGGGTAGACGGGTACGAGTACGGGTATACCCATAGACCCGTGGGTAATTTTTACCCGCATCGCACCCGCATTATCTATACTAGGTCATATTCAATTAAACCTATATAAATATATATTTACACAAAATAATACTAAGATTTGTTGTTAGTATATTATTTTTATTGTCTTTCTTTTACTTAATTATATTTGAGGTAATTTGTGGTTTTTATTATGTCATATACTCAATAATTAGTGCTTTAAAGAGAGTGTTATATCGGGTGCGGGTTACCCGATGGGTTTTTTTACCTGCGCGGGTACGGGTAGAATTTCATACCCGTGAGCGGGTATGGGTATTTTCACGGGTACAAATAATTTTCGCGGGTACAGGTATAGAATAGAACTACCCGACGGATTTTTACCTGTTGCCATCACTCTGTTGCCATCCCTAGTGGCCACGGAATACATCTCATATTCTTATCTGTGCTGGCGCACATCGGATGTGCACCAGTGCTCTCTCCCAGTCTCCCATATATGTGGCATTGGCCGCCTCCGCTTCCCGAGCGACTAATATAAAGGGACGGAGGGAGTAGTATTTATGCAGCACCGTCCTCCCTGATGACATTGTCAGTCCAAAACAACCCAAGTAACTACACCCACTGAATTAAACCTCGTCCAGACCACAGTGGCTGTATATACATACATACTCTCGAATGCTCTGCTCTCATGAGAATGAGATTCCTGATGGAACAATCCAAAAGTTGGAAGCAAAAGCAGCTCAACAGAACACTTGGAATGCTTTTTTTATTTTTCCATTCTTTCAAACTTGACAATGAAATCTAAATGTAACTGGAGTACAATCCTAACTGAGCTTGCACATTGCAGGACCAGATAAAATACCAGGAAGCGAAGGGAGGGTGGCACCAATCCCATCCTCCAACAATGGACTACAACCATGTCAACAACATACGCAGAACCTAGTCCAATAACAAAGCACAGTTTCCTGCACCTTACAAATCAAATCTGACCAAAACAAGAACTAGTGTATGCAGATCGCAGAGGTCTACCAGCCTTGTGAAAAGAATAGGCTTTGTATGAATAGCTTCACAACTGGGAAGCAGACTCTTTCAAGTATAAAAGAAAAACAGAACAAATCCATGTAATGTATTCCATGCAGCAATTGACCTGCAGAGCGACATCAACAAAATTCAGTAAGTGCAACACATAGGACAATAAAAGTTGCACAAGTTTGGTCACATGATTAAATAGAGTAACTTTATGAACAAAATTGCGGTCATGATAACCTGGCTACTTTGGATGCAGAGAAGAAGCAACTCAAAGCAATATTAAAAAATATCATCATGATTGATGAAGATAGAAAATTTAAAGCATTTCCTAAGGACATATATATCATCTGTCTTGAATTGCAAAGATCATGGGCTCATGGCACAAACAATGACTTGTAGTCTGTTAGTAAAGCAGTACAAAACTCTACCAAAGGAGCACCTAATCTGTGCTGCTTCAAATAAACGGTGCTTGCATTTACTTTAAAGGCCACCTTAAAACGAATTTATTGACAGAGCTTACACCAGTGGTACGATTACTAGCCTAGGTTGAAGTTCCTCAAATCAGATCGTGAAAAACTGTACTACTGGTATAGTTGCGCCACAAAATTATTC
This sequence comes from Panicum virgatum, assembly GCF_016808335.1. Taxonomy (NCBI): domain Eukaryota; kingdom Viridiplantae; phylum Streptophyta; class Magnoliopsida; order Poales; family Poaceae; genus Panicum; species Panicum virgatum. The sequence goes on along the minus strand of NC_053137.1, from coordinate 55,318,316 downwards.
TACACAGCAGCAACCCTATCCATCTGAACATTTTATGGATTTTTTTTAAAAGAACATTTTATGGATTGACGATACTGTATTGCAGCATGCTACCCTAACCATGTTTTGTTTAAAGGGGGCACCCAAACCCCAGGACACCAATGAATTTTGTACCCCAGGGTTTGGGCACCCCCATTAGTGAATTTATCATGTTGAACCTTTTCAAAAAATTCGTCAAAAAATTTGTGTGCAGTGCAAAATTAAGTATAGCTGCAATAATTCAGTTTCAAATTCGTCCTAAGATGTCAAGAAACAAAATAGACACGAAGTTAATCTGGAAGTGTTCACCATGTGCTGACAGCAAAACTAGTGTATTTTCAATCTCAACACCAAAGATGAGTCTAATATTGAATTTTGAGGTTTAATTTAACTTCGTGTATACTGCATACATGATTTTCTGATAACTTTTTTCAAAACATTGCAGCATGTTAGGTAATGATGCCCGAGCCCCAGGACACCAATGAATTTTTGTTCAGTGAATGCTCAGTCAGAAAGCAATGAACTTCATATATCGAAACTGGAAACACAACAGAGGCTTGTCCTGGGGACTCAAGAACCCTAGTGCTTTAGTGTGTTAAGAAATCTCTGGTTGGAGAACACAACAACCTTGAGCCACCACACTCAGACAACTACTACAACTATCCTCAAAGCAAAGTACATAAACTGCCCCCTTGAAACCCCATGGCACGAAAAAGATCCGTAGCCCAAAACAATTAACAACAGTAAGTGCAAGGATGTAGGTAACGCAAAAGAACAATGAATATCAAGTGCATATGAAATAGTTCTAATCTATTAGAAGATAAACATACTGTTATTGTACTCACCAAAAAGAGAAAATTGGCACTGATAAAAAAAAGCCTTGAAATTCAATATGCTAGCAACTCCATGAGCACTATATATGTTCCAGTGCAGTATGCAATTGTGGAACTCTCCTCCTAAATAGTGGCTCAAGGCGGAAGGATGGAACACCACGCAGCCACCGTTTAATGTCATACATTTCATTCCAGGCTTGCACAATTTCTTCGATCTTGAAGACCAAACCTACAGAGCAAATTGGACAATCTTAGAAACAAGCTCCCAAGTCTCAACTGTTTTTGCACGTTCAAGGATGATTTGAGTAATAAGGGTAGGATTTACAAAACATTCAGCATTTGCCAATGATAGCCTCACAGTTCTAGTGTCACAAATGCAAATTAAGGCACAGAAAATAAGTTCAAAGTGATCTAAAGCATAATGGATCTGCTACACGATAATATTTTAAACATTGATAATAGGTGAACTCCCAAAAGTCAAGGTCCTATAATCAATTTAACAAACTCAGTGTGATTAATATAAAGGCTTCACAAAGCAAATGGCAATCAGCACAATTGAATGAACACTTTGCATAATGCCTGTATAGTTCTTGTATTCTCCAGCAAAATCAACAGTGCGGCAAAAAAAATAGTCCAAAAACATTAAATTTCTCTTACCATCTTGGGCAGTTTCATTGGCGCAGTGGTTTTTCACCAGCACAGCAATATCTGTAGCTGAAGCTCCCCCAAGTTTAAATTTTTCAATAGCTGCCATCAGACAATCTTCCCACATTGGAAGACCTAATTTAAATTCCACAACTGAACGCTCATAGAGGAGCATACCCCATAAAATGTTTATCTGAGACCTCAAATTGGAAGCCTGTTCAGCCGCGTCATCAGTGGATACATCCTTGATGTACTCCTCCAAGCCCATCTTCTCTAGCACAACATTCTCCTGACTAGGTTTAGATCGATTCTTCAGACGCTGTTCTTCCATTTCCTCCCACATTTCTATACCCTTCTCAATATTATCCTCAGCTTTATTGAAGAGCTCCAAGATTTCAGTTGAACATGTTTCCAAATCCACGTTACTACCAACTGCATAGTACCATGACAGTTTCGCTTGCTCAAACTGCTGATGCGCAAGTGCAAGGAAACCCTCAAAAAAGTTCGGCTTGGCCTTCACAGCTTCTTCATATGTCTTTCCAGCCTTATTGTACTCTTCCCTTGCCCATTCATATGCTTCCTTCACTTGCTCAAGCACCAATTCTCTTGGGGCATCTCCTGATAATAACAACCTTTTCCTGGCCCGGGACATATGAACATTACCCCAGTGGAAAAATGCAAGCGCTGCCATCTCTTGAAAGTTTCGCTCGGCAATTTGAAACACCTCCTGGGCTTCCTCAGTAGTAATAGTGTCCTCGATTGCCTCTGTGTAGAGCTTCATACTAACCTCATGGAGGTCCAGATACTCATCAGAGCTAACACCGACATGGTTCTTGAAAAGCCTAGCGAATTGCACAATCCAATCATCAATGCAAGTCACTGTGCTCCTATCCTCATCCTGCCTATTGCTTCTGATACTTCCATTGTCTGAAGCGCTGTTCACATTTCTCTCCATTGGCCCACTATTGGAATCATCAATATAAGGTTCATGCTCTGGATTGACCTCAGTGACATACAGCCGAAGTGAGCTCCCAGGATCAGCCAGCTGCTCAGCCCATTTCAGCTCATCCTGGTTGGTAATTGTCACAAGATCACCCTCCTTGTCCTTGTACTTGACAAGAACAGCCTTCAGCCCTGGAAACTTGCTCCGGACGGCCTCACGCAGCTGTGCCATGCTGCAGCTTGCCGGCACCTGAGCCCACCTTATGTCCTCCCCAAACACAAGTTTCACCTGCCTCGGCGGCTCCTCCACATCCTCTTCCTTGACAGCTTCCGCTATCTTCTGCTCCTCGACCTCCTCCACAGCCACCGCTGCGGCCTTGGCAGCGGCCTTCCGTCCTCCCCTCTTCTTGCGCGGCTTCTGCTTGGGTGCAGCAGCCACCACCTCCTCCGGAGTGGGCATGATCTCCTTGTCGTCCAGCACAATCCCCTTCTCCTCCATGGCCTTCTTGACCCTGTCGGCCACATCCAGCGCGGTGAGGTTGTTGGGCTCCAGGGAGAGCACCTTGTTGACGTCCCTGCAGGCGAGGTCGAGCCTGCCCAGCGCCTCGAAACAGCGCGCCCGCTTGAGCAGCGCCTTGGTGTACTTGGGCGTGGCCTCGAGTGCGACGTTGCACTCGTTGATGGCGCGGTAGTAGTCGGGTGGGCTCATCTGCATGTAGCAGGCGGCGATGTTGCTGTGGAGGTAGGCGACGTCGGGGTGCGCCCGGGGCAGCAGCTTGATGGCCTTGTCGTAGTTGAGCAGCGCGCGGTCGTAGTCCCGGCGCTGGAAGAGCTTGTTGCCCTCCTCCTTGTGCTCCTGCGCCATTTCCGTGAAGATGGTCTCGTCGCCGTCGAGGACCTTGGAGCCGGACCGCTCGAGCGACGCCGGCTTGCCCCCGTGCTCGCCGCCGCCGCCGCCGGAGGCCCTCTTCTTCTTCAGCGACGGCTTGCCCATCTCGCTTTCTTCTCCGCCAACGAATCTACAGCAAAAAGGAGGCTCCTTTCCCCCCTCTTGAAATGACCGCACGCCGCCTCCTCGATTCCTCAAGAAAGCTCCCGAATTCGACGGAACCAGGGCGGAATTCGACAGAAATCCCGCCTCTCTCCCGGCAAACCCGCCCAGACGGAGCAACTCAAAGCGAGAATTCGAGGCCGTCGCTGGTCTCAAAACCCAAGAAGAGCCAACCAAATCCCCAGCAAAGGTGGACGAAGAGGAGGAAAGAAGAGGAAACCCAACTGCCCAAGTCAAAGCTGGCCAAGGACAGGCCGCAAGCCAACGAAGACACGGTCGGAATCTCCCTCTCTGTCGCGGTGGGAATGGGCGAATTGTTGGGATGCGTGGAACGGAATAAACGAACAAACTGCGAGGCTGCGGGCGCGCTTAAGCAAAGAACGGCCGAGAGAGACGGCAATACCCCGTCGCTGGGCTTAAGCTTCCGGCCTACTCCTGCTCCTGATCCTTTTTTCTTTTCAGCGGTGTGGTCGCGTGGAGCAGGTGCTAATGCTAATTGCAAAAGAAAAGAGGAAAAAAAAGGAACGGTCGGGCAGTGCGGCGCTGCCGCTAATCTTTTTCGGTTAGCGTGTGTGGTTGGCCTGCGGGGCGAACGGCCGCGGGTGTACGGACCTGGTCGGCGTCGGCGGGCGGGCGGGCGTGTGGTGACCGGGGTTCACCAAACCGGTCCGGTATCAAACCGGCTCATATTCAAAATTCAAATTTAAATTTAAAAAATGAAAAATTCTCAAAAAATTTCTAAAAATACTTCAAGGTGCGACGAATCTAATAGTGTCAAATTATCTCAAAAAAATCGTTCATTTAGTATGGTTTGCGGAATTTAGAAGTCAAATCAAAAAAGAAAAAGAAAAAAAGCGACGGCCACCCATCGCGCGGCAGCGCGCTTTTTACCTCGCCCCCAGACACCCGCAGCCTCAGTCGCGCCTCCCTCATCCGCTCCCCCCTCATTCACTCCTGTTCGTCACCAGAAAGCGCTGTCCGCCGCCCGACCCCAGCCAGCCGCCCGCGGAGCTCGGCTAACCGGTCAGATCCACCGGTAAGCCGGACCGGTAGCAGATCTACCGGTCCCGGCCGATTAACCGCCCGGGTAGGTCGGTTTACCGGCCCGGAGAGGCGGTAAGCCGCGGGCAGGTAAGGTTTTTTTTTGCCCTAGGATTTAGGTGTATTTAGATGATTTGTTTTATGATTTAGGTGTATGACTTAGGTATATTTAGAATGTAGGTAAGATTTATTTGTATTACATGATTTTTTGCACTATGTAGTAGGTTTTAGGTAGATTTGATTTAGGTGTATTAGATGATTTTTGACACTATGACTTAGGAGTTAGAATATTAGATGATATGTATTCATTGTCTATGTATGCAGATAGACAATGGCAGGCAGAGATGTTGTATGGGAACACGGTGAAAATCTTTATCCCGGATGACGATGCAACTATTGTCGTACGCAGAAAGGATGAGGTGGTGCAACTAGATTGAAACAACATTTGGCTGGGCGCGGGGCAGAGGTGGTCCATTGCAGGAATGTGCCACCTGATGTGCGGGACTTCTTTCAGCGTGAGTTGGATAGGGCAAAGAAGGCAACTGCTGGCCGGGCCCGAGAGAGGTTGAGACAGGAGAAGGCTGCAGCGGAGGGAAACTATCCCGGTGATGAAGAAGATGAGGAGGCTCATGTGCAGCGTGCCATGGATCTATCGAGAGCGGAAGCAGAGTTCCGACGGGGGTGGAACAGAGAGGAGGTGCATATGAGCGTGGAGGGGGTAGTGGTTCGACGAGGGGAAATATTATGCAGAGGATGTTTCGAAGGTCCACTTCGCAGAGGGAGAGTCCTGTGGTGGAGGACTATAACTTGGCAGCTGGTGGGAGAAGAGGAATGACGCAACCAAGAATTGATATAGGCTCCTAGACACAGAAGGGTAAGAATGCAAATGAAGCTATTGGTAAAGATTGGTCAAAGTTTTTCCATATTACAGGAGTACATGGAAGACAGGCTGACAGTCTATACTTTGTCAGCGCGGTCAGGGAGACATAGAAGTGGAGTAAGTCTCCTTTTCATTGGAATGATACCTATGAGCTTACATTCTTGTATCTCATGATTTTCATATGGTTGTAGGTGAAGGTATCGCATCACCCACTGGACGGGATATTGATGGCGAGTACCCTGATCAGAACGAGCAAGGCTTGAAGTCGAGGTACATTAGTTCTGGAATGGCAGACAACATCGGCGTGGACGGGCCAAACTTGGCAACACTATAAGGCTGACCTTCTTAGAGTGCGAGGTATCGCTTTGATGTCCACCGCCGAATACCAAACCGCGTCACAAATGGGGGTCTTCCCATATCTACGTTGAACTTTTATTTCATGTGTATAAATGTATGACTCCGTATTTGTATGCACGCTTATTACTATTGTATTTGTATGTATAATTATAAATTGTTGCTTTGGTGTGGTTATTTATATTAATATTTGCATAGCTCATGCCGAAATTTTCTTTTATTTCACACCGAGGATCTATTTTGTAATCGTCAGAAATTTTTTTTAACTCACCGGTATACCGGCCAAACTGGCCGGTATACCGGTCTAACTAGCCAGTATAGAGCTATTCTCAAATCACCGGTATACCGGCCAAACCGGCCGGTATACCGGTGCGAACCGGTTGAACGGCGCAAGTTGAATTCAAATTTGAATTCCCTCGGTTCCGACCGGTAACCGGCCAAACCGGACCAGTATACCGGTACCGGAGGCCGACGGTTTGGCCGGTCCGGTCGGAAATTAAAACCCTGGTGGTGACAGCGAGGACATGGGCGCCACCGCCAGCCGGCCGATGCGCTGGGCTGGGCGGCGTTGCGGGTGCGTGTGGTGGTGGGGAAGCAAAGTAACAATGGAGGGCGGTGGTTGGCGCCGGAAGCCGATCGCGACGTCGCCCACACCCAAACGGGGTCGCTTCCCGCGTGCGGCATCACCCGTGATTCGGTTCGGTGAAAGTTAAGCGCGCGCTAAGCCCGCCGCCGCCCCGCGCGGATTAGGTTAGGGTTTCCCGCCTCGGTTGCTTCGCGTTCACTCTCCTCCTTTCCAACCGGGCCGGGCCGGGCCGCGCATTTCGGCCTGCCTGACTCGTGTAACGAATGGGCCGGGTTAGGCCCATATTGGCCCACTTGCGCCGTGACTGCGCCCCCCTCTCCGTGACGTGCCGCGACCAATCGGTGCGCGCCATGTCAGGCTCGCCGCGCTCACCGATGGGTGGGTCCCATTCGTCCCGAGAATCCGCACGGCTTCCACCTCTCTCTCTTCCATAAACTGACTGCGAAAAGAAAAGAGGAGAGAGAGGAAGCTGCAGTGAAGTCGCCGGCGCCGCCGCGACAGGGGGGAGCAGCAGCGGCAGCGGGGCCCGGCGATCTCAGCTGCGGCGGCGCCGCGGTGAGGGAGGAAGCGGAGGCGCGGCAGGATGCACTCGTTCGGGCACCGCGCGAACGCGGTGGCGACGTTCGCGGTCACCATACTGGCCGCGATGTGCTTCGCCGCCTCCTTCTCCGACAACTTCAACACCCCCGCCCCCACCGCCTCCGTCAAGGTATCGACCCAGCCTCCCTCGATTCCGTCCCACCCGCCTTGTGCGCGCGCGGAGTCTCACTTGATTTGTGGCTACGGGCGTGTGCTGCTCGATCTGCCCTGCGGACTCTAGCCGATTAGCTCGTCCGCCGGCCGCCCTCGCGCGAATTCATTTGTTGTGCTGACGCGACGCCGTTCGTTTCAACTGCGCAGATCTTGAACATAAACTGGTTCCAGAAGGAGGCAAACGGCAACGACGAGGTAACTGATCTCCGCACCCTTTTGTGTTCTGCAAATTGACCGAAACCAGCGAGAAATTGAACATAAACTGGTGTGTCTTTGTTGTTTTCAGGTTAGCATGACGCTGAACATCTCGGCAGACCTTTCGTCTCTGTTCACGTGGAACACAAAACAGGTAATGTGTATTTGGGGCTCTTCATTCCCTTTCCCCTCAGTGTTCACTGTTTCCGTGCAATTTTTAAATTTTATTTTATATTATTAGAAAGTATGGTATGAACTTGTAACGGGAATACAAATCCTCAAGCATAGAAAGTTGTCTCTTTAGTGTCCAAGATCAAGTGAGAATTTGTGTCTCTGAATTTTGGGGTAATTGTAATTTATATTAGTTCTCTGTTCTCATGGAATGATACTGTGGAAAGTATAAGGGAAATTTGCCATCATAAATTTCCAGCATAGTATACCTATGTGTTGTTGAAGTAGAAACTCACTTGATCTTAATCCTGTCCAAACAGAACTTAAGAATGCTCTTCTGCTTCTGTTGCTTAACTTCACTTTTGTTGGATGATTGTAGGTGTTTGTCTTTGTGGCGGCTGAGTATGAAACTCCACAGAATGCTTTGAATCAAGTAAGTCCTGTTGATGGTTATACTGAGTTGATACCCATTCCTGTGGGGCATTACTGGTGTTCATACTACTATTAGTTACTATTAGCCTGCAACAACAGCCCACAAAGGCGTGAGTTTTCTGCTGGGGACAGTAGTGCAATTTCATGCAGTTGCCATTTGCTTCTGGATTGCAATAATGATGTTATATATTTTGTCCACTACCTAGATGAACTTGAAGTTCATGTTATGAGGAAATTCAGGACTGTTAGGTTAATCAATGCATGTCCTTCTAAAGCCAGCTGAGCTAAACATGGTCAAAACAAAAATCAATAATTGGTAAAATTTCTAGATTGATGGCAATTGGCCCAAATTACCGTTTTACTTCCAGATCGATAGTGTACTTGATGTTAGCTTGATCATTTGCATGATTAATGCTGTTTCCCCGAACTTGGGTAAGAGGCGTGAGCCTAGACTTTTATGGGATACAATCTTATGACTTAATGTAGACCAGTACCAGTATGATTTTCATTCCTACCCTATCAAATCATTTTATTGCCTGCTGATATTCCATTATATTTCAGTTTTTTCCACTTATACAGTGCTGTAACTGATTGTATTTGGTTTATGCGACAGGTTTCCCTTTGGGATGGAATTATACCTGCAAAAGAGCATGCCAAGTTTTTGATCCATACTACAAACAAGTACAGATTTATTGATCAGGCAAGCACGTTACTTAGATTGAATGTTGATTAAATGTAATTATGAAATTTTATTACTGTGACTGGGTGATGATTTTGGTATGATTATTCTGAAATTTGAATGGATAAAGATCTTTTTTCCTTTTCTTCATATTTTATTTGAGAATTGATATAATGCCCTACACATATAATCAGACAGGATGCCTGAACCATGCATTTACATGGCTATATTTGTTTTCCAATAGAAATTCTGAATCTAAGTAAATTCTAGTAGCACATTAGTTGGTCCTGAACCCACTCACATTTCATCTGATCATCTTTTGGTCTTGACATTAACTTTGGATAGCTAGTACAGATTGAGTGGTTGACCCTGCTGATGTACTGTACATGTACATCAAATCTTTTGGTTGGTCTCAATTTCCTTAACTTTTGTTTAGCTGTATTATATTCAATGTTCCGTTCATCACTTAAATGTGTACTACATCACATATTTTGTACTGCAAAGCACGGTCCTTCAGTGATTGCATTGAATGGATGATTGATGCCCTCTTTTTTTTATTTCATTACAGGGTAGCAATCTAAAGGGCAAGGAATTCAACTTGACAATGCACTGGCACATTATGCCAAAGACTGGCAAGATGTTTACAGATAAGTTTGTTATGACAGGTTATCGGCTCCCGGAGCAGTACAGATAGTCTGATAGATCTTGAACAGCAAAGACCTGGGAGCAGAGACCTGAAAGAAGTTTTAGTAGCAGTGGCATAGCTGATACTGAGCCTTTTCATCTAATCTAAGCCGAACATGTAATCTTATGAGCTTGTACTTTAGCTGAAACCAAGCGAAACAAAATTGTACTTTTGCGCAGATATGTATTTTCGAACTTTTGAAGGGCGGGCCTGGTGTAGCGGTAGAGCCTACTGTCTGTAACCGGAAGGTCCCGGGTTCGAGCCCCAGCCTCTGCACATTTGTGTGGGTAAGGCTTGCACAACCCTTCCCCAGACCCCGCACAGTACGGGAAGCCTACGGGGTACTTCCCTGTGTATTTTCCAACTTTGCTTCGTCTATCGAAAGTTGCGCCTGAACCTGTTGAATTTGGAGTCTTGTTTATAGTAGTCTACTTCTGTGAACGCGTATGTTGCATTGTCAGGTTGTGACAGCCTTACAGGGACAAGACATGGTCCGCCAGTAATGTGAAAGATCATTCTCTCCTCCCGGGCTGTGTTTAGACGGGGGAAAATGTGGGGAAAAAAGTTGCATCGGATACTGTAACATTTTTCGTTTGTTTGGGGTAAATATTGTCCTACCATGACCTAACTAGACTCAAAAGATTCGTCTCGCAACGTACATCAAAACTATGCAATTAGTTTTTTTATTTAACTATATTTAATACTTTATGCATGAGTTATTTGTTATATTTAATGTTTTGATGTGATAGGGGATGTAATGGAAAGTTTGGAAAGTTTGTGGGATCTAAACACACCCCCGATCACCCCGCTGACGGTGCCTGGAATAGGCATCTCCGTGGGAGCAGTACTCTACCTCGGCGCCAACGCAATGTACAGGTTCGGAGTGTCCCGGTGATCTGAATATTCAGACAACTAGGGATTGATTCTCGCCAGTTGTATCAGCCCGGGATCTTTTTCACACCTGTTCTTCCAAATCGATGCTGCTAGTAAGCTGCAAATACGAAGCGAGCGTGGAGGTGGTGTACTGCCTCTCTCTTGGGCTCTTGGCCGTCCTCAATCCTCACAGTGCTGCCCACTGTGCCTGCAAGTGTTATGTTGAGCTGCTTCTGCTTACACCTTTGGATTGTTCCATCAGGAATCTCAATTATCATGAGAGCAGAGCATTCTAGAGTATGTATGTATATACAACCACTGTGGTCTGGACGAGGTTTAATTCGATTGGTGTAGTTACTTATTGGGTTGTTGCTGGCGTTACTGCAACACTGAGTTTGGGTTCACATGCCAGCAGGGAGGACGGTGTTGCGTAAACTAGATGAAGCGGAGGCGGCCAAGGCCACATATAAGGCGAGGCTGGGTGGGAGAGAGCACTAGCACTGGTACACACATCCGCACAGCACTGCATCTCCTGTGGTCACCAGGCTTGGATTCACGGTTGGGGTTAGGAGGCATCAGCAAATGACAGGGTTGGTTGGAGGCCTGAGCCAGGCAGCTGCTCCCAGGCAGCGATCTGAACCCCAGGCTGATGAAATCGACGGCCTAGAGGTGCTGCCTGGCCCAGGCAGCAAATGGCAGGCTCAAACCAAACAGTCGACGAGTCGACGACGCAGAGTGTGAGCTATGCCATATGGATGCCGAGTCCCCTGACCACCTGATTCTCCTCTGCCCGACCGCGGTGTAATCCTGGACAACATTGGGATTCTCCATCCCCACTACTGCATCGGTCTCCTGCCTGTAGGAGCTGCCACGGCCAGACCACATCCCGGCACCTTCCTACCACACCTTCCTCCTGCTGTGTGCATGGCATCTATGGAAACATCGACATGATGTCGTTTCAGAAACATGGAGCCATTCCTCCTACGACTGCTACTTGCCTGTAAGCAAGATGCACGCCTGTGGCGCTGTCGTCTTCCGCCCGCCCTGCAAGGGATCACGGAGGCCTGGTGTCAAGCATTCTGTTTAAATATGTATGTAGTCCCCAGTTTCCACCCTTGTATAAGCTTTGTAAACCTGCTGAACCTATGGTTTTATGAGCTGCCAAAAGCTCCCTGAAATATAACCTTGGTGGGGATTCCCCCCTGCGTTTCCATTAAAAAAAGGGGATTTTTTTTATCAGTGCCAATTTTCTCTTTTTGGTGAGTACAATAACTACATGTTTATCTTCTAATACATTAGATCTATTTCATATGCACATTAAAACACTAGGGTTCTTGAGTCCCCACCGCAACACAAGCCTCAGTTGTGTTTCCAGTTTTGATATATGAACTTCATTGCTTTCAGACTGTGCATTCATTGAACAAAAATTCATTGGTATCCTGGGGTTCGGGCATCCTCTTTTGCCAAAATATAGTTTGCCCAGCATATGCTTCCATGTTTCGAAAAAGTTATCAGAAGAATCATGTGTGCAGTACATAAAGTTAAATTAACTTCGGTGTTGAGATTGAGAAGGCACAAGTTTTGCTGTCAGCACATGGTGAACAGTCCAGATTGACCTGTCTATTTTGTTTCTTGACATCTTAAGACGAGTTCGAAACTGAACTATTGAAGCTATACTTAATTTTGCGCTGCATATAAAATTTTTGACGATTTTTTTACACGGTTCGAAACAATATCATCAATCGATGAAGTGTTCACTGGACATGGTTGCTGCTGTGTAAAATAATTTTGTGAGGCAAACTATACCAGTAGTATAGTTTTTCACGATCTGTTTGAGGGACTTCAACCTGGGCTAGTAATTTTACCACTGGAGTAAGCTCTGTCGATAATTTGTTTTTTAAGGTGGCCTTTAAAGTATATTCAAGCACCGTTTATTTGAAGCAGCACAGATTGCCTTGAAAGGTTGTGGGTTTGTGGAGCTTTACGCCAGTTTGATGTTCCTTCTAGAATTTTGTGCTGTTGTAGTAGCAGACTACAAGTCATTGTTTGTGCCATGAGCCCATGATCTTTGCAACTCAAGACAGATGATATTTATGTCCTCAGGGACTGCTTTAAATTTCTATCTTCATCAATCATGACGGTATGTGTAATTTTGCTTCGAGTTACTTCTTCTCTGCATCCAAAGTAGTCAGGTTATCATGACTGCAATTTTTGTTCATAAAGTTACTGTATTTAATCATTTGACTAAACTTGTGCAAATTTTATCCTCCTATGTGTTGCCCTTACTGAATTTTGTTGATGTCGCTTATACTTGAAAGAGTCTGCTTCCCGGTTGTGAAGCTATTTATACAAAGTCTATTCTTGCGAAGAATGGACCTTCTTCGCAAGGTTTGTTGAAAGATCAGAAGAAGAGACTCGATTCCGCTGTGATGATGGTCTCTTGGCTGATATGGAAACAGCGCAACGCTAGGGTCTTCAACAATGCCGAGAAGACACTGAACCAGCTGCTGTCAGACATTTTCTCGGAGGACAATGTCTGGGTTCAGGCTGGTGCAAGCAGCTTTCAGGGATCGGCTGGCCTTCAAGAAATAGCAAACACCCCCACCCCACCCCACCCCCCAAAAAAATGCTCCTAGGCGATCCCCGGTTGTTTATATGTGTCGTATAATCCATTAGTAACGTGTGACTAGTTCTTGTTTTGGTCAGATTTGATTTGTAAGGTGCAGGAAGCTGTGCTTTGTTATCGGACTAGGTTCTGCATATGTTTGTGATATGTGCAAACTCAGTTAGGATTGCACTCCAGTTACATTTAGATTTCACTGCCAAGTTTGAAAGAATGAAAAAAGTAAAAAAAAAAGCGTTGCAAGTATTCTGTTGAGCTGTTTTTGCTTCCAACTTTTGGATTGTTCCATCAGGAATCTCAGTCTCGCGAGAGCAGAGCATTGGAGAGGATATATATATATGTATATACATCCACCGTGACCTGGACGAGGTTTAATTCGGTGGGTGTAGTTACTTGGGTTGTTGCTGGCATTACTGCAACATTGAGTTTGGGGGATAAGACGGTGTTGTATAAACAGTACTCCCTCCGTCCTAAAATATAAATATTTATCGACTTCCGCGATTTACGTTTGACCATTCGTCTTATTCGAAAAATTTATGAAAATATTATTTATTTTGTTATGACATGTTTTATCATCGTATATATTTTAAGTATATCATTATTGTTTTTTATATTTTCATAATTTTTTTAAATAAGACGAATTGTCAAATGTGATCAGTAAAAATCAACAAATGCTTATATTCTGGGACGGAGGGAGTAGTGTTTGCTAGATGAAGCGGAGCGGCTGGGAGAGACCGAGAGATAGCACTGTATGGTGCACACTCCGATCCGCACAACACAGCTGATGAGATGCATTCCGTGTTCAGTGTTCACCTAGAGCTTGGGTTGGGGTTAGGAGGCATCAGCAAATGGCACAATTTCCCTGAAAGTTCTGCTGGCGCCACAGCCCACTATGACGGCGGCAGGAAGATCGTGCGTGTGCGCGTCCTTCCGACGGATCGCGTTGGGAGCGATGGGCTCAACGCGGAGGCTCCGCCACCGTTCGGGTGTTGAGAGCGATGGTGTCTGGCTGGAGTGTATGTGCGTGCCCTGACAGCACCTCTCTGTCCCTTGCTTCTGCTCGGCATGGCCGCATGTCCACGCACTGGCCGATGACAAGGTATCTCTGGCTACCAGGTGGGTCCGCATTGTCAGGTACAGGGTGGTAGGATACTAGGATAGATGAGATCTCTGCAGCATGCAGCAAGTATGGCACCATTGATCAGGGATTTCAGCGATCGCAGAAGGGAGTTCAGAGTTCGAGCCTTTATTTTCTGGCGGAGCGGAAGACGCTGCAACGACCGGACCACACAGACACAGTACAAATGACTAAGATTGGGGAATCGAGCTCTGCACGACTTTTTGCTTGAAGCGAATGCCCTGTTTAACGTCATGCGGTCCTGGTGCAGACGTGCAGTAGTGTTGCTCTTTTTTTTCCCCTTCTTCTCTTATCTTATTACAAGACGTGCAGAGCTGTGTGGTGATGCCGGAAGTGTGCTGGTCTCGATGCCTTTTCGGTCATGGGCTTTTGTTGCTGGACTTGTGCGAAATGTTGAGCGATGGGCTTTTTCAGTCATTTCTGCGGGCTTTTGGCTAAGGACCTGGTTAGGGCTTTAAGCAGGCCGTGCTTTATATCTATGGCCTAGCCAATCGGCGCCGGCCCACTTGCTGTTCTAGGGCGTGTGTTCGCATGCCTCAGATTCCAGACTGAAATAATCTACATACGATTACATTATTCAGTAACAGTCTAACAGAACATACTGCATCCACGATTGCAGTATGCATGGTCCGAATTGTTTCCAAAACACGCTGCATCCACAATTGAAGCTAAGTATAATGAACGTTTGGAGTACGTACAGCTGTCATATATTAATTCTACATTTAATGTATGTTTTGAGCTACTTGATGGTAATCTATACGTACAATTTGGTACTTGTGAAATACTGTATTACGGCAAAGAAAAAAAACTTATGTGCATGGTGAGAGAAAAAAAAGGTGCTGACAAGTTAGTCTCCCAAGAAGAACTACACAACTCTCTCCCATGTGTCTGTTCTCCGTGTGTTAGCTTAACATTGCAACACCGAGAGCTAAATTTTTCATGTAAACATTACTTTCATCAAAAGTTTACGTGAAAAGGTCTGTGATTTCTAAAGTGTGGTACTTGGACAAATTAAATATCGCCTGGCGGTCGGGCGACTTTTAGGGTCAATCACCCAAGTAACCTTGAGGCTACAAAAGGTATGGTGGGTCCCAATTTCTTGCTCGGCAAATCATTGATTATCAATAAGACCTTTTTGGTTTTTTAATCGACCACTAGGTTTGTAATTCAATGAATATAAGGTATATAATTTACCCTTTTTTTCTAAAAAAAGATATGTAAGTTGGTTAATATGTGCATAAAACTCAGTCTCAACTGAAAAGTAGAAATAAAAGAAAATTCTATGTGTGTTACATACACTATACCTTAATTAATTTGTATAAAAGAGTTCAATGGACACCATCTAATCTGAATCTGATTGAATGCATGCTCCGGTGTGGGTGTGTGTGTGTGTGAGAGAGAGAGAGAGAGAGAGAGAGAGAGAGAGAGAGAGAGAGAGAGAGAGAGAGAGAGAGAGAGAGAGAGAGAGAGAGAAACCGGAGAAAAGCTAGCGGGGTGGGGGGGCGAGCAGGTGAGCCCAAGCGGTCGCGTCCAAGCGAGACAGCAAAGGAAGAAGAGAACATCCTATCCGATGACCCCCAGTCGATGGACCCATGTAACTTTTAAGCGTAAGAAAAGGGCCATCGCTTTTAGCTAGCATGCAAGCATACAGCATGCGATCGACTCCAGCAGAGCACAAGCTCATCAAGCCATCATTCATCAGGCCGTTCCAGTTCCTACTTGTTCCTAGGAGCACGCAAACATGGTGGACTGATAGATGTGGTGTCGTTGGGCATATATAGCAGTAGTTCATAGGAACATGTGTGTGTATGAGCCGTATGCATGTGTGTTTTTGGTGAGGGAAATCGTCAAATAATCGAACTAGAGGGCTAGCCGGCCGGGAAAGTTGCAATGGATTACTTACTACAACATGGGTTTGGTGGGCCTTTGCTTGCTCACCTTTTTCAGTACGGCTGCTAGTCGTCTTCCTTTGGCGGCTTCTTCCCGGCCGGCATCATCGAGCGCTCAATCATGCATCGTTATCATCAGCTTGCCATCATCTTCTCTCACCCTTTACACATTTATTATGGTACTTAATTAGTTGGGCCAGCACTCCCTGTTTTTGTTTTGCCTGCTCTACCTCTGAGTGATTTACTGATTAGCTTCGCCGATAGAGAGAGACATGGATATATGATATATACGGCTTGGCCGTCGTCTCCTACCTGTGCTGTTCTTTTTTTTTCCTAGCCGTTTTGACTGCACATTGAGGTCACATCCATAACTACAAATACTCCCTTCATACTCGAAAAAAATATCGTTTTAAACTACGACACGATCTCCAAAACTTAACTTTGACTTCTTATTTTTATAAAAATATTTATCGCGAAGTTATATATTTATATTTTTATGAAAGTATTTTTCAAGACAAATATATTCATATAGTTTTTATACTTTGAAACTCAACAACTTAAAAATTATTCATGATTTATATTCTCAATATTTGATCAAATTTTATCCAAAACGATATTCTTTTTGAGTATCGAGGGAGTATGCACACTGCTAGAGATTGTGTGTGTGTTAAGAAACGTCAACCATGCGTCGCGTACAAATGTACACAAGCAGCCAACGCGCATGTTGTTGAAGGGTCAATAATGCGTAGTATATAGCTAGCTAGCTATAGGTAGCTTCTGTGCACCTGTGGCTGGCAAGAGCGATGGGTTCTAGGCTTCTAGCGCTGTGTCGCTTCTACTTGACCTCCGAGATCCTCTCGGGCGGGGCGGCGGGTCCCCTTCCCGCACGGAATATGTCGGCGCCAACATCATGCGTTTGCGTGGATGTACTACTGCTAGCTCTCTGTGCGCGAATATTCATTATCCATCCCACAGGGGCACAGACAAAGACGTCGCGTGTGTCTACTTTTTTTTTCGCTATCTCTGTGCAGCGAGTATATTATTCCCAGACCACAAGTATATATACTACGTGTATATGGGCCTCTTTTTTATTTTCAAAAAAATATGGATCTGTTTGGAGGGGTTAAAGTTGAGTGCTAAATTTTATTAGCACCTATTAACACACACATCTTTGCTAACTTTTTTATTCTTGGCTAAACTTTAACACACTTTATGAGCATTCCTGTTTGGATGTACATGTGCTAGTGCTAATAAAGTTTCAGCACTTTCACCTCTAGCTAGCACTTGGATCCAAATGCAATGGTACCTGTGTATTCTGTATCTCCACACGTTCCATGTCTGTAATGTTACACGGAGCGACTGCGTACACGATGACACAAAAAGGCATACAAATAAGGCCGGGGCCCGGCCCTGCCAGCCTTGGACACGGACGAACAGTTAGTTCAGCACTACTTGTGCGCGCCAGAGAGGTCGTACACGAACGCTAGCTGCGTACCAATGCAACAAGCAGCATGCCACTATTGGACGACAGCGGCCGGCCCCCGGCGGCACAACGGACCGGACCGAGACGTGTCGATCTCGATCTCACCCGATATTCTCCGCTCTGGTCGGATCTCGTCCCCCGCACGGGACCGATCGATCGGGTGCGTTGTACGTGAAGGGCGCCCGCGTGCCACGTTTGTCTCTCTGGCCCTTCCCGTTTGGACGCTGCACGGCCAATCCATCGCGACCGGCCGGCCGGTGATGCTCCGTAGTAACAAGAGGCGAGCACGCTTCGCTGGTTCATGTACCTGCTGGAGCATCACCGCGCATGGCACGCGCCGTGGCATGGCACGCATCCTGCCTGCTCGCTCGTTCCGCGCGGCCCCTGCCTGCTGGCGCACGGTCAGTCCGGCCGCCCGACGGCGGCGATTGGATCGGCTGATGAGATGCGCGGGTGAGCCGGGACGTCCAAATCCATGACGGCGACGCGTATGGACGGACGGGGACGCACGACACGGGTGCTTCCATCCGAATCAACCCGGTAATTAAAGAGATAGAGCAGCTAGCAGGCATCCATCGGTCAAGCAGGACCAGTTTCTTCATGTAGGAATGCACGATGCAGGGCACGCGCATTGCCTTCAACACAAGTAGTATATAATCTACGAAATCCAGCCCGGAATATTAAAATTTTGGATAGAAGCGTGGCTACCTCTATTAAAATCCAGTCAAGTCACCATTCAGTCATGCAGGCAAAGATACATTCTAGGATCTATGTTAGGCCCTGTTTAGTTCTCAAAAAAAATTCTACGGTATCCGTCATCACATCGAATCTTCGGACATATGCATGGAACATTAAATGTAGTTGAAAAAATAACTAATTATATGGTCTAATTGATTAGTATAAGATGAATCTTTTAAACCTAATTAGCCTATGATTGAATATTATTTGTCAAATAACAACGAAATATGCTACAGTACCAAATTCAAACTTTTCACCAACTAAACACACACCCTAAATGGAATCATCTATAGTCAAAGCAAAGGATTAATATATCTTATATCAGATTATTATATATGTACGTACCGTTCACGAACCGGTCTTATAAACTATTACAAACTGATGATGATTGTTTTATACACCAGGGAGCAGCTCACTAGTGCCTCATGGGAACGAACACATTCATTCCGATCACATCATGCATACGTACAAATACGTGCCTGCCAATCAATGGAGCACTTGCATGGCTATGGGTTATCTAGCTTGGCGCGCGCTACTCACATGTCACAAGTCATCAACAATTCACATACAAACTAATATGGACGACCTATCTATATTCGTCCCCAGTGGATAAATATTTTTAAAATTTTATCATAACCGAAACTATCTATCATTAGTTTGACCAAATTTATAGAAAATAGTATATTCACCTGTGATGCTCATGGTGCTCATTATTGTTCCTTTCTATAAACTCATCAGATTTGGAATAAACTAATTTAAAATCAAGTAATAAAAAATATATAGATTTTAGAATGGAAGAGCCCTGTTCGGTTCGGCGGCTGAGGCTGGGGCTGGCGCTGGACTACTGAGTATGCGGATGGGCCCAGCAGCTCCAGCCCAGCAACAGGCTGTCGATAGTTATTGTACAGGTACGCATGCACGCATTTCTCAACAAAAAGCTGCCGCATACCATTTGCAGTGCTTGTTGTTCTGTTGTTGTTCACTTCGTTTGGCTTCTCATGAGGAGATGCCATGCATGCATGGGACAACGTGGTCGCTGTTCCGTACTGTTTCCTCGTGACAGGAGCTGGTTTATTTATACAATATCCAACTCTTTTGATCAAATAATTCTCTCTCCGGCTACGATTTTATACAATACTACTTCTTCCGTTCCAAATTGTAGGTCGTTTGACTTTTTCAACCCCAAATTTAACCACTCGTTTTATTCAAAAATTTGTGTAAAACATCACTTTTTTGTTGTGACTTGTTTTATTAATACAAGTTCTTGAAGAATGGTTTAAATTTGACTATGTTCGTATAATTTTTTTGAATAAGACGAGTTGCCAAACTTAATATAAAAAAAGTCAAACGACCTATAATTTAGAACGGGGGAGTATCTACTAGGAATCTTAATCTTGTTGGACTACAGAGACTATGTCACATGGATGCTGTGTTCTCTAGCTCACTTTTGCGTTGCTCTTAAGCTCTCTTTTTTTCTGCTCTCGACATCTCTATCATCGAGATGTGTCGATCACATGCGTGTGGATGTATATATATTCAGGCAATCCAGCATGGGTAGCAAAATGTCAAGTGTCGATGTCAAAAATAAAGGACTTTATTTATTTTACAAAGTAATACGTTTAAATTAGTTACGGTGGTGGTCTAGCACATGTGAAGCGAATGAATGTCTATGCACACTACATGATAATATGATATATTAATCTACCGGTGACATGTAGGCACTGAAATGGCTCTAAAAAATATGACAGATTTCGCGCAACGTCATTACAAAATGCCACTATTTTTTTTGCGGGTAAAAAGAGCTTTATTAGCTAGACTGACCGGGAATTACAATCATATTCGATGAGGTCATGAATACATGCGGGTGCTTGCCTCAACCACACCGCTGTGTGTCTATTACGTCTAGCTAACTGTGCTAATTCGTGTGCCACGAGGTTACACTCTCTTTTTTACCTTTTGTACTCTCCATTTTTTCCAGCAACTGAGCATGCTCCAAGGCTCCCTTGAAGATGAAGCTAAGACTCGAGCTATCTTTCTTCTTCCTCATTGCCTCCACCACACGAGCGCAATCCGACTCCAGAATGATTGGTCCACATGCCCATTGTGCGGCAAGCCTGAATCTGTAACACCCCGTCCCCCAACACCGCATAGCTCAGCCTTTCTGAGGGGCGAGCCCGCTTACACATAGCACTTCACTTACGCTTTCGTCCTCGCTTCGCGTAAAAGGGTTAATCCGAAGGTGCTATGACTGGAGGATAAAGGCTTATAAGTTGGCTCCACCCTTGCTCAACTAGTAAAGTGGTACTAAACATGTGCACGCAGCACTCATGGGCCACTACTGAGCCATCCAAATTGGGCCGGATGTCACACCCCCCCTCAAAGAACCCGACGTCCTCATCGGTCCAACTCACACACACTGGGCAAATATCTAGAAATGTTCCCCCGTGACGCATGCCCGCACGTCCAGTGCCGACGCCATATGTGCCATGCGCCATATGCCTGCACAATGACCCGTACGCGCAACCGCGAGAGTCGGCTCTGATACCATTTGTAACATCCCGCCCCCAAACACCGCACAACCCAGCTCTTCCGAGGGGCGAGCCCACTTACACATAGCACCTCACTTACGCTTTCGTCCTCGCTTCGCGTAAAAGGGTTAACCCAAAGGTGCTATGACTGGAGGACAAAGGCTTATAAATTGGCTCCACCCTTACTCAACTAGTAAGGTGGTACTAAGCATGTGCATGCAGCACTCATGGGTCACTACTGAGCCATTCAAATTGGGTCGGATGTCACAGAATCCTTCAACACTATGACCACACTCGAGTCTAAAAGACCAGCTCTAACGTTGTGTTTCGTAGTTGGTCTGGCAGCTTCCAAGTTCCAACTATCACTACGTACGAAAGATTGACAAAACCCACCACCTGCAAGCTATGGTATGTTTGTAAATACCCACCTGCAAAAGAGCTGTCGTGGTGCTGCAAACCACAGCCGGGTGGCGGAAGGCACCCGCCCTAGCCCAGAGGATGTGAACTCGGGGGTTAGCTAGTCTTAGTTCGATCTCACTCAAGAACACGATGAACACAGCAAGATTTAGAGTGGTTCGGGCCGCCGGAGCGTAATACCCTACGTCCACTGTGTGTTGTATTGCCCTCCCACGAGAGTGAGAGAGTTCGCGAGAGCTTGTGTGTCTGGAGAGCCTGTAGTGCGCAGCGAGCGCCTCCCTTTTATATCTCAAGGGAGGCGCGTACATGGTTGTTGGGTCCCCGACAAGTGGGTCCAACGATGTAGTATAAAATAACATACTGTTCATACATCATGGCGTTGCAGGCAACGGGGATCTCTCTCCTGGAATCCCTTGCCTGCTCCTGGAGTCCCTCGTTCATCATGTCCAGGCGCTGTCTTGTCGGGACGATGCCAGACGTAGCTAGTGGCGTCGCCTGCCACGTAGCTGAACGGGCTGTGTAGCTTGCGGCGTAGGCGGCATGATGGAAAAATGTCGTGCCGTCGTATCCATTTAATGTTGCAGACGTGCTCTGCACGGGTGCGGCTCAGGCGGCTGCACTGTGTACCTTGGTAATATGCGGTGCACAGTGAGGCCTGACAAAGGCTGTCCCGTGTGCCGCGGCGATAGAGCACGCCTTAACCACCGCATTAAATGCGGTGGGTGGGCGAGTCTCCTAGCGGAGGACTCGCACACGAGTCCGCGCCCGTGCCTCCGGGACACGTGGCGGCTCCGGACCCCCACGCGGTAAGGGGGGTCCGGATGGACGCAGGAGGTCCCGGACCCCTATGGGGGGTCCGAGGCCTCGGCTGTCAGCTCGGAGCTTCCCTTCCTTAGAGACACGTGGCGTCTCCGGACCCCTATGGGGGGTCCGAGGCCTCGGCTGTCAGCTCGGAGCTTCCCTTCCTTAGAGGCCTGGTGAGGAAAGAGCCTGACCCGTGGGGCCTGGCTACTCCGTCCTTTGCGCGCAGTTACGGATAACTACGCGGGTCCTGCCTTGCTGTAGTAAGAGTGGGTATCCCTACTACAGGGTACCGACAGTGGCCCCCGGGCCCACCTTGGGGGAGGTACGAACTCGTAGGTGGGGCCACTACTGCAATTTGGCTCTGCATAGCTTGAAGCTTCTTACTGCAGGGGTCTTGACCGGCTTTGACCATCCATCGGGTTGTTTGCTGCCTCATCACATCTCAACGGCTTATTGACTCATGGCCCCCACGCACAGTGGTTCACCTAGTCACGCGCGCGACGCTCGGCATTGTTGCAGCCGGAGTAAACAGATCATTTACCACCGGCGCAGTTCCCGAAAAGCTCGGCCACGCCAGCGCTTAATACGCGCACGTCAGCTCAGCTTCCGCCTCGCTCCGCGCGCGCGGGCGACGGTTCAGATCCCGTCTTTTCGCACCCTTGTTGGTTACCCGCTCACCCCGACAGGTGGGCCTGGGCCCCCATGTCATGGACTGGGCAGTTAACACCAGGCGCGGGCGTCGCTTGGGTTCCGGCGACGGTTCCGGGGTGTGCCGGTTGAGTCAGGCTTTATAATGGGGCGAACCGCATTCCGCGGTTACTTTCCCGCATTCGCCTTCTTCCTTCCAACCTTTGCACCCCTTTGCCTTCGATCTTTCCTTTCCCCTTTCTCCCCTACGCAGGCTGCTCCTCACTCCACCGAGAGATGGCGTCCCTTCTCATCCCCGCTGCTTCCAGACCGAGGGAGAGTTGAACACAGTGCGCCGCCTGCTTGGATGGAGTGCTCAGGAGACCGGCTGGGGGGTTCGAGCAGGCTCGATTCCCCTTGGCAACCTCCGCGCCGGGGAGTTTGTGCTATTCACCTCGCACATCTCCACCGGCGTGGGACTGCCGATTTCTTCGTTCCTGCTGCTGCTGCTATTGGAAGACTTCGGCCTCCAACTTCAGCACCTGACGCCCCACTCCCTCCTCCTGACGTCCATCTTCGTGCACTTGTGCGAGATGTTCGTGGGAGTGCGGCCCTGCGTCATCCTCTTCCGCTACTTCTTCATTCTGGTGAGGTCCGGAAAGAGCAAGGATGAAGTGGGGGGGGGGTACTATTTCCAGATAAGGAGTGACCTGCTGACTCCTTACATTCCCGGCCTTGCTAGCGGAAAGTGGGAGGAGTGGCGCAGGGGTTGGGTGATCGCCACCACCGAAGCCAACGAGCGCCTGGCCCTGCCGACCGAGGGGCCCGCCTCCGACCGCGCAACCTGGAGGGCCAAGCCGTCCCTGCAGCCGGAATTCGACTCTGTGCTGGGCAAGATCAGGTCGCTGGCGGAGAGCGGCCTCACCTCATGGCACGTGCTTGGAGATTTCCTGAAGCGCCGGATCGCTCCCCTGAAGCAGCGGCCGCATCCTGCGTGGAACTTCACTGGCCTCAACGACTGCAGCAGGACCCACCGCGGGGAGGGGAGCGACCTGACCCAGGAAGCCTTGGAGGTCCTGGTGCGGAATGTGACGGGAGACGCCTTCATCCCAGAGAACCTGATCCTCCCTCAGAGAATAGTCCCCCTCTGTGAGGACTCCGCGAGGGTGGCGGTGCTGGCTACCCTGCCAACTCTGGACGATGGGGGACTGGCCCCACGCCAGACCGGAGGCGACTCGAACCGCGGGCTCCGGATCCCTGGCGCGTCCGGGGATCAAGCTACACTGAGCGCCGCGGGGTCCGGCGCCACCACGAAGGGGAAGCAGGCCGCGGCCAGCAGCGCCGCCACAGCCGGTTCCAGCCAGGCACAGAGCAGCTCTGGTGCGCCGTCGGGGGATGGAGGCCGGCGCAGGCTACTCAGGGGCGACGGGAACCTGGTCTCGGAGCCCGCCGCGAAGCGCCAGAGGACCTCCGAGGGCGCGGGCTAGGGTAGCTCCCGGGCTGCCGGTCCTCGCGGGTCCTCTGGGGCGACTGCACCACCACCATCGCCGCCGAGGAATTCCTCCCGCCAGCGGCAACAGCAGCAGCAGCAGCAGCCGCAGGAGCAGCTGCAGCGGGCGCGGGAGCGGCCACAGCAGCAACAGGTGCAACCCTGGGTCGCGCCCGTGCCGCAGCCACGGGGACAGCAGCAGGAGGAGCAAGCCCGGGTTGCGCCTGCATCGCAGCTGCAGGAGCAGCAGCAGCAACAGCAGCAGCTGCAGGAGAAGAGGCCGGGCCTCCGAGGACGCTGGGTGCCCGGTACTTCTGGGTTAGTATTATCCTGCTCTATTCCCTTGTGCCAGGTGCTATGCTTTTTGCTAAAGGCTTCTCCACTTTGTTGCCAGGGGTCGTCGCCCCAGCAGTTCTTCCACCATCGCCGGTTCGTCGGCTGGTACCCAGGCGTCCGCGGCCTCGGCATCGACGGCAACGGCGACGGCGGGTGCGGGACCCTCAGGTACAGCGACCTATACCAGCCCGGTGGTGCGCGACGTGATGCTGACAGGTGCGTTATTTCCAGACTCAGCAGCACAGAACGCTGCGGCGGCGGAGGCACCTGCGGCAGAGGCAGCAGACACAGCGGCGGTGGGGGCGCCGATGCTGGGTGCTGCCGTACCCGACGTAACGATGGCTGAGGCGCAGGCGCTGGGGGCATCCGCACCCGACGCCGCGGTGGCTGAGATGCCGGTTCTGGCCGCAGCCGCACCCGACGAGGCGGCGGCGGAGGCGCCGGCGCTGGGCGCCGCTGCACCCGACGCGGCGGCGGCGGAGGCGCTGGTGCTGGGCGCAGCCGCACCCGACGCGGCGGCGGCGGAGGCGCCGGTGCTGGGCGCAGCCGCACCCGACGCGTCGGCGGCAGAGGCGCCGGTGCTGGGCAGAGCCGCATCTGACGCGGCGGCAGCGGAGGCGGCGGAGACAAGTGCTGCAGCAGAAGCCCCCACCTCCAGCTCCGGTCCTGTTGTAGAGGAGGAGTTGGAGGTGGTCTTTGGCAGGCGGCTCCTGCAGCTCCAACTCCTGGAGGAGGATGTGACTCCCCTCCCCCAGGTGATGTTTCAGGTCCGGCGGTCGATCGAAGTGGCAACCTCCTCCGCCGAGACGGCCTTCCGGCGGGAGTGGTCTGCTCTAGAGAGCGAGCGCCAGCGCCTCTCAGACTGGCACACCCGCCTGGAAGCGCACACGAAGGCTGAAGCCTCCCGCGCTGCAGAAACTCGGTCGAAGCTCAAGGCGGACCAAGAGGCCTACTGAGCCAACCTTAAGAAGGTGTTTGACCGGGAGTTCGCAGTGTCAAATTGAGAGAAATCCCTGGTGCAGCGGGAGCAGGATTTCACCCTGGAGGTTGTTGGCTTCGCGGCTCAGCGGTCCGACCTCGAGACTCGTCTCGCGGCTCAGCAGTCCGAGCTGGAGACTCGCAGCCAGGACCTCGAGGTCCGGAGGCAGGAGCTCGATGTCTTCTCTGCGACTCTGCAGGGATGGCGTGAGCAACTGCAGGAGAGAGCCAGCCAGCTGACTGCTGATGAGGCGGTTTTGGAGGAGGGCCGGAAATCCCTCGCCAAGCGGGAGGCCCACGCCACCGGCATAGAGAAGGAACTTGGGCGCCAGCGAGACTCGCTCAAGAAGTTGAAGGACCGGGCGGAGCAGAGGGAGGCCGAGCTCGAGGAGAGGTCCTGCGGGCTCGAGGAAAGGTCCCGCGAGGTGGAGGTGGCCAAGGCGGCTCTGGACACCCGGGTGCGAGAGGCGGTCCAGGAGGCGGTCCGGAAGCACCAGGAGGACCAGCGCGCGGGAGCCCAGCGGATCGCTGACTGGGCGGCCGAAGCGAGCCTCGCACTGGTGCCATTTGGGATGAGCCCAATCCAGGTAGCGGAGCCGCCAGCTTCGATAGCTGACGCCCTCCCAGTGCTGAGTTCTGCTTCGGATAGGCTCCATCGTCTGGAGCCAGTCCTCTCTGGTCAGCTTGAAGCCGAGGGTCGCGAGCTGATCTGGATGGTGGCAGAGCACATCCTGACCTGCCTCCGGAGCCATGACCCGGCCATGTCGCTGGCGCCCGTGGTTAATGGCCCTGTAGCGGAGACGGAGGCCGCCGCTCGGGACAGCGTGCGAGAGGTCGTCGACTTCGTTGCCGCCTACTTCAAACGGGAAGCTGCGGACCCTTGAGCTGGGCATTGTATCTTTTTCTTTTTGCACTATGTAACAAACACTGTATTAGTTGAAATTTTTGAAATAGAAGAAACTTCAACTTAGCTGTTTGTCAGTTGTTGATTTGCGGTATGCAGCACCCCGGCGCCCTGGCCCCCTGGCGGATAGGTTCAGTTGCTTGGACCTGTCTGCCACCTGAGCCGTAGAAGATACTCCGGACCTCCTTGGGCATAGGGTTGCATAGTTTGTAAGACGAGCAAGCGCCTTGTTCCCTGTGTAGCATACAGAACTACAGGGAGAAAAATCAAATTCACTTATACAGTAGTAATGATACTGCAACTTAGCTGTTTGACGCATGTAGAATCCATTCATGATGTCTGGGACGAAGCGGATGCTCCGGGCCCCCTGGGAGATAGACTCAGTTGTTTTGAGTCTGTCTACCATTGAGACTGGACCTTGATCTGCATAAAGGGTTTGAAGCGGATGCTAGGACCCCCTGGTAGGTAGGCTCAATGGTTTGAGGCTGGCTACCACCAGTCAGGACTTAACCTGTGTACCACTTCAAATTTACAGCTTAGTAGCAGGCCCGCGGGACTCATCCCTGACTAGTGCCAGGCTGGTACAAGGTCCGGGGCTCTAGATGCGCAGGTCCAGGTTGCTCAGTGCTTGTTACAGAGTGGTAGAGTGTGTAGGCTTAGGGTACGGGACCAGGCTAAGGCGCTACACAGGGCTCCGGACCATTCCAGGAAACAGCACGATCTTCCCGGACCTGGCTTCATCGTCCCAGGCCTCTCGCAGCAGCGGGCAAGGTCACTTTGGTGTACTCGATCCTTTGAGATATAGGACTGGGCATGCCGTGTTGGACTTAGGAAACCAACTCTTGAGCTGGAACGGGGTCTGGGCCCTTAATTACCCGGTTCCAGGTACTAGAGTACTCGTTACAGGGTGGTGGAGTGTGTAGGCTTTTGGGTACGGAACCAGCTAAGCGGCTACACAGGACTCCGGACCACCCCAGGAAACAAGCACCCGCTCTCCAGAGTAGGTCCCTAGGGGTCTGGACTCCTCTCCAGCAGCAAGAGGGTCCGGATCTGTACGGCAGTCCAGCAACTCAATTCAGATCTTAGTTGTAGCAACAAGGGTAGAGGTCCCCGTGGGGGTTAGAAAAGTAAAACTTGAGAATCGGAATGCGAATTTAAATTTTGACACAAAGACAGAACTGGGAGAAATTATTTCCTTTGCAATCTTGATGTACATGGCTTGCGTGACGGATGCCAGAGGCCGGGTTTACGAGGTCGGACCTCTACCGTTCTGAGCCGCGCGTTAGCCGACGGTGCGATGGATGCCAGAGGTCGGGTTTACGAGGGTGGCCCCCAACCGCTCTGGGCCGCACGGTAACTCTATCTTATTACAAAGGAAAAGTTTATTTTCCGGCTCTGCCTATGTGTAGAACTTACGCAGATGCTCTATGTTCCATGGGTTGGGCAGCGGCACTCCATCTTCTGTGGCGAGGCGAACGCATCCGGGCCGACATACCTCTGTAACCCTGAAGGGCCCCTCCCAGTTGGGGGAAAGTTTGTGGAGCCCTGCTCGGCTCAGGATCCGTCTGAGGACGAGGTCGCCAGCTCGGAGCTCCCTACTGTGCACGAACTGTTGATGATAGCGCCGGAGCACTGGTTGTAGCGTGCATTTCGGATTGCTGCTCGCCACCTTCGCTCATCAACGAAGTCCACGTCGTCACGCCGCAGCTGTTCCTGCATGGATTCGTCAAAGGCCTGGACCCGTGGTGAGCCCAGGTGAATTTCTGGGGGAAGGCATGCTTCAGCCCCGTAGACCAGGAAGAATGGAGTCTCCCCGGTGGCTCGACTGGGTGTGGTCCGGTTGCCCCATAGTACGCATGGAGGCTCGTCAACCCATTTGGCACCATGCTTCTTCAAGCAGTTGTAGGTGCGGGTCTTGAGTCCCCTGAGGATCTCTGCATTCGCTCTCTCAACCTGTCCATTGCTGCGGGGGTGTGCTATGGACGCAAAGCATAGCTGGATGCCGATGTCCTCACAGTACTCTTGGAAGAGTCTGCTTTTGAATTGGGTCCCGTTATCCGCGATGATGCGGTTTGGGACGCCAAATCTGCACACAATGGACCTGAGGAATGCGACTGCTGATTCATTAGTGATATTCACCACAGGGGGTAACTTCCGGCCACTTGGTGAACTTGTCGATGGCGACATAGAGGAACCGGTACCCGCCGACAGCCCGGGTGAATGGCCCCAGGATATCCACACCCCACACAGCGAATGGCCATGAGGGCGGAATCATCTGCAGAGCTTGAGCCGGGGTGTGTATTTGCTTTGCATGGAATTGGCATGCTTTGCAGGACCTTACCAGCTCAGTCGCATCCTGGAGTGCTGTTGGCCAGTAGAAACCATGCCGAAAGGCCTTGCCAACAAGCGTGCGAGAGGAGGAATGACTTCCGCACTCGCCTCCATGGATCTCCGCGAGCAACTCGCGGCCCTCTCCCTGGGAAATGCACCGTATGAGGACACCGTTGGCACCACGGCAGTAGAGATCCCCTTCTACCACCGCGTAGCGTTTAGCCAATCGGACTATGCGCTCAGCGGACACATCGTCATCAGGGAGGATGTTATCTTTCAGGTAGTCCCGGATCTCGGAGATCCGTGCATCGGGAGCTCCCTGAGTAGGTGGGGGTGGCTCTGCGAGGTCACTAGGATCCTCAACAGGGCACACGGCCCAGGTTGGGCACCACAGGTGGAGTGCTGCCGGGACCGCTGGCTTCGAGGTGCTAGCTTGATCCCCTTCACCCAGCTCGGCAGGCTAGGGGGTAGGTCTCAGCAGCCGTCTTTCGAAGACACCCTCGGGCACGGATACCCAGGTAGATACTCTTGCAGAGAGATCATCTGCTGCTGAGTTGTGCTCGCGGGGTGTAAGGATCGATGGACCAAGAGGGGGGGTGAATTGGGCCTTTTTCAAATTCTAAAACAAAGTAAAGCAACCTTAACCTATGCAATGCTAGTAGGGCACCAATTCACCAACCGGATAACTAAGCTTCTAACACAAGCTAAGAGAGCTAAAACAAAGTAAAGCCTAGCAAGGTAGAGCTAAGTTATGATCTCTAAGTCAAGCACATGAGTAAATTGCATGAAAGAAAATGCTTGAATAAGAGGAATGGACAAGAGACAACCGGATTTTTTCCCGTGGTATCGATGTGTTGGCACACACCCCTAATCCACGTTGTGACACTCACAAAGAGTATTGTCACCTCCCAAGTCACCGAGACGAGGGCGCTCACTAAGAGTCTCCGTTCACCATCCCGGCGTGGTGGAGATCAAGCCACGTACAATCTTCTTCTCCGGGCTCCCACAATCCTTGGCAAGCTCCGCGAGAAACACCTCGATCACCAAGATCGCCTAGGTGATGCCAATCACCAAGAGTAACAAGCTAAGGCCTTCACTTGAGCAAGAACCGATCACCAAGAACGGATGCACACTAGCTTCTCTCTACTCAAGTCCTTAATCTTGCTTCTTGATTGATTGAATGCACAAGTATGTGAATGATGAAGCTCAATGTGGCTCTTGACTATAGATTGAGTGTATGGATGTTGCCTGGTGTCAAGAGTGGGCGAAATGACCCATTGGAGGGGTATATATAGGCAGCTCACACAAATAGAGCCGTTGGAGAAAAGCTGCCAGAAAACTGCGTAGCGCCGGTTAATCCGACGTCCCTCCATTTGTCATCGTCGGTTTAACCGGTGAATGTAAACTGCCTCTTCTGAAAACTAGCCGTTACAACTTGGGCAGATTGACCGACGTATCATCGGTTTAACCGGTGAGTGTAGTTGTCCACTGATCAGCTGAAAAACCAAGTCTCTGGACAACTGTACCGACGTTAACTCAAACCTATCGTCGGTTTAACCGGTGAGTACAACTTTTAAATTCCTCTGAAAAACCATCTCACTGGTCAATTGCACCGACGTCTTGATTCAAACAGCGTCGGTTAATCCGGTGAATAGAACTTGAATTTCCCTGGAAAAACCAACTCTGGACCAATGCACCGACGTTAAATTCAAACACGTCGGTTTAACCGGTGTATTGAATTTGTCCAGACTCTGCTGACTTCGTTTAACCGACGTATAGAAAATTGAGAGCGTCGGTTAAACCGGTGTATAGACTTTTTCTGATTTTGTCTTTTCTGATTTGAGTCTTGAATGAAATCCAAATATTCTTGAGATATAGTTTGAGAACCACTTATTTGAACTTCTAGAAACCTGAGTGACCATAGTGTGCATCCATTTTCAAATGATCATGTCCATGCTCAAGTTACTTAGCCTTAACCCCTCTTAATAGTGCGATCACTACAAAACTATAAAACCTATACTAACCTAAGTGTCCTTCTCAACCTTATGACACTTAGGACTAGAAAGATCCTTAGTCTTGACATAAAATTGAGTTGAATACCGAGATCGCCTTTTTGAATAATGAAATTGAGGGGCCTCTTTTGACATATGACCAAATGAGCGATAATGATCTATTAAGCTGCACAAACTCATTAGTCACAATAATGGTTGTCATTAATCACCGAAACATACCTTGAGGGCCTAGATGCTTACAATCTCCCCCTTTTTGGTGATTGATGACAACATAACCATAAATAACGAGAGAGCGAGAGAGATAAAACAGGATAAACACAAGCGAACTCGAAAAGAAGGACCAAAGAGCTCAACGGCTCAAACGAAATTCATAGATATGTCTCAAAGCACGGCATACTCAAGCGACAAATGTACATATCCATGAACTAACACCAAATGTGATACAAAGAATATCAAAGTCCTGATAACTACGAGCTCTCTCTAGCTCTACCCTCCCCCTAACTCTGGTGCTCCCCCTAACACCTCTCCCCCTTTGGCATCAAAGCACCAAAAGGCGAGCTACGGGTCGTGCTGTCGTGGTACGGCGACGAAGCGGTCCGGGTCGTCGTCGTCGGACGGAGAACTCTCACCCTCGGTGACAGACGGAAGCTGCTGGTCTGGGTCTGAGCTCACTGGGGGAGTAACTGTCGTGGAGGCTCTCGTGCTGGCACTGCCTGGTAGAGGATCCGTAGAAGTCGTAACCGGGTCAGCAGAAGAAGTATCAATATCTGAAGAGGTGACTGCTGAGGCTGCCGGCTGCGTCGACTGTGGAAGCAGGGACTCCTCTACTGCTCCTCCCCCTGAAGGTGCTGCCTGAAGTGAGGAAGGGAGGGCGACCGACTGAACCGCTGACGGTGAGTCCTGAAAGAGTGTGGTCGCCGGCAGTGGTGAAAAGAGCGGACGACCGGCAGACCCAAAGAGTGCTGACATCGAGAACGTGGTCTCCGGTGTCGCTGTAGTAGCTGGGGCTGCAGTAGGCGCTAGAGGAGGATGAGCTGGTGTGACAGCAAGCTGAGGTGCTCCAACACCCTGAAGGCCTGGCTGTCCTGGCTGCTGCGGGGCGAGTCCGGTGTGAGAGTAAAGCTGTGAGATCATCCCGAACATCGCCATCATGCCCTGCTGCATCTGCTGGAACTGAGCGTCTGTCCTCTGTGAAACTCTGTCAATGAGACCGACAAAAC
Organism: Panicum virgatum; assembly: GCF_016808335.1. Lineage (NCBI taxonomy): Eukaryota > Viridiplantae > Streptophyta > Magnoliopsida > Poales > Poaceae > Panicum > Panicum virgatum. The sequence continues at coordinate 55,286,661 of NC_053137.1, read as the reverse complement.
GCTCCTCTGTCGCTGCACGCTCTCGAGCTGCCTCTCTCTGAATAGCAGCAATCTGAGCCTCATGGGCTCTCCTGGCCTCCTCCTGAGCAAGTCTGTCCTCCCTCTGCTGGGTCACGAGCTGCTGTAGTAGTGAAGTGAGCTCGGACGGCTGAGTCACCTGAGACTCAGAGACTGTAGCAGCTGCTGGTGACTCTGGAGCTAGCTCTCTAGACCCCCCTGCCTCGTGGTCGTGACTAGCTGGGGCTGCTGCAGGGAAGTACTCTACGTCCTCGGAGGAGTCTGACTCAAGCTCAGACCAGTGTATCTCATCCTCTCCTCCGGGAAGCTGTGCCTCGGCGGCAAGCAGTGCCTCGTCCTCCTGTGCTACACGGGCCTGTGCCTCTGGTGACAACTGTGCCATGGCAGCTCTCTCTGCCTGTCTGCCCCTCCTCCGGTCCTGTGGAGCTGTCGGTCGGTAAACTGGGAACCGGGGAGCCTCGTCGTGACGGTAGGGAGCGCTGATGGGTGACTCTGCTGGCACAATCATAGAACATATATAGCTGATCCAGTGTGCAAAGGGAAACTGTCGCACCACACCCATCCCGTCTGTGATCACATCCTCTATCTCAGCCAGAATAAAGTCAACTATGTCAAACGGCTCGTGAGTGAGGATGTGTAGAAGCAGGAGCTGCTGCAGTCCTGTAAACCCCTCTGGGTAGCCACTCCTTGGTAGCAAAGTCCTCCGGAGTGCCATGTGTACTGCGTATGCCTCTGGGGTTAGCAGGCTGGGAACTCTGGCGTAGGAGGCAGGGAACGGCTGGCGGAAACACTGAGAGATCGCCTCATGAGAAGGTGCAATCCCGCCAATCATCGCTCTGCGCGGTGGATCTGCATCTCCGTAAACCATCTCGTGCAGGGAGACGTCAACTAAGTCAACTCCGAGAATCCCTGCTATCGTCGCTCTCGACAAACCAAAGACCTGGCCTCCATAAACAAAGTGTACTGCTCGACGCTCGGGAGCAATCCAGGCCGTGGCATAGAAGATTCTGACCCAGTCCTCAATATATCTGTTCTGCTCAATCTAGAGTAACCTGGGCAGGCCCCTGAAGTGAGCGAAGTGCTCTCTGACATCTGCTCCCCCTGCGGCTGTCCTCAGAGACACCCAGTCAAGCACTCTGTGCGGGAAGATCCTGTGACCCCGCCTCTGGTAGGTCTCGTAGAAACTGGCCTGAAGAAGCGTCCAGAACCTACGGTCGACTCGGCTGTCACGGGTCACGGGGAACCAGTCCTCCTCCTGAACACTCCACCTGAGCCTCTTGACCTTCGCCGCATTGGCCTTGGTCAAGTTCTGGAGCAGCACACCTGGCTCCAGACGCACAACAGTGTCCATACGGAACACAGCGCGCTCGGCCTCTAGGGCCTCGGCTCTACGAGCTGCTGCTGCTGCAGCTGTGGACCTGCGAGGCTCCTGTGGCTGGTGACCTCCTCGCGTCCTTGGTCCAGTGCGACGCTCGGTCGCTGGTGAAGTCTCTGCTGCTGGGGATGTCTGCCGAGTGCGGCCAGACCGTCGTAGAGTCGGTGACTCCTGTGTGCTCTGCCCCTGAGACTGCTCGGACTGCTCTGCCTCTGAATCTGAATCTACAGCTGTATCTGACTGATCTGACTCTGCTGCTGCTGCCGTCGCGGCTCTGGTGGCCCTGGCACCTCTGACTCTACCCATGCCCCTGCCTCTGCCTCTGCCTCTGCCTCTGGGGTCCTCCCTGATCTGGAACGGACGAGCGCGGCCTGATGCCTGCTCCTCGGCGGCCTTGGCCACCATCTCGGCCCTCTCGGCCTCCTTCTCTGCACGAGTCCGCTTGCGAGCGGGCTTCTCGACCACGACCTCCTTTCCCTTTCTCTTCTCGCGACCCATCTCGAACAGGCAAACGATCGAACACTTGGCGTGCACGGATCGGCTGCGGCTGCGGCGTGAAAAAGCGAAGGCGGCGCGGCTGCGTGGGCTGCTCGATGTGTGGAAGCTGTGGCTCTGAGCACGTGGATGGCGTGGAGTACGGCGGCGCTTGGCGATGGAGACTTGTGCGGGCGGCGTACGGTGCAAGCGGCGGCGGCGGCGGCTACGCGCGCAGGCGGCGCAAGCGGTTGCGCGGGCGGCGCGGTGAGCGTGCGAGACCGGCGCACGGTGGTGGCAGCGCGAGCGCACGGCGGCGGTGCGGTGGTTCGGCGGCGGTGCGGAGGGAAGGCAACGGCGCGATGGGAGCGAGTCGGGCGGTAGCGGCGTGAAGGAGTCGGGCGAAACAGAGGAGGAAGGAAGCCAGGCGTCCGCGGGCAAGACACATATATGACAGGTGGGCCCGCGATTTTCCTTAACGCCGGTCGATCCGACGCCTAGGGTTTGAACGCCGGTTGATTGCGTCGGTGTAGTTCACCCGAGACTCTACCAGATCTGTTTTTGAATGCCGGTTGAACCGATGCTGCCAAAAGTGACCTCGTCGGTTGATTGATAAAAACACCGGTTGATTGCTAGGTCTGATTTGTATTTACTATCACCGGTTGATCCGATGATGTGACTTTTGTATACGCCGGTTGAACGCCTGAAACTTGACTGAACTGAGACAAACTTTAGTAACTCCGGTTAATCCGATGGGTATTGATCCTTTGAACGTCGGTTTAACCGGTGAAGGCAAAAACCCCACACTCAGCTCACTCTTCTATGCTAAGTCCAATAAACTTATAAAACTCAAAAGAACTCAAGTTAATGGACTTGCATAGGCGACTTTACCCCTCAAAATAAATAGGATAGCACACTTGCTTAAATAAATTTCTTTTTAAACACAAGGAAAAACCGCAAGAGAGACAAAGCGCCAAATGAAATGTATGAGCCATGTCATAGGAATATTGAAGATAGAAAGCTTCAAACTCATCATGACATTGCTCACTAGGCAATAACGCACCTAACACTTTGCTCTTTTCACTTTTCATGAATTAAGATCTTGTATATGAAACAAGTCTCATTTTCATCAAGTGATCTCCTTTGTGACCCTTACGCATGCAATGATGATGCAAACTACAATCACATGCGAAAGTAAAATAAACATGAAGTGCACATCTATATGACAAGAAATGCATAACAAGAAATTAAGATCTACTTGTCAAGTTTGAACCCACGGGAAGCTTCTTCATGATGAGCCTTTCTACAAGCCTAGAGGAAAACAAGTGGACCACCACCTCTAGCTAAACCCTTGCTCATCACTATCTTACCATGGTTAGACAAGTGTCCTATATGTATGCATTTTTCTATATGACATGGCAACTTACATGACGTTTGCCGCATCTAACACATTAAGCTCATTTCTTAGCCTAACAAAGGTACTCTCGTCTAAAGGTTTTGTGAATATATCCGCCAATTGCTCCTCGGATCTCACACCTTGAAGGGAAATGTCCCCCTTGGCTTCGTGATCACGCAAGAAGTGATGGCGAATATCAATGTGCTTTGTGCGAGAGTGTTGAACCGGATTCTTGGCAATTTTTACGGCACTTTCATTGTCACAAAGGAGTGGGATCCTATCTAGTTTCACACCAAAGTCCAAAAGGGTTTGCTTCATATATAGGATTTGGGCACAACATGCACCAGCCGCTATATATTCCGCTTCCGCGGTGGACAAAGCCACGGAATTTTGCTTCTTACTCGACCAAGAAACTAGAGAACGCCCAAGCAAGTGGCAACCCCCGGAGGTACTCTTGCGATCCACACGGCTTCCGGCAAAATCCGAATCCGAGTATCCCAAGAGATCTAAACTAGCGCCTTTGGGGTACCACAAGCCTATGCTAGGGGTGTGCTTGAAATACCGAAGGATCCTATTCACAGCCGAAAGGTGTGACTCCTTTGGGTTAGCTTGAAAGGGGGCACACAAGCACACACTAAACATTATATCGGGCCTAGATGCGGTAAGGTAAAGCAAAGACCCTATCATAGAACGATAGAGGGATTGATCAACCGGTTTACCGTCCACATCCAAGTCGAGATGCCCATTGGTCGCCATGGGTGTCTTGATTGGCTTGCACTCATCCATCTTGAACTTCTTCAAGATATCTTTAGTATACTTTTCTTGATGGATGAATGTCCCTTCCTTCATTTGTTTGACTTGAAAACCAAGGAAGAAGGTCAATTCGCCAATCATGGACATCTCGAATTCCCTAGACATCATGGTAGCAAACTCATGGCTTAGTAAATCATTAGTTGAGCCAAAGATAATATCGTCAACATAAATTTGACAAATGAAAAGATCCCCGTTGACGTCTTTTGTGAACAACGTGGTGTCCACCCTCCCGATCTTGAAGCCTTGCATGATTAGGAAGTCACGAAGCCTCTCATACCAAGCCCTTGGAGCTTGTTTGAGCCCATAGAGTGCCTTGTGCAACCTATAAACATGGTTAGGATTCCTCGGATCTTCAAACCCGGGAGGTTGCTCAACATAAACAAGTTCGTTAATAACGCCATTTAAGAATGCACTTTTCACATCCATTTGATACAACTTAATGTTATGATGTGAAGAGTAAGCAAGAAGGATACGGATAGCTTCAAGTCTTGCGACCGGAGCAAAAGTTTCACCAAAATCCAAACCTTCGACTTGAGAGAACCCTTTTGCCACAAGTCTTGCTTTGTTGCGTATTACCACCCCATGTTCATCTTGCTTGTTTCGAAAGACCCACTTGGTGCCGATGATGTTCTTGTCTTTCGGAGGAGCTTCGAGGACCCAAGCTTCATTGCGGGTGAAGTTGTTCAACTCTTCTTGCATGGCCATCACCCAATCCGAGTCCTCAAGTGCTTCCTCTATGCTAGTGGGTTCAATACAAGAAACAAACGAGTGATGTTCGCAAAATGAAGCATGTTTAGAGCGAGTTCTTACTCCCTTGGAAGGACTACCAATGATTTGACCAATTGGATGATCCTTGGAGATGCGACCATGCTTCACTAGCGGTACTTGCGTTGATGCTTGTTGGGGTGGATCATGAGTGACTTGTGCTTGTGGTGGAACACTTTGCTCTTCTTGAACTTGGGGTGTTGGCGTTGGCACATCTTCTTGAGGTTGTGTATCATCTTTTTCTTGATCTTCATCCACTTGGGGCGCCGTGGAGGTGCTTGGTGTAGATGAGGAAGGTCCTCCCCCTTGATCATTGTCTTCATGCACCTCTTCCGGCTTGATATCCCCAATGGACATATTCTTCAAAGCTTCATCAATCTCCTCATCACCTACATTCTCATAGCCAACAACCTCCTCTTGGGAGCCATTAGATTCATCAAACTCCACATCACATGTTTCTTCAACTAACCCGGAGGTTTGATTGAATACTCTATATGCTTTGGAGTTTGATGCATAACCAAGAAAGAAACCTTCATCACATCTACTTTCAAACTTACCGAGCCTTTTCTTCTTGTAGATGAAGCATTTGCAACCAAAGACTCGAAAGTATGATATATTTGGTTTCTTCCCGGTGATGAGCTCATATGGAGTTTTCTTGAGGAGTCGGTGAGGATACACTCGGTTGGATGCATGACACGCCGTGTTGATTGCTTCCGCCCAAAATTTCTCGGACGTGCCATAATCATCCAACATTGCTCTAGCTAGGGTGATGAGAGTCTTGTTCTTTCTTTCCACCACTCCATTTTGTTGAGGCGTGTAGGTGGCGGAAAACTCATGCTTGATGCCCTCTTCATCGCACCATTCTTCAATCTTCATGTTCTTGAACTCGGTGCCGTTGTCACTCCGGATCTTCACAATTGGGGAGTTGTACTCCCTTTGAGCTCTTCTTGCAAATGTCTTGAAGAGTTCCGGAGTTTCACCCTTATCGCCTAGAAACATAACCCAAGTGTAACGTGAAAAATCATCAACGATTACTAGGCAATAGAGGTTACCACCAATGCTCTTGTATGTAGTTGGACCAAAGAGATCCATGTGTAGTAGCTCGAGCGGCTTGGAGGTAGACAACATCGTCTTGATGGGATGATGTGTTGCAACTTGCTTCCCGGCTTGACATGCTTTACATAGCTTGTTCTTGTCAAAGGTGACGTCCTTCAAGCCGGTGATCATCCCTCTCTTGTGGGCTTTCTTGAGGTTGCTCATGCCAATATGAGCAATTCTTCTATGCCAAAGCCACCCAAGAGAAGACTTGGTGAAGAGGCATGTCATGGTGCTTGTTTGCTTTGAAGAGAAATCCACTAAATAGATGTTGCCATGCCTAAACCCCGTGAATACCAATGACTTGTCTTTTTCATGAGTTACTACAACACCATTCTTGTCAAAGGTACACGTTAGTCCAAGATCACACAATTGAGCAATTGAAATAAGATTAAAACTAAGTGCTTCTACAAACAAAACATTAGAAATAGATAAATCTTTAGAAATTGCTATTCTACCCAAACCTAAAACTTTTCCCCTTGAGTTATCACCATAGGTGACGTGTTCATGATCGCCGGGGTCTTCAAGGGAGGTGAACATGCTATCATTGCCGGTCATGTGTTGAGAGCAACCGCTATCAAGTACCCAATGTTTTCCACCAGCTTTGTAGTTCACCTACACACATGAGAATTCACTTTTGAGTTTTAGGAACCCAAACAAGCTTTGGGCCTTGCACATGTGTGACAAGAGCTTTTGGGACCCAAAGTTGCTTGGGGAGCTTCTTCTTTGACTCCTTAGTGAGTTTGCCAATGAATTTGGCCTTCACCTTACCCTTCACTTTACTCAAGAGAAAATGGTTATTTTGAAATATTGAAGAGTAATTCTTGGGTAATTTAGGAAGAGGACGTGATGGTAAAGTGCACTCCCTAGTGTGGTGCCCGGTGACTTGGCAATGTTGGCAATATGATCCAACTTCCTTGATGAAGCTAATCTTGATCTCCGGAGAAGGAGTAGTAGCTATGTTTGGCTCCGGAAATGAACCAAGACCTCTCTTGCCATAGTCACGGGCATTGTTGAAGAGAATCTCTTTGTGGATGTATTCTCCTCTTGAGAGCTTCTCCACACTACTCTTGAGGCTTGCAACTTGATCCATCAATTCCTTTTCCCTAGAAGGTGCAAGCTTGGGTAAAGCATTAGTAGCATTTGCATTAATGAGTAGGTCATCACATGAAGTAGAAGCATTGACCTTCTCAATAGTTTCATGAGCAAAGTTTTCAAGACTTGGGTCAATTGCTTCATAGGCAAATTCAAGTTCTTGATACTTGTGAGCCAACTCCCTATGCTCTTGTTTAAGCTTTTTGTGGCTCTCTTCAACTTGCTTAGCAAGTACAAGTGACTCATTGTGCTTTTTGAGCAAGTCATTGTACTTGCCAAGCAAATCGGAGTGGGCAAGCTCTAACTTTGCACGAGTGCTCTCAAGAATCTTGACTTTGCCCTTTTCCCTCTTGATGACGGATGTATACTCATTAATGAGGTTAGCAAACTCATTAGGGTCAAGCTCATCATCACTATCATCTTCACTCTCACATACCTTAGAGTTACCTTTGGCCATGAGGCACATTGGAGGTGGAGGTAGTGATGGTTCTTCATTTGTGAGGGCGATGGTGACTATGTCTTCTTCATCACTTGAATCTTCGCTTGATGAGACATCGGTCACCCACTCTTGTTTTTCCACCAAGAAGCTTCTCTTGGTGTGCCCTTTCTTCTTTGGGAAGAGCTTGGTCTTCTTGTCATGGCTCTTTTTCTTCCCAAGTCTCTTGTTTTTGTTCTTCCTTTCTTCTTCTTCATCATCGCTTGAATCATGGCGATGCTTGCTCTTGTGATCCTTGTTTCTTTTGTCCGGCTTGGGGCAATTTGGACGGATGTGACCTTTTTCTCCACAATTGTAGCATATTTTGTTCTTGACATCCATTGGCCGGAACATTCCCTTCTTAGAGTCAAAGTTGAACCCTTTCTTGTTGATCTTGTCATTCAAGCGGGTGAACTTCCTCATCATAAGAGCAAGCTCTCCATCATCTTCAACATCGGATGAGCTTTCATGATGATCATCTTCTTCATTGCTTGAGCTTGAATCTTGCTTGATCATCTTGAGCTTGCGGGCTTTGTTTGCCTTGGTCTTTAGAGCAATTGATTTGCTTGAAGTTGGCTCTTCGGACATACCAAGGATACTCATCTCATGAGCGCGAATTTCGCCCACAAGTTCTCCTACTTCCATTGTGTCAAGATTCTCCTTTTGAAGCATAGCATTGATGATGTTATACTTGGGCTTCGGGAGGAGCATGAGAATCTTGCGATTGATGGAGGCACTGTCAATTTTGGATATTTCAAGTGCATTAATGTCCTTGACAATGACATTCAAGCGAGAGTACATATCATTGCAATTTTCATGAGCTAGCATTTTAAAAGAATCATACTTAGCTCTAAACAAGTGATATTTTTGTTCACGGACTTTTGTGGAGCCTTCATGAATTTCAATTAGTTCTTTCCATATATCACTTGCTAAGTCCATGCCATTAACTCTAGCAAAGACTTCCTCACTAATGGCTTCGAAAATTGCATTTCTAGCCTTAGCATTCCATTTTAATTGTTCGGTGGTGGGAGTTCCGGTGAACCCGGTCTTAGTTGCCAACCATACTTCGGGGGCAATCGCATCAAGGTATGCGGCCATGCGAACTTTCCAATAGGCAAAGTTCTTGCCCTCGAAGTGAGGCGGCGAACCACTCATCTTGGCCATAGCTCTAGGCGGTGAAGCCTAATGATCCAAATGAGCAACGAGGCTCTGATACCAATTGTAAGGATCGATGGACCAAGAGGGGGGGTGAATTGGGCCTTTTTCAAATTCTAAAACAAAGTAAAGCAACCTTAACCTATGCAATGCTAGTAGGGCACCAATTCACCAACCGGATAACTAAGCTTCTAACACAAGCTAAGAGAGCTAAAACAAAGTAAAGCCTAACAAGGTAGAGCTAAGTTATGATCTCTAAGTCAAGCACATGAGTAAATTGCATGAAAGAAAATGCTTGAATAAGAGGAATGGACAAGAGACAACCGGATTTTTTCCCGTGGTATCGATGTGTTGGCACACACCCCTAATCCACGTTGTGACACTCACAAAGAGTATTGTCACCTCCCAAGTCACCGAGACGAGGGCGCTCACTAAGAGTCTCCGTTCACCATCCCGGCGTGGTGGAGATCAAGCCACGTACAATCTTTTTCTCCGGGCTCCCACAATCCTTGGCAAGCTCCGCGAGAAACACCTCGATCACCAAGATCGCCTAGGTGATGCCAATCACCAAGAGTAACAAGCTAAGGCCTTCACTTGAGCAAGAACCGATCACCAAGAACGGATGCACACTAGCTTCTCTCTACTCAAGTCCTTAATCTTGCTTCTTGATTGATTGAATGCACAAGTATGTGAATGATGAAGCTCAATGTGGCTCTTGACTATAGATTGAGTGTATGGATGTTGCCTGGTGTCAAGAGTGGGCGAAATGACCCATTGGAGGGGTATATATAGGCAGCTCACACAAATAGAGCCGTTGGAGAAAAGCTGCCAGAAAACTGCGTAGCGCCGGTTAATCCGACGTCCCTCCATTTGTCATCGTCGGTTTAACCGGTGAATGTAAACTGCCTCTTCTGAAAACTAGCCGTTACAACTTGGGCAGATTGACCGACGTATCATCGGTTTAACCGGTGAGTGTAGTTGTCCACTGATCAGCTGAAAAACCAAGTCTCTGGACAACTGTACCGACGTTAACTCAAACCTATCGTCGGTTTAACCGGTGAGTACAACTTTTAAATTCCTCTGAAAAACCATCTCACTGGTCAATTGCACCGACATCTTGATTCAAACAGCGTCGGTTAATCCGGTGAATAGAACTTGAATTTCCCTGGAAAAACCAACTCTGGACCAATGCACCGACGTTAAATTCAAACACGTCGGTTTAACCGGTGTATTGAATTTGTCCAGACTCTGCTGACTTCGTTTAACCGACGTATAGAAAATTGAGAGCGTCGATTAAACCGGTGTATAGACTTTTTCTGATTTTGTCTTTTCTGATTTGAGTCTTGAATGAAATCCAAATATTCTTGAGATATAGTTTGAGAACCACTTATTTGAACTTCTAGAAACCTGAGTGACCATAGTGTGCATCCATTTTCAAATGATCATGTCCATGCTCAAGTTACTTAGCCTTAACCCCTCTTAATAGTGCGATCACTACAAAACTATAAAACCTATACTAACCTAAGTGTCCTTCTCAACCTTATGACACTTAGGACTAGAAAGATCCTTAGTCTTGACATAAAATTGAGTTGAATACCGAGATCGCCTTTTTGAATAATGAAATTGAGGGGCCTCTTTTGACATATGACCAAATGAGCGATAATGATCTATTAAGCTGCACAAACTCATTAGTCCCTGTCAGTACCCCAGGACTGGGGTACCCTCTCTTGCTGTGTCTAGGCAAGGATCTTGTAGTTATCCTTAACTACATCCAAACAGCCGGACCCCTGCGGTCCGGAATCCTGTTCTCCCAGCAGCGGCCTGGGCCGATCCTCAGTTGGGAAAGGTCCGGAGACACCACGTGTCCCGGAGAAGGCAGGAACTCGTGCCTAGCAGTCGGGGCTCCGGACCTCCCCGAGGAGACCGGACCCCCGCAGGGTCCCGGACCCCTCATGGGGTCCCGGACCCCCTGTATAATAACCGGGCCCCTCGCTAAGGGAAGAGATCGACGCCCCGCGTCGGGGTGGTCCGGGGCCGCCACGTGTCTGCCAGACATGGCCGTTTGGGTTTTCCATACCAACGTTCACCCACCATTGCATTTATTGCAGTAGGTGAATGTCTGCACTGATATGACAGAAGCTGAGGCGTTTCATTGACCAGGGGATACTATTGATCGCATATTACCAAGGCAGTAGAGCCGCCGGCGCCGCCCATACTGCGTCTACCAGATGGATGCGACGGCTCAGCTTCGCCCATTATGACGCTACATAATAGCCTCAGCAGGCCACGCCGCAAGCTACGCTACTCCAACGGGCGCCTAGTTGACGGGACAAGAAAAGACCCCCCCTGAGTCAGGAGAGCAGCAGTAAAGATTCGCTACCACTGTAGCCACAGTCACGTTGGGCCCACCTGTCGGGGCATCAACGCCCTATGTATCCGCTCCCCCTTGATCTATAAAGGGGGGGGGGACGCAGCTAGAAAACCTCAGGCTGAGCAAGAGCCAAGGCCAGCAGAGGATAGGTTCATACACACAACCAAGAACAATACATCTCACAGTGGACGTAGGGTAGTACGCTCCGGCGGCCCGAACCACTCTAAATCGTGTGTTCATGAGTCCTTATCCCAGCGTAGATTCAGCCTCATCGCCTAGTTCTTCCCCGAGTACTCCCTCACTGGGAATAGGCGGGTGCATTCCGCCACCCGGCTGTGGGTACCCCTAGAATCCCCACGACAGTCACAATAATGGTTGTCATTAATCACCGAAACATACCTTGAGGGCCTAGATGCTTACACGGGGAACGTGTTGTAGTTCCAAGGCGTCGAAGTCCTTCTCGAGCTTCGTCACGTGTATGAGGTATGCCGTGAGCTGGAGATTGTTGCAGTTGCAATCCCCTCGGACCTGCTTGATAATTAGCTGGGAGTCCCCCTTCACCAGAAGCTGCCGGACCCCCAATGAGAGGGCTTGCGTCAGGCCAAAGATCAGAGCTTCGTACTCTGCCATGTTGTTGGTGGCCTTGAACTCAAGGTGCACCATGTACTTCAGCTGATCTCCGTTTGGGTCGATGAGGACCACACTAGCTCCGGCCCACTTTTCGCTGGCGGACCCGTCGAAGAAGAGTGTCCAGTGGGGCTCGATGAAGACTGGTGCCCTGTTTTCCGGCTCCGGGGGTCCAGCGTTGACGACCGGACCCCCAGAATTGCTTGGGGAAGGAGTCCACTCCGCTATGAAATCAGCCAGGATCTGGCTCTTGACTGCATGGCGTGGCTGGAAGTCCAGTTGGAACTCGGCCAGCTCTGCCGCCCACTTGGCGATATTGCCTGTGGCGTTGGAGTTGTGCAGGATCGCTCTTAATGGGTAAGAGGTCACTACGACAACTCGGTGTGCCTGAAAGTAGTGGCGCAGTTTCCTGGACGCAATAAGTATTGCATAGATAAGCTTATGCGTCTCAAGATACCTGGCCTTCGCCTCGTGGAGGACTTCACTGACGTAGTAAACTGGCTTTTGGACGGTCTGGACCCTGGTTACCAGGTCCGGCTCGCCCTTATCCACCACATCAGGTCCTTGGGCCCCCAGCGGCGCTGGGTTCCCACTGGCACAAGGCTCCTCCGGACCCCCTTGTGCGGGGTCTGGGGCTTCAGGTAGATGTGAGGCTGACGGGCCCCCGTGTCCGGGGTCCGGCTCACCATCTTTGGACGGGGAGACCCTGGTGTCCCCCTGGCGAGCTTGCTCCGTCCTTTCGGCGACCAGCACCATGCTGACTGCCTCCGCAGACGCAGCAAGATACAAAAACAACGGCTCAACGGGCTCTGGAGCCACCAATACTGGCAGCGAGGTGAGGTGCTGCTTCAGTTCCTGAAAGGCCTGTTCAGCCTCTTCGGTCCAAGAAAATGGACCTGACCTCCTCAATAGCTTGAAGAAGGGAAGGGCCCTCTCAGCCAACCTCGATATGAAGCGGCTAAGAGAAGCGAGAGATTCAGTGAGCTTCTGGACGTCCTTGATGCGGCCAGGAGGCCTCATCGCTTCGATCGCCTTGATCTTGGCTGGGTTTGCCTCAATTCCTCGATGTGAGACCAGGAAACCCAGCAGCTTCCCTGCTGAGACGCCGAAGATGCACTTCTCTGGGTTCAGCTTCGTGCGCGTGCGCGCGGAGCTGGTTGAAGACGAGGGACAGGTCCTCCACTAGTGTCGACCCTACCTTAGTCTTGACCACAATGTCATCGACATAAACCTCAACAATATCTCTAATAAGATTACAGAAGGTTTTGTTCATAGCTCGTACAAATGTGGGTAAGGCATTCCTTAGACCATACGGCATGACAATGTAGCAACAAAGCCCATCTACTGTTACAAAGGCAGTATGCTTCCTATCCTCTCTAGACATCTGAATCTGGTGGAAACCAGAGTATGCATCTAGGAATGACAAAAGGTCACACCCGGAGGTGGAGTCCACGATCTGATCGATACGCGGAAGAGGATAGTGGTCTCTAGGACATGCCTTGTTGAGGCTGGTGTAGTCGATGCACATCCGAAGCTTCCCGTTGGCCTTTGGGACGACGACCATATTGGCCAACCACTCGGGGTGGTGGACCTCCTCGATGAAGCCGACGTGTAGGAGCTTATTGTAACACCCCTGTGTTAATCGTCTCGCTAATCACGAGTTAACTCGCTAATCGTGGACTCAAATTCGTCGTTAACGCTAATCGCGTTCGCTTAGTAAACATCTAATTAGCCGTGTTCGATCTCGTTTTTGTCACCGATCCGAGCTTCAAATCAACTTTCGCCCAAAACGAAAGTTGTAGATCTTCTTTTCCTCTACAACTTTTATTTTGGCCAAATTTCATGTTCCCATATGAAATTTGGAGTTTCAGCTAGTCGAATTCGAGTTAAAATCATTCAAACGAAGAAACAGTGCATCTCCTGCTCGGCACTGTGCAGCTCGCCGGCCATACCGGCAACTGTGCTCGTCGGCGCCTCCTCCACGCGTCGGCCGTCGACGATCCTTGCACGCTGCGCTGCGCGTCCTTATCCGGTCGCGGTGCCGTCTCCGTCTTTTCCCCTTCCATTGTCTTCTCCTTCCTCGAGCTCATGCGTAGCGCACAGACGAGCTCGAGCCGTCGTCGTTCGTCGCACCGGCCGAAGCTCGCCACCCCGCCTCGATTCGTCGCGCCCGGAGCTGCGCAGACTCGCCGTCCACCCACTCCGACCACCCACGAGCGCGACCGAGCCCTTCACCGGCCGAAATCAAGCGCTCAGACCACTGCACGCCATCACCGAGCCCGCCGAACTTCGCCCTCGCCGTCGAACTCCCCTCTCCGGCCTCCTTCCGCTCAAATCGAGTCGCCGGTGAGCTTCTCCGCGCTCTCCTCTCCCTTCCCAACCCTATCCCCGCTTGAATCCCGCACCGCCGGAGCCGGAGCGCCGCCGCGCCGCCGCGGAAGCCCTGTTGCGCCGCCGGCGCACGCCGCGCGCCACCCCTGCGTGGGCCTGCTCGTCGCCGCCGAGCGCCCCGAGGTCGCCGAGCACCCCTCGTCGTTGCGCCGCCCCCTCCCGCTGGCGCCTTGCTTCGCCATGGCCGGAACGGCCCGGCCACCGCGCGCCGCCGCGAGCCGCCATCGCCCCTGGCCTTGGCGCCGCCGCGGGCCGCCTGCGCGCTCGCCCCTGCGCCGCCCCGCGGGCGCCCTCGCTCCGCTGGGCCGCCCTGACCACGGCCCGGCCAGGCCGCGCCGCTGGCCGGCCGCCGCCGTCGGGCGGGGAGCCGCACCGCCGCCGAGCCTGGCCGTGGCCACGGCCCTGGCGCGCGTGCGAGGCAAAGCAGGGGAGCGCCCCTCTTTTGCTCCCTCTGTTCCAATGACAAGTGGGGCCCACGGGTCAGAGGATTAGGGGTGGGGTTATTTATTTCTTTGTTATTTTTCGGCTGAAACTTTGTAATTGCTTAATAAATCAAGGAAAAATCCTAAAAATGCAATCCAAATTTTGTTAGGTTTCTAAAATCAAGATCTTCAGATGAAAAATACTTGTGCAGGTGAAATATCACTTTTACCCCTACTAAATTTAGGGTTTGCGTTTAAGCTAGGTTAGTTTGTATCGGTTGTTTGGTTTGTCTATAAATCATGAAAATTTTATGTTATCTTACTCTTTGCACGTGTGGTCCACTGAAAAATTTGCAGGTGCATAATCTATGTGCATGTTCGTGGATCTGTTGCTGTTTAATTTCTTTTCTAGGGTTAAAATGAATGCTCTCGATCGTCAATAAATGATGTTAGCTAATTTAATTTTCATGCATGGGTAACCTCATCAAAGCAAGTTTCTGTTTTAATCCATGCTGCTCTAAGCGAGTTTAATAGTGGTTGTTTCGAAGGAAAACACTTCAGGCTAAAAGGAATTAGCAACCGAAACCTCATTTCAGCACGGCACCTTTCCTTTGAACCATAGTTTTGGAATGCTGTTTACCAGTCTTGCCTATGCCCTTAACTGTGTGTGTTGCATTTCATTGTACCTTTTCATGAGTTTCATGCATGGCATATTTTATTCGTGTAGACGCTGAAACCGACGTCATCTACGAGCTGATTGCCGGGCCGGTCCAGGAGCCTTTCGCAGGAGAACCGCAGCCAGAAGAAGTCGTTAATCAAGCTCCCGGAGAAACCACTAACCCCGCTGACCTGCAAGGCAAGCCCCGGAGCATAACCTTTATTTTCAAGTATTCAATGTTATTATTTAAGTATTGTGCATTAAGTTTTTAGGAGTTGAATGAAACCATAGTATGCATGTTTCTCCCTAAGTACCTATGAGCCTCTACTAGTATACAGGCACCGTTAGAAATGCTTTGCTAATTAGGGACCCGGTAGAAGTCGAGGGATTCCTGTCACTCGCGAGATATAGGTCTTGTTACTTATGAAAAAGTTACTGAAGAAGGAATCAGTGAGAAAAGAAAGGAAAACTGGAGACCGGGCGGAGATGAATTGGTTATGGATATGGAATGGATGGAAAGTAAGCCTCCGCCTGTGTCGCTTAAGGACCGTTCCGTTGTTGGCCCTTTGACTGAGGATTGAACAGTACTAACCGCATGCCGGGAGTAGGAGGTAGTCGAAACCGGTAAGCTCAGTACCATATGTGCACCGGTAGGCGGACTTGATACTGTCTTCACCAGTGGAGCTAGTATACAAACTCATGGCTGACCCTTCGTTGGTATCGGTGGGGCTAGCAGTCCCGGGTCGCAGGGCAGTTCGCCTATTCGGTGTGCATATGTGAAGGGTTGGTGTGTATAGCCCGACGGGGCATATATGTGCCGTGTTGGTTAGGTCCACCTTGCAAGGTTAAATCGGATCGATTCGCCGTGACTCGCGGATATGAGAGCCTTGGTCAATGCGTCGCATCGTAGTAAGGATTGAATGGACAGAAAGAGAAAAGTTGGACTTTTGTTGATGTTCTTAAAAAGATAATACGATTAACCATGTGTGCTATAGAGAATTAGGCAAACCTAGTTTCTAGCTATCAACACAATTGGAGCTAAAATATTGAAAGTAAGGATCCAGTGTAAATAGCTTTTCAGCAAAATAACCCAGAGCCAAAGAGCTATGCATGTCTAGGTAATGGGCTAAGTATACCCATAGACGGGTAAGCCTTGCTGAGTATTAGAATACTCAGGGTTTGGTTGTACCCCTTTTTAGCAGGCTATATTCCGGAAGACTTCGAGGAAATCAGTGCGTCCTGGAGTGGTCAGCCTCTTCCTCCAGGTTGGACAGTCGAGTGGGTTCCGTCTTCTCCGTGAAGTGCAGGCAGGTGAGCCTCACATCAGTGGGCAAGATGTGAAGTTCGTCTTTTGGTCATCGACGTTATTTATCGTACTGTATTTTGAAGCTTATTTCAAACTAGTGGTACTTTCCGCTGCGTGTGAACTCTGTTTGCGAAATGTAACCCTGGCTTGTAAAACTTTATTGTAAATTAATTTTTGAGACTTTTGTTTAACTCTAGTTGTAAGTTAAGTTTGAAAACTTTTGTTGCTTGTAATCACCTGTGCTCGTCTTTTGGCGAGAGTTCCTGTGCAATCGATCCTGGTTAAAGCAGGCAGTCTGAGAGTACTGGTAAAGTGCAGTATCGGAGGAGTAAGTTTAATGGTTATTTAGTGCACTTGATCGGTATTATTTGGACTGTTCTGTGACAGCTGGCATCAGAGCTAATTGCACTGGGGGGTGATTACTAGTGTACTTAACTATGTTAAGTAAACTTTGTTTGCAAAAATTTCGGGTTTTCGAAAAGTTGACGCTTGATGCGCTAAGGAATAGAGTAGATAGTTCGTATGCCCTAATTATGTTCTATATGTTAGGTGGCATCTAAGTATCTATTTTATTCCAGCACTTCCAGCTTTTACTTCTCGTTAAACCTTACTTTATTGCACAACTACTATTCTGTAACGACGCACCTACGCTGAGGTAAGCAAGGTGAGTATTCTGATAGTCCTTAGAATAGCCACGTGTTTCATACGTGCGCGGGTCCCGTATGTTGAGCATACGAGGAGGTGATAAGGCTCAATTCAAACGAGCCTGTCGCTATCTGCCGCCTGATATGGAGTGCGGATTTCTTACCGTGTGATTGTGATCACGGCCATCTCGTAAGGCAATGTTACGAGGTGAAGACTCGTTATGCAGTTGGTCATAACCGTGTACCTTGGGACACGTGTACCCTTGGGTGTC
Organism: Panicum virgatum; assembly: GCF_016808335.1. Classification (NCBI taxonomy): domain Eukaryota; kingdom Viridiplantae; phylum Streptophyta; class Magnoliopsida; order Poales; family Poaceae; genus Panicum; species Panicum virgatum. The sequence goes on along the minus strand of NC_053137.1, from coordinate 55,269,309 downwards.
CCGTAAGGCGATTTGTACGGGAAGTGAATACGTTGCTTCGGTAATGTATGCAGCGCTGCCCATTCAGCATCGAACGTTTGGGTGCCATCTCTATAGTGGATGGTAATGTATGTGTGAATATGTGGGAAACTGCATATGCGTTACCCGTGTGGCGTAGGACACATGGGGGCCGTTCGTGTGTGCTGGCACGAAGGGTCCAGAAATGGATATTTATATCTATCTCTGTGTTCTTCTGCAGGAAACTAACCACGTTAAGCGCGCTATAAAATCCTTGATCGTAGGAACGACTAGTATATATAGGGAGAGTACGTATTTGTGCCACTAGTCGTATTCGTATACCATGTTTGGTACTTGCTTGGGTGAGAAACGATAGAACGTGCATGCATCATCTCATCTTTGGTTGGTTGATCACCTTGCTTGTTGCATTGTTTTATTAAATGTGTTGTTTTTACCTGAATGTCTTCCTAGGTTCGTGATGTGGTAGTAGGCCAACGTAATCTGCTAGTTGATCTTGAGTTGAGAAGGTCTTTTGTAAGTTGGGGGATTGGAGTTTTGTGAGAGCCTTACCAATAGTCTAGCTTGTCATTCAAATCCAAACTCTTGATCTATACCTCGAACCTATTTCAGCAAAAGTGCCGTTTCTTTCTCTTTTAGGCTGTCTAAACCTTGATGTCGGTCAACAAAACCTTTCGATCCATGGTCCAATGAATCTTCTAGTATCTTTCAATGTTGGGCATTTCGATTCCAACATTTGAAATCGTGTACCTTCGTTCTTGCTCAGTTAATTTTTGGAGAAATTACAAAGATTTATGATAATGATAACTTTTGAGTAGAGTCATTGTAACATCCTGCATCACCTCATTGGTCAGTGCATTGTTGCATCATGATAGGGCATGCGTAGGCTGACTAACGGTTATGCGTCCGAGTACACTTCGGGTGTCTTCGGTTTCGTTAATTTATCTTGCTGTTGGCATTGTTGGGTTGTTACTATCGATTTCTCTTGCAGTTGTGTTTAGTTACATAACCCTGATGCCGCGACGGAACCTAGGGTATCATGTGTGCTGCAGCCACATGATTGAGCCACTAGGAGCGCGCTGGTGCCAAGGTATATGTGACATAACTCACTGCAATCCCCTTTTATGCAACCTTACTAGTGTCCTAACTGCTAATCCCTCTCAAGGGTATAGGGTTAACGAGAGGTTAGTCTCGCGCAAGAGAACGGTCCTAAGACGCGTGTTGTATTGTGAGCATTGCAAACTCATGCGTGAATGCATAATATTTTATGCACCTCCTATATGCATAAAACATGGGCATCATCATCCTTGCACCATGGTGTATGCATCATTGGGCCAGCATCATAACTAATGCATCAATTCATATGCACCATTCCATTGTGCATGGAACATTTTATCATCGTGTTGCACCAGCATTGCAATCATGCATTCCAGGGGTGCATCATTATCCGAGCCATCAAGCATTTGCACTATGGGTGAACCATTTTATCTTTATTCCTTGGTATGGTGGCATTGTACTGGCATAAAGGAGCATGTTTTGTGTAATTCATCAGATAATATAATCCTGAGCAAGGATATTCCGAAAACACCTCCTAAACCATCCTTCCGTTTTACCCTCACTTGTTATTCATGAGCCTTGTGATGAATCTCAATGACATTTGCTCTCCTCGTGTTGCGATCTCTGCGCTACGATGGCTTGATTGCCTTGTCTCAGCATCATTCCTTGCTTTGTTTAACCTTTTCTTCTTGAACAGAAAATCTTGCATCACTCAATTATCTATTCTACTCGAAGAGTCTCGCAGAAATTGAGTCCGGTTGTTTCTTAAAATCTTTGTCGTCATCAGGAGGCGTCCCTGACTGCATGTAAAGAATGGTTTTGTGTAATGCTAATCTCCTTTTCTCCTTTAGCGTCAAAATCGTTCCGTGGTAAATCACGTCATTGCCTTATCAGGTAAGTCTCTGGAAGGTACATCAGTTTTGTTCTAGGTGTCTGCTGGTTTCATTTATAGCTCTCGTAGGTTCCTGAATGGTTAGCAGACTTGGTCTCATGTTACTGTCCAACCGGACCAAATCCCCTATTGATCGGTAATCAGGTAATCTCATCGGTGGACGGAAGTTGTATGTGAAGCTCAAGCAAGAATCTTATTTCCTGTAGTCTGTGGCAGCTAATCCCTGTTGCTCTCAAGTTATGCCCCGTTTTTGGATCACCTCCTTGCTATCCCTCCATCTTGTAATGCTTATACATGCACGATCTATATGTGCTACAAGAGATTCTCGTTGGAGGTATGCCTGACGGCGCCGCAATGAAACCAAGAGCCTACTCTGAGCAATCAACACATGCTTGTACTACTCGACACACGCTGGTATGGAGATTGCTAATTATGATCCCTTATACCACTGTGTTGGTGTGGTATCTCCTCATGGGCATTTTCCCGCATCTATCGTTCGCCCTTTTGCCTAGAAATCTCTATACCGGACCTAAATCTAGTGAGTCTTTCTTCCGAAGTTACCAAGGGGATCTTTCAAAAAAAAAAAAACTGCTAATGGACGAAAATGCTAGAAGACTAAAAGATGTGGTAGACAAAGGACCTTGGTTAATTTACCGAAATGTTCAACTAGCTGGAGCTAAGGTATTCTCAAAAATAGATCTACGATCTGGTTATCATCAAATCAAAATCGGACCGGTGGATATACCAAAAAAAAAACAGCATTCTCCACTCATTATGGTCTTTATGAGTATTTGGTCATGTCCTTTGGATTAACCAATGCTCCAGCCTACTTCATGTATCTCATGAATTCGGTGTTCATGCCAGAGCTGGATAAATTCGTCGTGGTATTCATTGATGATATCTTAATCTATTCCAAGACAGAAGAAGGACATGCTCAGCATCTTCATAGAGTACTCCAGCGTCTTAGGGAACATCAGCTATATGCTAAACTCAGCAAGTGCAAATTCTGGCTAGAGGAAGTTCCTTTCACCTTAGTAGGAAATTCTGGTTTTGGACTGCATGTGTAATCTTGAGTTCCCTAAACGACCTTGCTTAGTTTGGGCTAGAAACTCGTGTATGCATTGTTGTGTATAGCTATTTATGTGTATGAGGTTGGTGTGGGTCCTCCCGAAATAGAAGTTGTCCTACTGCTAAAGATGTCTCCACTTTATTCTGTTTCTCAGGTGAATAATGGAGTATGCAGCGGGAAGTAGTAGGAAGGACCCTGGTCAGGGGCACATCAACTTTCTACCCTCCGAAGTCGTGATAACCGAAGCACCAGTGAGGCAATTTGAGCCTTGCCACTGTTGCAAGATGTACGACCGCCCTTGTCTACGAAGCAGCTCCAAAGAAAAGAAAAGTGAACACAGTAAAGTACTTGAAGAATATACTAACCCCAGACCGGAAATAAGTTGGAAGCAAGAAAAGACGCAGAATGTTTATTCGGACACCTTAATGCCACCATCGCAATTTCCGATGGGATTTAAAGATCACCAGGTAGATTGTCGGACTCCCAAGCTCGGTGCAGGAAGCATAGACTTGAGTGGATGGGAAATTACATGCACAGAATTCCTTCCACGTGGTAGGAGGCAAGCTAGCCGTACCACTGATGTCGACCCAGCCATAAGAGCAAGAACTCGTTCACCTGTTCGGAGATCAATGAGGTCAAAGAAGAAATGTCGTTGCACCGGGTGTCAACCTTGTTTCAAGTGTGGCGAATACGGCCATTTTATCAGAGATTGCCGTTCATCTACTTGGAAAGATCCACCGAATTCGGCTAGTACCTCTAATAATCTAAACTGGACAAGGATACTATCCGATGTTCGTAGGTCGGGAGGTGACTCAAGACATCTACTTCGGATGTTAGCTGCACAGTATGAACCATCTACACAAGGTCAGAGGTCAAATAAGCAATGCGATAGAAACAAGTCCGGCACATGGTACCATCGAGAAGGGATGGTTCACACTGAATGCGCTACCCCTAAGAAAGACTCCAAAGGTAAGTCAGTTGGGGAAGGTAATTTTTGGATAGTGCTAATATTCTGGGTTAACGAACATCTTCCCTCCTTATCTGTCACTTACGCGCGTGAATCTCGGGACGAGATTCCTTTAAGGGGGGAAGGCTGTAACACCCCTGTGTTAATCGTCTCGCTAATCACGAGTTAACTCGCTAATCGTGGACTCAAATTCGTCGTTAACGCTAATCGCGTTCGCTTAGTAAACATCTAATTAGCTGTGTTCGATCTCGTTTTTGTCACCGATCCGAGCTTCAAATCAACTTTCGCCCAAAACGAAAGTTGTAGATCTTCTTTTCCTCTACAACTTTTATTTTGGCCAAATTTCATGTTCCCATATGAAATTTGGAGTTCCAGCTAGTCGAATTCGAGTTAAAATCATTCAAACGAAGAAACAGTGCATCTCCTGCTCGGCACTGTGCAGCTCGCCGGCCATACCGGCAACTGTGCTCGTCGGCGCCTCCTCCACGCGTCGGCCGTCGACGATCCTTGCACGCTGCGCTGCGCGTCCTTATCCGGTCGCGGTGCCGTCTCCGTCTTTTCCCCTTCCATTGTCTTCTCCTTCCTCGAGCTCATGCGTAGCGCACAGACGAGCTCGAGCCGTCGTCGTTCGTCGTACCGGCCGAAGCTCGCCACCCCGCCTCGATTCGTCGCGCCCGGATCTGCGCAGACTCGCCGTCCACCCACTCCGACCACCCACGAGCGCGACCGAGCCCTTCACCGGCCGAAATCAAGCGCTCAGACCACTGCTCGCCATCACCGAGCCCGCCGAACTTCGCCCTCGCCGTCGAACTCCCCTCTCCGGCCTCCTTCCGCTCAAATCGAGTCGCCGGTGAGCTTCTCCGCGCTCTCCTCTCCCTTCCCAACCCTATCCCCGCTTGAATCCCGCACCGCCGGAGCCGGAGCGCCGCCGCGCCGCCGCGGAAGCCCTGTTGCGCCGCCGGCTCACGCCGCACGCCACCCCTGCGTGGGCCTGCTCGTCGCCGCCGAGCGCCCCGAGGTCGCCGAGCACCCCTCGTCGTTGCGCCGCCCCCTCCCGCTGGCGCCTTGCTTCGCCATGGCCGGAACGGCCCGGCCACCGCGCGCCGCCGCGAGCCGCCATCGCCCCTGGCCTTGGCGCCGCCGCGGGCCGCCTGCGCGCTCGCCCCTGCGCCGCCCCGCGGGTGCCCTCGCTCCGCTGGGCCGCCCTGACCACGGCCCGGCCAGGCCGCGCCGCTGGCCGGCCGCCGCCGTCGGGCGGGGAGCCGCACCGCCGCCGAGCCTGGCCGTGGCCACGGCCCTGGCGCGCGTGCGAGGCAAAGCAGGGGAGCGCCCCTCTTTTGCTCCCTCTGTTCCAATGACAAGTGGGGCCCACGGGTCAGAGGATTAGGGGTGGGGTTATTTATTTCTTTGTTATTTTTCGGCTGAAACTTTGTAATTGCTTAATAAATCAAGGAAAAATCCTAAAAATGCAATCCAAATTTTGTTAGGTTTCTAAAATCAAGATCTTCAGATGAAAAATACTTGTGCAGGTGAAATATCACTTTTACCCCTACTAAATTTAGGGTTTGCGTTTAAGCTAGGTTAGTTTGTATCGGTTGTTTGGTTTGTCTATAAATCATGAAAATTTTATGTTATCTTACTCTTTGCACGTGTGGTCCACTGAAAAATTTGCAGGTGCATAATCTATGTGCATGTTCGTGGATCTGTTGCTGTTTAATTTCTTTTCTAGGGTTAAAATGAATGCTCTCGATCGTCAATAAATGATGTTAGCTAATTTAATTTTCATGCATGGGTAACCTCATCAAAGCAAGTTTCTGTTTTAATCCATGCTGCTCTAAGCGAGTTTAATAGTGGTTGTTTCGAAGGAAAACACTTCAGGCTAAAAGGAATTAGCAACCGAAACCTCATTTCAGCACGGCACCTTTCCTTTGAACCATAGTTTTGGAATGCTGTTTACCAGTCTTGCCTATGCCCTTAACTGTGTGTGTTGCATTTCATTGTACCTTTTCATGAGTTTCATGCATGGCATATTTTATTCGTGTAGACGCTGAAACCGACGTCATCTACGAGCTGATTGCCGGGCCGGTCCAGGAGCCTTTCGCAGGAGAACCGCAGCCAGAAGAAGTCGTTAATCAAGCTCCCGGAGAAACCACTAACCCCGCTGACCTGCAAGGCAAGCCCCGAAGCATAACCTTTATTTTCAAGTATTCAATGTTATTATTTAAGTATTGTGCATTAAGTTTTTAGGAGTTGAATGAAACCATAGTATGCATGTTTCTCCCTAAGTACCTATGAGCCTCTACTAGTATACAGGCACCGTTAGAAATGCTTTGCTAATTAGGGACCCGGTAGAAGTCGAGGGATTCCTGTCACTCGCGAGATATAGGTCTTGTTACTTATGAAAAAGTTACTGAAGAAGGAATCAGTGAGAAAAGAAAGGAAAACTGGAGACCGGGCGGAGATGAATTGGTTATGGATATGGAATGGATGGAAAGTAAGCCTCCGCCTGTGTCGCTTAAGGACCGTTCCGTTGTTGGCCCTTTGACTGAGGATTGAATAGTACTAACCGCATGCCGGGAGTAGGAGGTAGTCGAAACCGGTAAGCTCAGTACCATATGTGCACCGGTAGGCGGACTTGATACTGTCTTCACCAGTGGAGCTAGTATACAAACTCATGGCTGACCCTTCGTTGGTATCGGTGGGGCTAGCAGTCCCGGGTCGCAGGGCAGTTCGCCTATTCGGTGTGCATATGTGAAGGGTTGGTGTGTATAGCCCGACGGGGCATATATGTGCCGTGTTGGTTAGGTCCACCTTGCAAGGTTAAATCGGATCGATTCGCCGTGACTCGCGGATATGAGAGCCTTGGTCAATGCGTCGCATCGTAGTAAGGATTGAATGGACAGAAAGAGAAAAGTTGGACTTTTGTTGATGTTCTTAAAAAGATAATACGATTAACCATGTGTGCTATAGAGAATTAGGCAAACCTAGTTTCTAGCTATCAACACAATTGGAGCTAAAATATTGAAAGTAAGGATCCAGTGTAAATAGCTTTTCAGCAAAATAACCCAGAGCCAAAGAGCTATGCATGTCTAGGTAATGGGCTAAGTATACCCATAGACGGGTAAGCCTTGCTGAGTATTAGAATACTCAGGGTTTGGTTGTACCCCTTTTTAGCAGGCTATATTCCGGAAGACTTCGAGGAAATCAGTGCGTCCTGGAGTGGTCAGCCTCTTCCTCCAGGTTGGACAGTCGAGTGGGTTCCGTCTTCTCCGTGAAGTGCAGGCAGGTGAGCCTCACATCAGTGGGCAAGATGTGAAGTTCGTCTTTTGGTCATCGACGTTATTTATCGTACTGTATTTTGAAGCTTATTTCAAACTAGTGGTACTTTCCGCTGCGTGTGAACTCTGTTTGCGAAATGTAACCCTGGCTTGTAAAACTTTATTGTAAATTAATTTTTGAGACTTTTGTTTAACTCTGGTTGTAAGTTAAGTTTGAAAACTTTTGTTGCTTGTAATCACCTGTGCTCGTCTTTTGGCGAGAGTTCCTGTGCAATCGATCCTGGTTAAAGCAGGCAGTCTGAGAGTACTGGTAAAGTGCAGTATCGGAGGAGTAAGTTTAATGGTTATTTAGTGCACTTGATCGGTATTATTTGGACTGTTCTGTGACACTTATGGACTTCTTCGCGGATGAAGTTCTGTCGCTCCACGGACTGCTTCCGAGGCTTCTGGCGCACCGGCGTGGCGTCGGGGATAGATCCTCAGATTGTGCTCGATCACTTCCCTGGGGATCACGGGCATCTGTGACGATTCCCAGGCGAACACGTCAACATTTGCCCGGAGGAAAGCGATGAGCGTGTCTTCCTATTTCTCCTCCAGGTTCCCCGCAATGCGGGTGGTCTTGGTGGAGTCCGCTCCAATTTGCACCGTCTTCACGGGAACATGGTCCGGATCGGACGGTTGGACCTTGGGAGCCTTTGCAGGCGCCTTGGGTTGCGAGGTGGATGGATCCTCCTCAGAACGTGCAGCCTCTGCCGCCAGAGCATGCAGTCTCTCAACTGCAGCGATAGCAGCGGTGCGGTCGCCCTGCACGGTGAGGACTCCGGCAGGGGTAGGCATCTTCAAGACCAAATACCCGTAGTGAGCAATGGCCATGAAGCGGTAGAGTGCCGGTCGGCCAATGATGGCGTTGAACGGGAGGTTCACCTCCGCAACATCGAACAGAACGCTCTCTGTGCGGAAGTTCTCCTCGGTCCCGAACATGACCGGCAATGTGATGCTCCCCAGAGGGAACACCGGGTGTGGGCCCACTCTAGAGAATGGGCGAGAGGGAGTCAGCTTGGACTCCGGGATCTGCAACTGCTTGAATGCTGCATAGCTGATGACATTGAGGCCAGCCCCACAGTTAATCAGCACGTGATAGAGCCTTACGTTGGATATGACAGGAGCGTTGACTAGAGGTAGTACACCAGCTCCGGCCATATTCTCCGGGCAGTCGGATGTCCCGAAAGAGATGGTGGTGTTCATCCACCTCTGGTGCGGCGTCGCCTTCGGGACCCCCGGCTTCACCGCAAGGACCTCCCGGCGAAGGGTCTTCACGTCCCGTCGGGAGACAAGCTCCCAGCTTCCGCCGTACATTACGTACAGCTTCTTGCGGCGGTCGCCGTTGTCGGAATTAGAGTCGTCGTCGTGGTAGACGCCCTTCAGCTCTCGAGCGGGGGATTGGTACCCCAGCTCCTTCTCCCCGGCGGCGGCCCCGCTGTCGGAGGCCTTCTCCTTGCCGGCCCGATGGTGAGGAGGGGGTGAGCCATCTTTGGAGGACTGCTCACGCCACCCACTGACCCGCTTCGCGAGCTTCTGGATCTCGCGGCAGTCAGCGGCGCTGTGGCGAGCGGTGGGATGCACTGGGCATGAACCTCCGCTTCCATCTTGCGGGCGAGGGCGTTTGCGATGTGCATTCTGGCCCCCAACCGTTCCTGCCGCAGCCGGCGCCGCCGCTGGCGCTGCTGCTGCAACGACTGGTCCGCCGGATTGCGGTTCCCCGCGATTCCGGTTCTTGTTCTTCTTTGCCACCGCCCTGAGCGGTAGCACCGGAGCCGCCAGCCTTGGCGTCTCCATCTTGGGGGGCTGAGTGCCATGCACGGCCCTCAGCGGCCCTGGCACACTTGTCTTGGTGAAGCGCGAGATGAAGGCCCGGAGCGTTTCTCCGGGTTTTTGCCTTATGGCGTGAAGGTGTGCCTCCACACCATGCTGCTGGTACGCACTGGCGAAGTTCGCCATGAACCTCGCACATAGCTCTTCCCAGGACTGGATCATCCCAGGTGTGAGGTTCATGAGCCAGGTCTGGGCTGGCCCAGACAAGGCTACATGAAAGTAGCTTGCCATGACAGCGCCGTTACCACCAGCCGTTGTGATGGCGGTAACGTACACCTGCAGGAACTCCGACGGGTTAGTGGTACCGTCGTACTTTTCCGGCAGGTGGAGGCGGAACTTGGATGGCCATGCCACTGCGCGGAGGTGCTCCGCCAGTGCAGCGCAGCCCACCCCAGCAACGGGTGTGCCTGGCTGTATCCGGGCGTTCACCGGGGGCTTGGGTGCTACCACGTCCAAGTCGGCGTTGAGGTTGCGGCCCTCAATGTTAAGACGGCGCTCTCGCGCCCTCTCAACGGAGATGCGGGCATCCTCTCCAGCGCGCCGGCGGTTGAGCTCCGCCTGCAGGTCTTCTGTTCGTGCACCCCTAATGGTAGGGGAATGCACGGATGCCGACGCACCGCCCTGACGCTGGCGGTAAGGTACCACCGCGTTGCCGGGCGGAGGTCGTTGCCCAGTCCTTGCAGAACTGGGGGAGGCCTGAGCCAGGTGGAGGAGACGGTCAACGTCGTCCCGCCACTGCTTCAGGGCGTCTGGCGAGGCTGCTTCAGCCGGGGGGTTGCGAAGCAACTCCCTAGCCGCTGCCAGCGCTCCACCGCTCGCAGCTTGTGAGGGGGCCCTTGATGGGCACCCTGACTCTTGCCGGTGAGCAGCGCGCGCCGTCACCGACGGTGGCTGCTCCGCAAGCACAGTTGCCCCTGGAGCAGGAACACGAGGGGCGTGTGGTGTGAAGGACGCCACACCCTCCGTCATCTCTACGTCGTCCACACGAACCATGGGGACGAAGAAGAGATGAACTGCGACCAGCTAAATGCGCCCCTACCTGGCGCGCCAAATGTCGTGGTGCTGCAAACCACAGCTGGGTGGCGGAAGGCACCCGCCCTAGCCCAGAGGGTGTGAACTCGGGGGTTAGCTAGTCTTAGTTCGATCTCACTCAAGAACACGATGAACACAGCAAGATTTAGAGTGGTTCGGGCCGCCGGAGCGTAATACCCTACGTCCACTGTGTGTTGTATTGCCCTCCCACGAGAGTGAGAGAGTTCGCGAGAGCTTGTGTGTCTGAAGAGCCTGTAGTGCGTAGCGAGCGCCTCCCTTTTATATCTCAAGGGAGGCACGTACATGGCTGTTGGGTACTGTAACGCCCTAATTTAAATTTCAGCATTTAGTAATAAATTTAATTGGCTTTATTTAATTTTCTAAGGTTTATTGTGTTTAGCTGGCATTTAATCCAATTTTGTTCCTCAAGAAATTAAAATTTATCATAGGTTTAATTTTTGTTGTTGCATTCATGCTGGTGCATACTTTTATTTGAGTGTGGTTTGAATCCAAATTTTTGTTTTGAATTCAAACTTTGTTTGAATTAGGAATAGAAATAGAAGAGAAAAAGAAATAGAAGAGGAAAGGAAACCTAAACCCCAGCCCAACCCAACAGCCCAAGCCCACTCCTCCCTCTCCCTTCCCGCGGGCCCACTTCAGCCCAGCTCGAGCCGCGGCCCGAACTTCACCTCAGCCTGGCCCGCGTTCCACTCCGGCCCAGCCCGATCTCCCGTGGCCCAGCACGCTCGCCCCTCTCCCGCACCCGCGCTCGCCCGGCCCAGCACGCTCGCAGCGGCCGTCCCGCGTAGCCCAGCAACCAAGCCAGCGCCCCGCCCCTGCCAACTGGGCCCCGCTTGTCGGCGCCCCTCTCCCGCAGACCGCGCGCCCCGTCGCTCTCACTGCCAGCCCGGGCCCGCTCGCCAGGTCCGTCCTCCTCCTCCCGCAACGCCCGCCCGCGACCCCCGCCTGGGATCTCGCCGGCCTTCCAAACCGGGCGCGCACGCCTAGGTTGGCCTCCGCCTTATAAATGCCCCCTGCGGCCTCCCTGGACCCCGTCCTCGCCTCCACAGCCGCCGTAAACCCTAGCAGCCGCCCCCACCGGCTCCGCCGTGCCGCCACTCCTCTGCGCCGCCGTGAGCTCGCCGCCCCGCTGCAGTGCAAGCTTCCCCGTGCCACGCAAAAGCTTCGCCACGGTCCAGTGAACCTTTCCAAGCCCTCAGCACCGAACCTGCGCCACTGCATCGCCGGAATTTGGGTGCGGACCTTGCCGCGGGTGAGCTTCGCCGCCGTCGCAATCCCTCGTCGCCGGCGACCCCCGTGCCTCGCTAACCCCTAGATTTGCTTCACAGGGACATCACACATCGATCTCTGGAGTCCAGGTGCCCGGACTCCGTCTGCAGCGACCCCTCCTCGAACTCCAATCCTGCGCCGCCGCTCGCCTTTGACGCCGCCGCCCCTGCACGGCTGCTCTACCCGATTTCGGGCACCGGTGAGCACTTCCCGAGCCCCTGACCCTTTTACGCTAGATTTTAATCCCTGACTCGCACCCAGGATAGCCTCCACGCTTCACGCCGGCGAAGCACCGCCACACCGAGCCGCCCCCACAGCCGAGCACCCCGCTACGAACCCCGCCGCACCTTGATTTCCACTCCAGTGGATTACGCGTTCCACACAGAACCTCCACGGCCAAACCCCGGCCCAAACGGAGCTCTGTAGCCCCAGAAAACCCCTACTCCGGCGAGCCGCCGCCGCGGAGCTCTGCTCCGGCGGTGTTCCGCCGCCGCCCCGAGTGCCTTTGCCCAGATCCGTCCGATCCGAGATGGACGCCTGTGATTAGATCCCAAACCGATCAGATCTGGACCCTCAGATCCGAATCCAACGGCTGAGATCCAACCGTACCCCTTCGGCCTGTCACATTTGCTAAAGAGCCCTCGCCTTTCTTTGAAATCAACCCGCCGTCCAACTCGGTTGAAAAGTATTTACAAATCTGTCCTTACTTTTACGCTTTAGCCCCTGACTTTTCCAGTATTCGAACCCGCCGTCCACCCCTGGCTTTTTCACGTGATAGCCCCTGGATCTTTTCAGTATTTATGTTTAGGCCCTCGGTTTTTGCAGAAAACCCCATGGAACCTTAGTTTTCTTACAAATAAGCCCCTAGAACTTGTTTTTAGCCTAGAAAATGCGTTTTAGCTCCGTTTTTAGCGTTCTTTATATCCACGCGATCGTTGTAACGAGTAGAATAGTTTAGACTTAGTTTTTCTTGCTGTTTTATTGTATTGATGTACTGTTTCTTAGCTTTTGTTAGTGTTTGCTCGTATGCTTATTTTCGTGCATTGTTTTGGCCATGTGTTCGTGAGTAGACGTTGATCCATCTGAGGAGCCCCAGTACCAGTACCCGGAGCAGCCGTCTTCGGAGCAGTTTGAGCAGCAGCCAGAGCAGTACGAGGAAGGCAAGTATAACATGAACAGCCTATCATTTTAAATACAATTTCATACTGCATTTAATACTGTATGCCTATAAGGATTTCCTAGCCACTTTATATCCTTTATATATACCTTTGGGTTGCATTTTGGTTAGTTGTGCTAGGTTGCTGCGCTATAACACACTCTGGTCCTTTTTAATTAAATTGATTAATGGTTTACTTGAACTTAATTCTGAGAGTGGCCCTCTGTGTGGATGAGTGGCTCACGTCTCGTTAAAAGATGGTTTTTGTAGAAACATGGTTTAGGGGGCCAGCACGGTGCTTAGTGCTTGGTTGGCCACTCTCCATAAGGACCGGTTCATAGAGCGACAACCTGGGACAACAGCGCTACCACAAGGCTAGAATGGGATAGACTTGGCTTACTAATTAGGTCTTTTTGGTTTGGAGTAACTTACCTGCGGGGCAAGAGTAGTAAGCTTCAATGGTCCCTGCTCCTCCGGCTGGTCTGTGCTTGGATTGCGCTCCTGTGCTTGTACCCCCGTGAGGTGGGCCCCATCGTCGCTGACCTATCTCTCGCGGTTACGCTTTACCAACGAGATTCTTTGTAACGGCCTCGTAGTGAGTCGCTAGTCATCTCACCTAAGGAAGTGTGATGAACCTCTGGCGTAGCTCACGACTTGTGGGTAAAGATGTGCAACCTCTGCAGAGTGTAAAACTGGTATACTAGCCGTGCTCACGGTTATGAGCGGCCCAGATCCTCCTTTTGATTAGTGGAGTTATCTCCTTCCGACGAGGGAGGTGCTTCTCGGGGTTACCTTGGTGGCTTGGTTTTGGTTTGGTTTCTCAGTAGTTACATGATTAAACTTGATTAATAACTATGTAACTGGGTTAATGGTAAATCATCAACTCGTAGTAAATAGCTTAAATAAAATCTTGCCAACACTTAAAAGCTAATGCAGTTGAGTCAGCCAGCCTAGAGCCTCATAGTTTGTGTTATACTTGTTGAGTACAAGTTGTGTACTCACCCTTGCCTCTTCTCTACTTTTTCCTCTTGGCTACGCTACTGCTGCTCAGTTCCTGCCGACACGAGGGAGTTCGTCCAGCGCTACCAGGACTTCGAGGACTTCTAGGTGTTCGTCTCCCAGTCGACGTCCCTGTGGCGCCCTGCTTCAGCTTCGGAGAGCTTTATTCGTATTTTGTACTTCGCTTCCGCTGTATCAGACATTTTTGTCATTAATGTAATAAATAACATTCGTATTCGCTTTATTATATCTTTTTACGTGATATGTGCTTTGATATACTGTTTATTCTGTTGTATATACGTGTGACTAGATCCCGGCACGTATATGATTGCTTGGTTTATGTTCTTTTATAAACCGGGTGTTACAGGTCCCCGACAAGTGGGCCCAACGATGTAGTATAAAATAACGAACTGTTCATAGATCATGGCGTCGCAGGCAACGGGGATCTCTCTCCTGGAATCCCTTGCCTGCTCCTGGAGTCCCTCGTTCATCATGTCCAGGCGCTGTCTTGTCGGGACGATGCCAGACGTAGCTAGTGGCGTCGCCTGCCACGTAGCTGAACGGGCTGTGTAGCTTGCGGCGTAGACGGCATGATGGAAAAGTGTCGTGCCGTCGTATCCATTTAATGTTGCAGACGGGCTCTGCGCGGGTGCAGCTCAGGCGGCTGCACTGTGTACCTTGGTAATACGCGGTGCACAGTGAGGCCTGACAAAGGCAGTCCCGCGTGCCGCGGTGATAGAGCACGCCTCAGCCACCACATTAAATGCGGTGGGTGGGCGAGTCTCCTAGAGGAGGACTCGCACACGAGCCCGCGCCCGTGCCTCCGGGACACGTGGCGGCTCCGGACCCCCACGCGGTAAGGGGGTCCGGACGGACGCAGGAGGTCCCGGACCCCTATGGGGGGTCCGCGGCCTCGGCTTTTGTTGGCGCTCCTTAAGTATCTATTTTATCCCCTGTTTAACTTTGATAATGGCATGAATTTAATATCAAAATCACTAACCATCCTAACCTCGGCCCAATTATTGGTCGTTTTCACGTTTGCACATATATTTTGGAGGTACTTCGTTTTTGCAGGTTTTTGACCAATTTTGGAGCATGAAATGGCGAGGCCCACGATCACGCGATGACACGAAGAATGACGAAGGCCAAAGCCCGAACAAAGGATCGAAGGCCATGATGATTAGAGGCCCATTCATGCACATCCACCCTCCAATGAAGCCCAAAAGACAAAGCCCACAAGATAAGATTGAGATGCTTCGGGGCTAAGCAAAGCAAAGAGATATTTAAGGAAGGATTTTCCATCCTATCCTTCTTCTCGAAGAAATCTCGAAGATAACGATGTCTAAAGGGGTGCAATCGTGAAAGACATAAATTCTAGAAGATTCCAGGAGACTTGGGGAGAAAGTTGAGCACGAGCCGGCGAAGGAAAGACCCAGGCCGGCCGGCCTAGGCTCATTGGGCCGGCCGGCCCAGCCTGTTTTTAGATCGGTTCGACCTCCCCTTTGACCGAGGGTTCCCTGAGGCTATTTAAAGACCCCTTCCCAAGGTTCATGGAGAGAGCAATTCGGGAGACGACGCCAAGGAGCAGAGAAGATAGATGGACACCTCTCGGAGAGCCGAGGGTCGTGCTAGTTGTCTAGGGTTTGCCCTAGCCGACGTGGGAACCTTGCAAGGAAGAACACGTCGGAGTTCTGGAGCTAGGATCATCAAGATCAAGGTAGGGCCCCGGTTGTGATCTTGTGATGTACTATCATTCATGGTGAAGTTATTTGTATTTCCGAATGTTTAGCGACCATGTTCTCCTCTTTCGATTTTGTTCTTTTCTTTGGGTTCGCTTCATCTTAGATCTATTATCGAGTTAGATCACTTAGCATGATCTTGTAGTCATGGTGGCTAGAGGTTCATGGCGGAACTACCAAAGTGAGTTCGACTTGCTTCAGGGTATCCCGTTGAAAAGCTACACGAAACCGTGCACTTGCGGTATATAAATCGGGGGCGCTAAGGAGCGTCAACAAGCTTTTCTGGCGCCGTTGCCGGGGAACCATCGATTTAAGATCCAATCTTACTTGCATTTGTAAATATTTCTTGATTTTTTTAGATCTCTTATTTTTCTGAGCTAACTAAAAAAACGGATCTATTCCACGAAAATCAATCTAATCTAGAGTTTTCTTTATTTTGATTTATTTTTCTTTTATGTTTTAGATCTTGTATATTCATCTTTTAGATCTCGTATATATTTTTATTTTTCACTAACCCCTAACAGGAGATGGACGGGAGCCTCTCCAACAAACCCGAAAATTTTGTGGATGATCCAGAAAAAATTTACAGGCAAAGGAGACGAGAAGCACGATCAAGGAAGCCGGAACTAGTAGATCCAGAAGTTGAAGCCGACGATTCATCGTCTTCACCTCAAGCAACTCCACCAACAAGTCCAAAGGAGGCGCCACTTCACCAAGGGATGGCGCTACCGGAGCCAGAGCGTACGATCGGAGAGCTATGCACTCCGGACGTTCGGGACTTGCCGATCCAAAATCTCGACAACATCAGAGTTCCGTTCGAGATCAAGACTTCAATCATAAGGATGGTGCAAAGCTCGCCCTTCACTGGAAAAGAAGACGCTAATCTACATCTTCAAGCATTCCTCCAACTATGCCGCACCTTCGACATGCAAGGGATGACTCAAGATCAAATAAGAGCGAGGCTCTTTCCATTCTCTCTACTTGGGAGAGCACTGCAATGGTTTCATTCTCTACCACCGCACACGGTGCAAAATTCGGAGTCCTTGATGAAAGAATTCATAACGGAGTTCTACTAGCCGGGTAAGACCCAGATTCTGCGCAACAAGATTGCAACATTCGCGCAAGCCCCGACAGAGACTATTGCCGAAGCCTATGAGCGCTTCAACGACTACATCCGCGCCGTACCTCATCACAAGTTCTCAAGGGAGGATGTGGTCCAGAAGTTCTATCAAGGCCTCACTACTGCATCAAGGGGGATCATTGACGCATCGGCCGGAGGCTCTATCATTGAACTCACGCCTACTCAAGTTTTTAAACTATTCAAGAAGGTGGCGGACAATGACGCATGGGCATCATCGGGGCGCCTGCAACCATTCCAAGCCGTGGGCGCCGCGAAGAGTGTATTACAAGTGGAACGCAAAGAAGTGCTAGAAGGGAAGATCGACTCGCTCATGAGAAGGTTGGAGAAGATGGAAGTGGAAAAGAGAGAAGCCCAAGCTATCGATTTGAAGGCGGCCGAAGCAAGGTCTACATGTGAAGAATGTGGAGAGTACGGCCATGTGCAAAAGAATTGCCCGGAGGAAGCCAAGATGCTCGATTACATGAAGAAGGGAGAATGGATTCCGCCGACCAACTTCTGCTACGGGCAAGGTAGACCCCAATTTAATGCAAGCTCTTCCATTCAAAACTCGGTGCCTCTTCGTATACAATTGAAGGAGTTTATGGAGGAGCAAGGCAAGATCAACAAGGACACCGTCTCCAAGTTCAAGGCTATGGACAAGTTCTTGGAGAACATTGATGGCAAGGTGACGGAGGTCGGGAGCTCTAATCTTCAAGTACTCAACATGATGAAGATGCTAGAAACACAAGTAGCCCAGCTCGCCGGACGCCTATCTAGCAACGAAGGAAAATTGCCCGGGCAACCTCAAAGTCCGGAGACGGCTAAGGCAATTCAAACTCGCTCGGGAAAGGAGACTGAAGAACCCGAACATGCAGCGGGAGCAAGGAAGCCTAAGCCAAGAGTTGAAGTGGAGACCATCATCAAGGAGAAGGCACCTACTCCTATGCCAGAGATAGTCACCGAAGAGCCAGAGTTTGAGCTAGATGATATAGACACCAAGATTCTACCGCCAAGGCCACGATACCGCAAAGGTAAACACGAAGATGAGCAATTCAACAAATTTGTTGAGATGGTACGCAGGTTGAGCATCAATATGCTACTCTTGGACGCTCTATAAGTTCCGACGTATTCTCGCTACTTCAAAGACATCATGGGAAACAAGCGCGAGATACCGCCAAGCACTGTCAAGCTAACTGAGGAATGCGGCGCGGCAATCGCTAATGAAGCTCCAGAAAAGAAGAGGGACCCCGGATGTCCTACCATCCCGTGTTCCATTGGATCTCTTATGTTCGAAAGAGCACTTTGTGATCTCGGTGCAAGTGTGAGCGTCATGCCAAAGAATGTGTTCGAGAAGCTATGCTTACCGGAGCTGGAACCCACCGCCATGTGCCTAGAGTTAGCGGACAATTCCGTTCGCTATCCTTTGGGAATCGCCGAAGATGTGCCCGTGAAGATTAGAGAACACTTAGTCCCTGTTGACTTTGTGATTCTCGATATGGGAGAAGGGAGCAAGGCGCCTCTCATACTTGGGAGGCCTTTCCTCAAGACCGCAAGGGCAAACATCGACGTTGGCAAGGGGGAGATAAAGTTCGACATCAATGGCACCACAAGCGAATTCAAGTTTCGTCCATGCCTCGAGGTATGCAACATGATCAATGTTAAATATGTTCCGCCTCACCGCCGTGTCACAGAGGAGAAGCCAAAGAAAGAAGAGGAGCCGAACAAGAAGGAAGCGAAGAATGAGATAGAAGTCATCGCGTCCATCGCGACAAAGAAGATCGTTGCACCCGTCAAGAAGAAAGCTAAAAGCCCGCCTGTGAAGACCAAAAAGACGACTAACGTAGAAGACAAACCCGCACCAAGGATTGTGCGGAAGTGGGTACCCAAGACTGCAGCGCCATCATCGAGCGTTGGTCCGAAGTGAAGAAGAAGAAAGTCTAGCTATAGACTATAAACGAAGCGCTTTGCGGGAGGCAACCCGTTCGTCGAGTCAAGAATAAAGCTGCCGGGAGTTCAACCCGTTCGTCGAGTCAAGAATAAGCTGCCGGGAGGACAACCCGTGAAAAGTTTAGGTAAGTGAGTCGAGAATTTTGCTACGCAAGGACATGATATACTTTTGAACAATTGGTCGTTCGGTCGAACAATTCAATTTGGATTTTATCCGCTCGGTCATTCCAATGTTATTTCTTATTTTAAACCAATGACATGAGCCATCCTATGATTTATTTGCCTCTTCTTGAGAAAGCCACATCCAAAATTCCATACCTATTTTTGGCGACCGTCCTGTCTATGACGGCCGGACTAAGTTGAGATAAAACACACGAGTAGAGCCGCGCTATGTTTATATTACTTAAATTCTTGATGCGTAGGTTCGCACAAACATAAAGAGAATTTTCAGTTTCATCATCATAGGACTAGAATTTTCCTAATCTTAATTATTCTCTTTTTCAAAATGCTCTCTCTCATTTTGGCAAAAATTAGAACCTAAACCCAAGACCCACGGTTGAATTCGAGATTGTTCGCTATCAATTCATGAAAGTGAACGGTTCCGGTGCAACCAAAATTAATGTAGTCGGGAAATATTTTTCGACTTACAAATGTAAAGATGTTTCAATTCCCCTCTAATTATTCATTTAAACTCATTGCATGCTTTGAGTCAATTCTGAAATTTTGAAGTTAGAGGAGGATTAAACATCTAAGCATCATTTGGAAAGGGTTTATGTGCTTGATTAACATCCATTGATCAAAGTGAGTTCACGGGAGAGAGTTGTGCTCTCTACCTACCACCACATGCAAATGATTCAAAGGAGGGGGCAGCCATGCATGGGAAGGACAAGTGATTTTCAGCAAAGATGGCACCATGTGATGAATGATTAAGCATGGGACAAGGTGAATGACACAAAGTGGAGAAATAATGTTGCAAGTGGACATCAAAGGCAAAGAAGGAGTGGTTCACATGATTTGGGCGGTGCAAAGCATACAAGATGTACTGGACAGAAGCAAATAATTGCACCAGGAATCCACCAGAGAAAATTGAAGTGGAGAAGAGGGGAAAACACCCTAGGCCGGCCGGCCCCAAGGCCCTAGGCCGGCCGGCCTGGCCCCTATTTATGCCCTCTGGTGCTCCCCTTTGGCAGGTATGCTCCTCACTCATTTCCTTGCTTATGTTCTTCCATTTCCTTGCTTATGTTCTTCAAGTTCTTTGCCCAGAAACATCAGTTAGAGCCCTGAAAAATTCGTCCACCAAAATCTACTCCAAAAATCTCAGAAAATTCACCACAATTCCTAGTTTGTTCCACTCTTCGATATATTGTTCTCCCGCCGGCAAGAAACCCCCGGTGTGTTTGTTTTTGAGTGTGTGCAGCAAGGAGTCATCATGAGTGGCCTCATGAAGTTTATCGCCGGGAGGAGAAGGACACGTTCATCAACATCCAACGCATCGGCAAGTTCTTCGCGGAGGCACTCGGTCTCCGAGTCTCCGCGGAGCATGGAGGAAGACAACCCCGCACCGAGGAGCGACATGTTGCTCCTTGGTGGGATGAGAGACCTGAGAAGCTCCTCCATGAGATTCACCGAAGGGATGCCACCTCCTCCACGGCGTTCGACAAGGTCATCCGCACCACCACCATACAAGCCCAAGAATTCAGAATATGGGTTTATTATCTTGTCGAAGGAAGAAGAAAGGCTCAAGTTCATGAAGGGAAGACTACGAGCAAATTATGATTTTGATGATGAAGCATTGGTGAAGCTGGGATTTCATCATGACATCTATGAGCTATTGGAGAATATCGGTTGGAAGTTATTTTTCGATGGTGTCACGGTTGATATGCAAGAAGAAGTGGCTTTTGAGATGTTCATGACATTAGAAAAATCAACAGAAATGGTGGATGGTGAAGAAGTTTCATGTCTGAAATTTAGGCTCAAGAATGAAGAGAAAGTAATCACCTATGGTGAAATAGGAAGCTTGCTCGGATTCAAAAATAATGCATATGAAATGGTGCAAGTTGAAGATGGAGAGCTTGATGAATTTTGGACAAAAATAGCAAAAGATGTCAACCGCCAAAGAAAGAATATAAGTAATGTTACCCTCCAAATATTCCACTCTTGGTTGAGCAAAAGAATTCTCGGGAGGATGAGAGAATCAAAGGTCACCGACCAGGAATTAAGTTGGATGTATGCTGCATTGGTGAAGAAGCAAGTAATTGATCCCACCAACATCATGGTTGAAAGGTGGCTTTGTGAAGCATCATCCGGTACGGGAGAAGTTGGTTCGGGATGTTATCTCACAATGATAGCCCGAGCAATGAATCCGAGGTTACGAGTGATCCAAAAATTTTATGTCCCGGGAAGAGATATTGGGATTGATCATTTGAGGCATGGCCATTATATCGGAGGAGATGAAAAGAAGGGATTTACTATTTCTGAGATGGATATTTCCCTCCCCGATCAAAAGCTGAAATTATTTGCAAGAGGGAGGACTGATTGGCGAGTTGAAAATATTGGAAAAAAGGTGAAGAAATCAAAAAGAGGAAGGTTAATTGAAGGGACATCGGCATCGGCACATCAAGAAGACTTGGAAGTAAATCTTCCACCGCCAAGTTCTGCTTATTGGAGAAATGAATTTCAAGGTGCATCAAGTGGACAGGGATACCCATAAGGATGGACGAGTCAATGGGAAGGAAGCCAAGAACAAGCATGGGGGCACGCTGCGGCGGCACCCCCACCATTTAGCAACTACGGATGCCCACCCTCGTCATATCAAGGAGAGATGCCCGACCTGTCATTTGGAGCACAATTTTTTGACCTCCCTCAACTAGAACAAGGAATGAGAATTATGGGTGCTTATGCGAGAAGAAATATGGAAGATATAGATGCCATCCGGAGGCATACAACCCAACTAGAAGATGGAACTGCAGGAATTGCATATCAAATGGGACTTCTAGGTCTGGCGCCACCGGAACAATTTAATGGAGAAACATTTCAGCTATATTATGATCAAGGATACAACGCAAGAGCCAATCAAGGAGATTGATCGACGGCATGACCATGAACAAAATGCTCGCACTTGTGGTTTGGATTTTCTATTTCTTTTCATTCATTTTCAGCATGTGTGCAAGCTTGTGTGTGCGTAGCAATTTTTCTGTTTTATTTATTTCAGCATGTGTGCAATTTGTTTTCTTTTGTCTTCATCACCATGATAAATAAATGCATCACCCACGCTTTAATGTTATGGTTAGTAATGATGATAGAAAGTTTGTGCCATGTTAAAATATGATGATTGTTGCCGCTTTGTCTACTTTCTTGTGCTTGGTCTATGCATAATTAAACTAATGCTCTCTTTAACATGATCTGAAAATTAATTAAATGCCGGCTAATTCAATTGTGGAGGTTATGATAAATTAGGACTCATATCTTTTACTCTTGCTCTCTTACTTAAGCTTTTCAAGGAAAATTTAATTTTGATTTAATTTTGAGCTAACCTTGTCAATGATACCTTTTGCATTTGCTCTACCCTTCTACAAGCTTAAATGATTTATCATAAAAACCATAGAGCAAGAATTATTTTCAGGTGAATTAATTCAGGATTTATCTTCTTTGGTACGAGACTAAGAAGTTGACCATTCCGTATTTTTGCGTACCTATCTTTTGCTAGCCATTCTATCCATGCATTGTGAGTTTCTATACCGGGAACATCGCAAACCTCGCTGGATATCCACCCTTAACCAAAAACATCTTTTTGTGAAACACCTCCTTGACCACAACCTATATATTGAGTATATATATTTATTTCGACGGCAAAACAGTCGAATCAAGAGCAAAATTCAGTAAAACATAAGCTTGGGAAGCATCAAAGAGTTCGCAGAAGAAAAATCCGAAGAAGTGGAGGCCTACAGGCAGTAGGCCGGCCGGCTCAACACCCCTAGGCCGGCTGGCTTGCCCCTTTTCCTCCTCTGTTGGCTTCAATCTTTCATGAGGAGATGCTCCCTTAAATTCCAAAATTATGTCCAGAGAATTGATAGAAGTTTTGTGCACTCACTCCATCAAGTTATCATCACTTCATTGCTTGAGGACAAGCAAACGTTCAAGCATGGGGGGAGGTGGAGTAAGTGCATTGTGTTGCCAATGGTTCTGAGGAGCAAAAAGAAAGAAAAAAAATAAAGAAAGAAATAAAAAAAAAGAGGAAGAGAGAAAAGAAAAAAATAAATAATGATGAAAAGCTCCTCGGTTCCGTTTGCTTCATTAAACTCCAGGTACTTTGAAGATTATTCTATACTCAATTATTCCAACCATGTACAATCCGATAACAAGGACTTCAGTCGTGCCTTGGGATCAACTGTTGCCATTTGCACATGTCCACCATCTAAAGTGTGTGTTCCATTCTCTCCCTCTCCACAAAGAAATTATTTTCCAATGGTCTTTTTGACGAGTCTCGGTAAATCCATAAGAAGTATTTCTTGTTTTGATAATATCTTGATTATAATATCTTTTGTTAGTACTAACCTTTCCAGAGCTCCAGATAAAGCCTCACACATACATATGAGAGAAAGAAAGGAGAGAGTTCTAGCAAGTTTGAGAGACAAGATGAGCTGAGAGTTTCCATGAGCAAATTGCAATGAGGTTTGAATTATTGATCTTGGTTTAGCATTACTTATGGAACTTACTTTCTTACTCCTGAGACTTGTTTAATTTTGAGAGCATGTGCTTAATAATTGTGGGGAAGCATTTAACTTGTATCTACCTTCCACATTGAAAAAGCTGGGTACAACTTGAACTAATAAATACAAAATATTTTTTGGGAGCATTGTGTTTTCTCGTGTATGATCAAGTGCAGGGATTTGACACTGAAAGGCAGTGCTGATTTTTATCAAAGACTTACTCGAGGACGAGCAAGGTTTAAGCATGGGGGGAATGTTGGCGCTCCTTAAGTATCTATTTTATCCCCTATTTAACTTTGATAATGGCATGAATTTAATATCAAAATCACTAACCATCCTAACCTCGGTCCAATTATTGGTCGTTTTCACGTTTGCACATATATTTTGGAGGTACTTCGTTTTTGCAGGTTTTTGACCAATTTTGGAGCATGAAATGGCGAGGCCCACGATCACGCGATGACACGAAGAATGACGAAGGCCAAAGCCCGAACAAAGGATCGAAGGCCATGATGATTAGAGGCTCATTCATGCACATCCACCCTCCAATGAAGCCCAAAAGACAAAGCCCACAAGATAAGATTGAGATGCTTCGGGGCTAAGCAAAGCAAAGAGATATTTAAGGAAGGATTTTCCATCCTATCCTTCTTCTCGAAGAAATCTCGAAGAAAACGACGTCTAAAGGGGTGCAATCGTGAAAGACATAAATTCTAGAAGATTCCAGGAGACTTGGGGAGAAAGTTGAGCACGAGCCGGCGAAGGAAAGACCCAGGCCGGCCGGCCTAGGCTCATTGGGCCGGCCGGCCCAGCCTGTTTTTAGGTCGGTTCGACCTCCCCTTTGACCGAGGGTTCCCTGAGGCTATTTAAAGACCCCTTCCCAAGGTTCACGGAGAGAGCAATTCGGGAGACGACGCCAAGGAGCAGAGAAGATAGAGGGACACCTCTAGGAGAGCCGAGGGTCGTGCTAGTTGTCTAGGGTTTGCCCTAGCCGACGTGGGAACCTTGCAAGGAAGACCACGTCGGAGTTCTGGAGCTAGGATCATCAAGATCAAGGTAGGGTCCCGGTTGTGATCTTGTGATATACTATCATTCATGGTGAAGTTATTTGTGTTTCCGAATGTTTAGCGACCATGTTCTCCTCTTTCGATTTCGTTTTTTTCTTTGGGTTCGCTTCATCTTAGATCTATTATCGAGATAGATCACTTAGCATGATCTTGTAGTCATGGTGGCTAGAGGTTCATGGCGGAACTACCAAAGTGAGTTCGACTTGCTTCAGGGTATCCCGTTGAAAAGGGGGGCGTCGTGACAGGCCGTCTCCGCAGAGTAGGTTGGGTATCGAGGGATCGGATTGGAGATTTTGGGTTTAAAGAGGCTTTTCATTGAGATTCACATCTATCTTACTTCACTTTATCTAGCTGGAACTACAACATATGCATGATCTAGGTGATCTAGATTGGTTATCTCTAACTTCCTCTTGCTACCTTCGGTGTTTGTCGTGTTTTTAGTAGATTAGATTCGTTTTCACCATCTCAACACAAAGGAATCTCTATGCTAGTAGATTGTTTCTTGTCTCTTTGGTTCCGTGGATTGATAAACCTTGGGGGAATACTCTGAGGGAAAAGCTACACGAAACCGTGCGCTTGCGGTATATAAATCGGGGGCGCTAAGGAGCGTCAACAGCTGTCAGCTCGGAGCTTCCCTTCCTTAGAGACACGTGGCGTCTCCGGACCCATCCCCAGGCAGGGAACGGGTCCGGGGCCGTTGGCCTGGTGAGGAAAGAGCCTGACCCGTGGGGCCTGGCTACTCCGTCCTTTGCGCGCAGTTACGGATAACTACGCGGGTCCTGCCTTGCTGTAGTAAGAGTGGGTATCCCTGCTACAGGGTACCGACAAGAGCTTTCTTGCAATCTCAGACCTGTCAATTTTATCTATACTTATTACTAAAGTGAGTAAGGTTTCCACCTAAATTTTTGGTTTGGTATGTTGGTTTGGTCCGATTATTGACAGATGGGCCTTAGTCCATCCCATATGCGAGTCGGACTAACCCTCTCCGTCCACGACTCGATCATGTAGATCCCTATAAGTTAATACACGGGCACTAATACATATCCGATAATTACACCAACTTATTCGTAGCAACGCACGGGTATAATTGCCTAGTATAGCTTTAATTCAAATACCTCTTGCGCCCCTTGCCTAGGCAATATGTATAGTCGTCATATAATCTTTAATTTTGGGTGACTATCGTCCCTAATAATCTTTTCAAAAAGTTCTCTGAGAGCCTCGTGCATGCACCCTTGATGCCAACCCATTTTACTTGGATTCTAGGTGTGATCATTGCTTGTCTCACTCTGACTCAGACGAGTTTTGACACAATTATATGTGCATGAAGCATCATATCTCCAGCACCTCCTCATTATACGATCTATGTAGGATAAGTTGTACGACGTTGGATATCAAATGGCAGTTACATTGACCCGGTCAAAGGTTGTAGAGGGAATTTGAAAATGATTAAAAACATGCGCGTGTGTTTAAAAGCGACATGCAAGGTGGGTATTTGAAAAGCTAGCGTCCTGATTTGTAGGAAGATTTTTGCAATTCCCCCCCTACCACAATATAGATAAATCAAGATATCTATTAGAGATAAAAACAAGATTTATCTCCATATTGTCAAGCTATATGTTGTGCAAAAAAGATCCAAGGAGGGTGTCGAACTGTCAATAAACTCCAGATATTAACCCAATGTTGGGGTGGGGTGGGGGCTTGATATTACACAAGTATATGGTATTGATCAACCCGAGCTAGATGCAAGTGTGCATTATGGTAAATACATTTAAGGGGAAAAAAATCCATACACACTACTAGTTGAACCTTCAATCCCTCCTCATGTGCCATTGTCATTGTGGTGGTGTGGGTGTGAGTGTGTGTGTTGTGGCGCGGGGGGTGCGGCGAGTGTCATATATAGACACATATCAATGGCCTATGAAGGATTATGAGTTTTCTCGGTGGAATATAAGAAAATTCCCCTACATCAAAATATTACCATATTCCTTTAACCTGTGGCCCACGGGAATACTTCAACTATGGGTGAATTTCTCAACTAATATCATACCACTTTCTCTCATACATCCTAGCCGTCAATAACCATTTCCACGAACTATGATTAGTTTAATGGTTCCATAATCCAACAAACCGTGTAGCGTTAACAAACCATATCATGTGATACAATGGTCGCCTTTTCCCACTGCACCACTACCAACATACCATAGAATCCAGCCAAGACTGATGTCTCACTCTCACCCATCCTGATCCAGCCAAACCAGTGACTCATCTGTTAATATCTAGCCAAGAGCTCCATGCTGGTGACTTAATCATTTTGACTCTTGCATGCCTGCAAATGCGGCATCAAGAAGCATAAGCAACGCTGTGTGTTTCTCTTGTTCCTTTCAAGAAGAGAATTGTTGGTCAACTGCGGCGACTGCGGCGAGCTCTTCTCCAGGTCCGTTCAATTCCTCCGCCGCGTCCGTTCATTCCCGGCCGGGGCCCCTGCTGGCCTTTGGTTGTTTTGTTCCTCGGCATACTGACAATATCAGTTTCTGCTAGAGCCAAGCGTCCAAGACACGCACGCAAGCACATGGCTGGATTATAGCTTTCTTGCCGTTTCTTCCTGTATTTCTTTATCATATCGATTGTTGTTTTGCATGAGCATGATTGTGTCATGATGAATCGGTTGTATCTAGCTTTATGTGTGTTGGCGGTGCCTTAGAGCTGTCAGTACGTACGTAGCCAGAGGATATTGTGTGTGTAGCTTGCTGGTATAGGATTCCTGTGCTGACAGCCGGGGGCTAGCTGTTGTAG
Source organism: Panicum virgatum (assembly GCF_016808335.1). Taxonomy (NCBI): domain Eukaryota; kingdom Viridiplantae; phylum Streptophyta; class Magnoliopsida; order Poales; family Poaceae; genus Panicum; species Panicum virgatum. The sequence continues at coordinate 55,242,314 of NC_053137.1, read as the reverse complement.
ATAGAAAGATAGAGCTGTATTTTTGTTATTTTGTACTACATACAGCTGGTGCCTGGTTTCCATCTTACGTTTCCCTTGGTATGTTGCGCATTATTGCTGCATTAGAATGCATGGCGTCACTTGGACAGATTTCTCTGGAGTAGTTCTCAAGAAAAATCTTTGGTCCGATTTTCTTGAGATCGATATATATGTGGAATTCTAACATGGTTTTAGTTTGAGTAGCCTGATACATATTTTATCCAGTCAAGTGCTGTATTGGCATATGAGTTTGTGCTAGCTCATTGTACTTAATTATGCCTCGAGCCCTAGATAGCATTTGATTCACTCCTCAAATGTAGTAGCACACACATGCAGAATTATATTATTCAGCTCCATAAATAAGTAGCCTTTTGGCACTGTAAAATTTTTAGTCAAAAAATAAGTAACCTTTTGCCACCTGTAAAGTTGTCACTCAATAAATAAGTAGCCTTCCTTCCAAAAAGAAAAAAAAGGGTAATTAGGAAGGTAGATATTCATTTCACGTTAACTAGATTATTTTACACACTCAAGATCTTGTATGTGATCTTTAATCTGAAAAGGTCTATCTCAATGTTAGGTGATATTTTGCTTGTCGCCACTCTTCTGTACCATCTAGATTAACTTTCTGAACATTTTTATTCATCTAGGAATATTTTACTTATAGCTTCTGAAGCCATAACATTTTTTTCTTGAACGGGACCTTTTTTTCTAGAGCAGCTAATTTCTAGTGGAACATTTTTTTTACTTGACTGCAGCATTCTGGAGGAATTTTTTTTGTCTTTAGCGGAACATTCACAATCGATTGTTGGATAGATATGCAAAAAGATTATGCTCAATTACTGATTAGTGCAACATACTGACCTCTCTAGTGTCCCGAACTATACCTTTTGTTTTTGGTTGATGCATGCATATAGAATAAAGAGAACGTTATTAATTAATACCTTGTTTGGCTTTTGGCGTGATTTTCCAGTTAACTGTATATCTATCATTCTCACTACCCAAGCAATCAACATGGTATTATTTTGTGAACCATTCAATAATATTGCCACTTGCCAAGAGAAAAAAGATCTATTATAGCAAGACCCTCTTCAACAGTCTAAAACAACATCCTAATTTTGATTTTGAGCAAGTGTATCTTGGGATTTGTTTTTGTATGGTGTATTAATAATTTATTAATAAATTAAATGATGTGATATATTTTAGAATTTCCAAGTAATTTTTAGCAATTTGATCCTTGCATAGTTTGGTAAGTTCAAGCTGTATGTACCCTTTTTAGTCCTGTATATACACTTCTGTTCGATTTTGATGACATTTTTTGAAAAGAGTGATTTTGACATTTTCATCACGTACGCATGCAGGAAGGACACCTATGCTGCCAGGATTTTCATCACTTCTGTTCAAGCTGTACGCCGTGCAGTTTGACCACGTCATGCCATCGTCCTCAGGCCGGCACCCTCCATGCTTCGTTCTCAGGCGCCATCCTCCTCGTCTTTCTTCCTCGGCAGTGGCGCTCCTTCTCCCACTCAGGATTTCTCCGAGGACGGTGAATACTCCCGGGCCGGCCAGGGCATGTCTCTGCTTCACGGCAAGTCGCCCTTCCATGGCATGATGCAACTCCCCGAGCAGCATAGCAGCACCAGCCGGGCAGCAGCAATGCCTGCCAACGGCAACCTGCTGAACCTCGGGCATTCCCTGGGCTAGCATTGGCAACAACGGCGGCTCGGCGGGCGGCCAGGACGCGCGCCGCCTTATCATCCAAGACCAATTCAACGGCAGCGGCGGCGGCAGCAACACCCACCACGGCGGCGTGATGGCGTCCGTCGGAAGCCATGGCTGCCTCATGAGCGGCGGCTTCACTCCTTCCTTGTACAACTCATCTCCATCGGCCGGCCCACCGCAGAACTCAGCGACGGCGCTCCTGATGAAGGCGGCCCAGCACAGATGGGCTCGACGTCGAGCGCCGACACCGGCCCCAGCGCGCTGCTCCGCGCGGTCGGTTTCGGCGCCGCCCGCGGCGGCGGCCAGGGAACTAGCAGGGGCGCCGACGGGGCAGCAGAAGCCACGTCGTCGTCGCACGCGGCGCACTTCCATGACCTCATCATGAACTCTCTCGCGGGAGGCGGCGGCTTCTCCTTCGGCGCCGCAGGTTTCGGGGCCATGGACGACGACGGCAACCTGAGCACGCAGGACTTCCTCGGCGTCGGCGGCGCACCGGACCCGGCCCAGATGAATTACCACGCTCTGGTCGCGACCGGGGGAATTAATGAACAACGACAACAAAACAAGAAGATGGAGCCAAAGAAGAGATCGACGGGCATGCCGTGAAAGCGAGAGCATTCGCGCGCGTGGAAGGTAAGCTATCTATAGTGACAGCGAGGAACCGGACATCGGGGAGATAATGGAGTGAACTTAATCTAGTTAACCTTGGTTTCCTTTAATTTCTGTGTCTGACGGCGCCATGCCATGGCCAGGGCTGCACATGCGGCGGCTAGCTTAATAATCTTGCTTGCTATTTCGGTACAATTCCGTGGAGTTCTACTATTCCCAATCGCTTAGATTTGGGCTGGTGGCCTGTCTGTCTCCCCTGATGCCAAGCTCATCAGATCATGTGGAGGCCGGTGACCGGGCCTGAACCTAAGCAGCAGGATGCTTTGGACGTTTACTGCTTGTTGTCTCGTGCTCTTTCTGGATACGCCGCTGCTCTCCCCTCCTCGCTTGGTGACTGATGATGATAACGATGCTGTGGCCGGCGGTGGCTATATTCCATGCTAGCTGTGGTTTCTCCTCCTCCGGGTCGTGCCGCTTTCAATTCGAAATCGAAAGGGTCCGGTCCAGTCCGGCGCCGTGCAGCGGGGATGTGCAGAAGCGTCGTGTGCGTCGTCAACCGTCCATCAGGCAGGACACGCACCGCAGCAATGGGCAATCTGGCCGCTTGAGAGACCTGTGGGCCCCACGCGCCCCCGTGGGCCGCGCGACCCCCCACCTGCTGCCTCTCTCCTCTCTCCTCCGCTCCACTGCACGGCGCAGCAGTGCAGCAGCATATATTGGCGAGAGAGAGGCAGGCAGGCAGCGCTCCCAACCACTCCCACCACTGTTCCTCCCCTCTCTCTCTCGAGCTGGGAGATATCCTAAACTCCAAAGCGCAGGAGCGGAGGGGAAAGCAACAAGCGGTAGGGCTCAACTCCTCCCCCCTCTCCTCGCGTAAATTCCTCGGCGTTTTCTCTCGGTTCATCATCTTGCGGGCGCTGTTTTTAATCGATTCCTGTGTGGAGGTCTAGCTGCAGGCGTTCCCCTTTGTTGTTTCCGAGCGTTTGTTGGTTGGTTTACCTTCCGGGAGAGCCGCCATCTGCAGCTCTCTGATTCCAAGCGCGGTTGCCTGCTAGCCCAGAGTTGCCTTTCCCCAATCTCTCTTTCTCTACCTGTTCCTCGTTTGAGCTCTTATTGGCACGGGTTCTGGTTTCTTCCTTGCCTTGTTGCGTGTGCGTGCGAGTGCAACTCGTTTGTCATCTCCCTCGATCGCCTTGTTCGTTTGCACGGGGAAGGGATGGGGGTTTGTTTGGGTTGGTGTAGTGTTGTCCTGTGGCGCACGTAGGCACAGACGATAGATTTATCGATCCGTTGTTGCTAGCTCACAGCTAAATCTGGTCATATTTATCTCTCCATCTCACGCGGCTGCTGTCTTCTCTATTCTTGTTCTCTTGTTGCTCCGCTCTTTGTCCAGATCAGAAGACGCCGGGAGCGAAAGGCAGCTAGATACGCACGGCGCCTGCCATGTCGCCTCTCCGTGACCTGGACTGCTGGTCGTCGGTCACCTGAGAGTAGAGCCCGACGAGGGGGAGCTAGCTGCCAGTTTGCGCACCTGCTGCTGAGTGAGTCAAAGGGGGCAAGAGAAGAAGGAAGCTTGTGCTGTTTGTTTTCTCCCGATGGCGGCCGCCTCGTCCGCGCCCTTCTTCGGGCTCGGCGACACGCAGATGCAGCCCTCTCTGCAGCAAAACTCCTCCGCGGCAGCAGCCGCTCCCGGCGCCGCCGCCGCCGCCGCGCCGCCGAAGAAGAAGAGGAACCAGCCCGGCAATCCAAGCAAGTCCCCTAACTAACCCTACTAGCTACTATCTAGTATCTACCACTCATCTCTGATGATTGATATAGAGATCATCAGATGCATGCATGGTTTTGTTAATTAATTTCATGTGCCCGGCCGCGCGCAGACCCCGACGCGGAGGTGATCGCGCTGTCGCCGCGGACGCTGCTGGCGACGAACCGGTTCGTGTGCGAGGTGTGCAACAAGGGGTTCCAGCGGGAGCAGAACCTGCAGCTCCACCGGCGCGGGCACAACCTCCCCTGGAAGCTGAAGCAGAAGAACCCCAAGGAGGCCCGGCGGCGGGTGTACCTGTGCCCGGAGCCGACGTGCGTGCACCACGACCCGTCCCGGGCGCTGGGCGACCTCACGGGCATCAAGAAGCACTACTGCCGCAAGCACGGCGAGAAGAAGTGGAAGTGTGACAAGTGCAACAAGCGCTACGCCGTGCAGTCCGACTGGAAGGCGCACTCCAAGACCTGCGGCACGCGCGAGTACCGCTGCGACTGCGGCACGCTCTTCTCAAGGTCCGTCGTTTGTTCCTCGATGCGTCGACAAGATCGGTTTCTTTCGACTTTCTCTCCTAGCTATCTATAGGTTGTTTGCCGTTTCTTCATTCATTCGTTCCCCCCATTTCTTTATGGGTTGAATGATTGTGCCATGATGAAACGGTCCGTTGATGATGAGGAGTGAGCTAGGGTTGTGGCTGTCAGTTGCAGCGAAGGTGCGCGCGCGTTGCTTGCCCTACTGGTGTTGGTGTAGGCCGGGAGGGATTCCTGGGCCGGCGGGCTGCTGGAGATAGAGAGAGGAGAGAGAGAGGTCAGGTCAGAGGAGAGAGTGTGCGAGAGAGAGCGCAAGCAAAGCTCCCACCACGTGAATTGCTCGTCGGGAGGGGACTGGAGATATGAGCGCAGCACAACTCCTGACATGGGCCGTGTTTAGATAGGACGTAAAAAAAAATTTGACGGAATTTTGCTAATTTGAAGTACTAAATGAAATCTATATATTTACAAAAAATTTTACACAGATGGGTTGTAAATCGCGAGACAAATCTAATGATGCTGATTAATTCATAATTAATCTATAATTAGCAGATGATTACTGTAGCATCGCTGTTGCACATCATGGATTAAGTAGGCTCATTAAATTCGTCTCGCGATTTACAGTCCATCCATGCAAAAAGTTTTGTAAATAGACTTCATTTAATACTCTATACATGTGTTAAAATATTCAATGTGATGTTTTTTTTGTGTTTACGGAGTTAACGGGTAAAAATCTAAACAGTGCCAGTGCCATTGCCATGGTCATTTTGAGGGCCGCAGCAGTTTCTCTCCTTTTTCACATCGGAATCCACGCCCTGCTGCCTCTCTCTCTCTCTCTCCTTCAGAGGCCTGCATCCCTATACCTGTTCACGTGACGGCATTGCCCTTCCGCAAGCAGCCACGCGGCCAGCAGGCTTCCTTCCTTCTCGTGGGAATTGGGATATGCATGGAACGGGGGCACGCACGCGCTCTGCGGGGGTGCCGGCTGGCTCCGCTTAATCTCGGCTCACAGTCCTGTATTTTCTGTACTGCTGCTGGTGTATGTACGTGCATCATCCTGTTTCTCTTGGTGTGTAGCGCATGGCATAGCTAGCTGCGTTGGCATCAAATGGCTGGACTGATCTCTGCATGTGTTAAGCCTTGAGAAAATCTTGCATGGGCGCTGATGATTTTCTCATTCAATTCTGTGAAATTCAAGCACGTTTTGGATTGCAAGTACAGTTTGTATTCACCAGGACGTTGTGTTGGCAGAGGTGTTTGCTCACTGTACATGCAGCGTTCGTTGCTCCAGCAATTGTTTGCTTGAGAGTAGTCAGCATTTGACTCACTAATTAAATGTAGCAGCACGCATGCACAGTACATATATTCTGCTCCATAAATAAGTATAGCTTCCTGCCACTTGTAAAATTGTCACTTCATAAATACTGCATACCAGAGCAATGTTAATATATAGCTGGCTAGTATATGCATATGTATATGTATAGTTACCATGTCATCTAGAGCCATCATTTGTAATCACTGGCATGATGGGTTGGCATTAGGTTGGTCATCTTCTCTCTTTCTCTTTCATCTGCATTTACAATGTTTGTTTGTAGTTTGTATGTAGAATCTCGCTCTTGCATGGGAGCACGGTTAATAATACAGCCAGTTGCTGGCTGTTTGAATTTTACCTGCCTATCTCTTAGCCCACTCGTACAGTAGTTAACTCTTCACCATTAATACATGGCCCACTCGTCTTTCTCACAAAGTTTTCTTTGTTCTTGTGTCGAAGCTGGATGTAAGCTCGCTCCTCCACTTCAACATTCAGCATGCTTGCAGCCTGTTATAATACTTGCTCTGAGAGCCCGCTTCCCTTGTTTTCCCTTGACTCTCCTCCACATAGCCAAAAGTGCCATGTAGGCAGACAATGAGCCCCTTACTATACTTGTTCCTATATATACGCAGAGGGTAGCCTGGCTTCCTGCTAGAAAAAAAAGGAAAATGGTCAGGTAGATATTAAGGGGGACTCGTATAGAGTAGCTTATTTTTTACACATTCAAGATTTTTGTGTATGTATCGCAATTTACTGAAAAGGTTGTGATGATGGGTTGCTTATTTCTACTACCAGTACTCTCTAGCATGAAACTCTGATCTGTTTTTTAGCTTTATGCATAAAGGAGAGAATCTGAATCAAATTCTTAGTGGCTCCCATCGCTGGACAAAGATATATATATATATATATATATTGTTCTGCTTGTTGCATGATTTTACTGCTTGGATGTATACGGTATACCCATTTATATTTCTCAATGCTAACAATTAACGAACATGGTATATTTTGTGCACCATTGGATGTTGCCACTTGCCTAGAGCAAAAACATTTATTTGTAAGCTTATACCAAAACAAATAAAAAATCCACTGCAGGAGGGACAGCTTCATCACCCACCGTGCTTTCTGCGACGCGCTGGCTCGTGAGAGCGCGCAGATGCCGCCATTGGGCGCCGGCCTCTACGTCGGCTCCGGCAGCATGAGCCTCGGGCTCTCCGGCGCCGCCGCCCAGATGCATGGCTTCGGGGACCAAGCCGGCCAGTCCTCTTCAGCAGCGGCGGCCGCTCAATTCGACCACATCATGCCACCGTCCTCGGGCCCCTCTTTGTTCCGTTCTCAGGTGTCGGCGGCCTCGTCGTCGTCTTTCTTCCTCGGCGGCGGCGCTCCTCCTCCCGCCCCGGACTTCTCCGATGACCCCCAGGGCGGTCAGGGCTCGTCTCTGCTCCACAGCAAGTCGCCCTTCCAAGGCCTGATGCAACTCCCCGAGCAGCAGCGCCAGCCGGGCAGCAGCAACGCCAACGGCAACCTCTTGAACCTCGGGTTCTTCTCCGGCAACGGCGGCGGCTCGGCCGGCGGCCAGGACGCGCGCCTTGTCGTCCAAGACCAATTCAACGGCGGCGGCGGCGGCGGCGGCAACGCCGATCACGGCAGCGTGATGGCGTCCATGGGCAGCCACCTCAGCTGCGGCAGCTTCCCCTCTTCGCTGTACAACTCATCTCCATCGGCCGGCCTGGCGCAGAACTCGGCGACGGCGCTGCTGATGAAGGCGGCCCAGATGGGCTCGACGTCGAGCGCCCAGAACGGCCCCAGCGCGCTGCTCCGCGCCGCCGGCTTCAGCGCCGCCAGCGGCCAGGGCACTACTAGCAGGGCCTGCGGAGAAGGGACGTCGCACGAGGCGCACTTCCATGACCTCATCATGAACTCTCTGGCGGGAGGCGGCGGCGGCGGCTTCTCCGGCGGTGCAGGGTTCGGCGCCGTGGACGACGGCAAGCTGAGCACGAGGGACTTCCTCGGCGTCGGCAGGGGCGCCATGGCGCCGCCCGGGCTCCACATCGGCGCACTGGACCCGGCCCAGATGAAGTGATCGATGTGATGATAGGATCAGGGAAAGAACAACAAGAACAAAACAAGGAGAAGAGGCAACAACCAAGAAGTCAATAAACAGACGGCGGGCGCGTGCACGTGAAACCGAGCTTTTCGCGTGCATATGGAAGGTGAGCTAATGAGGGATTGATCGGAGAGACCAAGTGAACTCAATCTAGTTTTGTTTTTCTCAAATTTCTGTGTTGTTGATGATGGTGCCATGACAAGGCTAGGGGCTAGCTTCATGCAACTTAATTTTGCTATTCCGGTACAATTTCGTGGAGTTTTTCCCCAATTGCTTAATTAAACCTTTGGCTGGAGATGAATTAATTGTATGTGGTCTCCCCTGATGTGAAGTTCATCATGTGGAGGCCGGATGTGTTTGGACGTTTACTGCTTGTTGCGTCGTGCTCCCCCTGGATACGCTAGCTGCTCCCGTGGCACTGCACGTACGGTGATGATGATGATGATGATGGTGTTTGGTGTGGTGATATTTCATGTTGGTTTCTTCTCTGGGTCGCGCTGCTTTCAAAGTTGAAAGGGGCCCGGCTGTGCAGGATGCCGAAGCAAGGCGTTTAACTGTGGGCTTGGCTAGGTCGATCAGGACGGCGCAGGAAGCTACGACAAGCAGATCGACCAAAGCACGCATCCCGGTGCCGGCTGATGCTTGACTTCTTGCTGCGCCCCTGCATCAGTTTTCTCTCTCGAGTCTCACACAAGAGGGAAGGATTTACTCCGTACTCCAGTACAAGTATAGTAGGGCACATCGAAAGGTTGCTAGGGAACATTTGGAAGTAGCCGGATGCTACACAACAAAAAAGGGTGAAGGGTCTGACGAAGGATTGGGCACGTGAAGAGAGAGAGAGAGAGATGTGCATGCAAGTCTGCGCATTTCCAACGTGCTACTGTTGCCCACACGGCGGCTTTCAATTGGAAACTGTTTGTGGCAATTGGGTATATGGATGTACAGTAGAATGTTGTACTACAGTGTTTTCTGTGCGCCGCTGTACTGTACAGGAAGGTACGTACAGAATGACCAGTACAGGTAGCTGTGAGTGTGCCTGCATCTGACTAGTATATTAATTATTCGCTATAGACGAAACTGTAGCCTGTAGGGAAGCCGTCAGCGCAGCTGGATATGCAACAACTCGCCAAAAATTATCTACGGAAGATGAACAAGAATTGTGTAAACATGGAAGGAACAGTACGAAGAGAACTGCACACGTACGCATGCATGGTCTGGAGGCAATACTAGCTAGAGTATTATATATATATGTTGTTTAGTGATAATCTCTTTTCTCTTGGAGTTGTTTACCTTTTTTCACTCCTGCTGATTTGGATTTCTACTGTTCCATAGAAACGAAACTCACTCGGTTCTGAATATTGGACATACTGCCGACGTACTAGGCGTGAAAGCCATACTTTTGATAATTATTATCAATTTCTTATAAATTATTATCATTGTCCAAAATAGAATGTGTCGGTACCCCAGGACTGGGGTACCCCCTCTTGCTATGTCTAGGCAAGGGTCTCGTAGTTATCCTTAGCTACGCCCTGACGACCGAGCAGCCGGACCCCTGTGGTCCGGAGCCCTACTCTCCCGGCAAATGGCCCCGGACCCGCTCCCCGCTCGGGGAAGGTCCGGCGACGCCACGTGTCCGGGAGGGAGGCCCTCCGCCGAAACCGCTGGGGGTCCCGGACCCCAGCTGGGTCCCGGACCCCCATATACTATCCGGACCCCTCAGTGGGTGGAATCGACACCCCGACTGGGTCCGGAGCCGCCACGTGTCCACAGGTACGGGCGCGCGCGCGGTACCGCTTGGCTTACACTGGAAGACTCGCCTACCTACTGCATTCAATGCGGTAGACGGAAGCGCGCCTTGCCACAGCAGAGCCCGAGGCGGCTTTTGCCAGGTTGCACTGTTGATCGCGTGTTACCAAGGCGCGTAGTACAGTCGCTGGCACCGTCCACGCCGCGTATGTCAATCTGCTATGCCAGTTGGACACGGCGGCTCGGCTTCGCCCGTTATGACGCCTACACGGTAGGCCCAGCAGCCTACACCGCAAGCTACATCACCCCAACGGGCGCCTTGCCGATGGGACAATAAGGACTCCCCTCAGTCAGAGAATCTACATGGCGATGAAGCATATCCGAGAAGAGATCCTCACCCGCTGTAGCTCCATTAAAGCTTCATGTGCAGTATACTATACATACACGTTGGACCCACCTGTCGGGGTCTAACTACTGTGTACGCGTCCCCTTGCTCTATAAAAGGGAGACGCCCGTTAGGAAAGGACTCAGGCCCAAGGGGGCGGAGGATAGTCCCATTCATACCTAGAGCAATACACCACTCAGTGGACATAGGGTATTACGCTCCGGCAGCCCGAACCACTCTAAATCCGCGTGTTCTTGCGTTCTAGCCCCCAAGCTAGATCAGCCTAATAGCCTAGCACTTCCCCGAGTACTCCCCCTCGGGGAATAGGCGGGTGCGTTCCGCCACCCGGCTGTGGGTACCCCCAAAAGCCCACGACAGAATGCAATTCTAATTCTATCCTAAGGTAAAGTTGTATAAGTTTGACCAAATATATAGAGAAGAGTATCAACACATACGATATCAAATAAGTACAGTTAGGCTCATCATGAAATTTATTTTAGTATACACTAGTCTATCAACCCGTGCTCCGGCACGGGCTAGTTAGAGATATCTAATAATTATCTATCTCACACTATCTTTAACCAATTAAATATTCTAATTCAGTACTGCAAAGATACATATTTATCATTATGTAATTGTAATAAATGTGATAGGTTTAGTTACTAACAATTTTTTCTCACTTCGCATCACACCTCCATATATGTTTGATATGTAAACTTTGTTTGAGCTATGTGAACAACATGAAAATTGATATTCTTATCTCTTCTCTTATACATGAATATATGGTGACAAACACATTATGGTTAGTATATTTATATAAATAATAACATTAATAATATATTAATAATGATAAGAATAGTAATTTAGAATTGTATATTGATGCGCATTAAGATTGTATTATAATAACATAATTTTGATTCAGATCTGGGGTTCATTTTAACTTTTTATTATGTTATCATTGGATAATATATATGAAAATTTAGGGGGTTATTTGATATTATTTTATAATGGCATAAGAGGGTAATTTACATGAAGATTAGGGGGTTATTTTAGATTATTTTCTATAATGGCAGAGGTGGGTAATTTAGATACATGTTTAGAGGGTTACTTTAGTCTATTTTCATAATGGCAAAAGTGGGTAATTTATGAAAAAAATAATAGATCCAATGGCTATTATAATTAGAGTTGCTGAATTGATGGCCGGATGTTTCTGGTTTTTGTGAGAATTTTTAAGATTTTTCTATTTTTTAAGACCGTCCACCTAGGATCCTAGGTGGCTTCACCTGAAGGCTTCAAAAGGAGCCTCCAATTAGTAATAGTAAGATGACCTCTATTTTGAACAAACAAAGGGAGTATTATTGTTGGACACGTACATAACAACTTTACAAAATCCCATGTCTATACTCTACCATCTCATATTAGGATTATTACTTGTTAATGGTTGATTGAGCTCACTCGATTTGAATATTTTGGGCATCATGTTCCCCAAAATCCCATTCGCTTTTAACTTTTCTCAAAGGCTTCTCTCACTTTGTAAAAAGAAAAATCATCATGAGTAGTTGACAAGCAATGTACCCAAGTAAGCCTAGGAAGCCTCTTCAGAAAGATGGGTGTGATGAACTCCCTTTTTCGTGGTCGATTGCGTCAAAGAACAAAGGGTTTGGCTCACTTTAACCTTTTCTGACGACCTCAACGCTAGGGGTGCTTTTAGATTATGGTAGCCAAGAAAAACATCAACCAAAAAGTCTTGCAAGTGAAAACTTCACAGCTTCACAAAAATTCTTTTCTTTAGAAAAAAAACAGTGATGATATGAGGTGAGTAAGAGATGATCGAGGCACAACTTCACAAAAAGCACACGTATATTCTCTCCAAAAATCGATGTCTTGTGTACTGATGAAGCTTTAGCCCAGGGATGGTGCAAGGCATCTCCTAAGAGCCTAAATTGATTAGAAATTTATAAGAAACGGGTTTAAAAAGGACCAGAAGAAGTTTATATTTTTTTGAAGAAGTAGAAATTTATATTTTTATGAGATAAAAACGATCAAAGGATGGTTGAGCTGGTTTGTGAAAGGCCGGCTATTAGGACCAGCGAACTGAGTGTAGCTCAGTTGGTATTAGCTAAGGTTACTAGTGCTGCATCTAGGTTCGAATCCTTGACTCGGTACGAGTTCTCGTATTTTCTTAAATTTATTATAGATTTTAACCTGAGTTATTTTTTTCTGTGGTAGCTTCGGCAATCTTGAAATCTATCGGCTTAATCTCTCAAAGATCGTAGAGGTAGAGTTGCGTGCGTGTATCTACAGTGCATCGACCAGTAAAAAAAACTCTTTTCTGGAAAGAAACCCGGCGTCGTGTCTAAGTGCTAACGAAACCGGACGCGGACGACAAGTCGCCGAATCACGCTGGTGTCGCGCGCACCAGCAGCGTTCCCGTACGTGCGCCGCTATACACCAGAGAGTACCAGACGACCTACCGCTTCGCCCTCTTGCCGAGTTGCCGAACAGCCGAACTAGTCTCGACACGACTGCCTGTGTTGCCGGCCGTCCTTTACCTGTGGCCTCCCTGACCCTGAGCGGTGACCGCAAACCGTCGTGTCCGTCCCGATCGAGCCGTCCGTGGCCTCGTGGAAAGCCGAGCCCCATCCCTGCCGATCGAGCAGGCTGCAGGCGGCTGCGTGCTGGCCGCCTGCGCGCCATGTCCTGCCGGACCGGTCGCCCGCAGGGCCGCCGCCGCTGCTATCGTTGAGCGATTCACATCACACGGCGCGCGCCTGCCCTCCCGCTGCGGCGCGGCGGAAGAGACGGCGGAAGCCGACGCGCCTCGGCCTTGCTTGTTCGGTAAAGGAAAAGAGGGAAAGTGGCCGGCGATTCAGCGGCCGCAGAGCTTTGTTTCCACGTGGAGTTTTCTACTCCCTCTGTCCTAAAAAAATATAAATTTCGTTTTTCGAGGAGTAAAACTATTTTAATTTTGACCAAATTTATTTAAAAAAATTACTAATATTTGTGTTTCCGAATAGATGTAGTATAGAAGTATATTACATGATTAATCTAAAAATATTTATATTGTAACACAAATATTAATACTATATTATATAAATTTGATCAAACTTGAAATTGTTTGACTCCTCAGAAAGCGAGATTTACATTTTTTTTTGGGACAGAGGGAGTAGCACGTTGTTCCTGGATTCTCACACAGTCACACGACACGCACTGACCCGGCACTACATTGCTCTGCTCGATCTGCATGCATGCATGGCCATGGTCCATGGACGAAAACTACCCCTTCCCTTTCAAATTATATGTTCTTTGACTTTTTATCCATAATCTTAATACTTGTCTTATTCAAAAATTTGTGCAAAATATCACTTCTTTCATTGTGACTTGCTTTATCAATACAAGTTCTTCAAGAATAATTTCAATTTAACTGTATTTGTATAATTTTTTGAATAAAATGAGTGGTAAAATTTGGGGTTAAAATGTTAAACAACCTATAATTTAGGAATGGATGGAGTAGGCCGTCGCCGGAATATTATACGCTACTGCTGCGTGTACTGTCTATCCATATGCCGCCAGCATATCCACACAATCACACATGGGCTCCACGACGCCCTACATACGCCACTCCATGGCACGAAGTTAGGGTGTGTTTGGTTCAGGAGTGAGCCGGAACGGAGCCGTCCCGCTCCTTGTTTGGTTCCCGAGCGCCAGAACGGAGCCATTCCGCGAAGAGAATATTTCCCAATGATTCGGGACGGCTCCATCCCGAAAAATCGGTCGAACGCAGCCATCCCACTTGGACGGCGCCTCACGCCGTGATGGGGAGCGCCCAGGCGTGCGGGCCTTGTCGGCGCCCTGCTCGGGACGCGGCGGGGGCGAGAGGCGGCGGAGGGCCTTGTCGGCGCCCTGCTCGGGACGCGGCGGGGGCGAGAGGCGGCGGAGGGCCTTGTCGGCGCCCTGCTCGAGCCGCGGTGGGGGCGAGAGGCGGCGGAGGGCCTCGTCGGCGCCTGCTCGAGCCGCGGCGGAGGGCCTCGTCGGCGCCTGCTCGAGCCGCGGCGGAGGGCCTAGGCCACGTCCTGCTCGAGCCGCGGCGGAGGGCCTCGGCCGTGCCCTTCTCGAGCCCCGGCGGCGGGCGAATGGCCGCGTAGGGCCTTGGCGGCGGCGGCTCGGCGGACCGGCGGACCCGGGGCAGAGGTCCGGAATGGCGGCGGCGCGGGCCCTAGGGCGGAGGTGCTGGTAGGCGCGGCACGGCGGATCTTGGTCGGCAGCGGCGGAGCGGACCCGGCGCGGTGCCGCGGCGACCAGGGCGCAGTGGCGCGGCGGACCGGAGCTGCCCCCGGTGGCGAGGACAAGCGACGGGATGGGAGGCGCGCGAGCAGAAGCTCAAGCTCGAGGAGGAAGATAACCAGACGAGCGGGACCCACAGACAGAGGCCGACGGATCTAAAATTTTTGTTATCCTATTCCTCCCACCAAACATAAAATGGAACCGCTCCGTCCCTCCAACCAAACAGCTCTTATGAGAGCCGCTCCATTCTGAAAAATAAGAATCGAACCGCTCCGTCCAGCTCGCTCCTGAACCAAACACACCCTTACTGAGCTTCCTATCTGTGTGTGCACGTCACGATGCATCATTTTCCTTCCTGAAGGTGAACCTCAACATGCAGAGACAGATTTAAGAGAGAACCAAAGAACGACTCACTGGTTCGGACTGCGACAACATCTTAATATTGCTCTCCTCTTGAGACGTCGTCTTGGAGTCCTTGATTGCGACACTATGGGTGACAGGAAGGTATATGAGCATCGACGATTTTTACATCAAAGTTTCTAAGAAGACAATTGATGTGGGGTTCTTGTTTCTAAATAAGAACCAAAGCAAGAGAAAGGAAGGACGTAGAAGAAGTTCAAAGTTTAGCCTTTCGGTTTCTTTTTTATTTTTTTATTTCTTGTATTTTGTGTTCCTCAGTTGGAGGTTTAATTTGAAGCCTAATTACACACGTAAACTTCTGACTTTATGAGCAAATGTGTTATGAATGTTCAAGATTATTGAGATTTTTCCTTAATTAAAAAAGAAAAGTCACGTACGGCTGGCTACTCGCAGTTAGTACGTTTTTACCGCGACCACCGAACCGACGGCGGCGGCAGGGGATAGGTCCGTCCGTGCGCGGGCGAAGCGTCCGTGTCTTTTCTGCCGCCAGCTTTCGCCTTGGCGCCGATCTGCAGCCTTTGCGTGCGTAAGCAAGCAGCAGCGAAAGGCTCGGGAAAGAGATCTATCCGCGCTAGCTGCTGCGCGTACACGGCATGCACACAGCACACTGTCCTCTGCCGCTGCGGCCGATGCTTTGTTCAAAGCCCTGGGACAAAACCAAGTACTGGATGGGCGCCGCGCGCTAGCTAGCTACTTCCTCTCCGAATTATTTGGTCGGCGGCGACAACGGCCGCCTTGGCGGCTTGCCGTCCCACCGGAATCTCCGGCCGCCGTCCGCTGCCCGCCACATCCATCCATCCTTCCATTGATCGGAAAAACGAAATCACACTTGCGCCTGGCTTGACGAACGCGCATTCTCCTGGAAAAGGGGATTTCCGGCTAGACCCTGGCCGGCCCGGCCATCATCGTCCGTCCGTGCTCGTCATGGATGGTCGAGGCGCCTGTTGTTTGGCCGAGCGAGTGCTGGGGCAGGCTCGGGTACGGTCCGGGCGCAGCAGCGCATCCATCACATTCACATGCATGGGAGGGCCGATGGGGCGAGCTTGTCTCTGGCGCTGGTCGGGCGCAGTTGGCGCCTTGCACGGGGAGGCATTAGCCGGGCACGCTCTGGCCATGCGCTTGCGCAGGTCATCGTGGTCCGCTGCCCGTCTGCCTCGGCCAGGCGCGGGGACTCAGGCCGTCACAGGCTAGCTGCTGCCTGCTCTCGCTATCGCTGCCGGGGCGATGGAGCTGTTGGCTTGCTCGCAGGACGGAATCCCAATCAATCTGCGTCGTATCGTACCGCGGGGTTCGATAGATATTCCGATCGAACGATTGATAGATTAGTGCTACGACTGGGATAAGCTTAGTCAAAATGGCGATTTGATTGGTCGGAACAAGGCTACTATGATGTGGAAGTTCGAAAAGGCAGCCGTTAAAGTTTCTGAACTTGTTTTCATGAACAGCCCTGCCTTGTACTCTTACCCAGACAAGGCAGTGCATATTGCGATTGCGATGACACAGGAATTGCATTACAAAACATTCGCGGGGTCTAACCGTCTAAGCATTAGCTTTCATTCCACCTCGGTATGCTGCGCTTGTAGTCATCTGTTAAAAACAGTTGTTCCACAAGAAAATAGTAAAGAGATTTCGCAAAAATAAAAGAGAGAAAACAGTTTCGAATGGGAAGGAACTTGGAAGCGAATACGACTAGATGGGCCTAAATTCGAGTGTAGTTTCTGGGCCAAGCTGTTTCATTTCCAAATGTGTTTTGGGTTCTTCATTCGAGCCCATTTAGTTTGCTGAGCCATAGTTTGCTGGGCTCGATCGGATTGTCAGACCAGCCCAATACTACCATACGAATTATGATGTTGCATTTACTTGAAGTTCGACATTTGGAGCCTATAGTTGTTGCATTTCAATACCTAGTTCTTAAATTCAACATTATTTTTTTTAATTCCCATTAGCTAAGATCAAGAATTCATCTTCATTGTTTATACGAAGTAAGCTGAAATCTGAGGTTGTTTCTGCAGTTACCAATTCTGTTAAGCACAGATAGGAACTGGTTTTGTATTATTAATGCAAAAGATAATAAATAATTAGCATATGCAAACAGTGGTACATGGAAAGGGCGAAGAGGGAGCACTTGTGAAATTCAATTTCCATGCAGTAGCATATGTACTCTCTCGCACGATATTGTTGTGATGATGTTACATTTATAGTAGTGGGACCCAATGGTAACCTCCTTAATACCATTGCCTTTGACAGCCACCCCCCCACCCATTGTCTCATGTCACATGTGAGCTTTCTTGCCATGGATCTCGAGCTAGGGCACAACACGAGTTTTTTTTGGTGGTGGTGGTGGGGGGGGGGGGGGGGTCAGACCAGATGGGATCTCAAGATGGGTGTGGCAAGTTCCTCACATCGTAGAATGAAGCACGAGGGCTTAGTCGAATAGAAGCTCTTGGATGCAGAGGCACTAGGATGGGATCTTCGTCAGGCAGCAAGCCGAAATCCCGAAGTACTAGTGTCAAGCTGGGGTCTCGGCAAGGCGGCTAGATCAATGGCGTACCCGATGGGTGGGCCATGTATGTCATGGCATACCTAAATATTTTGATCCACCTAGTAAATAATAGTGTCATTGATCAAATTAGTTAAGAGCTTGATTATCAATTTGTTGTGATAGACATGGAGTTGCTTTCTTGTATATCTGCCTTCAATCCTTCCAACTCATTTGCTTCTTTTGATACATAAAAGGTACGTAGACTAGCTGAGTGAAAGCGATCGGGTGCTCTAACCTAAGAGGGGGAGGAGGTGAATTAGGCACTCTAAAAACTTTAACCTATGGCTCCAACTAGTTTGCACAAAACTTAATCTAAAACAAGCTATCTAGATGTGCAACTATGGTTCACCTTAGTGTGAAACTCTCATCCAAAAAGAGTTTAGCAAGCTATAGCCAATCCTATCAAGAAACTACTCAATGAAAGTAGAGGCACAAAGATTGCAATATGAAATACGGAAGCTTAAAGGAGGGATGAGAGGAAGCGAACTCTCGACAAGAGGATTTATCCCGTGGTTCGGATTGCCACAAAGGTGCCCCTACGTCCATGTTGCTAAAGCACTCACGAAGAGTATCGCTTCTCGGCAATCAAGTCTCTTTCATAAACACAATCACGGTCACCTTGATCCCGATCTTCACTAAGAGAGATTGCCCACGAAGGAGGGGTCTGAAAGGATCTTAAGATGTCTAGAGGGGGGGTGAATAGACAATCTGTAATTTAAAACACTTAACAAAAATGTCAGAAGCAGACTATCCCGGATACTCCGGTCATAAGCCCGGATACTCCGGGTTTGGTGGTCCGGAGTATCCGGAGCTATATCCGGAGTTTCCGGGTTTGAACGACCTAAAATGAAACTGCAAGAAACTCTGTAAGAAAAGTAGATCGAGCTAGAGAATGAGTACCAGGGGTTACTTAAGGTTGATATCCAACAAACAAAGTTCACTAGAAACTCGTGAGTGAGTAGATTGAGCTCAAACCCTAGAAATGAAGTCTCACAAGCAAAGGGCAATGAAATCAAGTAAACTAACACGAAGGAGACAAGGATTTGTTTCCCGAAGTTCACACCCGAAGGTGCTACGTCTCCGTTGAGGAAAGATTCGAGAGACGGTGCTCAAGAACCCCTATGCTCCTCTTCCAAGGGTGAGATCACCTCTCAAGCCCAAGGTTACTTACTATGGATTCCTCGGCGAGGAATGGAGCTTATAAACTTCTTGTGCAGCTCACAATCTTGATTGAGCAATCACAAGCACGCCTAGCCGTCTAGGAGCACAAGGCTCCAAGAGTAACAAACTCGAATCCGCGGGCTTGACCAAAACCAAGTGCTCAAGAGATGAGAATGAGGCTCACTTGCTTGAATCCTAGCTCTTGCTTGCTTCTCACTCAAATCCCTCAAGGGAATCACTCAAGAATGGAGAAAGGGGAGTGAGAGAGCTCTTTCTTGGCTTAGGTTTGAGTTCATCTCGTCAAGTGGCAAGAGAGGAGGCTGAAAGGGTATGGAGGGGGTATATATACTCTTCAGCCTCAAAAGAGCCGTTGGGCGAAGGGGTACCCGGAGACTCCGGGTATATGCCCGGAGACTCCGGGCAACCCTAGGTTTTCAGACTTTGAACAGAGCCCGGACACTCTGGGCAACGGGGTCCGGAGTATCCGGCCCTATACCCGGAGTATCCGGGTATGGAAGGGGAAAAACTCCAGTTTTTGCTCCTTTGAGTTGTTTTGTGGCTCACAAGTGTTTGTCTAGGTTCTCTTGAGCACTAGTTTCAAATCAAAGCCCTTGAATCAAGTCCCTCTTGATAGTACGACGTTCCTATACTCAAAATTCAAATATAAAATCTAATTCCATGAGTATCCTTTGAACTCCGCTTTTTTATTTTCTTTTTGAGGGGTCGTACATCGTCACTTGATTCACCTATACAAACTCACCACCTGCACACATGCTCAATTACACAATTAAATGCACATGTGTTTTGTCATTAACACCAAAACTCACTTAGGGGCCTAGATCACTTTCAATCTCCCCCTTTTTGGTGATTGATGACAACCCACATGTAACTCATTTGATAATCATAAAGCGATAAACATCTAGCATATAAGAGCTCCCCCTTAATGTATGCCATGAACTTTGAATTTTAAATTTGACTTGTCATGTCAACAATCTTGGCATATATATCAAGAGAACTACAAAGGCTCTTATATGTTTTACAGTGGGGTGAACAAGTGAGTGTATCTGTCAGCTGGACCCGGAGACTCTGGGTATAGGTCCGGAGATTCCGGATAATGAATCCGGAGAATCCGGCCTGTAGCCCGGAGTATCCGGCTCTTCTGAGCCAGAACACAGAAAAACAGAAAAACAACAGTCAGTGAGCTCAAACAAGACACATACTAGCAGAAATTTCTTAGAATAAACCCAAGTTCGATAGCTAAACACAGAGTAGCACACATTACAAGGTTCTCACACCACATAGTCCTTTCAAAGGATCAAGGAAGTTCAAAACATAAATAAAACGACATGAGTTCGAAACAAAGGGATACAAGGGCGACACATGCCCAAATGAGTACATAAATGGCCTTTCACTACCCCTTTGTCATCAAGTGCCAAAACGGGAATGAAAAGAAGCATGAAGTTCATCTACTCATCATCTTCATCTTGAGCGGCATCCTCGGAGGTATCCTCATCTTCATCGGAGTCGGGGTGCTCACGATAGCCTATGGGCTCATCTTCTTCGGTCTCCTCTTCCTCATCAAAGATCTCTTAGCCACTTGGAGGAGCACGGCGGGAGGAAGAAGAAGCATGGCGACGAGGAGAACGGGGCTGACGACGAGCACGTGGAAGTAGAGCATGAGTAGCGGCAATAGAAGCCTCATCGGTGGCATCTCACTCAGCAAATGGATCATCAAAGTCCGGGAGCTCACGGTGAGGATCCAAAGGAAGTCCCAAATGACCCCGAATCTCATTGATGGACCTTGTGTTCTCATGCACATCATTTGCAATATTCCTACACATTCCAAATAAGCTGCGGAGGGCCCTCTTTACAAAGGAGTCATGATGACAGTGACGAGACGATGAAGAGGCACCCACAGAAGATGGAGCAGGATCATGTCTTGGGTTCCTTGTTGCACCGGCATGAGCTGGAGGAGGAGGTGGTGCATCACCTGAGCGGGCACGCAAGTGAAGAGGCTCATGCTTAACTGTCTTTGGAAATGTGACCTTGGTCACCCTCTCTATCATATA
The DNA here is from genome assembly GCF_016808335.1 of Panicum virgatum. NCBI lineage: Eukaryota > Viridiplantae > Streptophyta > Magnoliopsida > Poales > Poaceae > Panicum > Panicum virgatum. Next base: position 55,221,656 of record NC_053137.1, on the reverse strand, counting down.
CATGATGTATGGTGCAGCAGGAAGGGACTTCTTGGCCTCAATCATAGTCCTTCTTAGCTCATTCCAAATGAAGTCCATAATGCAAAAAGGTCTACCACTTGGTAAAGTCCGGGCTAGAAGATTCACTGCATAGTATCTAAGTGCCACGGGATCACCATCCTTTGCATCAATGGTTGCTCTAAAGAATTGATTCATTGCATAGTAAACCGGCAAGAGATGGTTTGCCTTTCCTTCTTGAGCACAAATAGGATTGTAGAACAAGGTGGGTACTTGATATGTCTTGAGTTGTTCCTCAACATGAATGGGATCTCTCTTCTCATCCTCAGTGCCAAGTCCAAGTAACCTAGAGAAGGTCATGTAATCCACTCCATATTTTGCTCCTTCGTTGGTCCAATAAAATGCAATCTCATTTTCATCATAATATAAAGAAGAATGAAATTGAGTAAGGATCTCCTCATTCCAATCATAGCGAAAACCCATAATATCATAGAAACCCATCTCCTTGCACTTTTCCATAGCCTCATTAAAGAATGGATCCTTCATATTCTCATAATATTTCCAATCCACGTACTTGCAATGAACAATGGGAGTACGAGACTTACGCATCATAACTGAAGAATAGAAGTCTTCATGAAGCTTGCACCAAAAGTGCCGCTCAAGACCTTCACTCTTGTCATATCTGTAAACTTTCTCTTTGCGTGCCTCCCTAAGTGCCACATCTTGCTTGTAATAGTTTCTTTCCATCTCTACTGTGAAGCCAGGCACTATCCCAGGTCTATGAAGCCTTGGAATGTTAGGATAAGTGCGCTGCCCGGGAGAGTACTCAACTACCAAGCGAGGGGGGGGGGTCTTAGGACATATGTCATGAGCAATACCCTTGCTTGTCGGAGTCGGACGGGATGGAGGAGCCGCGGCTCGGCTTTGCAAAATGTAAGGAGCTTTCCTTGGCTCCTTTCTTGAACTGCTGCCAGCGGGTTCCTTGCCCGCACGATGATGTGGACGCAACTCCCTTGGAGGATTTCGAGGAGCATCTTCCCTTTGAGAGTGAGGATCATGACGACGCTTTTGCCTTCTTTGTTCCGCATCCTCCAAGGACTCACCAGCGCGTGGCCTCACCATGCCTAAGTATAGATAACAAAGATCAAGACCAAGCTGGATAGAATTGGGAAGAAAAAGATGTGCTGGTGGTGATCAAGTCCGGAGACTCCGGGTATATCCCCGGAGACTCCGGCCCAGAGGGTCCGGAGTATCCGGGTGTATATCCGGAGTATCCGGACAGGAGCACCTGAAACCCTAAGTTTCAAAAATCTAAGGATTTGACCATGGGATTTGAATGAAACTTGAGCCAAAGGTTCCTACACATGCTAGGAAGAGATGCCCTAAAGATCTTTCAAAGAAACCTACGACATTGGGAGATCGGGCGATCCGAAGTTCAAAAGTACCTTTGAGACCGTTGAGAGTGCGGGAACTTCAAATCCAATGACTCCCCAGAGTTTCCGGAGGGGAGGAGAGCCTTCCTTCAAAGATTGACGAGTTCGTGATGGCCGGAAGGTAGAAATCGCCCCTAGGGCGTGAGTGGAAGAGTAGAGAGAAGAGGGGGCGGCGGCTGTGGTAAAAAGACTGAAGGGAACCGTTTACCCCGACCCTCCCCGCTGTATATATAGTAAATTCCAAATATCCGGAGTATCCGGCCTCAGGGCCGGAGTATCCGGATAGTCCGGAGTTTCCGGGCCCTGGGCCGGAGACTCCGGCTCCCCTTGAGACTGAGCAGAAAAGAACTCCAAGGAACTTGATCTAGATGGATTTGATATAGATAGATTTTGAGGAACTAAAGGTGTGAGAGAAATTACTCAACTTGAGATCAGCCAATAATCAATCAAGGAGAACAATGATCTCAAGTGAGCAAAGTGAATAACCAATTTTTTTATAAAACAAAGGTCACACAATTTGAAAGTTTTTCAAGATTTTTTTTGTTTTTTGTTTTGAGATCCACTTAATCTATGATCACTCAAATGTATGCAGTAATTCAAGCTAGGTTACGAGAATCCAAGATGTTTAGTTCACTTCTCAAAGCACAAAACCTTGACTCATCTAGAGGCTTAGTGAAGATATCGGCAAGTTGCCCGTCGGTGCTTACATGTTGTAAAGCAATATCTAGCTTAGCCTCATGATCCCTTAAGAAATGATGACGAATATCTATGTGCTTTTTTCGGGAGTGTTGTACGGGGTTGTTTGCTAATTTGATTGCACTCTCATTATCACAAAATAGAGGAATTGCATCAAAATGACAACCAAAGTCACTCAATGTTTGTCTCATCCACAAAAGTTGTGCACAACACGCACCGGCGGCGACATATTCGGCCTCCGCCGTGGACAAGGCAACCGAGTTTTGCTTCTTAGAGCTCCAAGCTACTAAGGACCGGCCAAGGAATTGACAAGTCCCCGTAGTGCTCTTTCGATCCACTTTGCAACCGGCATAATCCGAATCGGAATAGCCAAGTAAATCGAGAGATGAGCCCTTGGGATACCATAAACCAATGTTAGGAGTGAAGACCAAATATCTTAGGATTCTCTTAACCACCATCAAATGACATTCTTTTGGATTAGCTTGAAATCTTGCACACATGCATACACTAAGCATAATATCGGGCCTAGATGCACAAAGGTAAAGGAGGGATCCAATCATGGAGCGATATACCTTTTGATCCACGGCCTAGCCATCTTCATTGAGATCGAGATGCCCATTGGTTGGCATGGGAGTTTTGATGGGCTTGGCATTTTCCATGTCAAACTTCTTGAGCATATCTTTTAAATACTTGGTTTGACTAATGAAAGTACCATCCTTGAGTTGCTTGATTTGAAATCCGAGGAAGAAGGTCAACTCACCCATCATAGTCATCTCAAATATCTTTGTCATAATCCTACTAAAATCATCGCACCAAGTTTTGTTAGTAGAGCCAAATATAATGTCATCGACATATATTTGGCACACAAAGATATCTTTATCAACTTTGCGAGTGAAAAGAGTAGGATCGGCTTTGCCTATTTCAAAGCCTTTTCTTAAGAGAAAGTCCTTAAGGCATTCATACCATGCTCTAGGGGCTTGCTTGAGCCCATAGAGCGCCTTATGGAGCAGGTAGACGTGGTTTGGGAATTTTGGATCTTCAAAACCCGGTGGTTGCTCAACATATACCAATTCGGAGATTGGTCCATTAAGGAAAGCACTCTTCACGTCCATTTGATATAGCTTGAAATCATGGTGAGTAGCAAAGGCAAGCAAGATACGAATTGACTCAAGCCTAGCTACGGGGGCATAAGTCTCACCAAAATCCAAACCTTCGATTTGTGTGTAGCCTTGAGCAACCAACCTTGCTTTGTTTCTTGTTACCACGCCATGTTCATCTTGTTTGTTTCGAAAGACCCATTTGGTTCCAATGATATTTTGCTTGGGTCTTTCTACTAAGGACCAGACTTTATTCCGAGTGAAGTTGTTCAATTCCTCTTGCATAGCCATCACCCAATCCGGATCATCCAATGCTTCTTCCACCTTAAGAGGTTCCAAAGAAAAAACAAACGAGTAATGTTCACAAAAAGTAGCCAAACGAGATCGAGTGGTTACCCCTTTACTTATACTTCCAAGGATATTATCCACGGGATGATCCTTTTTAATTATGCGATGAACTCTTGGATGTGGAATGGAGGATTGATATTGGATTGGTTCAGCTTCTCTATCATCTTGAGACTGATCTTGATGTTGAGTTGATGCCTCGGCTTGAGTAGCCCGGATACTCCGGTCTGGAGTCCGGATACTCCGCTCAAGATGTCCGGAGTCTCCGGATTCATATCCGGAGTTTCCGGATTTTGCAGCGGATGTAGAGATAGATGGCCCTTGAAACATCAAGTCATCATCATCATTGTCTACTTGTTCTTGAGGCTTTATTTCACCAATCGCCAGCTTCTTGATAGCTTGACTTGATGATTCTTCCATTCCTACAAAATTATCAACTTGCTCTCCTTGAGAGCCATTAGATTCATCAAATGTCACGTCATACGCTATTTCAACACAACCGGAGGTTTTGTTGAAAACACGATAGCCATGAGTATTTGAGGCATAACCAAGAAGAAAACCTTCATCAACTTTAGGTGCAAACTTAGAGTTCTTGGGCTTCTTGTTAAGAATGAAGCACTTACTTCCAAAAACTCTAAAGTAAGACACATTAGGCTTTTTACCAAGTAGGAGCTCGTATGCCGTCTTGTTCAAGATCTTGTGAAGATATAGGCAGTTGATTGCATGACATGCCATGTTGATTGCTTCCGCCCAAAATTGATCCGAGATCTTGTACTCATCAAGCATTGTTCTTGCGGCCTCGATGAGAGTTCTATTTTTCCTCTCAACAATTCTATTTTGTTGAGGAGTGTATGGAACCGAGAACTCATGACCAATGCCCTCTTCATCTAGAAACTCTTCTACGTTAGTGTTCTTGAATTCGGTGCCATTGTCACTTCTCACTTTCTTGATCTTAGTCTCAAATTCATTTTGAGCTCTTTTTGCAAACTTCTTGAAAGTCTCTTGCACTACACTTTTGTCATGCAAAAAGAATACCCAAGTGAAACGAGAACAATCATCAATAATAACAAGACCATATTTGTTACCACCAATGCTAATGTACGCCACCGGGCCAAAGAGATCCATATGTAGAAGTTCAAATGGCTTGACGGTGGTGACGATGCTCTTTGATGGATGTGGAACACCAACTTGCTTCCCGGCTTGGCATGCACTACATACACGATCTTTCTCAAAAGAAACATTTGTTAGTCCTAGGATGTGATCCCCCTTTAGAAGCTTGTTGAGATTTCTCATCCCAACATGAGCTAGTCGGCGATGCCATAACCAACCCAAGCTAGACTTTGCTATCAAGCAAGCATCAAGTTGAGCCCTCTCTTGAGAAAAATCCACAAGATAAACCTTTCCCTTGAGCACCCCCTTGAAAGCAACGGAGTCATCGCTTCTTCTAATGACGGTTACACCCTCGTTAGTGAACAAACAATTGAAGCCCGAATCACAAAGTTGTGAGATGGACAACAAATTGTAACCAAGTGACTCAACTAAAAGAACTTTTGAGAGAGTGAACTTTGAGTTTAGATTAATGTTACCGGTACCAAGCACTCTTCCCTTTTAATTTCCCGCAAAAGTAATGAAATGATCTCCACTTGATGCGGTTATTGTTTCAAACATACTCCTCTCTCCGGTCATATGATTTGTGCATCCACTATCAATCACCCAAGTTGATCCACTGGAGAAGTATCCCTACAAAATAAAGTTACTCTTTTCTTTTAGGTACCCAACAATACTTGGGTCCTTTAATATTAGTCACAAGAACTTTGGGCACCCATACATGCTTTTTCACTTTTGTGTTCCATGTACGGTGTCCTACAAACTTGGCAACCACTTTACCACGGTGGTTCCTTGTCAATACATAATCGGCATAAAAGGATACATGAGATGATTCTTGTGCCTTGATCTTAGTTGGGTTAGAGGCCTTGAACTTATCTTCTTTAAATGAGGATGCAACAATCTTAGCACCCTTATCACATGTTGTACCTCTCTTGATGAAGTTGACATGACCACTTTCTTGAATCACATCATTTGTCTTGTGAATGGGAGTGGTCATATTCACTAGACCTCCTTGAGCACCAAAGGCGGTCTTGTTCTTGTTCTTGGTAAATGGAATGGCATGTGGGGTACCTTGCCCATTCCTACCAAGTCCCTTACCCACTTCAAACCCAAACTTGCTCATGTATCTTGACCCAAATCTCTTGGTGTGTTTCTCAAACTCACCTACCCTTGTAAAGGGAATTTTCTTTGGGACTTGAGTATGTGATGGAGCCTTTCTTGCAACAAATGAGTGAGTCTAGAGATTTCTTTCTTCATTGCATTCATCTCAACATGGTTAGTAGCACAATTTTGAATATCGATGTTATAGCACCGTGCACAACCATTACTAGTAGAGGGACTAGATGAATTAGATGTTTTTCTAGTCTTAGGAGCACTTTCCCAAAGAGTATTAAATTGAACTTCAAGTGCCGTGTGATTAGCTTGTAAGCTTGTTATGCTCTCTTGAAGTTTGTCATTATCTTTCCTTAGAAAAGTGTTAGTGTCATTGACAAAAGAAAATTTTCTAGTCAAATCATTCACTTGTTCTTTTTCACTAGAGAGTGACTCTTTCAACTCAAGAAGAGTGCCATCCTTGACTTTGATTGAGTTCACAAGCATCTTGTTTTCCTCTCTTTCATAGGCGAGGTCCTTTTCAAGAGCCTTGAATTTCTCTCTCTCAAGTCTAAGCAATTCTTCTTGTGTCTCAAGAGTCTCATCCGCTTCATCTAGTTTCATAACTAATTTCATCATTTTAGTTGCGGCCCCTTTACCATATTTCTTAACTAGTTTAGCAACTTCTACTTCATTATCCATTTCATCGTCCGATGAGATTGGAGATGTTACCTTGGAGTTTTTAGCCATGAGGCACATGATAGGAGCTTCATCCTCATCATCGGTGAGATCTTCAAACAAGCTTGGAGGATGTGGAGATGATGCCTTGAAAGCCATGGTTGCAACATCTTCTTTCTCGGACTCACTTTCTTGTTGTGAATCCCATTCTTGACCAAGATGAGCTTCTCCGGCTTGCTTCTTATATCTTGATCTATCTCTCTTGGATGTGCTTTCTTTGGTGTCTTTGTTCTTCTTCTTCTTCTCTTCCGGGCAATTGGCAATGAAATGCCCAACTTTGTTACACCCAAAACACGGCCTATTAGATCTTCTTCTTGGCTCATACTTCTTGTTCTTTCCAAAGTTTCTAAGGTTGCCTCTCTTCAATACTCTTGTGAAGTTCTTGATAAAGAAAGCCATTTTCTCATCATTAAGCTCTTCATCATCACCACTACTAGTGCCATCATTTTTTTGAGGATTGGTTTGCCTTTTCTTTGTCTTTTGACTTAGCTTGAAGTGCCAACCCACTATTCTTGGCCGCTTGTTCTTGAAGCTTAGCTAGATCTTGGTTAATCTTGACTCTCTTTAATTGATCATGGTGAGCCTCAATTCTTCCAAGGACATTCTCGGCGGTGAAGTGCTTGAATCCTCTTTCGGCTCTAATCAAGCTAGGTAGAGTAACATCCCTAGCCATATACACGGTCAAGAGCTTGTCCACAATCTCACGGTCACCCCACTTGTCACCACCAAGAGATTTGATTTGATTTGTGATTTTCTTCTTGCGGTTGTACATCTCTTTCACACCTTCACCCTTCTTCATGGAGAACAAGCTCAATTCATCTTCTAAAGTTTTGATTCTTGATTCTCGTACTTTTCTTGACCCTTGATGGTTCACTAGGAGAGTGTCCCAAGCATCTTTGGTGGTTGGTGCATCCTCTATCTTGTCAAACTCTTCGGGACTCACGGATGTGTGTAGGATGTTCAATGCTTGGAAATTCCTTTGTAGCACATATGCTTGAATCGGTGTTGGTGTATTATCTTCATCCGGAATTTCACACCCAACTTCCACAACTTTCCAAAGATCCTTGTGGATTGCATTCATATAACCGAACATCTTAGTCTTCCATTGATTATATCCGGTACCATCAAAGAAAGGTGGCTTGCCCATATGAATTGATGCATTGTGCTCACTAGGTAGAGAAAAAGTGTAATCATGAGCAACTCTTCGATAATCACCTTTGTCTTTTGACTTTGATGAGCTGCCCTTGTTTGAAGAGCGTGAGACTCTTCTCTTGGAATCGGTGTCGGAGTCATCACTAGAGTCAATGATAACTCGGGAGCTAGTCTTTTTCTTCCTTTGCTCCTTCTTCTTTTTCCTCCATGCCTTCACTCCTCATAAGACATCTCATCATCGGATGTCTCTTCTTCACTTTCATCTCCACCATTCTTTTTCTTATCTTTCTTCTTGTTGTTGGATGGCTCTGCCTTCTTATCTCTTTTATCACCGGTATCGTCTTTTTCACCTTCATCAACCGAATTCACCGGGTTCTTTTCATCATCCGACATCTTGACCTCTCCGGACGGTTAAGCCCTTTGAATGGAGAGCCGGGCTCTGATACCAATTGAAAGGATCTTAAGATGCCTAGAGGGGGGTGAATAGGCAATCTGCAATTTAAAACACTTAACAAAAATGTCAGAAGCAGACTATCCCGGATACTCCGGTCATAAGCCCGGATACTCCGGGTTTGGTGGTCCGGAGTATCTGGAGCTATATCCGGAGTTTCCGGGTTTGAACGACCTGAAATGAAACTACAAGAAACTCTGTAAGAAAAGTAGATCGAGCTAGAGAATGAGTACCAGGGGTTCCTTAAAGTTGATATCCAACAAACAAAGTTCACTAGAAACTCGTGAGTGAGTAGATCGAGCTCAAACCCTAGAAATGAAGTCTCACAAGCAAAGGGCAATGAAATCAAGTAAACTAACACAAAAGAGACAAGGATTTGTTTCCCGAAGTTCACACCCGAAGGTGCTACGTCTCCGTTGAGGAAGGATTCGAGAGACGGTGCTCAAGAACCCCTATGCTCCTCTTCCAAGGGCGAGATCACCTCTCAAGCCCAAGGTTACTTACTATGGATTCCTCGGTGAGGAATGGAGCTTACAAACTTCTTGTGCAGCTCACAATCTTGATTGAGCAATCACAAGCACGCCTAGCCGTCTAGGAGCACAAGGCTCCAAGAGTAACAAACTCGAATCCGCGGGCTTGACCAAAACCAAGTGCTCAAGAGATGAGAATGAGGCTCACTTGCTTGAATCCTTGCTTTTGCTTGCTTCTCACTCAAATCCCTCAAGGGAATCACTCAAGAATGGAGAAAGGGGAGTGAGAGAGCTCTTTCTTGGCTTATGTTTGAGTTCAGCTCGTCAAGTGGCAAGAGAGGAGGCTGAAAGGGTATGGAGGGGGTATATATACTCTTCAGCCTCAAAAGAGCCGTTGGGCGAAGGGGTACCCGAAGACTACGGGTATATGCCCGGAGACTCCGGGCAACCCTAGGTTTTCAGACTTTGAACAGAGCCCGGACACTCCGGGCAACGGGGTCCGGAGTATCCGGTCCTATACCCGGAGTATCCGGGTATGGCAGGGGAAAAACTCCGGTTTTTGCTCTTTTGAGTTGTTTTGTGGCTCACAAGTGTTTGTCTAGGTTCTCTTGAGCACTAGTTTCAAATCAAAGCCCTTGAATCAAGTCCTTCTTGATAGTACGGCGTTCCTATACTCAAAATTCAAATATAAAATCTAATTCCATGAGTATCCTTTGAACTCCGCTTTTTCATTTCCTTTTTGAGGGGTCGTACATCGTCACTTGATTCACCTATACAAACTCACCACCTGCACACACGCTCAATTACACAATTAAATACACATGTGTTTTATCATTAACACCAAAACCCACTTAGGGGCCTAGATCACTTTCAGGGTCTCCGTCCCCGCACAAAGTTGTCGACGCCGCTCCACACCAAGCCGGAGGGTCGTAGACTTGCCGGGGAGCCACCAAAACTCCAAGGATGGCCGGCGCACCAAGATACAATTTTGGTTCACTCTAGAACCACATCACAAGGATCTAAACCTTGCTTGATCACTCACTCAAGAGCTAACCTAATACTAACACTCACAAAGCTTGTGCTAAGGACTAAGGATTTGATCTCTATGCTCTTGGATGACTTGGAGGTGTTCTTGGATGTGTGTGTGATGTCTTGGGACTCCAGCAATCTTCAAATGGCCGGGGGAGCACATATATATAGGCCTCCAAGTCGAACTAGCCATTTGTAGCCATTAGTAGCTTTTCTGTGTAGGCATCGGAACTTCCAGTGCAGGGGCATCAGTTCTTCCGGTCACTCACAGCAACTGAAGTAGCCGTTGGCTTCCTGACACAGCTGCAGCGACTCCAGAGACCATCGGTTAAACCGATACATAGGGCGTCGGTTAAACCGGTCACTCACAGCAACTGAAGGCGCTCAGTCTTACACCAAAGCCAGGGTGTTGGTTCTTCCGACAACCATCGGATGCACCGGTGCTTAGGCATCGGTTCATACGATCACCAAAATCACTCGAAATGGCATAAATGGTGCCATGTTCGTTACACTGAGTTCTACCTTAACAACATGATTTGGTGAAACTTGATTTGCAACTTGACAATCATATTGATGATGTGAGACAAAATGATAGGTTCAAAGGCATGGTGAATCTTGCTTACCTCTCACTAAAGCTTGTGCATAAACAAATAGACACACGTTATATAATATGGTTTACACGCTTTTCAAATTGGCATGGCTTTTACCGATTGGGATGACAAGTGTTCAAAGGGTATTATACCATATAGCAAGTGGAAAAAATATCGTAACATACCTTCTATAAAAATCCTAGGTTCGCCGCTGGGCGAGATGGTATCTACGGGAGGAAACAAACTGACGACAATGAGTCAGGATCTTGATAATTAAGGCGGTAGGCTGGAATCTTGGGGAGGGAGCATGCCGCGAGCCCAAAGCGGTAGACGTGGTAGGATGGGATCTCCCTGACGGAGCAAGCCAAAGGCTCAAAACGACGTCAGAATCAGAAAGTGGGAATCTCAAGGAGGTGGTGTCTTGGATTTTCGGTGAGGGAGCAAACCAAGAGCTTGAAGGGGGAGTGGAGAGTGGATGGGGTCTCAGTGAGGGAACAAGCCGAGAGCCTGATGGGACATCAGTGAGTTGGGATCCGGATGAGGTGATGGAATATGATCCGGATGAGGTGATGGAGTGGTATCTAAACGACACAATAGCAAGCTCGTATCTTGGTGAAGTAGGCTGGGATCTTGATGAGGCGGTGGGATTACATCTAGATAAGGCAACAAGGAGAGTTGTGGGTGGGTTGGGGGGAGGGGGCAAGAACTGATGCGGTTTTCTGCGAGTTTTCCTCTTTCTTGATTCTTTTTACTGAGAGCACCTAGAAATATATGCAAAATTTGAAAGCCTTCTTTTTCGAAAAACATTTGAGAGACAGTTTTGGAATAGCTTTTTGGAAGACTGTTTTTGGAGATGCTTTCGAAACAGAGTTGTAAAAAAAAATCCCATACAATATTTCTATGAAAGTTTACTGAAAATATTTTAGTAAGTTTTTCTAGATGCTAATGACTATTGAGTGGCATAATTTTACGACTTTAACTTCTGTACTGAGATGTCTGTCTGTACATAGTGAATATAACATTTCTATAATTGATAAGTTCTGAGATCCTATGACTTTTGTTATAGTTAAAGACATCCAACCGGATTTTAGAATTTGTGATATTTGTTCTTGCATATGCACCACTCGCCCAATGAACAAAGTAGCTCTCAGAATTGTGCCGCCTCTTTGCTTTGTGATACAGGATGCAAGTGGGTAACCATTGGTGTTTTTGGATTTCTCATTTTAGTTTATTTTCTCTTCCAAATTAATTATGTAGTGTTCATTTTATCAAATTTTGGATCGACCTAATGGCCCAAAAAAAGATCGGACTTGCATCCCTAGTGATATTCAAATACTCACACTCGCCTAACGTAGATATACGAGCCGACATGGCTACGATGGTTTGAGAGGGTTCTTTACTTCTGTTAGTTATTGAGGTTGTTCGATGCTGTAAATGATTAGGGATAATTCAGTCGTACTGTTGTGGAAATACTGGGCCGGGTATTTTTACCGGGCTGAGCTTGAGCAGGCGACCGAAATGAAAGCCCCATATTTTGGTGTGAGCTTGGGCAGGCAACTTGGGCCCGAATCCCAGCCCAGTTTCTTCCAGGTCCGGTAGACTCTCCGGGCGTTTGTGTGCTCGGCGATGCCTACGGAGCGAGGCAGACGCCTTCTCCCCCCTCATCAGTCATCTCCTTCCCCCTCCTCATCTCCTCCCTCCCCCGCCTCCCCCATCTCGCCATACACACCTCCCCTCCTCTCGATCACCAGCCGCCTCCGCCTCCGCTTGGACCCCCTCCGATCCAATCCGGTACGTGCCTCAATCCATCGCCCGATTCTCCCCTCCGGCGATACAAGATCGGATCAAGGCTTCCGGACCATCTGATCCTACGACTCGGCGCGTACGAGTTTTTCCTTGGTTCTTGATTCGTCCAAGCTTCACGATCCTCACAGTATATTTTTTCTGAATTTTCCAGGTTTTTTCCTTGATTCGGTGCGCGGGAGCCCGGTCAGTCCAATCCGGCTGCGGAGAATTTTTATTTATTCTCGCTTGCATCCTGTCGGTTTTCCAAAGGATTTGCTGTTGGTTTGGTGAAATAAGAGCAGCTTTCTTGATGTATACTACCGCGACCCCGCCGCCCCCGTCGGCGGCGCCGGAGAAAGCCGCCAGTCGGAATAAGCGCAAGTACCGTGCCGAGCCGCCATCTGCCGAGTTGGGCCCATTCGGGCTGGAATACCCTCTGACGGCGGACTGCGTTGGGTTCCAGTTTATGTCGCCCGAGAAGGCTGCCATGGCAGCGGCGGCGGACCTCGACCTCATCCCAAGCACCTGCGAAACCTGTAAGGATATCCACCCTACTGCGGAGGAAATATTAGAGTGCCAGCGATATGTGAATTGGAGTGACCCAAATGAGACGCAGCTGGAGGAGATCCTTCTCAAGAGCCTGGACACCACCTTCGACAATGCGGTCAGTCTGATCACCACAATGGGCTACTCTGAGGCGGCTGCACGCGCTGCTGTTGTGCGGGCAGCTGCCCAGTACAACTGGAGGGAGAGCCTTGCAGGGTTTGGAGAGTCTGCGGTTGAGGTTCTCAAGACTGAAGGAGACATGTTGCCGAGGGAGGGTGCCTCAGTTGAAGACATGAGGAAGATTGAGCAGGCTGTGCTTGGTAGCATGGTTGCTGTGGTAAATGAGGTTCAGCCATTCTACACCAAAGGCGATGTAATGTTTTGCTTGCTTATGTCGGACATGAATGTTTCAAATGCCTGTGCCATGGACTACAATCCTGCTTCCATACCAGCAGTGGGTTCTCAAGTTATCGCCCAACCAGTTATGGGAAACTACGAACCTGGCTCAGGTTCCGATCTATCAGTTTCTATTACCAACCCACAGACTGATGTTACTTTCCGTGGAAAGCTTAACCCTGTACCACCCAGCTCTTATGGTGCTGTAAAAGCTGATTCATCGACGACACCAGCAAGTCTGAATTTATCGAGTAGCAAACCCTCTGTACCAGGTAGGATACCGTATGCGATCCCAAACATTGAGCCAAAAGAACACCCTGTTCCTACCCGTGATCGTTCAGAGGACCAACCATTTGTTGCTGCTGTGACACAATCTGTGAAAAATGACAAGCCATCTCCTAGCAAGAGGGGGAGCTCTAAAAGGGACTCCTTGCATCGCCAGAAATTGACAAGCTTGGATAAGAGCTCCCGAGCATTGGGTTCTAAAGGATCCCTTAGGTCTGTCAAGTATAGCTCTTCGGGAAGTGTGGTATTGGACAGGAAATGCAGGTCATTTTCAGACTCTACTACTAGCAACTTGAAGGGCTCATCAAAAGTTGGCAAAGGGTTTGCTGCAAGCATAACGGCGCCTGAAGTATCAGTCGACCTTTCCTTTACTGGTACCCTTTCCTCTACTCCATTCGATGCCAAGGTGGTTAGTAACTCAAACCCAGCACCTGCTGCTAGCACAGATCTTTCGTTGTCATTGCCCTCCTCAAGTGATGGTTTTGCTCCATCTTTGAATCATGATTCCAATGCTGAGGGTATGGACTCTAGTAGCAAAATTAATTTTTCTTATGATGAGGAACAAAAGGTCTGGATCCCACAAGATAAAAAGGATGAAATTGTCTTGATTCTTGTCCAGAGGCAGAAAGAATTGCAAGCACATATGCGGGACTGGACAGACTGGGCTCAGCAGAAAGTGATGCAAGTTGCTCAGCGACTTGCAAAGGAGAAGGAGGAACTTCAGTCGCTTAGGAAAGAGAAGGAGGAGGCGGACCGCCTACAAGAAGAGAGGCATCATTCGGAAGAGAGTACTCGGAAGAAGCTTTTAGAGATGGAGTCTGCAATTTCTAGGGCAAATGCTCAGCTGGAGAAGGCAGATGCTTCTGCTCGTAGACGTGAGGCTGAAAATGCACAACTCATGTTACAGATGGAAGCTGCAAAGCGGCATGCAGCAGAGTCCGCAACAAATATTTTGGAGCTTTTAAAGAAGGATGAGAATAGTCGCAAAAGGTCTCAGCGTTGGGAATCTGAGAGAGCCCTGTTGCAAGAGGATCTTGCAGCACAAAAGAGCAGGCTATCTCGGGTTCAAGAACAACTTCAGCATGCTAAAGAGCAAAAGGATCAAGTGCAGGTACTAACTTCTTTATTTTTACCTCTCTGTAACATTATTTTAAACTGAAGCTAAATATATATTACAATCATGCGACTTACATTCATTTTTCAATTCATGCCATTCCTGGAAATTTCTTCATTGCTACCATAGTTGACTCTATTAGGGTGCAAATGAATATTGTGGGGCCAGTTCTTTTTCTTAGACAGAAATGGTATAATTTATAAATGTGGCAAGGTATCACTGAGAAACTTGTAAAAATATATGGAAAACAGCGCACTATGGGTCCGTTTGGTTGCTTGTACTAGTCTGGCCAAGCTTAAAATCTAAGCCAGGCTCGGCTAAGCATGGCTTGGCAGGGCAATTAGCTTGTGTTTGGTTGTCTGCTCAAGATAGACTTGTGCCAGTTAGCTTCTGTTTGGTTGGTTGGCTACGAGTGATATAACGACCCTGTACTACATAGAGGTGGAGTTACCCCTCTTGCTATTCGTAGCAGTGTGGGCAGGAGCCGTGCGCGGCCGCAGCAAGCGAGCTCCACCCCGCGTCGTGGGCAGGACCCAGCGGTGCGTGTAGGAACCGTGGGCGTGGCATCGGTGGGCAAGCCCGGTGGCTGTGGGCAGGAGCTGCACACGTGAGTGGCCGTGGTCGAGGTCCGTAGAGCAGCACTGGTTGGAACTGTTACTTACATTGGATATCGAAGGGAGAGAGCCATCAAAGAGAGGAAGAGCACAGCCATAGGACTTGTAGATATATAGGAGAAGATAATATGGGCCACATGGGCCTTAACACCCCCCTTCAAACTCAAGGTGGAAGCGGAGGATCTGAAGCATTGAGTGAGCATGTTAAACCAATGTTGTTCTTGAGTTTGTGCCTTTGTGAAGAAATCTGCCACTTGCAGTTCCGAGGGCACATACTGAAGATCAATTGTTTTCTGATGACAATGAGACCGAGTGAACGAGGCATCAACACCAATATGCTTTGTGAGTTCATGCTTCACAGGATCATGTGCAATCTGTATGACGCTAGTATTATCACAGAGAAGAGGCGTGGGACCATCACAAGAGATACCAAAGTCAGCTAACAACCATCGCAACCATATAATCTCTGAAGTAGTGGTGGCCAGAGCTCGAAGCTCTGCCTCTGTACTAGACCGGGATACAGCCGCCTGCTTCTTGGACTTCCACGCAATAGGAGAAGAACCAAGAAAAATACAATAGCCCGTAACCGAATGATGATTGATGGGGTCACTCGCCCAAGTGGCGTCTGAATAGGCATGAAGGTGAAGTGGACTATCACGAGCATAGAACAAACATTGAGAAGATGTCCCCCTTAGGTATCTCAGCACACGAAGTAAATGGCCATAATGAACCGAGGTAGGAGCACTGACAAACTGACTCAAGATATGAACTGCATGAGCAATATCAGGTCTAGTAACAGTGAGATAGACAAGGCTACCAACAATATGCCTATATCGAGAGGGATCCTCCAAAGGTTTACCATCACTAGGACGAAGTTTCAAGTTAAGTTCCATAGGTGTCGCAGCTCTGCGGTGATCACTAAGTCCAGAACGAGCAACAAGATCTAGTATGTACTTAGATTGAGAAATATAGTAGCCCTTTGTAGATTGCAAAACCTCAATCCCTAAGAAATAACTGAGAGGACCCAAGTCTGACATCTGAAATTGCTCACTGAGTTGCTTCTTCACATGAGAAATATGCTCCGGATCGTCACCTGTAATCAGCATGTCATTAACATATAACAAGAGTAGAGTACGTCCTCGTGGAGAGAGATGAATAAATAAAGCAGGGTCATGCTCACTAGAAGAGAAACCAGCATCCCTGATAACAGAAGCAAATCTCTCAAACCAAGAACGGGGGGGCTGCTTCAAACCATACAAGGCTCGACGAAGACGACAAACATATCCAGAAGGAGCATCAACACCAGGTGGGGGATTCATATAAACTTCTTTATGCAAATCACCATGAAGAAAAGCGTTCTTGACATCCATCTGAGAGATAGTCCAGGAAGAAGAAGCAGCCACAACAATCAGAGTACGAACAATAGTCATGTGTGCGACTGGAGCAAAGGTTTCATCATAATCGCGACCTTGGGTCTGTTGGAAGCCTCTAGCCACAAGGCGTGCTTAATATCGCTCAATAGACCCATCAGATTTGGTTTTAATTTTGAAGACCCACTTGGACGTAATAGGCACAACCTGTGACGGTAAAGGAACAATATCCCAAGGGAGAGAGCCATCAAAGAGAGGAAGAGCACAGCCATAGGACTTGTAGATATATAGGAGAAGATAATATGGGCCACATGGGCCTTACACTATGGGCCTTAACAGGAACGTCGCGGAGAGCTCCCACATGTGGCTCCTGCTTCCGGCGGCGGCGGTGGCCGAGCTCCGGCCAGCGGACGGCGGCGGGGCGAGCCCCGCCAGAGCTCCACTTGGCGGCGCGGGCGAGCGCTGCCGGCCGCGCGGATTAGCTCCACCGGCCACGCAGATGAGCTCCGCCCATCGCGCGGGGGATGTGGCCGGCTGCGGGAGCGCATTTCCCATCGCGGCGGGGGCGGAGGAAGCAGTTTGGGGCGGAATGGCAAACGCCGGAGGCGGAGATCGACGAAGGGAATATGCCTGACGGACGTGAGAGGAAGGACGAGCAGAGGTGATAAGATTCACTCTTCAAGCCACCGCACGCTAGCCCAAGCCTGGCTTGTTGGGAACGGACATTTTGCTCGTTCTCCCTAAGCCTGGCTAAGAGGTACCTTTTGCATTAGATAAGCCAGGCTAGGAGAGCTGGACAGGCAACCAAACATGATCAGGGTGCCCACACTTGGTTGGGGCTAAGCCACCCAACCAAACAGACCCTATATGTTGTGTGATGTGATTTTATTTTCTACTCAATGCTCTAGTATATTCTGTAATACATATTGATGTTTTTGTCATTTTGTGGCTTGTTTAGCATGTAAATGTTGTGATTGTGTTGGTAAGGTTTTGTTCCACACGCTTTAGTATATTCTGTAATACATATTGATGTTTTTGTCATTTTGTGGCTTGTTTAGCATGTAAATGTTGTGATTGTGTTGGTAAGGTTTTGTTCCACACCTTTTTTTGTGTGTGTGTTCTCACATTGAAGGGATTGTGGATGTTGAGAAGTTTACAGAATAAATGGTAATTGAACTGGCCTCCTAGCTATGACTGCTCTAAGTTCTAAGCACACTTAATTTTTCATGAGTAGGCTGCAAGCTTTTGCATGCAGACTTTTCTGGAAGAAGTTTGGAGCTTTATATGGCGTTACATTATTCCCGCCCTTAAATTCTGGCCATTTTTCAAATGTTTTACAGCGTTAGATGAAGTTGAGATGTGATTGCATTTTTATAGATGGTATCTGATAAGTTCCATAGTTTAAACTGGTACAACGACGCTGTTGCTTCAATAGCACCTCTGAGGTTTCTCGAACCATTTGCTGAGTATGCTTAATGAAAACCTTCCTTCTTATACCTATATCTTCCAGATGTTGGAATACAAATTACGAAGACATGAAAAATGACTTGTACATTGTTAGATAAGCAAGTCAAGGCAGTGATTATTAGTGGAGAACATGGCTTACCATAGACTGCTAGTGAATCTGGATTGAGGTGTTCTATCCCATCCTTGAACAAGCTTTAAGAAAAAAGGATGTGTGTGCTTGCAGTATACTTTTCATAGCTTCATGGTTTTTCAAAGTCATTTTGAATTGATTGTGCTTGTCATGTTTTCCGAAAATCAGAATTGAAGGACGATTAATACTATGGATACTGGTTCTATGAAGTCTTATTAATGTTATAAGCTTGCTAGGTGCTACATCTGCATAGTTCAGTTCAGTTCGATTCTCTCTACCGGACTTCCTTTTACTTTATGGCTTTCACTCTTCACTGAGCTTGTATATATAATAATCACATCACTGATCTTCTGTCTGATTGTCAATACTTGTAGACAAGGTGGAAACAAGAAGAGGCTGCAAAGGTTGAGGCAATTGCCCTTGTTACCTCAGAGAGGAAAGAGAGGGATCAAATCGAGACATCAGTGAGGTCAGAAGAGAATTCGCTGCATCTTAAAGCAGCAAATGATACACAAAGATACAAGAGTGAGATCCGTGCTCTTGAGCAGCAGATCTTGCAGCTGAAGGTGTCTATGGACTCTTCAAAGTTTGCTGCCCCCAAGTGGGGAGCCGACAATAAAACCTACGCATTGCATCTTTCTGAAGGGAGAAAGAACGGCAATGCCCAAATTTTGTCCAATATAGCAGTGCCCCAAGATCTCGATTTTGATGATATACAGCGTGACCGGGAGTGCGTCATGTGCTTGAATGAGGAGATGTCCGTGGTGTTCCTCCCTTGTGCCCACCAGGTGGTCTGTGCCAAATGCAGCGACCTCCATGAGAAGCAAGGGATGAAGGAGTGCCCTTCTTGCCGGACCCCCATCCAGCGCAGGGTGTGCGCCCGCCCCGCCGGTTGCTAGATTTCACATATACAATTTTGAGTTTACTTTTTTTTTTCACCTTGATTGCTCAACTTGAGTTGATGGAAGATTGGAGAGAATAATGAGGGGGTGAGAGTGATGAAACAGCGACAATAATACATCGTCAAAATCAATCAAGCTCCTGCAGACAATGGGTAATGGTTGGGTTTGTTATATGGATATACCGGCAGATTCTGAGTGTTTTGGTTTTCCTGCATACCAAGTGCTATTTGCTTTTCATTTGCTGGCAGAAAACACACTACAATCTGTATGATGCCTGGCACCAAACCTTATTATCCCCCCTGGAACTCCTGGAAACCTAGCTGAAGGGAACTTCGTTCACCTCCTGAACCAGGTCTATGGATCTGTCATCTGCCACGGAGCTCCGGTCTCTGTAAAGTTAGTCACAGGCGCCAACCTCAACCTGCACAGCTGGCCGCAGAAGTAGATGTTGGTGTGTCATGGCTGTTCCGTTGCCAGGACTTCCAGTTCTATTATGCAACGGGGATTTGATGGAAAATGCTGGCAACTGGGATCAAGTTTCCTAGGACTTGCAGAACGATTACGAAAACAACTCAATGAGACCACATCTCAGGAATTTGAACACCCGACGTTATTCACGGCGTGATACATGACAACCAATATCATTATTCCTCAACATTAATAAAATTTATGAATTTAATTGCACTGATACTGTTTTCTCACATAGGAATTAAAGCCAAAATACGATAATTGTTATAGGCTGCCAATTGCCACTGTTTTTTTAGAAACTCCAATCGGCGCTGTTTTTTTACATCACCCCTTCACCTATTAGGGGTGGATTACATAACCCGCCAAACTATGAAACGGTCTATATCACCCCTTGAACTTTTCAAAACCGGTCAAATTATCTCCTAAAACAGTTTTGAAAAAAATCATAATAAATCACAAAAGAATCATACAATGAAAAATCCAATTGTGTTAGACTCCAAATGAGTAGATCTACATAGTGAACATATAATATGATATACTTTAGTATATTTTTTTGCTGTAGCTTTAGATCTATGTTTTTTTTCATAGCTGTAAAAAAATGTACTAAAACATACCATATTATATGTTCATAGTGTAGATCTATTCATTTGGAGTCCAACACAATTGGATTTTTCATTTTATAATTTTTCTGTGATTTATTATGATTTTTCGAAACTACTTTAGGGGGTAATTTGATTGGTTTTGAAAAGTTCAGAGGGTGATATAGACCATTCATAAGGTTTGGGGTTATGTATTCCATGCCCCGTAGGTTGGGGGTGATATAGACCCAATCGCCCTTGCTAAGAGGCCCAAACTGAGATATTTATTTGGGCCGAGCAGTAAACGGGTTCAACGTTGGACTCAGGTTGGCCCAATACTGTTCCATGTCAGGCGGTCACCACCGTCACCACGGCTCGTCGGCTTCTCCTTCCTCCTCCCTCGATGCCCGTGCCACCCAGGGTTCACCATTTCGTTTTCCGGTAGAATCCCGGTGATCGGCGGAAACGGAATTCCGTTCCGGAATTTCGGTGAATTTCGGCGAATTTCGGACGAAATTTGTTGAATTTTAAATTTTGAAACGAAATATATCGAAAAATACCGAAATTTCGGATCCCGGTAACTAGCGGCAACGGAAAAAAACCGAAATTTCGCCGAAAAGTTAAACCCTGGTGCCACCCACGCGTCCTCGTCGCCCATGGCGGCTCCAATCAGGGGCCTCGCGCTTCCGCCGCCCCGCGCCTGCCCCAGCACGTCCCCGCGGCGCCTTGACCCTTCCACACGGGGACGCAGCAGCCGCAGCCGACGACGCGTCCACGGAGTGCGCGCGGCGGCGGAGGGCGCTTCGCGGGCGACGGAGCCCGTGGAGGTGGTCGGGGTCGGGAGCCGGAAGGACGCCGTCATCGACTTCTGCCTGGGCTCCCGCACACTGCCCTGTCCTCCACTCCCATCCGTTTCCGGTAAGGAACCGACACCGAATTCGTAAATCGTGGACTGTCTGGTGCGCGCGCGATGCCGAGCTCGTTTTGGCCTTCAGGCCGCTTTGTTTTGCGCAATGCAGTTCTGGGGGCTCTTGATATGTCGAATTGGGGCCCCAGCTGGAAGAATCGATCAACTGCCGAAGTTAATTTAGTATCGTGGCTTCGATTTCCACCAGTGATATTTTCTAAACTTTGAATCATCTATGGGGTTTTCTCCATGATGCTGCAATTTCGGAAAATATCTCGTCCGCGATTTGCCTTCCCGTAGTGTTTATTGTCCAAACGGAGTGATGAAAATGACTCTGTTGCTATGATGATGCACAAATTTCACTATATTAGTTTTCCAATTATATGGTGTGCATTTTTTTTCGAACGGTATCGGGGGAGGATCCCCACCTACTATTCATTGAAACTTGTTAGGTTTGTTACAAGTAGTACCTTGGAATTCCAAGGCTAAGAGAATACATGAGAGTACATGAGAGAGGAGCATGAAGTGAGACAGTTTACGAGATGCTACTCGCAAACTAGTCGCGCCAGGCCTGCACTTCCGGTTTCGTTTTCTTGTAACGGCAGCTCCAAGCATCAAGATCCTTGAGAACTCTGCGAATAATGTTCGTTGAGGATGAAGGTTGGCAGTCGAATACAAGGCCATTTCATGCCTTCCAAATGTGCCAGAGGACAAGAAGTATCATGTCGAGTTTGACAGTCACCGAGAGGACGCTGGTAACCTGAATCTCCCAGGGTCGTCGGAACGTATCCCCAAGGATGGTGATGTGTAGTCGTTCCCAGGTCTCGATAGCAGCATTGCAGTCAGCGAAGATGTGTTTATCAGTTTCCAGGGTGCCATTGCAGCGGGCGCACCAGGACTCTTCCAGTGGCTTGATATTCCGATGGAAGAGATGAGCACGAGTGTTGAGGCGGCCATGAAAGAGTAGCCACGCGAAGAATTTGATCTTCGTGGGAAGCTTGATCGTCCAAATCTGAGCCATGTCGATTGCCGGGGTAGAATTGCAGAGGGCAAAGTATGCACCGCTCGAGGTAAAAGGTTCTCTTTTGCCCGTGTCAAGTAGGCGGACATCCGGCCTGTCAAGGATAGCGACACTGGCAAGACAGTCAGTAAGCATAAGAAGTTCCTCACGCGCAGCACGTGTGAGCCGTGGTTGTAGGAGGGGCCGCAGCCCAGACTGAAGGACCGAGCGGACATCGTTTTCGTGGTGGATGCAATGGGAGAAGAGTGCATGAAAGGTTTCGGCCACAGTGGTGTTAAGCAGCCAGCGGTCGTGCCAAAAGGATGTGCTAGCACCATCACCGAGCAGAACAGTCGTCAGGGCGCGGTACCGCGGCAGTTCTTCCTGGACGAGCCGGGAGAGATAAGAGTCGGGCATTCCAGAGGAGTGCGGCCCAGCATAGGTTAGAAACCACGTTTTCCACGGCAGCGAATTGGGCTCATGGAGCTTGTGGACGAATTTCATGAGGAGGCAGTGATTCAAAGTTTCCATGTTACGAACACCCAGTCCACCATCGTCCCGTTTCTGGCAAACACGATCCCAAGCAATGAGGCAACTCGCTCCATTGCTTTTTTCCTCCCCGGTCCAGAGAAAAGCGCGTCGTTTAGCATCTAGGAGTTCTCTCACACCTTTCGGGAGAAGGATGGATGACATATAGTAGATAGGTAGACTCCCAAGCACCGCATTCACTAAGACGATGCGCCCTCCAGAACTCAATAGGCGTGCCTTCCAGCCAGCTAAGTATTTGTCAAAGGAGGAGATGAGTGGCTGAAAATCAAAAGGTCGAAGTTTGTGTGGAGACAGAGGGAGGCCGAGGTACATCTGGGGGAAGGTCGAGAGTTCACAGCCCAAGACAGTGGCCATTGTAGAGGCAGTTGCAGCATCCACATTCATGGGCACAAATGTAGATTTGTGGTAGTTAATGGTAAGACCGGTTGCCATGGAGAAGTCATCAAGGGTGTTCTTAAGAGCCTGTAGGGACGCAACATCTCCTCTAGTGAGAATCAAGGTGTAATCCGCATACTGGAGCACAGGGCACGGGAGTGATGCCTCCAAGGGGTGGGAGAGCTCGCCATTCCTGTAGGCACGCTGGATAAGTTTTTGTAGGACATCCGCGACAATAATGAACAGGTAAGGGGACAGGGGGTCCCCCTGGCGGAGTCCTCGGTGGCATTTGATCCAGCGGCCAGGCACGCCGTTTAGCAGCACGGCGGTTTTGCCAGTGGTGAGAATACTTGAAATCCATCCTCTCCAGCGGCCATCAAAACCACGGGCATGGAGGATGGCGTCCAAGCTTGACCAGTCCACCGAATCGAAAACTTGAAATCCAATTTGAGCACAGCAGTAGGAGCATGTCTTTTGTGGCAGCAGCTGAGTAAGTCTACTGCATAGACAAAATTCTCGGCAATGCTCCTACCATGGATGAAGCCGGTCTGGTCAGCGCCCACAACCCGTTGAATGAAGGGCTTAAGCCGATTCACCATCACTTTGGAGAAAAGTTTCATGGGGCAGTTTTGCAGAGAAATCGGACGGAAGCCGTCAGCAGTCCGGACGCCCTCCTTTTTTGGAATGAGAACGAGGAGGGCCCGGTTCAGTCCATCAAGGTCCAAGGTGCCATCAAAAAAATCAGCAAACAGGTGATGAACGTCCGGGCCAATAGATGGCCAAAACTTCCTGTAGGAGGGACCAAAACCATCAGGACCGAGACTGGCGCGGGTGTCCATTGCAAAGAGCGCTTCAGTGATTTCAGAGTTGGAGAAGGGCATGGAGAGGTTGCAGGAAGCAACATCCATATGTGGATAGAGTTCCAGCAGATCAAAACACCATTCAGTACTATGATCCCGCCCAAGCAGTTCCATGTAGAAGTTGTAGAGAATGGTGCTTTTAGCGTCATGTGCCGTGGTAGGAAGGCCATCAAGTTCCAAGCACGCAATGGTGTTAGCTCGCCGCCTGCCGGAAGCAGCAACGTGGAAAAAACGCGAGTTTTCATCCCATTCAAGCGCAACTCGCAAATTAAAACGTTGGCGCCAAAACTCTAGTTTTTCAGCGTGGATGCTCTGCAGTCCTTGAACAGCAAGTTGGCGAAGGGCCGCTTCATTCGCACAGAGCGGACGCGCTTCTTCCAGAAGATCAAGGGCATTTATCAGGACCTTTGTATCAAATTCGCGCTGAGTCAGTGGCAATTGGCGACGCGACCAGGACCTACACGCCCCGCGGCAATGTTTCAGGCGTTGCACAAAGGATTTGGCCGTGTGCCCAGAAACAGTTTCGGCAAGTGCACTCTGAATAACAGAAGGGAACTGTCTGTTCAGCAGCCAAGAGTTCTCGAAGCGGAAACAATTACTCCTAGGGATGCGAGTGCAGGCTGAGACGCTGAGGGGGACGTGGTCAGAAGCAAATCTAGTGAGTGAAGAGAGCGCGGTATTTGGGAAGGAGGCATCCCAGTCCAAATTGATGAAACATCTATCTAGCCTAACAAGGGTTGGACAGTCACGCCGGTTGCTCCAAGTAAAAGCGCGGTCCACAAGAGGGATCTCAATAAGACCGAGAGAATTAATCAGCTCATTGAAGCGATCAGCATCGGGTGCGCAGTAGTTAGCATTGTTTTTGTCCTCAGGGCACCGCGTGAGATTGAAATCGCCGAGAAGCATCCAGGCGCCAGAAACCATCTCAGCGACAGAGGCCAGTTCGCTGAGGAAAGCAGCCTTATCTTCACGTAGCGTAGGTGCATAAACGTTAGAGAGCGTGAAGGGCATGTTGTCAGCAAGCAAGGAGAAGCCAGTGGTGAGAGTGTAGGGAAGATCCACAGTGGAGGAGGGGCTGCAAACAGCGGCATCCCAAGCAGTGAGAATGCCACCAGATGCACCCGACGAGTCCCTGGCCACATAACTGGAGAGGCGAGCCGGAAGAAAAGTGCGCCGTTTGTGCGAGTTAAGTGCAGGCAGTTTGGTTTCCTGTAGAGCAGCAATCGAGGGGCGCGTGGAGATCAACTCAGAAAGGACGTCATCGCAGCGACTGGATTGCCCGAGGCCACGGACATTCCACGAGAAGAAAGAGACATTTTTACTCATGGGGGGGACAGGGAGACACCAGATAACTGAACGAACATATCATTAAGCACGGGACGAACGTGAGGGCGTACAAGTTACACCGGCCGCCTCTAAACCGGGACCCCAACCACGAAACTGAACCGAGATCACAGCACAAACAGGAGGCATACAAGTTACACCGGCCGCCACCAAGCCGGGACCCCAACCACACAGAACGAATCACCGAGCGCTCACGACCTAGCGCCGGGAGGCCGAGCAAAGCATCAAGCCAAGGACTCACACGCTCGCACAACAGAGGAGGAGCAGCCCGGTCATGAAGAACATGATCATGCCGGGTGGAGGGACAACCCCTAGTAGGGCGTACATAGCATGAGTTATAAGCATCGCAGAGCATCAGGCGACCTCGCCCACCTCCTCGTCTGGCAGGTCAGGGATGCCGGACACACGGGCCAGGCAGCGCAGCTTGCTTGAGGTGATTTGGGCGGAGCAGGACGCTGTAAAATGCCGGAGCAGGCGAGAGCCTCCTTCATACGTGCAGACGCCTGTGTCAGGTCCAACTGGGCAGCCTTGACGCGCGTCGCCTTGGAGGTGGCGTCGACGTAGAAGGGATCCTCCTTGGCGGCGAGACGGAGACTGTGCCAACGTGTCTTGGCAGCACTGTCCTGAGCGCGCTTGCGACGCGCGCGACGTCGCCTGACGCTGACCCCGTGCTCCTCCTCGAGCAGTATGTCCTCCAGGGAGGGGGCGCCCGAGGGGGAACGACAAGCCTCCTCAATCTCCAGAAGGGGCGGAGACGGAGGAGGCGAAGGCGTGGCCAGGCGGACAGGTGGCGGAGGCGTGGCCGGCCGGACAGGTGTCGGAAGATCGCGGATCACCAGCTGTGGAACACTAGCAAGGGAGAGAGTGCGGCCAAGCGCAGACATTGCACCGGCAACAAGAGTCCAGAGGGGAACGGACGGAAACAACAGCAGGCCGAGCGCGCGGCACGTACCAGGATGCTGCCGGAAGGCCCCGCGGCGACCAGCCCGGGTGGGACCGGAACGCCCACGCTGAGCGAATGTTCGCCCCAGAGGGTCAAAACGCTCCGCAGTCGCGCGCCCCGGTGTAGCAGCGTCGCCGTCGTCGTCACCCCAGTCGGAGAAGTCGTGCTCATTGGGGAGCGGGGCGCCATCAGGGTGCGCCTAGAACTTGACGACGCGCACCCTGGCGATGCCCGCCAAGCCACCGTCCAAGCTCCGCACCACCAGGAATGGCTTGACAACGCGTTCGTTGTCGAGGAGGACCAGCACACGGACAGCTGAGTAATCAGCAATGTCAGCGCCGTAGTCGCAGTCTGGTGGGTGGTCCCCCACCGTCTCCGGACACTCCTTGTCGACGCAGCACACCTGACCGTAGACATGGAACGCGCGAGTGATGCTCTCCCGGGTCCAGTGCTCTGGCGGGAAGTTGGTCGCAGCCAGCACCGCAAGCCGACGGTACCGACACACGAACCTGAAGTCGGCCTCCTCATGGCGGACCAGGCGCAGGATACGCCCACTCAGCTGGAGCGGGCCGCATCGCAGCGTCTCCTCATGGAAGAACGGGTGCCGGAACACCACCATCATGGACTCATAGGAGGAGGCAGCCAGCCGGACGGGAGGGTCGTCGCCGCGCTGCTCCAGGGCAGTGCGGATGAAGAGCCCTGGGTCAGCGCACTCAGGCTCGACAAAGGCGTAAGCGAGGCGCCGGCAGGGCTCCATGTCCACGGCGGGCATGTGGACCTCAGCGAAGTCATGTCCGTCGGCGGCATCATCGCCACAGGTGGGGCAGGACGAACGGGGAAGAAAGGGGTGGCGGCACGCCGAGCACGGTGGGGGCGGGGGTGGTGAATGGTGGAGGTGACAGGAGAAGGGGCGACATCTGCAAACCGGACGGAAGGAAAGCGGTGTTGTTCCCTCAGAGCAGAAGGGGAACGGGACTGGGAGAAGGTGGTGGGGGAAGGAGGGACAGCTCCCGGGCCTGAGGACCGACGGTCGACCGTCGGAGAGCGCCAGACCGCCGCGGCCACAGGTGGGAACGCACCGGGGGGGGGGGGGGCGGGGGCGAGGTGGCGACGGGGAGTCGTCGCTGGACGTGAACGCCGCACGCCGAGCGATCCTCGCCCAGAACGCGGATTGCCCCGTCATCGAGCACGCTCCGCTGCGATGGCCGTAGCGGAGGCGCTGCCGGCACCGGACCGGGTTCCTGCACGCCTCGACGTGGTGATCAGTGGCAAGGCACCGAAAGCACTGGTTGTGAAAAGAGGGCAAGGAGCAGGCACGGCGAAGCTTGCTGCCATCTGCCGTCTTTATAGGCGCGGCGGCGGAGGAGAGCAAAGCACGGAGGTATGGCCGCGCCGTGCCTGGATGGGACGGGGCCGAGACGACGGCGAGCGGAGTGGGGCCGATAAGACTTCCGTTCGGCGCGCTCTCCGCAGGATCGCCGCTGAGCTCGCGGGTTGAATGCAGGGTCTGTGGAGCGGCAGCGTTGGGGGATGAATGAGCTGCAGTGCTGCCGAACTCTTGGTGAGGGGGAGGTCCTGTAGAAGATCGAGCTTTCCAGATTTCATGGGGGATCGGTGCCCCTGCGGAGGCGGAGAAAAGTGCCTCTGACCGGAGGGGGGCGTTGGAGGAGTGAATGCAGTCAGACGCGTGGAGCTCTCCAGCGAGTTCCTCATCAGCCGGGCCGTCCGTGGGTGGCCCCGAGGGGGGGGGGGGGGCGGTGGGCCGGGCTGCATCGCGGTCGCCGGATTTTGAATTTCAGAGATGACGTCATCTTCCCACTCGCGACGGCGATCGCCGGCCGCCATGGCAGAGAGAAGGGAGGGGAAGAAAAGCAAGGACACGCTCCCAACCTTGCATCTCCCACGGGAGACGATGAAATGAGCTAAGTTCTTGTCGGCAGCCCTGGCAGAGAACAGATCGGGGCCGAGGCTGTTCAGCTCGAACCGGTGGGGGGGCCGAGAAAAACAAAAGCTCAGGGCGTTGGCCACCTTGACCTTGGAGGGAGCGACGGAGCCCGAATCCGGCCTAATCCAGAAGCCAGAGTCCGGGGAATCTGGAGCTCCCGAAGGGGCCGGGACAACCATCTGATGGAAGTGAAGAAGAACAGAGTCACAGAAGGGCGCACCTGGGTGTCCAAACGGATTCCGCCGCGGAGCATCACCACCCCGGGTGGCGCCGGCGGCATACGCTGATTGACCAGTGGCATGGCGCGAAGCAACCCGCCGCGGGGGTGCCCCGGCCGGAACCACGCGAGCAGGAGTCGCCGACGCCGAGCTGCGATTTGCGCTGGGGCGCCGCAGGGAACGCCGCCGGAATGGGGGGAGAGGGACAGTGGCACCTAGGGGCGCAAAACAGGGGGTGAGGGATGTTGGAAGAGGGAGGAGGGCCGGGGAAGAGGAGGCTAGTCGAGGGTAGGAGGGCGGCGGCGGGTCCCCGGACGGTGCAGGGGCGCCGGAGTCGACGCCCTCGAGAGCGGCAGGAGCGCTCATCGGTTGGTCCCCTCTACTCTGCAGAGTGACCTGCTTCTAATTATATGGTGTGCATAACCAGGTGTTAATCTAATATGTATGTTACCCAGCATTGTGAGTTTTTCAAGATTTTCTGCGTACCACATTATTATTCTGGGAGAGCAGAGAGTTCTTTATGAGAATCAATTGGTTAATTTTGCTTATTTTTTTTCCTTGTGAAGATTGCTGGCTCTGCTTGGTGAGCCGCGTGGATGGTGGAGGAAGCCAATGTAAAGCACCAAGTGTCCGCTCTTCTTTCTCTACTTTTGTGGTGTCTGTCTTCTCGGTATTAATTAACTGTGATCTGGCTCATGTGCGCTCAACGCCTTTGTTGAAACAGGGAAAGGAGGAATTCAGCACAGGCCCACTGTCAGTGCTGATGATGAGCGTCAAGAACAATACCCAGGTTGGTACATTTCTACAACTGTTGTGATCTCAGCTTACCTCTCCACTTTCAACTGTCAGTCTATCTACATTGATTTGCTCGCCCAAGTGTACAAATTTTGATAATTTCTTGTCATGTAATCGTGCTAGCTCAAAGTTCAGTTAATCGAGGTGCACACAACAGAGTGCACTACATCTTCTACAGTTATCTTCCCTGAAAATTATATCACCATTAGGGTGTGTTACCATATTTTCTGTAGATGTAGCATGTTCCTTAGCTATGGTTCTCAATTCACTTGCTGCAATATGTCCCCCAAAGCCATAGCTGTGATTCCAACATCACTTATGTCCATGTAAGTGGTGGCACAGTAGTCTCAGCAGTCAGTTTTGCATCATGATTTGAAGTTGTGACCTATAGCAGTAGTGCCTCTATCTCAGGTTCTTCAGCCTACATTTTCTACATTCCTGTGTTTTCATTATGGATCATGTGTCATTTATGTTCATCATCTGAAGCTGGATTTTTGTGTTTTTGCCTGGATCTGTTCTCAGAATGTAATGACTGATATTGTTGTAACCTGACTAATTTGTTGAGTCTAAGTTGCTTGTAAGTTGGTTAGCCATAAAACGTGGTCATGTATTGACGTATTGCAAAATAAACACTGATTGGTCTACCTAGGTGCTGCCAGCTTCCAGGCTAGCAAGTCTCAGTGTCCCATGTACATTTTCATGCACTAGATCTGAACTCTGCATTTTAAACCCTGGACATTGTCACCCATCAGCTATATTATGGTTTCTCTCTAATGTATTGCATTTTAAGCATTTTATATTATGCTAAATTGCTTAGTGCTGACTGCAGTAGAATTGTTCAACTGTTCCTTATTCTTATCACACACTCATACTACCTCCGTTCCAAATTGTTGTTCGTTTGACTTGACCACTCGTCTTATTAAAAAAAATTGTCTTTTGGGCCATACGTTGGCCTTTGTCTGCCTTCTATTGGGCTTTTCTACTGGGCCTTTGCCTGCCTTCTTCTTCTTCTATTTGGGGGCGGGAGTCTCTTCTCCTCCTCGCCCCTCCCCCAGTCCCCCTTATCCAAACAAACACAAGGCAGGCTGCTGCTGCTTCCTCCGACTCTTGCTCGCTTGCCCCTCAACTCATGGAGGCTTACTTGCTTGTGGCTCCCAAACCTTCCATGGCCTCGACCGTCTCTGCAGGTGCAAGGGGTCCCGCCAGGAGGTGCCTTGTCGTCACCGCCACCGCCACCAAGGTCAGTACCCAATCAACTACTAGCACTAGGAGGAGATCGAGCTCCCTCGCCTCGATGAATGTTGCCTGAACCTGTTGTTCTTTCTTGGAGCTCGATCGATCAATTCAATGGTAACTTGCTTCAATTCCAGGAACCCGGCACCCGCTCATCAGAAACTGTAATGACACGAGCACGCGGCGGCCTGTTGGCCGTCGCCGTCGCCGCAGCGAGCGGCACGCCAGTGCTCCCGTGCCATGCTTGGGTGCTGGCAGGCGACCTGGACCCGGCGACGGCCAAGACGGTGGCCGGCGTGGCGGGGCCGGCGCTGTCGGCGCTGGGCTTCCTCTTCATCCTGCGGATCGTCATGTCCTGGTACCCGAGGCTCCCCGTGACGCAGTTCCCTTACGTGCTGGCGTACGCGCCCACGGAGCCCTTCCTCGCCGTCACCCGAAAGCTCATCCCGCCGCTCGGCGGCGTCGACGTCACGCCCGTCGTCTGGTTCGGCCTCGTCAGCTTCCTCAACGAGATCCTCGTCGGCCCGCAGGGCCTGCTCGTCCTGCTCTCGCAGCAGCAGCAGCTTTGATCCACATTTTTGTATCTAATAAATAACCAACGAAAAAGAAAAGATGATGTTTTTTCTATAAATCATCAGTTGTCATTTACAAACAAGGCACACTTCGTGCCCCTATCAATTTTGTTTTGATACAAATACTAATAATGATTTCTACACGGCACCAATCCATTCATTCTGTTGGCCACCACACCAACTTATTGTCGTATAAAAATCAACAATCTGGCCGCCTATCGACATACTATATGCACCAGTACTATGCTATCCCATTGGACACGAATGTATATTTCTTCCGTTCCGTATTTCAAAATTTCATAAAGAGAACCAAAAATGAAATCTTCAACGCAAGGGAAGGCTCCATCACACACTCTGCGTGCATCCTTGCAATTGCCTTCCTGGCTTCTAATGACTGCCACCAATGAAGCAGCGAATGACGACAACAGCTTTGTACAATTCACAGGTAACAAACTATAGATTAAAGTCAGTTGACGGCAGCGGTTATTGGTGGATGGCACATAGCTCCCACTTCCCTTCTCCATCGATGAGTTTCAGTTCCAACGAATGGAAGGGAATCAGAGCAGGCCTCTGCAAATTAAGAATCAAGAAAAGGTTTCAGCAACAAGCACTTCACATGTGAGAAACAAAGATAAAAACTGCGCCGGCAACTGCCAACTAGAAATAAAGAGAGTATGATGAACGCCAATGCTTACTTGCGAGGACGTGATGACTGTTATGCCAATGTTGGTTGCTATCCTGTACAAATGCTCCTCGACATCCACACTTGTGGCACTGCAAAGAGTATTATTTCTAAGTACTGCACTGTTTGTTCACCACAAATGAAATAAAAATAAGAAAAATATTGAGACATACTTGGTGCACTCGTCAAGGATGCCATATTTAGGACAGTGAAAGAATAAACGAGCCTGAAAAGAAAGCAGCTATTTAAACAGATGAAAATTTGTCAAGACAAATAATACTGATTCAAAGAAATAGATCTTAATCACTGACCATCCCCAGCCTCTGCTGTTCTCCCAAGGACAGGATATCTTCCCAGTTAGGAGTAGCATCCCAACCTTCCCTTTCTAGAAGATACACCAAACGGACATTCTCTAGAATCGTCTTCAAGTGATCATCCAACATCTTGGAAGCCGTAGACTTGTCACCTACACACCAATATAAATATATGACTAAATATGAGGCATTTCACAGAAACAGCAACATATTGGCAGAGATGGTGGCACGAACTTCTTTCATGTGAAATCATCTTCAACTCTGCCTCCTCACGCGAGAGGGGGTATATGATCTGATCCCTCAAGGTTCCAAGACAAGTATATGGACGCTGAGGTACATTGAAAATTCCTTCAGATGGCTTGGTAAGTCTACCAGAAGCAATGGGCCACAAACCTCGGAGCACCCTAAAAATAGAACTCTTTCCACTACCATTTGGACCTTAAAAAACACAATAGATATTAGAGTAACAATATTATCAGTGCCAATTTTAAGCTAAACAGAAGCTGCAGGATCATATACCAGTCACAAGAAGGCTTTTCCCTTGAGATACATCACAAGATAATTGGATAGCCAATAGCTTCTGTGACGGCGTGACAATATCCACGTTATGGAAGGAGATGATTTCTTCAGAGGCGACATTTATAGCATTAGAAGGCACAGCGGGATCTACATGAACAGCAATACTATGTTCAGGTCCAGGCAAGTGACCAATCAAGCACACAAAAGACAGAGAAAGTCTAAATTTATCATTTTCTGAACAGCAAATATTCAGTGGACTATCAGTCTGCCACACCACTACCTACTAGCACCAAGTTTCAGTATGAATTGCCACTTACTGCTTTGTGCTGCCTGAAGAAGCTCCTCAAGCTCAAATATTCTATTAATACCACCAGAAAGTTCAAGGAACTTCTTGTGTAATTCAAGGATATCACCAAATGCTATGAAGCTTTGTGACACCACAGATGCCAAGAACCGCAGGGCATGTGCCAGCTCTCCTGTAATTTAGAAAAAAGAGTGCACACTTCAAAACTCTACAGCAAGAGGAACACCATATAGAAAATGGAAGGACTTGATATGTTTTTAATAATAGAACTTTTAGGATTAAAATTAACCTTGTGTTGAAGTCAAAGCTCGGTCTCCCTTGTGCTCCAAAGCATATAACAAACTCAGTCCCCACGTCACATTATGAGGTAATTGTTTCGTCACAAAATCATCAAAAATACCATAAAGCCACTTTTTCCTCAATAGAACCTTCGAGTGGTTGAGCCATGTTGAGAATTTAGCTTCAATCATCTGTTTTTTAGAGGGAAATAAAAGCATAAGTGAGGGCATACATTTTTACCAAGAAAAGATCATGTATAAGATGACAAAAGAATCTACAAAACTCTAACTTTTTAGCATTTTGATTTAATTTAAAGACAAATTTGTGATTGAAGTACATGTACAATAATTGGTAATTGTGATTTTTATTCAACCTCAAGATTGATTGAAAGAAAGCACCAGACAACACACTATTCAGAAGCATCATGGTGAAGGAAGGTATGGCTGGGAATTAGTAGATTGATTATGGAGGTGCAAAGCACTCATACAGTATAGCAACTCTTTAAAGCTATACTGTATAGACAAGATAATTTTGAGTTGCATTCATTTAGTATGAACAAACTTACAGCTTTTTCCCTTGATCCACCACCAAAGAAAGCTATTGACTCAGCATGTGTCCGCAGTCTTGAGTGCATGAATCTTGAAAAAGGTTACAAGGTCAACACTTTAAAGCTTTTCAAATGATAAGAAAGTGAACTTTGCGAGTGCTCAATGAAGTATGTATTACAAAACCTGAATGTGCCTTCAAGTTCTTGTTCTTGGTTTGCAAGATCACCGAAGTCAGGGGACACAGCTCTTAGAAAACCAAGACCTAGGAACATGTAAGCATACAGTATAGCAACTCCTCTTCGCCCAGACAATATCTTCATTCTCCATGTAAACCTGGTGAATTCCAATAGGGTTACAAACAAAATCTCAGTATTAAGGAACACATAGCCAAAGCTCGGAGATCATGAACTCACCAAAGAATGTCAACTAGTGGCTTCACCATTCCAGTAACCAAGCCAGCAAGATCATTGGTCCACTTCTCTACATCATGTGTTAATCTTTGGTCTGCATCAACATTCATGCCCGAAATGTTGAATACCTGCAAAATAAAGTTAAATTGTCATGTTTTGTGCAAAATCATAGATATTAGAATCAGCACAAAACACAAACCCATTCTGAAACCCAAGCTCTACCAAATTTTCAGAACAAGGACCAATATTAACTTTAGCTATCCAATCTACAGTCAATTTAGTTACAAAACCATCCAGTTGATGTACAAAACTACCGTGCCTTTGAATCGGCCCACTACATATTTTCAGTATCAACTACCAGGAAACTTCAAATGTTCTGGTAGTAAGCAGCTCAGGATATGTTTACAAACAGATTAATCAAGTATTAATGCCGAGTGCGGAGTAAACACAGAACAGGTCAAATTGTCACATTCTCGAACTTTATCTATCCAATTACTCCAGATACAAAAATGGGAAAAGAACACGATAGTACCAGACTGAGGTTGCACAGTATTATATACAGGCACACGTGATACACACAAACCACATGAACAATCAACCATTAGTAATAGCCAAAATTCTCTGACGGTATTAAATGCTTGCTCATCCAATGATGATATGCATGCCGCACAAAAGAATAACAATAGATAAAGGAAAGAAACCACAGTGCAATAAAGGCCTGGTGAGTATTCCATCGGAGAATGGCTCACCTTGTAAAAAGCATTTCTTTTCAAATAATATTGAAGTAGATGGTTGGTCATGCGAATCCTCCATCCAAGGGCAATTCTTGAAGTAAGATTTCTGCAGAGAAATCATTTAATCAAATCATGAAACCAATCGCGTAAAACAGTTAAGGTGCACAAGAAGCTAATGTGTATGCCTGGGAAAATAATTATTGGATTCATGTAGTGAATATTCCATGAGGAACTAAATTCAGTATCTAGAAAATACTTCAAATCAGTGGAACCAACAAATTACCTTAGTGAGGGTGATACAATAGAATTTGCAGCACTTTGCAGCACACTGATTCCAGTCAAACGAATGAAGGCAGCTTTGTCCTGCTCCAAGACATACTTGACACTTGTTCCTGTCAAAATGAAATATATTAGTATGTAAGCACCCTATCAGTTCTAGTCCATATAGTTAGTGAAGAGAATAATATCAACGATCATACCATTCAGTGAAGCTATACGGTCTGAAATCCAAGTGCGGGAAAATACAAGTAGTGCCACTGCAAGAAGCTGCCCTCCTTGTTTATCAAACAGCTTTGGAACCTGGCAATCAAAAAAATAATTAGCAACAATATAAGTACTGAAGAGCTTATAACTTTCTAGATTTTGTGGTATGTTTATAGCAATCCAATTCAAGATTTGAGCTTCTGGTATCTTCAAATCATCACATGTTAAATCAAGTTCAAGAGAAAATAAGCAGCTGATAGTAAGGAGCACAACTTATCCTAACACTAAAACAGATTATGTACAAGTATGTACCAGTATTTGAGACATTGCAGCAACTCTGGCAGGCAAAGGTCTTGGAGAGCATTGCAATTGTGTGACGATAGGTGCTTGTACTGTATGTTCTATCTCCATACTAGGGGAAGATGTTATGACCTCTGTTGAATAGGACTGCTTGAGCTTTGATGATGCATTGCCCTGTTATAAATAAAATTCAGTTAAAGATTGAAGGTGAGCCAAATAGTAACACATTGATTGAAGTGATGTTATGAAAATATAAGTACCTTTGTGTTCGTGACAAAAGCTCTTTGAACAGTACGGGCATCAGATTTGCGGTCAGTTTCTGATGACTTCAACACATCAAATTCTACTACAGGAGAGAAGGAAGAACCATTTCTACAGTAGTAAAGCCAACTTCAGCCTTACTTTTTCAGCTCTCAAAAGTTTAAAAAGAAAAAAGCGTATTTTTCATGACTGTAACCTGTTGTCTTGAACATTCCACCCTCCTTCACCATCCAAGGACAAAACGATTTCATGAAATGCAACTAATGCTGGACGGTGAGATATTGTTATGCATGATGTGCCCATTGCTCGAACCCGTTTGCAGAAGCGTTCTTCCATATCTATTGTCACAGCACTAGTGCATTCGTCCAGGATAGCAAACTTGGGCTTGTGATAGAACAGTCTAGCCATTCCTAATCTTTGCTGCTCGCCAAGAGACAATTCATCACCCCAGTTAACTTCCTTATCAAGGGGGTAGCGTTCTAGCAAGTACTCTAGATCAACCTGCAATCAAAAGGAAACATCAAGGATTTCCATCATATTTACTAGTTCTTTCAGTTGTTTGCAAAAACAAAGTACACAAGGATGACGGTAATGCTTGATTGGTCGATTTATAAACTACATAGACATGTTTGTTATTACATTCTTTAGTAGATCCACCATGCCACTATAGCTGAGTGGTTCAGTTTCCTGGTCTGCGGTGAGTGGATAGATTAACTGGTCACGAAGTGTTCCAACAGCTGTATATGGTCTCTGGGGCACATAGAATATTTCCTTGTTGAGATTAGAACCAACACCGGGTTTGACTATATGACCAGATACCAGCGGCCACAGACCACCAAGAACACGGAATAGAGAGCTTTTTCCACTACCATTGGGGCCTGAAATATAAAGTTCATGTGCATAACAGAATTAATGTCCCATGGCTGTATAACTTACATAAAGTGAAATCTCAGAGATAAAAATAGCATTAGGCATACATAAAATGTTACGAATAAACAGCTACTTGACAAATCAACCTCGCCCTCATCCAAGGAGATGAACTTTCTTTTTTTGAGGACTAAACAGATGATTATTATCAGTCGAAGAAGACATGTTAAGTCCATCTAAGCCAAACAAATAATTAATATATCTCATGTAACGTTGATTATCAGAAGAATCAATGAACCACACAAACAAGTTTAATGCATTGGTAAAAGAGACTGTACCGGCTTGGTTTAATAATCCTAATTGTCTTTAAGCTGAACATATCTAAGGGTGCTTAATCAGACAGAATAAGCACCAATAATATTAAGAAGAAATATAACCTTCCTATGCTGCAAGTCCTTTTCTAAAGGTCAGTTTAGCCTCTTCTGTTTAGCTATTTCTCAGGGTGCTGCTCCCTATGGTATCGTGCTTTCATATTCTCTGATAAAAGTGCAGCACCTATGGGGCAAGAACGGCAGAGCTCTTGCCCTGTTATCAGGGAAAAAATGAAATACCTAATACCTAAAATTGAAATAGTAAGACAAAAATATATTCCAGGCAAGTTTTTTTTTTGAGCCAAGGATCAGCCAATTCCAGGCCAAAGAGAATATTTGAAGACAAGTCCCAAAGTAATTCACTATATTCAACTGGCCTTTTTTTTCCTTTAATTCTTGAATACGCAAGGTGGGCTGCACCCTTTTGTATTATGTCAAGGACCTCAGCGCCCAAGACAGCAAGACCTCGACTACGCAGTTCGTAGTCTCGGCGGGTAGGAGCGCTAGGGTTTTTGCCTAACTGCTCAATGGTGAAGGGGATGAGATTAAGAGTAGAGAGAGAGAGGGGTAGGAGATAGGTGTTCATTGCTTAATCCAACGAGTGCCGATTACATGAATTATATAGGCCCGTGGCCTGCTAACAAAAGGAAACAAACTCCTTAATTCTAGCGATCCTTGCATGTCGATCTGCATGCCTAAATCCACACCTAGCCACTCGACGCCGACGGCTGCTGCTCCTGGACGCGCGGACGACGTCGGTACTGGATGCCCCACATGACATATTATAGATAGAAGAAAGAAAACAACTGAATAGAATTGAATGTGAAAGAAAATCTATTGGACTGGGACAGCAAGTCACCAATAACATTCAATGTATCATATACTCAAAAACAGTACCCTCAGATAAGTGGAAAGCACGTCTACAGAATAGGAAATACCAAATTATTCTTGCATGAATTTTCTTGTTCTTGCAGTTCATTTGAATACTCAACAATCAATTCAATTTCCTTTACAGCAAGCATTGAGATAAGCAACACAGATCCAGATAATGGGAGTAAATATTTAAGAGCATTACCAGTGATCAATAGATTAGAGCCTGACTCCAACCGGAGCGTCAAATCATCAACCAAGACGTTCCCAGAGGGTGTCACCACCTGTACAAATTGTTTCTAAGAATATCCATACAGAGTAGATAAAATTAAAATCAGTATGGTATATTATTACCTTAACACCTGAGAACTCTATATAATTTGCCTCGCTGATATAATTTCCAACAGATGAATTTTGACTCAACAATCTATCACGAACACCAGATAGCTCACGTGAGACATCCAGTAATTCATGAATACGATTAGCATAGCCACTGCAAAAAAAAAAAGTTAATCAACGTCAAATACTACTCAGAATTTCAAGTTCATTGAGAATCTAAAACTGAATTGACAGCTCGGTAGATTGGAGGTTGCATGTACACCCGCATCCTAGGTTTAAGTCCTCTTTAACTCAAATTTGGGTGTGCACTTATTCTTATTTCAAAGGGTAAATTGCATAACTGCCCTCATTCTATACTCCAATTGCACATTTGCCCCTCTATTTTGAAATTTGCACGTTTGCCCCTATTTTTTGAATAGCAACGTATCTAGTGCAAACCAAGGACCTCGTGCAAACCCGTGCAAACCTACTAAACAAAGTTTCAAAAAATTCTGAAAAAAATCATGAATGTGCCTCTCAGATGACATCATCTATATATAAAATTTCATGGTCAAATTCGTCTTACTCTAGAAGTTACAAAAAAGACAAATTTGAGATGCATTTGAACCATTATTGTTGTCAGAAAATTTGTCTTTTTTGTAACTTCTAGAGTAAGACGAATTTGACCATGAAATTTTATATATAGATGAGGTAAGCTGAGAAGCACATTCATGATTTTTTTTAGAATTTTTTGAAACTTTGTTTAGTAGGTTTGCACGGGTTTGCACGAAGTCCTTGGTTTGCACTAGATATGTTCCCTTTTTGAATAGGGAACTATTGGAGATGGACTCTTTTTTGCCTCCCCATATCTATTTGGGGAGTTGGCAAACGACAAATTTTTGAGAGAAAATATTAGGAACTCTTGGAGATGCTCTTAGTGGCTCGGACTCAAAAAATAGGGGCAAACATGCAAAGTCTGAAAAAGGAGGACAAAACATGCAGTTAGAGGTGAAAATGAGGGCAGTTATACGATTGACCGTATTTCAAATGCATCTAATTCCAATACAGTTCTCAGGAACTGGAACTGAATAGTTAGGGGCAAATTGCTCAGATTTGCAAGTGACATATTTCATTTATATCTTAACATTTTGGATCACTTAAGGTTGTGATCCAACATGATACAGGATAGATTAGGTTACTTTATTACAGTGTACGTAGCTTACAGGTGGTCGTATTTGACATAGCGGACTCAGCAAATACCTGAGAATATTTAAGCGCCTTGAACTGATAGAAAGGGTCCCAAGAGACTGAAATAATGATATTATCACACTGGTGTGATATCGGAGATTGCTCAACATCTCTGCCCGTCCTAAGGTGGATGATTCGGGTCTAAGATTCCCCGCAAAGAAAGGTTCAATAATTAGGATAACTCCCACGGTGGCACCAAGATACTTCAGAAGAAAATCTTGAATCATGCCAAACCACCAGTTTTCATGAAGAACAACATTCAAGTGCTTAACAAGTGCCCCGAACCGCTGCATAATATGTGATGCTTCTCTGCTTTCACCACCATAAAATGCCACACTCTCAGCGTGGGTTCTCAATCGTGAATGGACCTGGCGATATTCCCCCTCTAGCTGTTGTTCCGTAGACTTCAACTTACCAAAAGCAGGAGAAAATTTTCTAATCGTACCACCAGCACCTATAACATATGCCTGTAAAGTGCACACTTATTAATAATTTTACTCAATATAAAGAATAGACTCTTGTTAAATAGGAACAAACTTTCTCTAGAGAAAAGAAAAGGAAGAGAACTAGGAGCAATTTTATTTTAAAGTAAGTATTAATATCATCTGCAATTCATAAAGAGTAACAGTCGATCCATAGAAGAATTACCAGAATCCACAATACATATTTCGGACTTGCATAAGAGCAGAGACGCCAGATATATATTAATCCTTCTGCAATTGCAGCCAGATCATCTTGTACAAGGTCACTTAGTTCTGAGCAGAACTTTGGTATGTCACTTGCAATTCTTTGCTCTGGGTTTGAGATCCTATGATCAACATGTGAGATCTTGTAGTATACCATGTTCTGGACATAAGATGGAAAAAGAATTAATCCAGCTGAACATAAAAGATTCACTACAAGCCTGCAAGGGAAGGGTAAATGGGGGTAGGGTTTGATATTCAAATGCAAAGAATGAAAACTACAGGAAG
Organism: Panicum virgatum; assembly: GCF_016808335.1. Taxonomy (NCBI): domain Eukaryota; kingdom Viridiplantae; phylum Streptophyta; class Magnoliopsida; order Poales; family Poaceae; genus Panicum; species Panicum virgatum. Next base: position 55,181,584 of record NC_053137.1, on the reverse strand, counting down.
ATAAAACAACCATTAACATGTCTTTGGTTTATGGTACTTGATGGTCTATTAAATAGTTCGCCCAATCGTAGATACAAATCTACCTCTCTTGTTTGCTGGGGGAACAAAATGGGTTTGTCCATTATTTTAACCTCATAATCATAAGCCTAGTAGGAATATTAGAAATGGTGGGATCATGCAATCATCGATGGACTAATCAGTCCTATAATGAGGTGATCCCTCAAAGAGAACACCACATTTTTTTCCAGAGCATTGCATCTATATAATAATATAAGTAGCTGAACTCCAGGGAAAAAGTGAGTTAGTTCATTGTTCTGGGCAAAGACAACAGGGGGCAATTTGAAATCATGAGTAACAAAGAGTGCAGACGATTGGTGGATTCCAACCTTATAACCCAAAATACCTCAAAATAATCAGCATGGACAAGATCTGTCAAAATTTTCTTGAAGCGCAAGCCTAAGGACCCTGTCAAGTACTTTGACGTCTGGTATATTGTGGATTGGAGAAAGCATAGAAGAAGGTTTTCAATAATCAGACGTGTGAAGGTTGGAACACGCCGAAGGAAAGCAGCTCTGAACAAATACCCTTGTACTTTTGCTAATCTGTGGCCTACAGCTGTACGCAAGACCTGCAAAAAGATAGGATGCATCATCCCAGTGCTTTAGAACAATAACTACATGAGTATGCATAACAAAGTTCTGAGGTTTACATGTAGCTAGAGGAGCAAATATAAAGTCACAATGTTCACATAACCGATGAGGACATGTCTAGTGTAGTTGGCAATAAAACAGGAAATACATGTTCAGAAAGCCCATAATGATTTAGAGTTTAAGACTCAAGATACAGCTAAACCATAGATAATCAGAATTGAAGAGTGCAACACAGTAACATACTACAATGGCAAACAGTAGAAAATTGCAAAGAATAATTAAAAAGATGCAAGGCAATGAAAATTTAGAAAATAGCACATAGATTACGTGCATGTTTTGATATACATCAGAGCATGAATATCAATATGACAAATAACTGAAATGAGCAAATAGCGAAAGCTGCATAACTTACTGCTGTTATAATCAAGCCAAGAAGGTAATTTGATCCATTTGGGCCAATCTTCTTAAGTAAGATGGCAGCTAGAAAATGTAAGGACTTGAGTCCACTTTTCTTTTTCCTTGTTTTAACCAATTTACCTTCAGTACCATCATGACCAATTCTGTGTTTGGTATGAGCATTTCCATTGGTGCAAGAATTTTCTTTCTGTTGCCTTTTCCATCGGCCTGACTGGGTATATGCTAAAGTTCCACCTGCAATTAGTGCTCCAGAAACAACTGCAAGTGTTCTCCTGTACAAATTTGAGGGAAAAGGAAGGAAGCACAAGTTAAGATTCATGATGATAATCTACTCTCCAATTAAAAAAGAAAAAGAACAGGCAGTATTGTTGGATCAGCACACCTTCTTGAAGACAAAAGGTTGCGCCCGCGCTCTGTCAGTTGCAACAATTGAAGCGATGCCATTGTTGCTACTCTTTGATCAGCTATATACAGGCTAAACTAGAACAGTCTAGTTGTAAGGGCACTTGAATGATCCAGGAAACATCGGTGGGCAGAATCTGAACCTGTGAAGATGGAAAAGACAAATATTGCAGAACACTCCAATGTACTGTGTGAAGGCACTGTTGAGCAAAAAAAACTCCCTACTGTAACAAAATCTAAAATATAAGTTGAAACGCATTAAGAATCAAGTGCAAGAGAAATTCGTTCCTGCATCAAACATAGAAGGATATGAGATTCATTTGTTAAGCTTAAGCTATGGAGGATGAGCGAGCAATATCATAACCCAGGCGGGCAGGGCAGTACTTTAGGCTACATTAATTGAGGAGCAGCTTTGAAGTGTCCTTGCTGCTCATAAATGGACACTAGGATGGTACAGTGAACAGCAGCTGCTGGCTAACCAACTAGACAATCAAGGTTGGTGGTAGAAGATCAGGCAGGCAAGTAAAAGTTTATCAGGCACATTTGACACATTAGCAGAGAAGAAGCAGGAATCACATGGAGGAGCTTGCGGTTGGCGTAGCACCCACCTACCAACCGCATGAGCAGCATCTATGTAGTTCATCCATGACACGGAAGCATTGGAACATCCGACAGCAGCAGCAGGCACAGGCACAGGCACAGGCACAGGCACAGGCGGTGGTAGTACAAAACTTGGGACCATACCGTATTACCAGACCAGTGATGTTTGCAATTGAATGAAGCCATTGCGGTAATAAATTGGTGGCCCAATGCAAGCTGAAATATTACCAAAAGCAGTCCTAGGTAGAAGCATGTTGAGTTGGAGCCAGGGGCGGACCCAGCATTGAACATGGGTGCACACATGTACACCCGATAATTCTTGCAAACAAAATCGAAGGGAGTAGGATAACTGAATTCAGATCCGAATACAAATAGTTTTGTTAGGGTTTTGGGTGCTCCGTCTCGCAGCTAGGGATGCAAGTCCCACCGTTTTTGGTTCACTGGGTCGACCAAACTTGATAAAATGAACTAGAATGACATGCTATGTAATTAGTTCAGGAGAAAAAATAAACTAATATGACAAACCCAAAAACACCAATGGGCTCATCCCTACGCACAGCAGACGGAAAGAGAAGGAGCGGGCATACCTGGAGGATGCGCTCATCGCCGGCGAAGGGCTGGGCGAAGACAGAACAAATGGCGCCGCCGCTCGCCCAGTCGTCGCCGCCGGGGAAGGAAGAGCAAGCGAGGAGAGAGTCCGAGAGAAGGGAAAGCTTTAAGAAAGAGGGAGGAGATGAACCTTAGGCCCTGAGCGGAGCCGGGAGGGCTGTCAACGAGCCGAGCTCGAGCGATCGAGACGAATTGGAGCAGAAGAGGTATCAGTGGAGGGGTACCTGCGTCTGGCTGGTCGACCGGGGATCGCAGGCGGCCGCCGCACCGCAGGAGGGGAGGGGAGGGGAGGGGGAGGGCCGGAGGGGGCGAGGAGAGGAGAGGCGAGGCGAGGCGGCGCGAGGGAGAGTAAAAATTGGAGAGGAGAGGTGGATAGTATAAATAATAAAATAAATAAAAGAGATGGGGAGGGAGGAAGCAGACCAGACCTGAGTTCGCCGTTGCTCTTTCCGAGCGGGAGACTGCGGGAGCGGCGGGGGTGGGAAGGGAGAGGAGGTGCCGTGCCGATCGCTACGTGTGAACACGTGTCGGCGTGGTGGTCGTCGTCGTGGAGAGTGGAGACCTGACTGCCGCCGCCTCCGCTCCTCTCCTCACCGATCCCGCAACACAAAGCATCAGCAACCTGCTTCAGTTTTTCTATTTATATTTTATAAAAAAGAGTGGTTAGTTACTTTTTTTTGCTATAGTACTTACTCAGTCTCAAATTATTAAGTATTAGCAGAGCCCTATAAATCTAGTATATACTCCGTATAATAAAAATTTAATATGGATTGGGTAAGTATATACTCCATACTCGAAAAGAATGTCATTTTGGATAAGGTTTAGGTCAAAATTTGAGAATATAAATCATAAATAACTTTCAAGTTCTTGAGTTTCAAAATACAAAAACTATATGAATATATTTGTTTTAAAAATACTTTTATAAAAGTATAAATAATTAAATTTATAACTTTGCGATAAATATTTTTATAAAAATAAGAAGCTAAACTTATCGCTATCAAAACAATATTCTTTTCGAGTATGGAGGAAGTACTCCGTATAATAATAATAATAATAATAATAATAATAATAATAATAATAATAATAATAATAATAATAATAATAATAATAATAATAATAATATAGCAGGAATCCATGAATAATGTGAAGCACGCACGCGCACGCACGTGATTGTTGGATAATATACGCGAGAGCACATGACATGATCAACAACGGCTCGAACTAAGATACTAGAGGAAACAAGAGATTTTGGGTGGCGTTATGCTGCGATTTCACTGTAAAACGCCGGGGGCACTTTGGACACAAGGTCTAAGTCAAGTGTTGCTAAATTCGCACAAGTTTCCTCGCAACACAACGGAAACCAACTTTCTCCGTCAGTTCCTATCAGAAAAAATCAGGAAAAAAGAAGAAGAAAAGTTGCTCAAGTCCAGTATAAAGAAAAGAATATCTCGATACGTCTCATGCATGTCCTTGATTTGTGTGCTCTTTGTTTTTTTAGTATCCACTATTCCACTGTGTTGGCTTGTTAGTTAACCCGGACTTGCTTCTTCAGCACGTGTATTTTTTGTTTTTTCGTTTTAGGCTCACGTGATTTGGGTTGTTCGTTTCCTTCGTTGGAGCCTTGGAGGATCCCGCTGGGCCGCCAGCCCAGCCCAGCAGCTCTGGTTCACTGAAGTTGATGGGGAAAAAAAGCATGTTGCTCCAGTACAATTTTCTTTTTGAACGACCCCCACAAGTGCGTGTTTCATTGATATAGTAGAAAAAAAAATACAAGAATACAATCCCGGGAGATCATAGGCAGGGGAAAAAAAGCTAAAACTAAAAAAAAAACTTGTCCGATTGGATTGGGACATCGACACGGATCTCAAATCACTTCGCCCCGTGAGGCGTGGCAACCACCAACATTCACGCCCATAAAATTGTCGAAACCTGCAAACGGGACTCAGCGTCGACAGAAAAGCCGCAAGAAGTAGACGACACCTCACCGAGAAGGCCACCGCCATGCGGGACCCTCCGCCGTAGTACCGCTGCAACATCACACTCCACATGACAGTGTGAAACCACCGGATCCGGACCTCTCGTAGGCTGCCTCACAGTTGCCACCGCTAAACACAACACGCGGGGGCCTCGCCATGCCCGCCGTTGGACTCCAACTCTCTCGTCGCCTCGAGGAAAACACGGCTCGCGGGGGCCTCGCCACGTCCGCCTCAACACTCCACATCGCGGATCCGTTTCAAAAGTCGCTGTCAGGGTGATGAGCGAAGTTGTCGTGCCTCCCCAAACCTCCATCAAACAGATAAGTCGTCATCGCGAGTCAACCTCAGTACCTTGCTTTGCCCGCACGCACAACCTCCGTCGCCACGCCAACAAACCGAAGCTATCGCTAGCGCCATCTTTCGACGATGAACCGCCCCAGGTAACCCATCAGTGATGAGCAACTCGCCGCGATCCACTGCAAGCCAAGTCATCCCACTATGTTGATGCCGCGAGTGCCGTCTTCCGATGTCGTCCCACACCGCACTGACCGTTGCTAGGCAACGCCAGCCGCCGCGGTCCGCTGCAAGCAGCCACAATCGACACCCATGTGACAACCTCCGGCTGCTATCATAGCCACAGACGCTTACAAGTGGGTTTGGCAACACCCGTCCAGCATGCCGCGCGGCGGACTTACCGTCGTCGGCTGAAGCCGCCCATGGAGACGGACCAACAGAGCCAAAACCGGGCATGGTTTTCTCGAAACGACGCCTTCAACGAGGTCACGACGCCAAAGCACCGCCGTCGCATGTCCAGAGACTGGACAGGGTTTTCACCTAGAGAAACCGCATGTAACAGGGTTATATCTTGTAACATCCCGAAAATACGCCCAAATAAATCACCCGCTAAAAATATTATTTTCCAAAATCTTTTTCGTCGTTGAGTTCAAATCATTCCAAAATTCTTTCCTGTCCGAGCTCCTAATTCTCCGAAATCTTTTTCCGATGATCCGCCGATCCGACACCCGAATTCAATCCCCGTCCTTGTGTTCCCCTTTTCCTCGTTTCGCGTGCGAGTCGCTTTCGACTGAAGCCGCCGTGCGCGTGCGTCGACCGCCGCTGCGAATCCCGCCGCATCTCTCTCTCTCTCTTCCTCTCTCTCTCCTTTTCTTCCCCTTTTTCTTTTTCTTTTTCCCTCCTCCTTCTTCTTTCTTCCTTCCTTCTCCTTCCTTCTTCTCCCACGCGCAGCACGCCAGGGCGCCGAGCAGAGCACGACGCTGAGCGCCCGGCCCCCACCCCTCCTCCACTTGCGGCCTCCACTTGCGCTGCCCCGTCCCGTCCATCGGCACCGCCGTACCCCCTTGCTTGCTTCGGCGCTCGCGCCCGCCCCGGCGAGCCATGGTGGAGCAGAGCCGGCCGCCGCGCGGCACCTCGCCAGTGGCTGCCCCCCTGTGCCGCACCTCCCCTAGGCGAGCCCCTCCTCGCTACGCGCTACCATCCGTCCCTGCACGCCATCGCCTCAGCGCCACCGCCCCGCTTCGCGACGCCCAGACCGCCCCCACACCATTAATGGCCGCCGAGCAACCTCCCGCCAGCCACCACCGCGGCCCCCTCCCCTCGCCCTCGCCAGCCTATAAATAGGCCCCTCCGCGCGCCTCCGCTCCTCCACGAACCCGCCCAGCCCCCCGCGCGCCCCCTCCCTGGCCTTGCAGCGCCGCCGCGGCGGCCACCTCCGCCCACCGCCGCCGGCCCTCATCGCCCCACCTCCTCACACCATCCCAGCCCGAGGTAGGGCCGGGAATCGAATCCCCGTATCCCCTCCCTCTTTTCCCCCTCACCCCAGCCGCCGCCGTGGCCCGGAGCGCCGGGATCGGCGCCACCGGTGCCCCTGTTCCCCCCTCCCCTGTTTCGGTCGGGAGGAAGGAGAAGACAGGGCAAAATTGCCCTTAGGGCCCTACCCTTTCCTTCTTTTATTTAAGAGTCCCTTCCCTTTTTAACCCTTTTTCAAATACCCCCCCAATTCTCTCTATTTAAGAAATGACCCTTCCACTATACAAAATAATTACTCCTAGACCCCTACACCTTTCTAGTTCAGCCCAGATATTTCTAGAAATTACAACTAAGTCCTTTCCTCTTCTAAAAGTATTTTCCAATAAGCCCCTCTCTTATTTCTTTTAATGAATAAGTCCTCCCACCATATAAACATAATTTCAAATATACCCCTGCCCCTTTCCGGAGTAACACAAGTATTTTCAGAAATTATAATTAAGTCCTTCCACTCTCAAAAATAATTACAAAGAAGCCCTTGAACCCCCGTTTAACCCCTAACCACTCCTTCGACTCATCATTTCATGCGCCAAAAATCCTCCGTTTGTCCCGAAACTTTACCACACCATTTCTAACATAATTTCGGCCATGCCATTAGAGAACCACCCAAAACTATTACTCCCATCTCCATATCTTAATTTCTTCCGATTCGAGCTCGACGATAAAACCTTTATTTCTTTTTCTTTATTGTGTGTTTGTTTGTGTGCGCCGTAGATCACGGTGTGAATGAGGGAGGACCCGTCGACGAGCAGTACCGCGAGCAGGTGTGCGAGGATCAGTACCGCGACCCCGAACCCGAAGGACAATACCTCGATCAGGACCTCCCGGAAGGCTTTGAAGACGTCAAGTTCAATCTCATCCTTTGATTGCATATTTCGACCCAGTTTTATAAACACAACCTATTGGCCTATTTTACAAAATTGCATATGTTTTTACTGCTGAAAACATGGTTGGATAGCCACCCCTTGATTTGTTATAACCATTCCTTGACCACCTAGATTAATGTCTAAATATGATTTATTCTATTTGGATGTTGATCGCTGCTAGAGCGCCACTTAGGACCCGGTACTCGTTTTATTACACTGTAAAATGTTTGCAACATGCTTTATAAAAAGGAAAATGTGTGAGTATTACGAAAAGGGAAATTGGGATGTAAAGAATAAAATGTTAGGATGGGATGGATGAATGGCATCCCCTGGGTGGATTGTCATGCATTGGAGGCTCGTACCATTGTGGTAGAGCAAAGAGGTTGGGAGATAGCCATCCTGTCACAATTAAGGACCGAGTTGATGTGTCATCTTGCCTGACTCAACTATCGTGCAAACCACTCGATCGTTGTATGTGGCAACGGCTTAGCATAAACCCCACTAGTTAGTCTGATAGCCATCAGGAGAGCTAAGAGCAACGGGTGACCAAGGAGAAGGGATAAGGTCGTGGCGACTTATGCCCCGGTTAAACCTCGATGTCAGGTCAATGGCCCCTTGGTGGAGCCCGTGTTGGCTAGTCTGATCTAGCTAAGGTGGGTAATGGCTTTGATGGGATCTGCACCGACATTAAGGTGATCGTGCTGTGGTACCCCACTTGTGGGTAAAGTTGCACACCTTTGCAGAGTGTAGAACCTATTTGAATAGCCGTGCTCACGGTATTGAGCGAGTTACGGTTTGGTCACACAACTAGACTTTTGGGAGGGATGTTTTCATGGCGTGAGTTGTTTTTGGAAAGTGTCCGGCAGTTGTGCCGTGAGCTACTGCGGATGAGGAGTCCGGTAGCATTTAAACTTGGATCCTTTGTGTAGGATCAACCCCACTCATTATTCGGTTAAGTGAGAAACTGCTTTAGAAAACCTTTTTTCAAAACTAAACCCCTGCATGTCTAAAATCTAGCTTTACCGCAAATAAACCTCAGCCCTATCCTTGATTTATCCTGCGCATATCTGTGTTACCCCCCTCCGTGGATGGGGTTGGACTTGTTGAGTACTTTTGTACTCACCCGATATATATTTGTGGTTTTTATTCAGAAGAAGATCCGGGCTACGCTGTTGAAGACGTCGAGTAGAGGTTGCGTCCGAACCCCAACCTTGCCTGTGGTGTTGGCCCTCTTGATAGCATCTAGGCCCCTCATTCGAGTTTTGGTAATTAATGACAACAGTTTGTGGATTAACAATTTCATTTGAGATAATGAGTATAGGTTGATCCACAGATGAAAGAGATTTGGTTGTGAACGATGGAGTTTTGGAAATGTGAGCAAAGCTCGGGCTCAAGGCAAAGGTATAAAATAGGGTTTTTGCATTTTACCGGTCACAAGGCGATTAGTGGATGAAAAGTGACCGGATTTGTTGGATAGATAGCCGTACTATCAAGAGGGGTTGTGTACTCATGCTTGACGGGTCTTTAGTGCCATTTTACTCAAAATGTCTAGTTGCATGCATGAGGGCTAACGACGTTTTGAAAAGATTTGAAAAAGACTAAGTTTGAGAGCTGACCGAGTAACGGCGAACAGTCCGCACCAGAGTGGCGGACAGTCCGCGCCCGTTCCAGAGAGCTTGCAAAGGCTCTGGTGGGCTGGCGGACAGTCTGGCCCAGGTGGGCAGACGGTCCGCCACTGTATTTCAATTTAGTACCAGAAAGGGTGTCTCTCTGGTGTGGGCTTCAAAGTTGAACGGCGGACAGTCCGGCCATGGGGCGCGGACGGTCCGCCGGCTAATCTCAGTTTTGTACCAGAGAGGTTGTTTCTCTGGTTTGGGCTGAAAAGTGAACTACGGACGGTCCGCTCCTGAGGCGCGGACGGTCCGCAGGCTAATCTCAAAGTTGTTCCAGAGACGATGTTAGTCTCTGGTGGTGTGGAACTCTTAACTGCGAACGGTCCGCCCCTGGGGCACGGACGGTCCGCCCCTGGGGCACGGACGGTCCGCCAGGGCTTAACGGCTAGTTCTGACACGCATTAAATGCACTCTGACTCACTGGTTTATAACGGCGGACAGTCCGGTTTTTGAACCACGGACGGTCCGCGATTTCCCAGAAAAGAGTGTAACGGCTAGTTTTTGGAGGGATGTCTATATATACCCATTGCCCGACCTTTGGATGGCTCTCTTGGCCATTTGGACAGCATTCTTGACACATTAGAGCTAAGGCATCCCTCTCTCACACACACTTGCTTAGAGATTGCATTCTTGAGAGTGTGAGAGCTTCCTAGTGCATTGCATCAAGAGTTTGAGCTTTGTGGCATTAGGAAAACTTCAAGCAAGCGTCATCAACTTGTTACTCTTGGGAGTTGCCGCTCCCTAGACGGCTTGGAGAAGAGGATTTCGTGGAGCACCTCCAAGGAGATTGTTGAGGAGCCCCGATTTCGGTTGTGAGAGGTCTTGTGCTCACCTCACCGGAGTGGTGAAGAGCAACTCTAGTGGAATCGAGGTGTGGAGCGGTTCCTTGATTCAAGCCGGCTCAAGATCAAGAGGTTTTCTTGATAGAGGAGCGGTTGATTCTTGGAATCCACCTCAACGTGGATTAGGGGTGACCGGCAAGTCATCGACACCACGGGATAAGTTCTTGTGTCAAGCTTGGTTACTTCTCTTGCTCACTTTAATTCTTGCTTTTACTTTGAGCATTTTACTTTACTAGAGCTTGATTTGTATCTTGTCACCCTAGGTTGCAAACCCATCTAGAGATAGTAATAGCTTGACATAGGGCTTTCCTTTGTTACTAATTAAATTTCTCTAGTGTTGTTGGCTTTAGATTTTAAACCGCCTATTCACCCCCCCTCTAGTCGGTGTTCTTGATCCTACAAGTAGTACCAGAGCTAAGTACTCCATTAATTGCGGATTTAACCATCTCGGAGTAGAACAATGACTAGTGATCATGTGATTCATGTTGGGAAGCCACCGTTCTTTGATGGAAACAATTATGATTATTGGAAGACTAGAATGTCGGCTCATCTCAAAGCCATGAGTAGAAAGCTATGGAGAGTAGTAAATGATGGATACGTCATTTTGGACCCAAAGAGTTTGACACCCCTAGATGAGGAAAATGAGACACTAAATGATCAAGGGGTTAATTTGCTCTTTAGTGCTCTTGATGTGAATGAATTTAATAGAGTCAAGAGCCTCACAAATGCAAATGACATATGGAAGAAGCTCATGGAAATTCATGAGGGCACATCAACTGTGAAGGAGGCCAAGTTATATTTGCTTAAAGGGAATTTTAGTGAATTCACCATGAAGAAGGATGAGAGTATAGCCGAGATGTTCAACCGGCTAAATGACATTGTGAATGACCTTTAGGGACTTGGATTTGAGGTACCGGATGGGGATTTCAACCACAAGTTTCTTAGATGTCTTTCGGAAAGATATGACACAATTGTGACCTTACTTGTAAGGTCAAATGTGAAGACCGCAACTCCCACACAAATATTGGGAGAAATTCTCACCCGTGATATGGTCAAGAAATCTCAAGATGAAGCTCATGGTGGAGAAATTGATATGAAAAAGAAAAGTGTGGCATTCAAAGCTCAAGATAGCAAAAATGAAAAAGAAAATGGATGCCAAGAAGAAGAATCGGATGAGGAGATGGCTCTCTTTGTCAAAAGATTCAATAGAATGATGAGCAAGAAGAACTTTGGCAAGAGAGGTCAATCATCAAGAAAGAATCTTTTTGTGGACAAGACTTGCTTCAATTGTGGTGAAGTAGGTCATATCATTGTCAATTGTCCAAACAAGAAACAGGACAAGAAAAATGATGAAAAAAAGAAGAAGTTCATCAAGAAGAAGAAGAATGGCCTAGCTTATTTTGTTGAATGAGATTCTGATGCAAGCTCCGATGATGATGATGATGATGATGATGACAAGCCATCCAAGGGAGTTGCCGGGATCGCCATCAAGGAGGCTCCATCACTCTTCTCTACACCACATTATCTTATGGCAAAGGGTGGTGCAAAGGTACAACAAGATGGTGAACTTGATGAACTTTCATATGATGATCTTGTTGAAATGCTTAATGATGCCGATGAATTCATGACAAAGGAAAAGGCTAAGTTGAAGGACTTGAAGTTGAAGTTTACTTCTCTTCAAGATTCCTATGAGGAGCTAAAGACTTCTCATGAGAATCTCAAAGAAACTCATGAGAAGCTTGAGGAAGCTCACAATACCTTGCTTAATCATGAAAGAAAAGCAACATTGAGCATTGGTGTTAGTTGTGATTTAATTGATGATAAATCTTGTGGCTCTAGCTCTACTAGTACTTATTGCACCAAAATTGATAACTCATCTTGTAATGAATCTCTCATTATGGAAAATGATTTGTTAAAAAAGGAGATTACTTGCTTGACTAATGATTTGATAAAGTGCTATGATAGTAGAGCCAAGTTTAATCATTGTTGGGCAAGTCAAAAGTTCACCTTGAACAAGCAAGGGTTTGGATACATTCCTAAGAAAGGGAAGAAGGCTTTTATGCAAACTAAAACTACTTTTGTGAAGAGTGGTGGTAAGCCATATTGTGAAAAATGCAAGAAAGTTGGTCATGTTGAGAAGAATTGCACCAACAAGAAAGTCGTATCCTTTGATTCAAGTTACATTCTTATGAAAAATTCAAATGGCAATGTTAGTGCAAAATTTGTTGGGATACCTATTAATGGTGCTAAAAAGAATGCCATTTGGGTGCCAAAAGTCTTGGTCACTAATGTGGTCACTAACATTCAAGGACCCAAGAAAGTTTGGGTACCTAAAAGAGTTACTTCCTCTTTGTAGGTGAATTACAAGTCCGGAGGAAGACATTGGGTGCTTGATAGTGGATGCACTCAACACATGACCGGAGATCCAATGATGTTCTCCTCTCTAGATGAGAATGTGGGTAGCTATAGTGACATCATCTTTGGTGACAATAGCCGGGGCAAAGTCAAAGGAGTTGGTACAATTCCTATCTCAAGTGATCATTCTCTTTCAAAAGTATTGTTGGTTGATTCTCTCAAGTTTAATCTCTTAGCGGTCACTCAACTTTGTGATTTTGGATATAAGTGTAGTTTCACTAAAGATGATGTTGTAGTGACTAGCTTGGATGGAAAAGATCACATCTTTACGGGATTTAGACATGAGGATGTATATCTTGTGGATTTTGCTACTAAAGAGGCAAACTTGTCCACTTGCTTATTCACTCAATCATCTTTGGGTTGGTTATGGCATAGAAGGCTTGGTCATGTTGGCATGAAGCAACTCAACCGACTTTTGAAGCATGATTTAGTAGTTGGCTTGAAGAATGTGAAGTTTGGTAAAGATAAGCTTTGTAGTGCATGTCAAGCCGGAAAGCAAGTTGCAAATACTCATCCCACTAAGAGTGTCATGTCAACCGAGAGACCATTGGAATTATTGCATATGGATTTATTTGGTCCTACAACATATAGAAGTATTGGTGGAAATTGCTATTGTCTTGTGGTAGTGGATGATTACTCAAGATATACATGGGTTTTCTTTCTTCATGACAAGGCCGATACATATGACACATTCAAGAAATTCTTTACAAGGGCCGAAAATGAATTCGAGCTTAAGGTGAAGAAAGTGAGGAGTGACAATGGAAGTGAGTTTAGAAACACAAGAGTTGAGGAATGGTGTGATGAGAAAGGAATCAAGCATGAATTCTCAACCAAGTATACTCCGGAACAAAATGGTCTTGTTGAGAGGAAAAATAGAACCTTGATTGATATGGCAAGATCAATGCTCTCCGAGTATAATGTTTCGGATAGCTTTTGGGTCGAAGCAATCAACACGGCTTGTCATGCCTCTAATAGATTGTATTGCCATAGATTTCATAACAAGACCCCATATGAGTTGCTCATTGGAAGGAAGCCAAATATATCATATTTTAGAGTGTTTGGTTGCAAATGCTATATTCTCAAGAAGGGAACTCGGTTATCAAAGTTTCAAAGCAAATGTGATGAGGGTTTTCTTCTTGGATATTCATCTAGTAGCAAGGCTTATCGGGTCTACAACAAAACGCATGGCATTGTTGAAGAAGCATATGATGTTGAGTTTGATGAAACCAATGGGTCTCACAATGAACAAGAAAATCTTGATGATGTGAAAAGTGATGGTTTGAGAAATGCAATGAAAAATATGTCAATTGGTGATGTTAGACCAAGAGAAGAAGATGAAGATGAAGATGGTCCTTCTATCTCTATTAGAGTTAATCCTTCAACTTCTATCTCAAATGATCAAGCACAACAAATTGTACAAGATTCAAGTAATGATGATTCTCAAGTACAAGATCAAGTTGGTTCATCTAGTGCACCTTCTTCATCAACTCAAGAATCCATTGTTCCTCAAAGAATTCATCATGTTCTTGCAAAGGATCATCCGGTGGATCAAATCATGGGTGATATTAGTAAGGGTGTCCAAACTCGATCTCACATTGTTTCATTTTGTTAACATTATTCTTTTGTATCTTTTCTTGAACCTAACCGTGTAGATGAAGCATTGAGAGATCCGGATTGGGTGAATGCTATGCATGAAGAATTAAATAATTTCGCACGGAATCAAGTTTGGGATCTAGTTGAGAGGCCCAAGAATTATAATGTTATTGGCACTAAATGGGTCTTTAGAAATAAGCAAAATGAAGATGGAATGGTTGTGAGAAACAAGGCAAGATTGGTAGCTCAAGGCTTCACTCAAGTCGAAGGTTTGGATTTCGGTGAAACCTTCACTCCCGTTGCTAGATTAGAAGCTATTAGAATTTTATTAGCTTATGCTTGCTCTCATAATATAAAACTTTTTCAAATGGATGTGAAAAGAGCTTTCTTGAATGGCAAGATTAGTGAACTTGTTTTTTGTTGAGCAACCTCCCGGTTTTGAAGATCCAAAGAAGCCAAATCATGTATACAAGCTCTCTAAAGCTCTTTATGGTCTTAAGCAAGCTCCACGAGCTTGGTATGAAAGATTGAGGGACTTTCTTATCTCTAAGGGCTTCAAAATTGGTAAGGTTGATACTACTTTGTTCACTAAAGATATTGGTAAAGATTTGTTTGTTTGTCAAATTTATGTTGATGATATTATTTTTGGTTCAACTAACCCAAGTTTTTGTGAGGAATTTGGTGAAATGATATCTAGGGAATTTGAGATGTCCATGATTGGTGAATTGAGTTTCTTTCTTGGCTTTCAAATCAAGCAACTCAAGGAAGGCACCTTTGTGTGTCAATCAAAATATGTGAAGGATATCTTGAAGAAATTTGGTATGGAAGATGCAAAACCAATCAAGACTCCTATGGCCACCAATGGGCATCTCGACCTAGATGAGGGAGGTAACCCGGTTGACCAAAAGCTTTACCGTTCTATGATTGGTAGTTTGCTTTATTTGACCGCATCTAGGCCCGACATCATATTTAGTGTTTGCATGTGTGCACGATTTCAAGCCGCACCTAGAGAATGTCATTTGACCACCGTCAAAAGGATCTTGAGATACTTGAAATATTCTCCTAATATTGGTTTATGGTATCCCAAGGGTGCTCATTTTGATTTGGTTGGATTCTCGGATTCGGATTATGCGGGGTGCAAGGTTGATAGGAAAAGCACCTCCGGTGGTTGTCAATTTCTTGGAAGATCTCTTGTATCATGGTCATCAAAGAAGCAAAATTCCATGGCTCTTTCAACCGCCGAAGCGGAATATATCTCTGCCGGAAGTTGTTGTGCACAATTGTTATGGATGAAGCAAACTCTTCTAAATTATGGTGTGAAATTTGATGAAATTCTCTTGTTGTGTGATAATGAAAGTGCCGTGAAGATTGCTTCTAATCCGGTTCAACATTCAAGAACCAAGCATATTGATATCCGCCATCATTTTCTTAGAGATCATGTGAACAAGGGTGATATCAAGATTGATGGTATTGGCACGGATGATCAATTAGCCGATATATTTACCAAGCCTTTGGATGAATCTCGGTTTTGCAAGCTAAGAAATGAGTTAAACATCATTGACATCTCAAATGTGGCTTGAAAACTAGCACATGTGGCATATGGTTCTCTCATGCACTCCTTGTTTCATTTTTCTAAATTTTTGAGGTATTTTTGAGCCAATTATGAGTTTTCATGATTTTACTCGATTTATTTTTGAATTTTTGTTGAAACTTTCTCATATGAGTCTTTTGAAGGTTTCCATGCAAGATTTGAGATTTTTGGATTTTTATATGAGCAATGATCCGAAATTGGAGTTGGAATTGAGAAAATTGGCAGAATTCAGACTTGTCAGATTTTTGGTAGCGCGGACGGTCCGCGGGTAATAGGCGGACAGTCCGCCATTCTTGTGACTTGTTTACCAGAGACTCTGCAGAGAAGTTCTTAACCGCAAATTTTTACCGCGGACGGTCCGCCAAAAGACCGCGGACGGTCCGCCTGTATTGGGCAGAATTCGCCAAAGGTAGTTTTCAGTCGGGTGTCAGTGTAAAGATTCACTGGCGAACGGTCCGCCAGGATACCGCGGACAGTCCGCGACTGGAAAGAAAGGTGGAGTCGCCCATACTTGACTTATATTGGATGTCCCTCTCACAATCCTCACCAAACCGCACACATCACCAAAAGGCTCTCTCAAGCACGTGGGGGAGATGACAAGGTCAAGGCTTTTTGGCGTGGTTCCCGGACGGTCCGAGCACATCCCCGGACTCTTCTCAAGATTGTGCATCATGTCATCTCGGTATTTTGACGAATCCCTAACTCTTGTTCTTGGATTTCTTTATTGGAAAGAGTTAGGGTTAGATGCTCCGATCTATTTTTGGACCATGGTTTCTTGAAAATACTTGGGGGATCTTATTCCTAGTGATGAGGAGATGCTATAGTTAAAATTTGGTTGGTGGATTCGAATCGAAACTCAAAATATGGGTGAATCAAAGATGAGGGCGATTTTGTGTTCCTGCGCAGAACAGATGAGTCGCGGACAGTCCGCCTGCTGGACGCGGACGGTCCGCAGTGGTAGTTCATGAACCGCGGACAGTCTGCGTTCAGAAGTGCGGGCGGTCCGCCAGGGTCAGATTTTTCAGATGAATGCTGAATTGACTTATATCATTATGGATTGATCCTATTGCTTTGGTAATTGTTCTTATGATTAAATCTTGATCTCAGGCCACCCCGGAAGATCATCAAGGCCACAGCTTCTAAAATCAAGAAGGCAATGACTTCCACAAGGCAAAGAGACAGTGATGACTCCGATGATGTGGACTATGCTCCAAATGTCAGTGAGATGGCTGCAGCTTCTTCAGTAGGAGATGCAGGTGATGAGTCTTCAGAGGAAGATACTGAGGGGGTTGATAATGATGTTACAGATTTGATGGGGCTAGATCTACCTAGCCGACAGTGGACTGCAGAAAGCTATGCAAATGCAAGAGCAGTGGATCAGTTCAGCTTGCCTCGTGACACCAATATTCTCTTCTTCAAAACTGAGGTACAAAAAGATGTTTACTTTGGTCATCTAGTTAAGAAAAATGTATTCAAACATCAGACCATTGACCTAGGCTATATGAGACAACAACAAGTCATGACTGATCTAGTAGATAAATTTTAGCAAATGGGATTAGCAAACTTTTTGCAGCATAGGTGTGATTGGAATGAAACTGTGATACGCCAGTTCTATGCCACTCTAGAGATCAACATGGTTGAGGAAACATTTAGGTGGACAACTGGCAAAAGAACCTATGGTGCTACATTTGCACAGTTTGCTGAGGCAAATCAATTGGATTATAATTTCATCACTAGTGAGCAAAGTATGAATATTGTGTTAGAAAACCCTCTAGATGAGAATGACTATCCCATGTTCTATGAGCCTACACATTTTGGAATTGCTAGAACTTTTGGTGGCACTCAAGGTCTGAGGCATCATCCTGCAGTGATCAATAAGATTGTCAGAGTCACATTCATGCCTAAGAGTGGCAACAAGGACAAGATTAGAGGGCACTATTGGAATGTGATATCTCATATCATGAACGGAAATAGAATAAATATCATTGCTCTTATCATGGATCAGCTTGCAGATTTGAGGCTTAACATGGAGATGAACCTATATTTTGCTCCATACATTATGTCCATCATCAAGGTTAAGTCTAGCTTCAGAGGGTTATGTGAATGCAAGCACACACCTTTCAGGCCATTTAAGAATGACAATGCTTTTCTTTTGAGGCCTCTGACTCCTTTCCCTGGAGATGATATGGATGCTGAAGCACAGGGGCAGGATAATGATAGTGATGATGATGCTCACATGGGAGCAGCTGCAGCTCAGCATGCCATGCCACCACCGCATCCTCCAGTACAGCAGCAGTGGGCCCCTTCAGCTGGATATTTTGACCCATACTTTGCATCCATGCAGGAGAGCATGTCCTCTCAGATTGCGGGGTTGGCTAGTCAGATGCAGAATCAGATGAACCTCAACTTTCAGAACATGCAGCAGCAGATGTTCCAGCCCATGATGGCTCAGATGCAGGGGTTTCAGAAGAGTTTACACTCAGATATAGCAGCTCTTGACTCACGTTTTGAGGATTTGCCCTCTTCTGAGCAGTTTGAGCAGCTTGAGCAAAGACAGGAGCAGCTAGAGCAGCGATTTGATACCTTTAGCACAGCCTTTACCGGATTTTCTGACCACTTCTACTAGGTATTTCCGGCTCTAGTGCCGCCTCCAGAGTTCTACCCGCACCAGCCGTTCTACCCACCACCACCTCCTCCACCGCCGATGGGTTGACTTTCTTGGCAATTGATGCCAAAGGGGGAGAAGGAGCTTTGGAGTGCATGGATCTAGGGGGAGCTCATGGACTTCTCATGGAGATCATTCGCTTTCGGCTTCCGCTTGCCACTCTTGTTTATTTGTGTTAAACTATTGCATTACATGTCTTTGATTTGTGTCTTGCATGAACTTGGTTTGAGACTTGTATTTGGATTTGAACATTTGGTTTGTAATGTGTGATGAACTATGTTAGTTTGAGCTACTCTTATCTATTTATGTTCATCTTGTGGTTGTGAGGTTGTGCTAACCGAACTAAAATTCATATCATATATATCTTGTATCTTGTATGCCTCGATTTCCACTTGTAGGGAAAACTCGGTCAAATTCTCATATATATGTATGTGCTCTTGGTAGTCATGCAAATTAATATGCACATATCAAGGGGGAGTTCTCTCTACTCATCGAACTTGGTGAATTTATTCATACCATATTCTGAAATTTTCATGAAAATGAGTAAGTTCTTCGAAAGTTCAATTCCAAGTCCACCTTATGCCTAGTGTATAAAGTTGACTTGAACACTTTTATCACTCCAAAATTAAGTGTTGTCATCAATTACCAAAACGGGGGAGATTGAAAGCATCTAGGCCCCTAATTCGAGTTTTGGTAATTAATGACAACGGTTTGTGGATTAACAATTTCATTTGAGATAATGAGTATAGGTTGATCCACAGATGAAAGAGATTTGGTTGTGAACGATGGAGTTTTGGAAATGTGAGCAAAGCTCGGGCTCAAGGCAAAGGTATAAAATAGGGTTTTTGCATTTTACCGGTCACAAGGCGATTAGTGGATGAAAAGTGACCGGATTTGTTGGATAGATAGCCGTACTATCAAGAGGGGTTGTGTACTCATGCTTGACGGGTCTTTAGTGCCATTTTGCTCAAAATGTCTAGTTGCATGCATGAGGGCTAACGGCGTTTTGAAAAGATTTGAAAAAGACTAAGTTTAAGAGCTGACCGAGTAATGGCGGACAGTCCGCACCAGAGTGGCGGACAGTCCGCGCCCGTTCCAGAGAGCTTGCAGAGGCTCTGGTGGGCTGGCGGACAGTCCGGCCCAGGTGGGCGGATGGTCCGCCACTGTATTTCAATTTAGTACCAGAAAGGGTGTCTCTCTGGTGTGGGCTTCAAAGTTGAACGGCGGGCAGTCCGGCCATGGGGCACGGACGGTTCCCCGGCTAATCTCAGTTTTGTACCAGACAGGTTGTTTCTCTGGTTTGGGCTGAAAAGTGAACTGCGGACGGTCCGCTCCTGAGGTGCGGACGGTCCGCAGGCTAATCTCAAAGTTGTTCCAGAGATGATGTTAGTCTCTGGTGGTGTGGAACTCTTAACTGCGGACGGTCCGCCCCTGGGGCGCGGACGGTCCGCCAGGGCTTAACGGCTAGTTCCAACACGCATTAAATGCACTCTGACTCACTGGTTTATAACGGCGGACAGTCCGGTTTTTGAACCGCGGACGGTCTGCAATTTCGCAGAAAAGAGTGTAACGGCTAGTTTTTGGAGGGATGTCTATATATACCCATTGCCCGGCCTTTGGAGGGCTCTCTTGGCCATTTGGACAGCATTCTTGACACATTAGAGCTAAGGCATCCCTCTCTCACACACACTTGCTTAGAGATTGCATTCTTGAGAGTGTGAGAGCTTCCTAGTGCATTGCATTAAGAGTTTGAGCTTTGTGGCATTAGGGAAACTTCAAGCAAGCGTCATCAACTTGTTACTCTTGGGAGTTGCCGCTCCCTAGACGACTTGGAGAAGAGGATTTCGTGGAGCACCTCCAAGGAGATTGTTGAGGAGCCCCGATTTCGGTTGTGAGAGGTCTTGTGCTCACCTCACCGGAGTGGTGAAGAGCAACTCTAGTGGAATCGAGGTGTGGAGCGGTTCCTTGATTCAAGCCGGCTCAAGATCAAGAGGTTTTCTTGATAGAGGAGCGGTTGATTCTTGGAATCCACCTCAACGTGGATTAGGGGTGACCGGCAAGTCATCGACACCACGGGATAAGTTCTTGTGTCAAGCTTGGTTACTTCTCTTGCTCACTTTAATTCTTGCTTTTACTTTGAGCATTTTACTTTACTAGAGCTTGATTTGTATCTTGTCACCCTAGGTTGCAAACCCATCTAGAGATAGTAATAGCTTGACATAGGGCTTTCCTTTGTTACTAATTAAATTTCTCTAGTGTTGTTGGCTTTAGATTTTAAACCGCCTATTCACCCCCCCTCTAGTCGGTGTTCTTGATCCTACAAGTAGTACCAGAGCTAAGTACTCCATTAATTGCGGATTTAACCATCTTGGAGTAGAACAATGACTAGTGATCATGTGATTCATGTTGGGAAGCCACCGTTCTTTGATGGAAACAATTATGATTATTGGAAGACTAGAATGTCGGCTCATCTCAAAGCCATGAGTAGAAAGCTATGGAGAGTAGTAAATGATGGATACGGTGACGTACCATCTGATGTAATAAATGTGTATCAGCCTCCTGGGACTGATATTTGTATCACATTTAGTCTCTACTTATGTGGGGACGCTTCAGATGGTATCAGAGCCGTAAGTTGGCCGTAGGACGTGACCCTAAGATCGAGACCCCTTTTTCGAGTCTTTCCACATTAGGACTTTCCTTGCTTAATCCTCTTTCCACACAAATACTTACCACTGATTCTTGCCATGTTCCAGATGGCTGACAATGGATGGAGTAACGGAATCTGCCACGCAGAGCCCGGCCTTCATTAGTTATTGCTACTCAGCCTGGAACGCGTCGGAGTTGTGGACCCACCAGAGTACGTCTACCGGGAGTACGACTCCAGGGGCACTCTTAGGTGCGACATGATGGTCTTAGTGTAAAAAAGCACCCACTACCCTGACGTGGACCCCTAGTTCATCTCCACCACTGGCTTTTGCTTCCCAAATACCTACCGAAAGGCCGCCCGCAAAGCCCTGCGACGCCTGTGTGTGGTCTACAAGCATCATCTTCAGCGGACTCCTATGGGATTTTTCCCGCCTACTGGAGGAAGAGGACGCTCATGGATTGCCCGGATGAGAGGACTTGGGAGAGAAGAAGAAGACCTAGAAGATACGGTCTCCCACCTATCCATCTACCTCACCGGCCTGGATGAGGAAGACCACGAACAAGCGGCACAACTGAAGCACCAAATCCACAGGGCAAAAAAGGCAACCCAAGAAATGGAGGAACAACGGACAAGAGCCGTACGAGCCGAGTATTCCCTAGCCGCTCTCCAAGCCCAATGGCAAGACCACGAGGCTCACAGAGGAGCAGGTGGATGGTTAGAAGAAAAACCCGAAGAAACCTATTGGGATAGGGGTACTCAGACCGAAGATGAATAGTGTCTTCCACCAAAGAAGCGCCCTATCCAGATCGAGGAAGATTCCCCATGATAGAAGAGTAGCACACCTAGGCTAGAGCCACTATCCTAATAATCATGTATCCATAGAAAATGTACCCCACCCTGTTGTTATAATAAAGACCATCTACCCCCTTTGTACTCAAGTATTTATGCAAAATTTGTTCATTTTACCTTTATTTTTAGATGGCTGAGGAAGGATGGACCCAGGGCATTTGCCAAGCTGCACCTGGCCTCCCCAGCCTTTTGATCAATGCCCTGAAGAGTCTTGGTGTTTCGAAACGCCCAAGGTACTACAACAAGGAGTACGAGCACCATGGTACCCTTCGCTGCAGGGTGATCCTGGTCATCGCCAAAAGTGACCGCAACCCCGACATCCAGCCATGGTGAGTGACCACCACCGGGTTTAGGTACCGAGACACCTACCCCTTGGTCGTCAGAAAGGCGCTTCGTTATCTGTGCCAGATTTTCGAGGAACATCTCGCCCCCACACCAATGAGGATCTTTCCTCCGGCCATCAGAACCCAGTTTGGGAGGCTCGCATGAGAAGCCTGGAACGGCGCCGCCATGAAGAGGACCCCCTGTACCAAGTGGCTACTTACCTAGACTCCTTGGATCAGCTCTTTGACGAGCAAGCCAGCATCCTGAGGTAGCAGACCCATCAGGCTGAGCAAGCAGAGCTCGCAATAATAATGCATCAAATTCGGGTGGCTCAAGCCGAGGCAAGAGCCGCAACCGCGGTTAGTAGTGAAGCGGTTGCCCAAGAGAGCCTCAGGCAGGACCGGGACCTGCGTATACAAGAATGGACCAGAAGTGGAACGCCAGTCCCGGCAATTGGAGAAACCCATGTCCTACTTGGGACGCCCATCATGGGATGGGGACCACTTTTTGGGACCCCACAAGCCCCGCCCGAGAACCCTGAAGGACCTACTGCCGCCATTGAAGGAGAAGCTGTTGAGCAACCCCTGGAAAATAGAGACCTAGAGAACGGTGAGCAAGGATTGCATATTCCCCTGGAGGATGTGTGTTCTCTTCGAAGGGGAGAATCCACTCAAGCCAATGAGTCTTCCTAAGTGCTAGTGACCGTCAAGGGATGAAGCCATGTGGTCCGAAGTTAGAGTTGTGCCCCCCTCTTTTGGAGTTGTGTACCCGGACGTGTAGAACGCGTTTTGGCCTTGCCCCAGTGCTGTACCCCCCTTGCAGTAATAAAATTATTATGCTTGTTGCTTGCTAGTCTGTGTGTTAGTTGGTGTGCTTTCGGCAGGAGGTGGATTCTGCCTTTTCAAAAATACAAACTAAATAACTTAAACATCACTTAATCCTAATCCCAGTCTCACAAAGACTCTATCCAATTCACAGATGGCTTCCCGACACGGTTCAAGAGCCTCCCACAGTCGGAACTCTGCAGCCCCTGGCACAGGAGGACCACAAAATGGGCACTGACAGGACCTCCTCAGAGAACAGGAAGTGAACCAGGACGAAGGAGAAGTACCACTGCCACCACCGCCACCTGTCGGGGACCTGGCACAGGCGATAAACAATCAGACCCTCATACTGGAAGCCCTGGCCAATGCCATCATCAATAAGCGGCCATGAGAGCAGACCATGAATGACAAGCTGACAGCTTTCCTGAGAACCAAGCCACCCACCTTTGCCGGATCCAGTAATCCCTTGGAGGCAGATGACTGGCTTCGTATGATCGAAAGGAAGCTCGAGCCATTCGAATGCCAAGACCGAGACAAAGTTCTTCTGGCAGCTCACCAACTCACAGGAACTGTCTTAGCTTGGTGGGAGAATTATTGTGCCGCTGCTGAAGATGCCACCACCATCACTTGGAACGAATTTGTGAAAGAGTTCCGTCGCTACCATATCCCTGCAGCCACCATGAAGCGCAAGGCGGATGAGTTCCACGCACTGCAGTAAGGGAGCATATCTGTGGAAGAATACACCTTCCAGTTCATGGAACTTGTCCACTATGACCAGAGGAAGTGGACAAGGATGAAAAGAAGTAGGACATGTTCAAGAAGGGATTAAGCCCAGAACTCCGGACCTTGCTTACCCCTCAGATATACCCGGATTTCAATACTCTGATGAACATGGCCATTCTCATAGAAAGGGCCAAAGCTGAAGAAAGGAAAGAAAACAAGCGTAAGTTCCTGGAAAGTAAGGCCTGCCAACATAACCGCTTTCAGAGACCAAGAAGCTCCAGCTATACTACACCATGATCTCAGGCCCCAAATCAGTATAGGACCCAGTCCCAAGTGACAGGCCCCCAGGCCCCTAAAACACAGTTTCGGAGCCAGAACACCATGAGAGCCCTGCAGAACAATGCCAGCCAAGTCACCACTAACAACGACAATGCTAGGGCCTGTTTCAACTGCCATGAGAGAGGGCATTACATTGTCAACTGCCCGTATGCCAAAAACAAGCCTCCTGCATCAGCCTTCTCCAACTCAGTGAATGGACCTAAGCCACCTGTATCCGGAGCCAACCGTGTCCCCGTCGGTAGCAACAACAAGGGCAACAACAACAGCCAACAGCCTTATGGACCAGCCCGCGTCAACCACATCAATGCGCAGGAGGCTCAGGGTGCACAAGGAGTGATACTTGGTGAGTTTCTAGTCAGCTCAACTCTGGCAACAGTATTATTTGATTATGGAGCATCACATTCATTCATATCGTCAAGCTTCGCGGATAAGCATAAAATACCTACGGTACTACTAAAAACACCCCTATTAACCCGGACACCTGGAGGTGACATCAAGTGTCAACTAGGTTGTTTACGGGTAAGGATCAATTTAAGTGGGGTAGAATTTCTAGCAGACCTAGTAGTACTTAAGTCTAAGGGAATAGACGCGATCCTTGGAATGGACTGGTTAAGCCTACACAATGGCCTCATAGGTTGTGCTGACAAGGTAGTACACCTAACCAACTCAGATGGGATGCAAGTGACCTGCCATACTCGGGGAAGTGGACCAGACCCAATGATTTTCAGTATGGATGGGAAATTCCTAGAAAGAGTTCTAGTGGTGAATGAGTACCCTGATGTTTTCCCGTAAGAACTCCCTGAAATGCCACCAGACAGAGATATAGAGTTTGTCATAGAACTTATCCCCAAAACCTCTCCTATTGCCAAGAGACCCTATAGGATGGCAGCCTCAGAACTAGCAGAGCTGAAGAAACAATTAGAAGAGTTACAACGAAGTGGTTATATCAGGCCTAGTTCGTCCCCGTGGGGAGCCCCAGTCCTATTTGTCAAGAAAAAAGATGGGAGTATGAGGTTGTGTGTAGATTACCGTGCACTGAATGAGGTTACCATCAAGAATAAGTACCCCCTCCCCAGAATTGATGATCTTTTTTATCAGCTAAAAGGAGCCAAGTACTTCTCCAAGATTGATCTGAGGTCAGGATATTATCAGCTCAAGATTAAGGAAAGTGACATCTCAAAGACAGCTTTTGTCACCCGTTATGGGCAGTTTGAGTTTACTGTGATGTCGTTTGGAATCACTAATGCACCTACTTATTTCATGAACCTCATGAACAAGGTATTTATTGACGAATTGGATAAGTTTGTCATAGTCTTTATTGATGACATACTCATCTACTCCAAAAGTGCTGAGGAGCATGAGCAACACCTTAGAGTGGTCTTGGAAAAGCTAAGAGCACATAAGTTATATGCCAATTTCAGCAAGTGTGAATTTTGGCTCGAGAAAGTAGCCTTTCTTGGTCATATTCTGAACACAGAAGGAGTAGCAGTCGACCCCGAGAAAGTTGAGGCAGTTTCCAATTGGCAGCAGCCAACCAATGTTAGTGAAATCAGAAGCTTTCTTGGTCTACCTGGATATTATCGGAGATTTATTGAAGGATTCTCCAAAATCGCCCGCCCATGATGGAGCTGCTTAAGAAGGAAAAAAAGTTTGTTTGGACAAAGTCCTGTGAAAGGCGCTTCCAAGAATTGAAGAGAAGGTTGACGACCGCCCCAGTGCTGACCCTACCGGATATCCATCAGGACTTCGTCGTCTATTGTGATGGATCCCGACAAGGTTTAGGGGGTGTCCTTATGCAAGATGGTAAAGTGGTTGCATATGCTTTCCGCCAACTCAGGCCTCATGAGCAGAATTGCCCAACACATAATTTGGAATTTGCAGCCGTAGTGCATGCCCTCAAAATCTGGAGACATTATCTGATCAGGAATAAATGTGAGATCTACACTGACCATAAGAGTCTGAAGTACATTTTCACCCAGCCGGATTTAAACTTAAGGCAAAGGAGAGGGTTGGAATTGGTTAAGGATTATAATTTGGAAATTCATTACCACCCCGGAAAAGCTAACGTAGTAGCTGATGCCTTAAGCCGGAAATCTTATGGACCCAAGAATGCCCATCTGCAAGAGGAAATGGCACGATTGAATGTGCACATTGTCTCTAGAGGCTCCAGCCACAAGCTGAGTGTCCAACCCACCTTGGAGGACATAATCAGAAAGGCCCAAGGATCGGACAAGGATTTAATGAGAATCCGCAAACATACCAGAGAAAACAAAGCACCGGATTTTCGAGTAGACGAAAAAGGAACCTTGTGGTACAGGAATAGAATTTGTGTGCCCAAAGAAGGGGACTTCCGGCAAATGATCATGGACGAGGCTCATAACTCGGCATATTCCATTCACCCAGGGTCCACCAAAATGTATTTAGATTTAAAAAAAAGTATTGGTGGAATGGAATGAAGTCGGACATTGTCCAGTTCGTGGCCCATTGCGACAAATGTCAAAGGATCAAAGCTGAGCATCAAAAGCTAGCAGGATTACTACAACCCCTACCTATCCCAGTTTGGAAATGGGACAAGATACGAATGGATTTTGTGGTAGGATTGCCCAAGACTCAGAAGGGTTATGATTCTATTTGGGTAATAGTGGACCGGCTCACCAAAGTCGCTCACTTCCTACCCGTACGGACCAACTATAGAGGAGAAAAGCTAGCCCAGCTCTATGTGAATAACATAGTAAAGTTGCATGGTATGCCCAGTAAAATCATTTCAGAGAGAGGGACCCAATTTACCTCTAAGTTTTGGAAAAGCCTGCATAAAGCCATGGGCACAAAGTTGGATTTTAGTTCAGCTTACCACCCCCAGACTGACGGTCAGATAGAAAGAGTAAATCAGATTATGGAGGATATGCTAAGAGCTTGCGTCATTACCTATGGTAAGGATTGGAAACAGAGTTTGCCCTATGCTGAGTTTTCATATAACAACAGCTACCAAGCAAGCTTGGGTATGTCGCCTTTTGAGGCTCTTTATGGAAGAAAGTGTAGAACTCCTTTGATGTGGTCAGAAGTAGGAGAACGTACACTAACCGGACCAGCTCTCATAAAAGAGGCAGAAGACCATGTGGCTGAGATTAGAGAGAAACTAAAAGCAGCTCAATCACGGCAGAAGAGTTATGCAGACAAGCGAAGAAGAGAATTATATTTCGAGGTTGGAGATTTTGTGTACCTTAAGGTCTCTCCGATTCGAGGAACTCGAAGATTTCAAGTTCAAGGAAAGCTAGCTCCTCGATATATTGGACCATACCAAGTAGTGAAAAGAGTTGGAGCGGTAGCATACCGTATTCAATTGCCTGAGGAAATGTCGGATAAACATCCGGTATTTCATGTTTCTCAGCCCAGAAAGTACTTGAGGGTACTTGTAGAAGAAATAGTACCAGTGGAAACAATTGATCTGCAAAAGAATCTTCGGTACCAAGAAGTGCCTATCAAAATCTTAGACACTGTCACAAAAAGAACAAGGAACTCAGAGGTTCGGATTTGGAGAGTGCAATGGAGAAGACACGGAGTAGAATAAGCTACATGGGAACTGGATCATTTTAAGTGGGGGTAGATTTGTAACATCCCGAAAATACGCCCAAATAAATCACCCGCTAAAAATATTATTTTCAAAAATCTTTTTCGTCGCTGAGCTCAAATCATTCCAAAATTCTTTCCTGTTCGAGCTCCTGATTCTCCGAAATCTTTTTCCGATGATCCGCCGATCTGACACACGAATTCAATCCACGTCCTTGTGTTCCCCTTTTCCTCGTTCCGCGTGCGAGTCGCTTCCGACTGAAGCCGCCGTGCGCGTGCGTCAACCGCCGCCGCGAATCCCGCTACATCTCTCTCTCTCTCTCTCTTCCTCTCTCTCTCTCCTTTTCTTCTCCTTTTTCTTTTTCTTTTTACCTCCTCCTTCTTCTTTCTTCCTTCTCCTTCCTTCTTCTCCCACGCGCAGCATGCCAGGGTGCCGAGCAGAGCTCGACGCCGAGTGTCCGGCCCCCACCCCTCCTCCACTTGCGGCCTCCACTTGCGCTGCCCCATCCCATCCATCGGTGCCGCCGTACCCCCTTGCCCGCTTCGGCGCTCGCGCCCGCCCTGTTGAGCCGCGGCGGAGCAGAGCCGGCCACCACGCGGCGCCTCGCCAATGGCCGCCCCCCTGTGCCGCACCACCCCTAGGCGCGCCCCTCCTCGCTGCGCGCCACCATCCATCCCTGCATGCCGTTGCCTCAGCGCCACTGCCCCGCTTCGCGACGCCCAGACCGCCCCACACCATTAATGGCTGCCGAGCTACCTCCCGCTGGCCACCACCGCGTCCCCCTCCCCCTCGCCCTCGCCAGCTTATAAATAGGCCCCTCCGCGCTCCTCCGCTCCTCCACGAACCCGCCCAGCACCCGTGCGCCCCCTCCCCGACCTTGTAGCGCCGCCACCGCGGCCACCTCCGCCCACCGCCGCCGGCCCTCGTCACCCCGCCGCCTCGGGCCAAACCAGCCCGAGGTAGGGCCGGGAATCGAATCCCCGTATCCCCCTCCCTCTTTTCCCCCTCACCCCAGCCGCCGCCGTGGCCCGGAGCGCCGGGATCGCCGGCGCCAGCGCCCCTGTTCCCCCCTCCCCTGTTTCGGTTGGGAGGAAGGACAAGACAGGGCAAAATTGCCCTTAGGCCCCTACCCTTTCCTTCTTTTATTTAAGAGTCCCTTCCCTTTTTAACTCTTTTCCAAATAACCCCCCATTCTCTCTATTTAAGAAATGACCCTTCCACTATACAAAATAATTACTCCTAGACCCCTACACCTTTCTAGTTCAGCCCAGATATTTCTAGAAATTACAACTAAGTCCTTTCCTCTTCTAAAAGTATTTTCCAATAAGCCCCTCTCTTATTCCTTTTAATGAATAAGCCCTCCCACAATATAAAAATAATTTCAAATAGACCCCTGCCCCTTTCCGGAGTAACATAATTATTTTCAGAAATTATAATCAAGTCCTTCCACTCTCAAAAATAATTACAAAGAAGCCCTTGAACCCCCGTTTAACCCCTAACCACTTCTTCGACTCATCATTTCATGCGCCAAAAATCCTCCGTTTGCCTCGAAACTTTACCACGCCATTTCTAACATAATTTTGGCCATGCCATTAGAGAACCACCCAAAAATATTACTCCCATCTCCATATCTTAATTTCTTCTGATTCGAGCTTGATGATAAAACCTTTATTTTTTTATTGTGTGTTTGTTTGTGTGCGCCGTAGATCACGGTGTGAACGAGGGAGAACTCGTCGACGAGCAGTACCACGAGTAGGTGTGTGAGGATCAGTACTGCGACCCCGAACTCGAAGGACAGTACCTCGATCAGGACCTCCCGGAAGGCTTTGAAGACGGCAAGTTCAATCTCATCCTTTGATTGCATATTTCGACCCAGTTTTATAATCCTTTGATTGCATATTTCGACCCAGTTTTATAAACACAACCTATTGGCCTGTTTTATAAAATTATATATATTTTTACTGCTGAAAACATGGTTGGATAGCCACCCCTTGATTTGTTATAACCATTCCTTGACCACCTAGATTAATGTCTAAATATGATTTATTCTATTTGGATATTGATCGCTGCTAGAGCGCCGCTTAGGACTCGGTACTCATTTTATTACACTCTGAAATGGTTGCAACATGCTTCATAAAAAGGAAAATGTGTGAGTATTAAGAAAAGGGAAATTGGGTTGTAAAGAATAAAATGTTAGGATGGGATGGATGAATGGCATCCTCTGGGTGGATTGTCATGTGTTGGAGGCTCGTACCATTGTGGTAGAGTAAGGAGGTTGGGAGATAGCCATCCTGTCGCAATTAAGGACCGAGTTAATGTGTCATCTTGCCTGACTCAACTATCATGCAAACCACTCGACCGTTTTATGTGGCAACGGCTTAGCATAAACCCCACTAGTTAGTCTGATAGCCATCAGGAGAGCTAAGAGCAACGGGTGACCAAGGAGAAGAGATAAGGTCGTGGTGATTTATGCCCCAGTTAAACCTCGGTGTCATGTCAATGGCCCCTTGGTGGAGCCCGTGTTGGCTAGTCTGATCTAGCTAAGGTGGGTAATGGCTTTGATGGGATCTGCACCGACACTAAGGTGATCGTGCTGTGGTACCCCACTTGTGGGTAAAGTTGCACACCTCTGCAGAGTGTAGAACCTATTCAAATAGCTGTGCTCACGGTATTGAGCGGGTTACGGTTTGGTCACACAACTAGACTTTTGGGAGGGATGTTTTCATGGCGTGAGTTGTTTTTGGAAGGTGTCCGGCAGTTGTGCCGTGAGCTACTGCGGATGAGGAGTACGATAGCATTTAAACTTGGATCCTTTGTGTAGGACCAACCCCACTCATTATTCGGTTAAGTGAGAAACTACTTTAAGAAAACCTTTTTTCAAAACTAAACCCCTGCATGTGTAAAATCTAGCTTTACCGCAAATAAACATCTGCCCTATCCTTGATTTATCCTGCGCATATCTGTGTTACCCCCCTCCGTGGATGGGGTTGGACTTGTTGAGTACTTTTGTACTCACCCGATATATATTTGTGGTTTTTACTCAGAAGAAGATCCGGACTACGCTGTTGAAGACGTCGAGTAGAGGTTGCGTCCGAACCCCAACCTTGCCTGTGGTGTTGGCCCTCTGCAAGATGATTCTGCTGGCGCGATACTCTGAGCCCGAGCTGGATCCCATGTGGGTCGTGCTTTGGTGTATCACTGTAGCCTTTTTATTTCTTTTTATCGTTTGTATCGAGTGTCCGCCTCCTCAGAGGTTTGTACGGTGATGTACCATCTGATGTAATAAATGTGTATCAGCCTCCTGTGACTGATATTTGTATCACATTTAGTCTCTACTTATGTGGGGACGCTTCATATCTCCAACATGATGCCCACCAAGGAAAACGATGCTCTCGGGCGCCGCCGTCACGTTCACCAGCAGAGCGCCGGTGATGGCTTTTGCCCGGAGCATCCCAAACCCTCGTCACATGCACTCGGCTCGGCACTCCTGAACCACAGCCATGACGACCCATCTAGAACGGCACTGCCGCCGCGCCCCCACTTGCCACACCGCCGCGCCTCCACTCACCACATCACCACCACCTCCGCAGTGCACGCCAATGTGCCGACTGCTGCCTCCGCAGGTCGCATCGTCGGTCGACCGTCGCAGCCAAGTGCCCCTGTAGACCAGAGCCTCCACTGCTAGCACTGCCCGACCATTGCCGCTGTCGTCCGCGCTTTGTCGCCATGCTTTGGCAGGCCTCATCTGCCATTGTTGCGCGGGCTGCTGCCTGTCAACGCTGCGCTACCGCTGTTGCCGCCGCCGCCGTGCCGGCCACCAACATGGCCACTTCCGCGCGTGAGCCACCACCGTGTCTGCCGCCGCCGCCGCCTCGCGCCGCCACAGTCGCCGCTTCAGGCCACCGTCACAGCCGCCGCCGCTGCCTTTGCTGCGCGGATCCGCCATGGGGGGTCAGATCCGGCCTCCAGGCCGCCGGATCCGTCACCGGAAGCCCTCCCTGATGCCATGCCTGGCCGGCCAGCCGCACCCCCTGCCCGGAGCCGCCGCCCGCCGCCGCCGTCCTAAGGGCCTGCCCGGGTGAAACGAATCGGGTTTCCGAAAGGGCAACCCGACTCCCTGTATCGTCCTGATAGCCCCTGGATCAGTCGCTATTACATAGTCATACCAGCGATTACAGAACATTTATGGGTTTAATTTATTACAGCATTCGGGATAATAGTATTAATCTCCGAGTACAAGCCTGCTGGGCTAATTGCGATGCAAACAGAAAGCGAAACGGTAGCTAAGCTTCAGGTGGGACTCCCATATGGATCCTTCTCCCCCACAGGCGAACTTGAGTGTAGCACTCCCTCAGTCGTACCACCCATCGTCGTTGTTGTCGTACTCTGAGTCGTACCCTGCATCTAACCAATCTATCCCCAAGGGCGGGATAGGTCCATGTCACCATCCGCATGAAGCATATTTGTGGATGCAATAAGGTGTAAAGTAATGCCAAGGATAGGCTATGGTTTCCTATGCAAGCATTTATAACAAGTCATCCAATCTCCTTCCGACGCGGGCAGCTCCGGCATTCTGGACTCCCGGTCTCCTAACTTCTGCTACAACCAAACTACCCAAGTTTGGTGCGGGAACTCCCTCTCCCCGCACCTCAGCTGCTATCCGAGCAGGAAAGTGGACTAGAGGAAGGTAGAAGAGTATATGTGGATCTACCTACAGTGTGGTGCCAGATCAAGAGTTGTACATAACTGAGTACGCGGCTATACGTATAGTTTTCACCCTGCAGGGGTTGTACACCTGTACCCACTCGCCCCAAATCCAGCCAGCAAGCAACTCCGACTATCTCCGAGGCACCAGTCAGCGAAACTAACGGCTACGGCACCATCCTGCTCCCAGTCTGGGGCGCGTCCTCCCGCAGAAGGTCGCACGGGGCTGTGAAGCAATCTAGAATGGAATCACCATGGATCCTGCGATCGGGGGTAAAGGGTCTCGCCCATTCCCCTGACACTGAAACTCTATCCTCCTGTAGGTATGATGCCGCGCGTAGCTAGCTCGGGCTGGGTCCCCCCTCATAAAGGATAAGTGGTGTGCATGTTTGACATACTTCTGTCACTAGGGCCACAAAGTCAAGTCCTTCATCCGGCCGAGGCGAGCGTCTTCATCCAAGTTAGCATTCCGTCAACATGGTCTGCAATCGATACCCATCACAGGCACCGTCTCCAACCTACACCTCTACTATGTTCCCACGGGAACGGTCTAGCACCCGCCACAGGTGCCCTTCACCCAATTACAGGTGCTACTCAGGATCGCGCCCAACGCACAATCCCCGGCTCCCGATCCAAAGATTAGGGAAAGGGTCTGCTCACCCCTGCCGTAACCTATTCACCAGCTCCTATATATGTGGAGACAACTTCCAGCAAGCAAGGACTATATCATATATATATATATATTCCCATACCCCAATCTCACACACAAAGTAGCAATAGCATGTATCAACAATGATAAGTATGGGAAACAAGGAATACGGTAAGTAAATGGCCATG
Organism: Panicum virgatum; assembly: GCF_016808335.1. Classification (NCBI taxonomy): domain Eukaryota; kingdom Viridiplantae; phylum Streptophyta; class Magnoliopsida; order Poales; family Poaceae; genus Panicum; species Panicum virgatum. The sequence continues at coordinate 55,148,646 of NC_053137.1, read as the reverse complement.
CAAGCTCATCTCATCACTCAATTTGGGAGCATAGCGTATCTAGCAAGCAATGCCTAATGGGAATTCAAAACATGGATGGGCGTGAACCTGGCGTCTCCTCGTAGAACTCCTGAAAGTCGGGGTAGTCGTGGACTCCAGTCAGCTCCTCGGCATCGGGTCCTATTCGTAATTACGAGAAAGTATAAGGGTCAAAGTGCAAAGATGCACAAAACTCCCCAATAGAATATCCAAATCACATCAACTCCTACTCTAACGCGTAGATCATGATTTTAGAAGAATTATGAAACTAGTTTCATAATTTTCGGAGCTACGCTTGATTTATTATCATTTTTCTAAGCCTAAAAGCATTTCTGGAATTAATAAAAGGTTTTCAGATAATATAAAAGAAAATTAGTGACACGTGGCAGCCTCTGGGTGTGCCACGTGGCATGTGCTGACGTCATCTAGGGGGTCGGCTATGCTGACGTCAGCATGGCCCATGCTGATGTCAGCGTTGACCAGGTCAATTTGACCGGGTCAACAGTCCGCGGTCCAAGGGGGCCCACCAGTCAGCCGACTGGTTTCACCGACAGGTGGGACCCGCGTGCCAGTGCCGTGTAAAGGAAAAAGAAAAAGGAAAACACACTAACGGGCTTCAATCTCCTTCGGGCCGTCCTCCTTGTTGGGCTTCCTGGGCTAGATCCAGCCCATTCTTCCTCCTTCCTCTTTTCTTTTTCTTCTTTTTCTTCTCTGTCACTGACGTTTGGGTCCCACGCGTCATCCTCTCCGGGATCTGGTGCGGCTCCCTACTAATCCGGTGCGGCCATGGGCTCGTGTGTGCGTGTGTGTGCCTGTGCGGCAGGTCGGGCTTGCCACGCCGTGAACGCGACGTCGCGGCGTGGGTGCGGTGATGGAGCGGCAACGACGCGGCGGTGGCGGCGGTCTGAGTGTCCGCGGCGGCGATGCCCGTGCACCCGGCGAGAAAGGTCTCGCCTTGGCTCCGGCATGCACGCACGCGTTCAAGGAAGGGCCAAAGGGGCGGTCTTCACGCGCGCACATCGCGGAGTCCATGGCGGTAGCGAAATAGGGCGGCAGCGATGGTCCACAGCGCCGAGGCAGGCAAAGGCTCTGCAACGCTCGCCCGCGCGTGGTCCACACGCGGTGCGGCCACGGCGGCGGCGGCAGCAGGCGACGGCGGCCTCGACGCAAAGGCGTCGCGCCGGCGACGCCCGGTGGTGGGTCAGTGATCGCTCGCGCGCGGGCACCAGGTTTACCTAGGCCGCGGCGTGGCCTAGCCGAGTAGGCTCGGCATGGCGGCGCTAGGTAGGGGAAGGCGACGGCGGTTGCGGGTTACGGCGGCGCGACTCGTCGGGCACCTACAGGCGCACACACAAGGGGAACGCGGTTCCTAGGGGCTTGCTACCGGCGGCTCATCGGCGGCCAAGGCACACCGGAGCAGAGAGAAGACAGGCGAGGCGAACGGCAGCGCTCACCCGTCGGGTCCGAGGAAGAAGGGCTTGGCGCAGTGGCGAGGCGAGGCCGGGGGGGGGGGGTCGATGCAGTGCCGTGCCGAGCTGCAACGGTGGTGTAGCCATACGGGTCGCCGGCTCGGGGTAGCTCCGGAGGCGGTGGCTCCCTTCTCCTCCTCTGTTCCTTCCCCTTTCTCCTCTTCTCTTGGCGGCGGCAGTGGAAGGGGAAACCCCTGGGGCTCTAGGGTTTCGAGGCCGAGCGCTGGGGTTTAAGTAGGCGATCGCTAGGGTTTTGGGTGGCCCCGGCGGGCCTAAACGCCAAGGAACGGCGTGGATGGGATGGGACGGGCGTGGGGCGTGGACGCGTGGCAGCATCAGGGCATCTCCGTGGCTAGGGTTTGCGAGCGCGGATGGGATCGGATCGGCGCGCGGGCGGTCAAGGCCGACATCGGCGGTAGGCGGTGGCGTCAGCTGCTCTAGGCTCCGGCGGACGTCGCGGCGCAGAGAGGAAAAGCAGGGGAAGGGGAAAAAGGCAGGGCGTCTCCGTGGGGGAGAAAGCCGACAGGTGGGGTCCACCTGTCAGTGTCCCCGCGCGAGCGCCCGCTCGGGCGGAGTAGGCCGGGGGTAACGGGCTGGCGTGGGGTGGATTGGGCCGTGCGAAGCAGGCCGGTGCGGGCTCGCGGATGCATCCGCGCGTGAGCGTGCGTGACTCGGGCCGCGGCGGCGGGTTTCGGGCCGAAAAGGGGGGTTTGGGCCGGTCGGGTTGGCTTGGCCTGTTAGCTTTGGGTCTGGTTAGAGTTAGGGGTTTGGTTAGTTTTTGTATTTGATTTGAATGGCTTAATTCAAATCAAATACCACCCAATTCAAGCAAAAATCATTCAAACAAAATTGAAACAAGTAGAGCCAAATAAACTCCAAACTTCAAATGTACCACACTAGCACTTTAGGTCCTTGTGTTGAAATTACAAATTAAATCCTAAGAATTTGAGGAAGAATAGCATTAATCCTTAAGTGATCCTAGCTATTACACATTCACGCAAAAAGTTTTTGAAATCTCATATTTTTGAAGAATATAACATTCCGTAAAATTACGGGATGTTACACCGGGCTTCCGGCAGCCCCCTCCGGCGGCGGCGAGGGGAAGGGAAGAGCGGGAGGGGGGTGGCGGCGGGGGAACAGCGACGCCGCCCGTGTCGCCCGAGCGGGGACGACTCGGGGGCAGGAGAATATACCGTGACTTGTTTACAGGTGCCCCGGTACAAATTTAGATGTTGGCGTTCATGTCATGGCTGTTGCGTTGCCGGAGTTCTATGATGCAACGGGGTTCTGATGGAAAATGCCGGCAACTGGCATCAAGTTTCCCAGGACTTGCGGAACGATTACGAAAACAACTCAATGAGACCACATCTCATGAATTTAAATACCCAACGTTATTCGCGGTGTGATACATGACAACCAATATCATTATTTCTCAACATAAATAAAATTTATGAATTTAATTTTCTCACATATGAATTTCAATAACTAATTCACGTGTTTTTTTTTTGAAAATTATGCTTGCTCGTGCTTTGGCTGATCCGGGTCCGGTCTAAACCTGAACGAGCTAGATCATGGGCACACTTATTACAAGAACGGGTGTATAAACGACACCAAATAGAACAAAATGTAGACTCAGGCCAATTTCAGGAGTGTCGTATGAGTGTCATGAATATTAAATTTAATAGCATGTACCAATAGTATGATAAGAGAGAAGAGATAAGTGCCATGAAATGTGAGAGGACAGAGGAGTATCATCACCATAATACTCCACTGGCACAGTTCTTAAGATTTTAATCTAAATAACTGTATTTTTTATTTTTGGAAACAATCTAGGTAACTATATTGATAATAGTCCCACTGAGACTGGCCTGACAAGTTGTCTCGCTTCTCGGTTGGCTATGATAGAGCGAGCATTGTCTTAGGTAAAGCCAAAATAGGATCATTTTTATAGGCCGTCAATTGCCGCTGCTAAGAAGCCCAAACTGAAATACTTATTTGGGCCAAGCAGTAAACGAGTTCAACGTTGGGCTCAGGTAGGCCCAATACAGTTCCATCGTCAGGCAGGCACCACCGTCACCGGCAGCACGCAGTTGACGGCGAGATGCCGCTAAACCACGGCTCGTCGGCTTCTCCTTCCTCCGTCTCAAGTCTCAACAGCCTCGCTCGCTGCCCGTGCCACTGCCTCTGCCATCCACACGTCCTCGTCGCCCATGGCGGCTCCAGTCAGGGGTCTCGCGCTTCCGCCGCCCCTCGCCCACCTCAGCACGTCCCCGCGGCGCCTTGACCCTTCCACACGGGGGCGCAGCAGCCGCAGCCGACGACGCGTCCACGGAGTGCGCGCGGCGGCGGAGGGTGCTTCGCGGGCGACGGAGCCCGTGGAGGTGGTAGGGGTCGGGAGCCGCAAGGACGCCGTCATCGACTTCTGCCTGGGCTCCCGCACACTGACCTCCACTCCTATCCGCTTCTGGTACGGAACCGACCCGAATTCGTAAATCGAGGACTGTCTGGTGTGTACGCGATGCCGAGCTCGTTTGGCCTTCAGGACGCAATATTTTGCGCAATGTAGTTCTGGGGGCTCTTGATATGTCGAATTGGGGCCCCAGCTGGAAGAATCGATCAACTGCCGAATTTAATTTAGTATCGTGGCTTCGATTTCCACCAGTGATATTTTCTAAAAGTTGAATCATCTATGGGGGCCATGATGCTGCAATTTCGGAAAATATCTCGTCCGTAATTTGCCTTCCCGTAGTGTTTATTGTCCAAATGGAGTAATGAAAATGACTCTGTTGTTATGATGATGATTTTTCTTCACTATCAGCACAAATATCATTATAATACTACTTTTTCAATTATATAGTGTGCATAAGCAGGTGTCAATCTAATATGCAAGTTACCCAGCATTGTGAGTTTTTCAAGATTTTCTGCATACCACATTAATATTCTGCGAGAGCAGAGAGTTGTTTATGAGATTCAATTGGTTAATTTTTGTACTGTACGACGAACCTTTCTGCAGCAAATGGTAATTTTTGTCTTTTATAGAATCAAGGAAATTATAAGAATGTCTTAGTAGACTATATCGTGGTCCATTTAGGGGTGGTAAAGGGCCGTCAAATTTGGCCTAGATAATCTATGGGCCGGGCCCTAAAAGAGCTGAGCTCTAATCCTATACAATTTTGAGCTAAAAAACTAAAGGGCCAAATTGGGCTTTGAAGTGACCTCTAGGGTCATGGCCCATTACCACCCCTAGGTCCATTTACTAGTACATCCTTACACACTATTTAATCAGTGGCACATTGGTTCTTTTAAACTTCTGTAGGATTTAGATTAGTCTTCAGTGTGCTAAATACTTCTGAAGTCTGGTATATGAAGCCCGAAAGGACTTCATCTTGTACCTACTAGCCAGTAGCTTACTTGCATTTCCTAACCCAATGTAAAGAATGCTAGAAAGACTATTGTGATCATTCTATATTTCACACAAATTCAAAGTGTACGGTGCAATTTCTCTATATTAATATATCTTTGTCAAATAGCTGTGAATGATATCACTAGTGCTACGTATGAAGAACCTCTAATTTATTTTGCTGCATACTCCCTCTATTTTTATTTACTTGTCACATTAGGTTTGTCCTAAGTCAAACTTGGCTAACTTTGACCAAATTTTAAGAAAAAATAATAACATTTACAATACCAAATTTGTTTAATTGAATCCACTATGATATATATGCTGATAATGCATATGTTGGTTAATATAGTTGTTGCTCTATTTTTCTATAGGTTTGGTCAAAGTTAGTCAAATTTTACTTAGGACAAACCTAATACGACATGTAAATAAAAAAGAGGTAGTATAAGCCTGGCATGAAATCATCTTTTAAGTGAAATGCTTGTTTGCTATTGTTTCATGTTTTCAGTTTCTTACCTAAGCATTTGAACCATCTCTGAAAGTATTGTTTCAGGACAGTACATGTGATGGATAATTCTAGAGTACAGTTAATACAAAAAGGTCATGGAACTGGTAATGTGTCTTTTCTGGTCTCAAGTTCTTGAGTTGGTTCAATGTTATTTAAGTGCACATATTTTCTGGCCTTCATTCTCCATCTACTTTTTTTAGTATGAAGCTGACATCTCTATGTTTTTTCAGATGCAGTGTTCAGAGATCTGGAACATCCCTTATTTCTTCATCCCTGCCCACCTGCAGTTATTCTTGTCTGTACACTTCCCATCTTTCTTTTTGACACTATATGTTGTTCTCGTATTGTTTGACATTAGGACATTGAGTATGCATCTAATTGATTGTTTTATAGATATTTTAATATCTCCCTTACTACTCTGTTGGATAATTTTAATATAAACACATGTTACTATTGATTTTTGTCAACTGAGACCAAGATCTGATCACCTATCTTACTATGACTTTTTAAATTTAGGTTTCAAGTGCAGGCCAGGATGCTGACCATATTACTGCAATGGAACTTCTTAGCGCTGTCAAATCTGCTGGTAATCTAGCTGCATCAATATTTTTGAAGCCCTTCTGCTTTGAGGGACAGAGACGGCAAGTAGAGGTAAATAACTTCTGTAGTAATTTTTCTTAGTTTCCATGTACAGTGAACTTTGTGGGGTGCAGGTTGCTTAAAAGATTCAAATAATTTACTATTAATTTGTGCCGTCTGCAGGCAGCTGATTTGATTGGCAAGCTTCGATCGTGCTCAAACTTTCACATTGGTAACCCATTTTCTAGCCTACCTGTTACACCATGTGTTAACATTTTGCAGTATGGCATGAAAAAGTAAAAAAGATGACATAAAAAATTTTCTCTTTTTTTTTTGAAAATTACATAAAAGCTTTTCTCACTTTGTTCTACATGGGGCATTGCTTCCTTCACTATGGACCTAGGCCTTTGACGTAGCACTAGTTGTTCCTTATGCTCCCAATTAATGGACTCTAGGTTTCTGGACACTGATTCCCATACCGTACCACCAAAGGTTGAAATGATAAAAGAAGAAAAGCTATTTATGGCAAGCTAAGTCATTTTGGGTGCTTTCAGTAATATAATAACCGCTTCTTTTTGGTGGTGTGGATATTGATGATTGATGTATTCACTTCAATTATCATTTTTTTTCTGGAATCTTGTGGTGTGGTTCTGTTTGTTCTCCATGCAATATTAACACCAAAATATATATGTAATTTGCCACAGCCAAGAACAAAGGCTTGTAGTCTAAACAATTACAGTTTTTTCTCTACTGGCACAGTTATTGAAGCTGATTCATTGCTTGAGACGGAAGTAGAAACTCTTGCTGAAGCTTTGGAAAGTGCCAATAATGCTGTCCTGTCAACTATTAGCATGATATCTATCATGATGTCTGTGAGTTTCAAATCCTTCCATGCTGTGCTTTGATATGAAATATTGCATTCCAATGTTCTAATCACATTTTCTTGCAATATCAGGGTTATTATAAGATGTTCTGGAGTTCCCTTAATGCGCAAATTAAGGAAGTTGATCCTGAGGAAGTAGCCAAGGTAATCTAATATATTTCCTTCCTACTAAGATCTATTGTCTAGACATGAGCTTTTCTTAAATGATTCTTACAGTCTTCAGCTGTAACAGCTACTTAGAAGCTATGGGGAAGCTAGAGTTGGCTTTGGTGCTGGTTATAACATCCAGTCAGCAATTAAGCAGGCTGTCTTCCACTGCCCATTTCTTCGTGGTGGCATAAAGGTGGAATTTATTGTCTTTTTTTGTAACTTTTACTGAGTTTATTCCATCTTCTGTAAGAAATATTAAAAGGAAAAAAGAAATATGTTCATATTTTGGTACCCTAAGTTCAAGCCTTCAAGGGCACCTGCGCACAGTGCAAAAGATTGTATATCTAAGGAAATCTGTAGCCATGGAATCTTTGTGCAACTCTGTTATGTTTTGATGCACTGACTTTTTTGGCATCATTATTGTGTAGGACTTGAACAATGTGGTTTTCCTTTCCCTTACAACTGCTCGGGTATTGTCTGAAAGTGATATGATCTCCATCCTGCACATCTTTCGTCGAGTTACCGGATTCACCAAAGATATTATATTTTCTAGAAATTCTGAACCTGATTTAGAGCCAAAACTGATAGTAGTTTCTCTTCTAACTATCCGGTAAGTCGTCGCATAGCACCTGATGCGGAACATTTTAAATGATTTGATCTGACTTTTAATGACCTTTTGTGTTCGTCATTCCCAATCATAATCTGCGATTTTAATGTATACTTCATACTATCCTGTATTTTGTCCAGTAAATCTTTCAAGTCAAATATAGTTTGTTAAGCAGCTATGGTTGAATGTTTGAACTGTACTGCGTGTTTTAACTATCTGATTGATATATGAATAAAAATCTAAACATGTGACCTTGAAATAAACATAGAGCGGTGCATTTTTCTTAGTAAAACAGTTTTAGCAGACATGAGTGCCTTTTTTTTGAACATGCTGAATTGCTTGTCATTGCACTAAGGAGGAATAAAATCTGTTACATCTGTTACCTTGGATCAGTGAATGGGGGAGAAGAGAGAGAACAGAGACAGCAGTTGTGGTATATGAGGTAGTCTATATGGGCCTCAGGCCCTGATCATACTTAACACCCCCCTTCAAACTCAAGGCGGAGGTGGAGGATTAGAAGCATTGAGTTTGAGCAAATGAAGTCGATGTTGCTCTCGAGTTTGTGCTTTGGTGAAGAAATCTGCTACTTGCAACTCTGATGGCACATACTGAAGAGCAATTGTTTGTTGCTGACAATGAGACCGAGTAAAAGAGGCATCAACACCAATATGTTTTGTGAGTTCATGCTTCACAGGATCATTTGCAATCTGTATGGCTCCGGTATTATCACAAAGGAGAGGTGTGGGGGTATCACAGGAAATACCAAAATCAGCTAGCAACCATCGAAGCCATACAATCTCTGAAGTGGTAGTGGCAAGTGCTCGAAGTTCTACCTCCGTACTTGATCGAGATACAGCTGACTGCTTCTTGGACTTCCAAACAAGAGGAGAAGAACCAAGAAAAATACAATAACTAGTGACTGAACGACAGTCTGTGGGATCACTCGCCCAAGTGGAGTCCGAGTAAGCATGAAGACGTAGTGGACTATCATGAGCATAGAGTAAGCACTGAGATGATGTCCCCCTTAAGTACCGTAGGACACGAAGCAAGTGTCCAAAGTGAACCAATGTGGGAGCACTCACAAACTGACTCAAGATATGCACAGCATGAGCAATGTCAGGTCGAGTAACAGTGGGATAAACAAGACTCCCGACAATATGCCTATACCGAGAGGGATCCTCCAAGGGAGCACCATTAGTAGGACGAAGTTGCAAGTGAAGATCCATAGGTGTTGCAGCCGTCCGATTATCAGTAATGTCAGAGCGAGCAAGAAGATCTTGTATATATTTGGACTGAGAAAGATAATAGCCCTTGGCAGAATGCAAAACCTCAATCCCTAAGAAATAACTGAGAGGACCTAAATCAGACATCTGAAATTGCTCCCCAAGTTGCTTCTTCACATGAGAAATGTGTTCTATATCATCTCCCGTAATCAACATATCATCAACATATAGAAGAAGCAAAGTACGTCCATGTGGAGAATGATGAATAAATAAGGTTGGATCATGTTCACTTGGTGAAAAGCCTGCAGCCCGTATCACAGAAACGAAGCGCTGAAACCAAGCACGAGGAGACTGTTTGAGACCATATAATGCACGACGAAGACGACAAACATATCCTGAAGGTGCATGGACACCTGGTGGGGGTTGCATATACACTTCCTCATGTAAATCACCATGGAGAAAGGCATTCTTAACATCCATCTGAGAGATAGTCCAAGAACAAGAAGCAACCACTGCAATTAGAGTGCGAACAATGGTCATGTGAGAAACGGGAGCAAATGTCTCATCATAATCAAGACCTTGAGTTTGCTGAAAACCCCTGGCAACCAAGTGGGCTTTATATCTCTCAATAGAACCATCTGATTTGGTTTTAATTTTGAATACCCATTTGCATGTGATAGGTACTGCATGAGATGGTAATGGAACAAGATCCCAAGTACATGTGCGCTCAAGTGCAGCCAGTTCCTCAGTCATAGCAGCCTGCCACTCTGGAATATTGGCAGCTTCATGATAAGTGGATGGCTCATCAATAACAGCACCAACACGTGAGAAACCAAACCTGTCAGGTCGCTCAATAGTGGTACGATCACGTAAATTGTAGTGCTGACCAATCTGTGACTCATCAGAAACATCATGTGATTGATGAAGAGTATTAGAATCATTAGAAACAGGAGCATCAGGAGTGGCCGAGGAAGGCGGATCAGATGGAGGTTCGGTAGGAGCTTTGGGACGATGAGTGTAAACTTTTGTGACAGGTGGTTTAGAGGGTGGAGGAGGTGGTGATGGAGGCTCAACGGGAATGGGTGTGATGGAAGGAGTGGGATCGGGAATAATTGTAACAGGTGGTGGTGGTGTTGTAGTAGCAGTATCGCTGGATGAAATAGGAGGAAGAAAAAGAAACGATGTGGACTCTGTGGGCGAATACGAGGGCTGAGTAGAAGGGTTGTAAAAGAATGTATGATTCTCAACAAATGTCACATCACGAGAGATACGCATGCGACGAGAGGAAGGATCATAACAACGGTAACCCTTATGCTCAGGACTATAACCAAGAAAAACACATTCAACAGATTGGGCAGTTAACTTAGTTCGCTCACGAGGTGCAAGCAAGACATAGCACGTGCACCCAAAAACTCGGAGATAGTCATAGTTAGGAGGTATACCAAAAAGAACCTCACCAGGACATTTACCAGCAAGTTTGGAGGAAGGTTGCCGATTAATAAGATAAACAGCAGTAGAGAAAGCTTCTCCCCAAAAATGAGAAGGCACAAATGATGCAATGAGAAGTGTGCGAGCAGTCTCAATAAGATGGCGATGTTTACGTTCAGCAACACCATTTTGAGCATGAGCACTTGCACATGAGAGCTGAGCAAGGGTGCCCTCGGAGGTGAGAAACTGGTGAAAAGCTGACGACAAGTATTCACCTCCAGAATCAGAACGAAAAAATCTAACAGCAGTGGAAAATTGAGTGTGCACCATGCGAGCAAAGGACTGGTAAATAGAACACAGTTGGGATCGATGTTTCATAAAATAGATCCAAGTGTATCGAGAATAGTCATCAATGAAAATGACATAGTAACTGTGACCACCCTTGGAAGCAAAAGGTGAAGGACCCCAGTCATCTGAGTGAATAAGATCAAAAGGTCGAGTGGAATGAGAAGTACTACTAGAATATGGGAGTTGTACCTGTTTGCCAAGCCTGCAACCCTTGCAGTGGAAACTAGAATCAATAGGGATACGACCAAGATGACCCTCATGAATTAGGGTAGACAATCGAGACCCACATAGGTGGCCAAGACGATGATGCCACTTGGCGAAAGATGACCCTGATGATGACACAACAGATGACACACGAGCAGTGGAAGAAGGAAGATGTAAGGTGTCCAAAACATAGAGGTTAGAAGAATCTCTACGGCGATGACCAGTCCCAATCACACTTCCACTCTGACGATCTTGGATAAAACATGATGAATCATCAAATCCAACAAAGCAGTTCATATCAGCTATTTGACCCACTGATAAAAGATTCATAGATAGCTGAGGTACGCAGGAAACATCAGGTATATAAAAATAGGGAGAGTAAAGGGAACCCTGGTGAGTAACATGACATGATGTACCATCAGCAGTGTGGACAGAAGTAGCATTAGTGACTGGTTTACATGCTACTAACTTAGACTTGTCAGACGTCACATGAAAAGAAGCCTCTGAATCCAGAATCCAAGACTGCGAAGCAATGTTCTGAGAGGCAACAGCAATTGACACGGTTCCATTAGTATGAACCCCAGCATCAAGTTTGATATCACTAGCCATAACACTGGATTGCAATATGTTGAAGAAATGCTGATACTTAATGTTGAAGAAATGCTGATACTTGTACTCAAACCAGAGAACAGAGCTGGGCAGTGACTGCGCTTGAACAGAAGCAGAAGCAACTATGCGGCAGTAGTATAGAAGAACTGAGGTAGGCGCTGCCCCTCCTTTCCTTTCTGTAGACCACGAGCAGAGCAGAGCAGAGGCGCACAGCTTCACGCGTAGCACCAGCACCAGCAGAAGAGAGCAGAGGCTGAGCAGCACTAGCAGAGCAGCAGCACAGAACCAGCACGGGCTGCTCCCTCTGGCTACTGAAACAGAGGACGGGCGGAGGCCTGCAGAGCAGCAGAGGCAGCAGCACACAGCCGCACACCTCCCTCGGCCCCGACGACGGGCGCACGGGTGACAGCAAGCGGCCGACGCCCAGTCGAGCGCGCGCGCACGGACGAGCGAGCGGGACTGGGGCGCACGGACGGCGCGCGGATGAAGGCCGCGACGGGCGGCGCGACGGCAGACGGGCGGCGCGAGGACGGGCGCGACGGGCGGCCGTGACAGGCGGGGACGGGCGGCCGCGACAGCCGCGACGGCGGCAGGCGGAGATGGTGAACGGGCAATGAGACGGGGCGGCGACGGGCCACTCCCGCACGCGAGCCGCGACGGGCGGCTGCAAAACGGGTCCGCAACTCGCGGATCCGCGACGGCGGACGGCCGGCGGCGGCGGAACAGTGGGCGGAACAGTGGATCTCGGGTGGGATGAGGTATCCCTAACCCTACCTGCTCTGTACCATGTTACCTTGGATCAGTGAATGGGGGAGAAGAGAGAGAACAGAGACAACAGTTGTGGTATATGAGGTAGTCTATATGGGCCTCAGGCCCTGATCATACTTAACAACATCTGCCCTTGCAGTTTATAGATTACATCTCGCCTTTTTAGGATTTTTGAACCAGGTCCTACTTGAATTAGTGGCTTCCAAGGCCCCTTGGCGCCGGTGAGGCTCCGCAGGTGCACCTCATTGTCCACCACCTGCAGGAGATGCTGGACTGATGGTGAGCCATTGTTGAAGAGTATGTCTTTCTGTTGATCCCAGAGCACCCAGGCACCAAGGATGACCAGCGAATTGAACCCCTTGCGCTTCTCTTTGCCAGTACTTACTAATGCACCGCACCACTTGTACACGGGGTCTGTGGGTTGGGGCGTTAGATTCAGCAGTCCAAAGCTGGAGAAGAGCCGATACCAGACCTCTCTAGCAAACCATATGCTGGATGTCCTTGTTGGCTTGATCCCTCGTATGTCACGCGTAGCATCTTTCAGCTATTCCCTTTCCATTTCTTGTCACATTCCTACTCTGCAGTCTCTTTTCTATTTGTTCTGAGGTCCTCTTGTCTATTTGCTGAGTATTGAAGACTTCTGGGTGGTAGTATATAGTTTTTCACGGTTCACATAACATAACTATTATGGTACAAACTTTATTTCTGCAGTCTTATAATTGTAGTATATGCTTCACTTTCCAGTCTTCATGGTTAAAGATTTCCCATTGTCCTTGAATAGTGCTGTTGTTTGAAAGAACCATTAAATTAGTTGGATAACATTTCCCATCAGGTGGTACCTTTTATTTTAGACTGCCATGTGCAAAATTGGAGTGTAGTTGTCATTTCTTTCTATATTTGGCTGATATGTGGTCTCATAATGTTTCGAATTATAGTTATTATGTGATTCTTGTGTTGATAACAGTAGTCTATTGCAGCATATGTAGTCTAAAAAAGTAGCTGCACAAAAGATTACTAGATTTTAGTCGATTCATTCCAATATGTGCTAGGTCTTGATATACTGTTAGGGGGCATGAGTAGAAAATTAAACTGCAGTTTTGCTTTGCTCACCCATTGGTGATGACTGTTGATATTACTGGTTGATAATGCACTACAATATTTGTTTACAGAAACCACTATGATGAAAGTGTTCCAACAGTACAAGAGGACTTTCTTTCAAGTTTGGCCTTGCGTTTTCCTTTTATATCCTCTCTTATGGGAGGAGATATACTTGAGCAGAAACAAACTAGGCAAAAGCATTCATTTGATCGACTGCCTGACAATGGATCTAATTCTGTAGAGCGAGAATTATCACAACTTTCTAACGGTTCTTCTGATGCTACTGTTTCAAAATTATCTCCTGAAGAAATTGAGGGTTTGGAATCTGAGAGGTAACATACAGGCTTGGTTTCTTTCCTTTTATCCAAGAAAATCCAGTTCCTTTTTAAAAAAATACTTTCTATTACTATGATCAAGCATGTTCATTGCAATTCTGTCTAGCGAGAGTAATGATTGGAATTGGAGAATAAAACCAGAGTCTCTAGACGGTACTCTTCTGGCTGCTGAAGAAATGGGCAGAGATGACAACAGAGGTTTTTTTTTTTACGCACAGCACGATACACGTTTTGTTTGCTTGTGCTTTTTTAACTTTAGCTTCATTGACAGAGCATTTAGGTTCACAGCAGGAGCATGGTTTCTTGAGCAATTCCCCTGGTTTTGGCATTGCACAATTATGGGCTAAAGAGCGTACAATGGCAAGTGGAAGCAGTAAAAATGATGAGCTTGATATTGTCACTCTTCCTGTTGGTGTAAAACTTAGCAAATTTCAGTCTGATCAGTCTCCAAATACGCACCCTGAAACTCCTGATGCTGGCACAACTGCAGCTACTGGACATGTTATTTTTGCAGTACCATTTTCTGATGTTCGTTTGGAGAAAGTAATGGGCATGTGTAGTTCTGCAGTCACATTTCTGAGGGGCAAAATGGATAGGTCTCGAAAGCGTGGTTCAAACTCAATATCCAGCCGGGCTGCATTGATGCTCGTTAGTTTCTCTCTCCTGCGTACTGATTCTGGATGTCATGCTGACATAGTTTGTTATAAACTCCATCCTTGTTTAAACGCAAATAGGAAATAGGCACCTTGCCTAGACCAAATCAGCTTGGAGAAGTGCAGAAAAATTTTCCTTTATTAAATTCAAATATAAGGAGTCTTTGTTTCTTATTAGTCTGATTTCAGATTCCATATAGGTTGACCAAACTGGCAGCCAGGTTTACTAATCCAAAATTGGATTGTTGTTCCTTGTACCAAAAGTCCAAAACCATCCTAGTTTCAGCTCTAGAATCGTATGCTGCAGCCTCCCTGAGTAGTTCCATTTGTGTTGCTAGCTCACTAGTTCCATTGTCTTGTGATATTAAGATGGCCTTTCCATTCAGTTATGTTTGTGCATGTAAGGTGTTTATGATACTACTTAGACATTTTACTTTGGTGTTGAGTGTTGACTTCTCTTGACTCCTTTTTTTGTGTGATAAAATCCTCACATTAGGCCAATATGAACATTCTTAGCTCAATATTTATCTTGTCTTTAGTGATGTTTCCTGTTTCTACTTTTCTGGAGGGGAAAATGTTTTATTTCAGCCAGAATCTGGATAACACTTGTTGCTTTGCTCTGACTCTTCATATCCTAAGAGCATTAGCATCTGCAATCCATTATTTTTCTTGCAGGATGCAGAAAGAGAACCAGAAAAGACATGGAGCCCCATTGTTGAAATACAGTATGGAGGGGGAACTTATAGAGGCAGATGCCAAGAAGGTGTCCCTGAAGGAAAGGTGAGATCGGAATTACATGTCCTTTCCAACTTATTTGACAAATCCAACAATCTTACCTTGTTAACAATTACAGGGACGTCTAACCTTCAGTGATGGGAGCTTTTATGATGGACTCTGGAGGTATGGTAAGAGATCTGGTTTGGGGACTCTCTTTCACAGTAATGGTGATGTATATCACGGAACATGGAGGGATGACCTTATTCATGGAAAGGTATGGCAGCATGTTAAAGTTGTTCTCATGTTGTATATCGCATTTGTGAAATGGAAACACTAGCAAACTGCTTTCAGACTCACAGTTGGCAGTTCATTTATATGCCTACTAACCATGACTACCATGTGCTTAGAGCTGTTACTTCAAGATTTATTGATTATCTGCTATATAAAGATCATTTGTCTTGATTTTTTATTATGGAATAACCGGACATGAAATATCCAAGCACCTTAACTTATCCAAGCTAGAAATTCCAAACATTTATTTTTATATCAAATTGAGCAATCTAACAGTATTGACACTCATGTGACTTACTGAGCTTTCCCCCTTTCATCTAGGGCTGGTACTATTTTCACAGTGGTGACCGCTGGTTTGCAAATTTTTGGAAAGGGAAGGCTAATGGCGAGGGTAGATTTTATTGCAAGGATGGGAGTATCTTCTTTGGCCATTTCCAAAATGGATGGCGCCATGGGGAGAGCCTATTGGTAGAGGCAAATGGATCAAGGTTGCTCTCATACATTTAATGTGTCTGATGCACTCCAGAAAGGGTACATCTTCGTACCTTTTCGAATAAAAAGAGGGACTTACCTCTGTCCTTGCTAATGTTTACAGGTGGATTGAGGTTTGGGATGACGGTGTACTAGTTAGGAGAACTAAAATGGAGAAATAGGGCTTCGTATCTAAGTAAATCTTCAGAAATTGGCAAAATTTTGCTTCTCCAGCTATGCTTCAAAATCTCAGATGTTGCAAGGCACTCTGGTATGGAGCCTCTCCACTAAACACGAAGTGATTCTATTTTCAGTCTTGAAAATCGTAAATAGGTGCCTATTGGGAGTGCTAAAGTTTTGATGCCTAATTTTTCCTTTAAAAAAATAACTACCGACTGTTGTGATTTCTGTATATATCGCTAGAAGTATGGGAGAAGGCTTTCTTCATACGGCTGATGTACCACTAGAAGTTGGGAGCAGCTGCTCAACTGTGTCTGAGCATGAAGTGTCTGGATATTTTCTTCTCTGACTAGGGTGGTCTGTACATGTATGAACAATCTCCCATAGCCTTACTAAGATTTCCAATTGAGTACTTGAGTTTCCACAAATGTGGGCCCAAATTGGACCCTTTCCTCTTTTTTTTTTTTTTGTTTCCATCAATGTCATCTACCCATTACGTTTTGATAATATCTTTGTCCAGTATACTCATTTCACCCTGCTCGGTCAAAGGCAGCTCCCAATAATTTGAAGAATCTTGTAGGAATTAGTCATGGAAAAAGTGGTACAATGGTCATAGAGATGCTATACATTGCATAGATAGAGTTCTACTGTTTCTCAGTTTGGCTTGCAGTTTGTTCACGGCTTGGATGGCAGGGATCAGATGGATGCTAAGGAAATTCTGAAGACCTATTCTTCTGTTTAGCTGGAGAGAAGATCTCAAGTCCTTCGCTGTTAGAGTTTGACAATGTATGATTTATCATGTCTCCGACGAATGACATCTGGGATTCCAAGTTTAGGTGTTTCAGTGAGCTAGAGGCAAATCTGTGCAGACAACGACATCCCCTCCTTTCCCTATGAATACTTTCCCTATGAATAAAGGAAACTTTTGAAGTATACAATGGAGCCAGTGTAATCAAAATATTCCGGGGACTGACAGCTTAGGAGCTCAAGTGCAACTCCCCTTCTTGATCTGGACGGTATCAGCACCTACCAGATTCATTCCATCCATCGCCTCGCTGTTTCAAAATCTAAGCGGCAGAAGGCCGGGGATCTTGCCGAGCACCCAAGGTACGCCTGCACGGCATAAGAAAACCTATCTGCTGTCACGTCCCAAGTGCTTTCTAGGGCTCTCTTGCGTGCTACCGCTTCCTGGTGGAGCCCCGCTGGCTGATTGCTGTGCTGGTACATTTGAGTATTTCATATCGGGCGCAAGCTAGCGGCTGCGGATTTTTTTCGCGACCGTGTCTGAGCACGTATTTCATTAAGAAGAAAGCAGTTTACAGACAATTCTTGATGCGGCCAAATATAGCTTGACCAACACAAGATTACAAAGGACTAAAAACAGGAAAAAAAAACTAAAAAAAAATATAGACAAACACCCAACAACCACAACAGACATATAGCAGTAGAAGCACAATGGAGGAGAACACCTCCAACCCTACAAACCTAACCAAGACCGACCCAGCACAACCAACAACTGAACCTGCTAAAGAAACTACATCGCCAAAGGTGCGAAGATCCGCAACACAAACAAGGTGGCAAAGCATCCACCCGACCAACCAATATCGGCGGCAAAGCATCCGCCCGAAGAGAACTCCAACCAACAACGACGGCGGCAAAGCATCCGCCAGAGCAGTACAGCGGCAAAGCATCCACCAGAGCAGACACAGCGGCAAAGTAGCCGCCAACCGACGACCAACGCAACCTAGACGATGTAGAGGAACTAAGCAAAGGCAGGCGCAGAAGCGGATCCCCTCCGAGAAGAGCAATCGACCGTCACCGGCAAAAGCTTCCAAGACAACGCCTCCAGCGAGGGAGCGACGCAAAGGCGCCGTCGTTGTCCGACCAACATGGTCTAGGTTTTCACCTGGAAAAGCTCACCGAAGAGGACATAAGGGAAAGAGTGACGCATTCAACAAGGTAAGCGATGCCCTCGGGCGTCACCGTCACCAGCCCACACGGACCAAGGCTTTTGCCTTCACCCCAATCCCAACCCAAATCCGATGACAGCAGACGCCCCTTCCCAACCACACGAGGCGGCGACGACGCGGCCAGAGCCCCTGGCCACCCGAGTCAGCGACGGCGCCCCCCGCCAATCCGGTGGTCATCAGGTCATGTGTAGTCCCTTGCGTCGACCAACACCAACGTTCGTCCGTGTATTTCGTGGGCCATTAAAGAAAAAATGTGTATCCGGCAGTGCCATACTGCTCTGTCGCTGTGCAGTGTGCTGTGTGCATGCACCCGGACAGGAACTTCCCTTCGCTTGCAATTCCTGGCGGCGGCTGTCTCTCACAATGTTAAGCTCCTGAACTCTCAGAAATTGTCTTCCGTGTAACACCAGCTCTCGGGAAGGCGTTTGCTTGGCCACAGAATTCTGCGGTGACGGTAAAGCCGTAAAGGTCTCACTCTCACTCACAGTCTCACTTGCTACCAGCAATGGCATAAACAAATGCCACGTGAGTGAATTGCCTGGCTGGCGCACTACACCGGCGGAGCGCCAGTACCCCGGCGACGCGTGCGCCTCTCCCCGTGTGGGTGGTGTGGGTAGATAGAAAGCGACCTGCGGTAACTGTCAGGTCGCCATTGGAGTGCCCGCCTTGAAAAAACTCTAGTGGAGCTGCCCCCTTTTGGCATGGATGGTCTCGTGGCCCATTATCGAATCCACACACATATCCTGCCCGACGCGCACCGCAAAGTCGCCGTCGCACTCGCGTTATCCTGTGATCCTGTCGCCGGCAGTGGAGCGCCACCGCCGACCGGCGAGCGAGGCCGCCGAGTCGACGGCGACCGGGTCAGGTGAGGTCGCGGTCGCCGCCCCCGCCGTCCAGGCGGGGAGACCGGTACGTGGAAAAGCGCGCGCCCTGCTACCAACCGATTGGTCGCCCCGCCGCTCACGAACGCACGCACAGCGCGGAGGCACCGGGCGGCAACGCTGTCCACGTTGCCGTGCGCGCGGTGGCCGGCCGGACACGCGCCCCGCGCCGCCCCGCGGGCTGGGAGGTGGTGGCTGCCCCGACGCCAGCGCGCGCACGCGTCCCGCACCAGCGGGGGAGGCCGACCAGCCAGCATCGGCGGCGGCAACCGGGCGGGATTGGGCGGGGTGGGGGGGGGGGCGCAGCAACAACGACGGCCACCAATACCATCACCAGGTGGTGGCCTGGTGGGGATCGGAGGACGAGAGGATGAACCAGCAGGGCCCGGTGGCGGGGGCGCACGAGGGCCCGCCGGCCGGTGCTCGTGCCCCTCGCGCCGTTCCCACGTGCCGACAGGGTCACGGCTGCGCGCCCCACCACGTGTCCCCTCCGGCGCGCTGCCGGGTGACCGGTACATGGGCTGCTGTGCGCCGAGTGGGCGGCGGATGGATACCGACCGGCGGCGGCCACGGGCACGGTCGCTCCGCCAACGCGTACGCACAGCGTGGCCCCCGCCCGGACGTGGGGTGGCGGGCCCCGGCGCCCCCGTGGTCGGCGGGCCGCGGGACACTTTGAGTCCATCGTTGACTTGACCAGAGCGAGAGGAGGAGAGAGCGATGTCCACTGATCCTCGATCAAGTGTGTACACTACAGGCACCGCTGCCCGGCGGCCATCTCGGTTTTTTTGGAACAGATTTGCAGTGGGGTTTTCGTTTTCTCAAGAGAGCATCAGGCTGGAACTGTTCCAAATGGTGGGTCTTGCAGCCATGTAATCAGGAGTTCCACTCGCTCAGTACCTGCATTGGCAGTACAGGTCATCTGGCACCATACGAAAATGGACTTGCCATCTCCACCAGGACGCCCTCGGAACCTCTCCGTGAGCCGATGAAATGCTGCCTCACTACTGACCTCATTCCTCCTCCTGGACACAAGCACCCCCTGCCAACGGCCCGCCACCTGGCCTCACCCGACCTCCGCATTACAAAAGGCCCGCCATGCCGCGGCGCGGCCGGAGAGCCTGGGTGGTGCGTGGCGCGTGCAGCTGTGGCCGTGGCCGTGTGTGCTCCGGTGCTCCGGCTGCTACGCACGCAGACACGCTCGTGGTCGTGGGGGGCGTCTCGTCCAGACGTCCACCACTCCCTCCCCACGCGCGGCCAGAGGCAGAAAGGGCCGCCACGGGCAGGTCCGGCGCCGCCGCCGCGTCGGGACTCGCGATTTGGAGCTTCCTGGGACGAGTGGCTGGCCGGTCACCCGCCACAGGGGAGTACTGCTCGGCTGGGGTCCCCTGCAGCCAACGGACAAAACTGACGCTGCCCCGTCCGTGTCCAGTGTCCTCCCGCCTCTGCTCTGCTCTGCTCTCTCTCTCTCTCTCTCTCGATCACACTATATAGCTCTTGCTCACCAGCTCCAGCTCCACCCATCTGTTTCCTTCCATTGTCTTCCGATCGACCACCCATCGGTCTCTCCGATCGAGCGCGCTCTCGCCGCGTGTCAGCCATGATGCCCACCAGCCGCACGGCGGTGGCGTCGCCGGCCTGCGCTGCTCGGCCGAGGCGGCGCGGGGACGCGCCGGGACGCGCGGGCACGGCGAGGTTCCCGACGAGGTGCGGGCACGGAAGGAGAGGCCGCGGCGCGGCGCCGGCGCCGCGCTCCGCCTCCGCGCACGCCGCGGGCCCCGGCGCCGCCATTGGCTGCCTGGAGGCCGAGCCGTGGGGCGCCGTGGCGCCCGCGCCGGCGCTGCACGTGGCGGCGCCGGCGCCCGGGGACGCGCTCGCCGTGCCGGCCGAGCAGAGGGTGCGCGAGGTCGTGCTGAAGCAGGCGGCGCTCGCGGCCGCGGCGCCGAGGAGGACGGCGCGGATCGAGCCGGAGCCCGTGCCCGGCGCGCTCAAGGCGGCCTTCGGCCGCTGCGGGGAGGTCTGCAACGAGTACGCCAAGACATTCTACCTGGGTAAGCGACATCGAAATTCCCTGCTACTCTTCTTGTGAATACTACAATTTGCCGTGCTCAAGGTCCATGTGCGCGTGTTGTGCTTGTGCAAAACCTTCAAACTAACTAAGCAAAAGAGTATTTGCCCTAAAAAGGACAGTGCAAAAGGATGAAAATTCCAGTAACTTTCCTGCTAGGCACGTTGACTCTGGCTGACTATCCAGATCCCAGTAACTTTCGCTAGTAGTAGTTTACTCGCTGCATCATCTACACTTAATGTTTGATTATGACAACGACCTTAAGAATTAGCAGCATTCGTGAAACTAGATGAGCTTCACATGAGCATGAACTCAAATCCCCGATCATGGACACACCGAGCAACAGAGACCACGCCACTTTGTCAGTAGTTCCGGGCACCACATACCGACCAGTCAGCTTGTACAATCAATAACAGCCATCCCACTGCACATGCGCATGTCCGATCTCTGACCTGATGCTGTTCTTTGTGCTGCAGCGACGCAGCTGATGACGCCGGAGAGGAGGAGGGCGATCTGGGCGATCTACGGTAAGCAGACCAAGCCGGGCCGGCAAGCCCCACATGTCCCTGTTCCTTGTCCGCCTGGCAGTACTGCCGCTGCTGCATACTCTAGGTTCCTGCTCTCGTTTTCGACATGGTAGACTTTGTTGCAGCGTAAGACACGCAGAAACGATAGCTGCTGATGCTGCCATCTCAATCCAGTCGATGCCATGGCTAAGCCTGAGCAGTGTGAACATACACCGACTGTTAGTAGACTAATTTGTATTTCTTTAAAGAAGAAGAAGAAGAAGAGTTGGATGACTCGATTGACTGCGTGCGTGTGTGTTGATCAGTGTGGTGCAGGAGGACGGACGAGCTCGTGGACGGGCCCAACGCGTCGCACATCTCGGCCCTGGCGCTGGACCGGTGGGAGGCGCGGCTGGAGGACATCTTCGCGGGGCGCCCCTACGACATGCTCGACGCCGCGCTCTCCGACACCGTCGCCAGCTTCCCCGTGGACATCCAGCCGTTCAGGGACATGATCGAGGGGATGCGCATGGACCTGAGCAAGTCCCGGTATCGGACCTTCGACGAGCTCTACCTCTACTGCTACTACGTCGCCGGCACCGTGGGGCTCATGAGCGTCCCGGTGATGGGCGTCTCTCCGGACTCCAGGGCGGCCACCGAGACGGTCTACAAGGGGGCGTTGGCCCTGGGCCTCGCCAACCAGCTCACCAACATCCTCAGGGACGTCGGCGAGGAGTACGTCACCTCTCCTCACCTGGATCAGATGCCTGCAATCTTTCTTGCCGTCATCTATGCTCCGATGTCATGTCAGCTCGCTCTCTCCCATCTTTACATGTTTGTGTTTGATTTGGACAGTGCGAGGAGAGGAAGGATCTATCTCCCGCAGGACGAGCTGGAGATGGCGGGGCTCTCCGAAGCCGACATCTTCAACGGCCGCGTCACCGATGAGTGGAGGAGCTTCATGAGGGGCCAGATCACGCGGGCGAGGTCGTTCTTCAGGCAGGCAGAGGAAGGCGCCACCGAGCTCAATCAGGAGAGCCGATGGCCGGTGAGACATCAGCATCTTTACTCTCTCCTGGGCCTGGCCATGCATCTACTTCTTCAGCATCACACAACTCTGTCTGAGAATCTCAGATGAATAACAACCTGCTTACCTGCAAGTCTGCAATTGCTATTTCAGGTGTGGGCCTCTCTGCTTCTGTACCGGCAGATCCTGGACGAGATCGAGGCGAACGACTACGACAACTTCACCAAGAGGGCCTACGTCCCCAAGGCCAAGAAGCTGATGGCGCTGCCCAAGGCTTACCTGAGATCACTGATGGCCCCCTCTTCTCTGACCCAGAGCCAGAGACACTACTCCAGCCTAACATAGAGTGGTCGTCTCTGTCAGTCAGCCTGTCACATAGCACGGTAAATAGCAGTGAATGATGTACAAACTCCTGCAGGTCAGGCCACATGAAATACATGATTGGCATGTGGTGTTCATGTTATTAGATTCTTGCACTCAGAGAATCAGAGTTCGTCCTGCCATGTACAAATCAAAACACTGGATATATGTATACTAATAAGGAATATATATGTGTAGAGTAAAATAGAAATAAAATAGAGTAGTGGGCGACCTTGCTTCTTGCTTAATTATGCTGTGTCCTACTTCCTTATTAAGTGAGCAGCGAGCTTAGCTGGTTTTGTTTTCAGACTGTCGGCAGGAGATCTGCGCTGTGTATATATATATATATATATATATATATATATATATATATATATATATATATATATATATATATATATATATATATATATAGGCAACTTATCTAGTGCAAACCAAGGACTTTGTGCAAACCTGTGCAAACCTACTAAACAAAGTTTCAAAAAATTCTGAAAAAAATCATGAATGTGCTTCTCAGATTACATCATCTATATATAAAATCTCATGGTCAAATTCGTCTTACTCTAGAAGTTACAAAAAAGACAAATTTGAGATGCATTTGAACCATTATTGTTGTCAGAAAATTTGTCTTTTTTGTAACTTTTAGAGTAAGATTTTTGTAACTTTTAGAGTAAGATGAATTTGACCATAAAATTTTGTATATAGATGAGGTAAGCTGAGAAGCACATTCATGATTTTTTTCAGAATTTTTTGAAACTTTTTTTAGTTGGTTTGCACAGGTTTGCACAAGATCCTTGGTTTGCACCAGATACGTTATATATATATATATATAGTATATCTAGTTCTAGCAAATTAATGGAGTGAGCTAGCTGCTTAAAATAGCAAACGGATCCATATACTAATCTGGACAAAATACCTCCACAACGTAGTAGCATAGCTGTAAGGTTAGGTAGCGCAAAGAAACAAGTTCAAATCCGCGATGAGCAACAGATGGCGCCGTTTGGCACCGAAGGATCAGAGCATTAGCTCAACAAAATCTTTTGCATGTCAGTACTAATTTCAGTTAGCGCTGGGATCCCATTGGGACAGCCATGCATGCTTGCACTGTCAGCTGGTGCGAAATAGTAGCTATTATTATGTTTAACTTTGCTCGGTTCGTTTCTGCGAGATCCTGGAGAAATCCAACTAGTGTACGTACTTGTTTAGCCCATAATTCTGGTGAGATGCCACCTTGCAGGTTCGCATGAGCTCAGATGAATCTTGGGATGGCATTGCGTGCTTCTTTCTCCCAAGCTCTCTTGTTTATTCAGACAGACAGTCAGACTGATGCTATGCTAGCTTGATGGATGGATGGATGGCGCCATCGTATGTGCTTCGTCTCCCAGCGGAGGAAATCTGCAGATTATTTACGCTTGTGTGGTGGAAGTGAAAGGCAAACCGCTCGAGAGATCTGATCTTTCACACGCCTCCTTTCCATAGGATATTTTACGTTATCTAGTAGACAGTAGTACTGTAGTAGTATTATACCAAGGCTTGTTGCTTGTTGGGCGTGCGTGATCACTGATCAGAGACTCGCAGGCCGTCGGCGCACGCAGCGGCATTGTTTATGGTCAAGGAATGTAAGGGCAGTTGGTCTGGACAGGAGGAAACCCTACCTGCGAATTTGTGCTGCAGGACAGGAGGAGGGCACGCGGCGGCATTTGTGCTGCAGCATTGGCAGTCCGAATTGCATCTCGCCGGTGAGCGGTGAGGAGCCTTCGTCGCCGGAGAAATATTTTAAGCGAATATGCCTCCTGACTCCTGTTCTAGGCGATCCGGCCACAGAATGCCGCAGAGGAATAAGATGGTATGAGGATGTCTAGTGCCAACTGCATGCTTGCCGAAATTTTAAAAGCATAGCAGTACCCTTAGACAGACAGGCAGAGAGAAAGAAATATTTGCTTTCCAATTTGCATGCAAGAAAAAATCTGGGGACGTTACTACCGGCCCAAGCAAGGCATTGTTTAGTTTTTCTCGATAAATTTTTTGAAATGGAATCCTTTCACATTTGAAGTATTAAACATAGACTAATCAAAAAACTAATTATATAACTCGTCTGTAAACTACGAGATGAATTTATTAAGACTAATTAATTAGTCATTAGAACATGTTTAATGTAGCAATTTATTATCTAATCACGGACTAATTGGACTCAAAAGATTCGTCTCATAATTATAGGCAATCTGCTAAAACTGTCTTTTTTCATTTACATTTAATATGTCATGTGTGTAAAATTTTTGACGGAGAACTAAACGTGGCCCGAGTCAAGGGTGAGCTTGGGCAGGCCCACCAACCTCTGCAAGTTTTTAAGCCGCCGGTTCGTCAGGCCCATCTAGGCCCCTTTCTTTCTCTGGGCCTTGCATCGATTGTTCAGTTATATGGGCCGTAATGTTCACATACAATGCTAAAGTTTTAGCACTTTCACGGTTTCACCCATGGGTATGTCGTAGGGGTCACGTACTCCACAGTTGGCACCGTTGATCGAGCAAATTCCCTTCCTTTTTCGGATCGTTACGTTTCGCGGCGGGCAAGTCACCTTTTCCTCCCTATATATAACGCGGCGGTCGCGACCATGGATTCCATAACCCCTCGTACACCCACCAACACGAAAGCTGCCGCCGGTGCGCGACGAGACGAAAGCTACTAGGCCAAGATGCAGATCTTCGTGAAGACGCTGACGGGGAAGACGATCACGCTGGAGGTGGAGAGCAGCGACACCATCGACAACGTCAAGGCCAAGATCCAGGACAAGGAGGGCATCCCGCCCGACCAGCAGCGCCTCATCTTCGCCGGGAAGCAGCTCGAGGACGGCCGCACCCTCGCCGACTACAACATCCAGAAGGAGTCGACGCTGCACCTGGTGCTGCGCCTCCGCGGCGGCAGCAGGGGTGGATACCCCACGGGGATCGAGCCCAGCCTCCGCGAGCTCGCGCAGAAGTACAACGAGAGGAAGATGGTCTGCCGCAAGTAATAATAAGGCCTGAGCCCGTGTTTAGTTCTTTACATGTAAAAATTTTGTGTTGGGATTTTGCTAATTTGAAATACTAAATGAAGTCTATTTATAAAACTTTTTGCATAGATGGGTTGTAAATCGCGAGACGAATATAATGATGCTAATTAATTTATGATTAATCCATAATTAGCGGATGATTATTGTAGCATCACTATTACAAATCATAGATTAAGTAGGCTCATTAGATTCGTCTCGCGATTTACAGCCCATTCATGTAAAAAATTTTGTAAATAAACTTCATTTAGTACTCCATAAATATGTCCCAATAATAGCTGTGATGTTTTTTTTGTGTTTATGAGATTTACGGGTATAAACAGAGTCTGAATAACCCCCCCCCCCCCCCCCCCCCCCCCCAATCGATGGATGAGCTCTGCCCCATCGATGGATGAACTCTGCTTATTACTGATCTCTCGCGTTTACTTCTTAATTAATTATTTGTTCCTGCTGCTGGTAGCTAGCAGGTACGGATCAGTAGATGTGATATGCTTGGCCTAACTTGGATCGCTAGCTCACGCTCTCTTGTTGTCTTGCATTGCAGGTGCTATGCACGGCTTCCAAAAAGAGCTACCAACTGCCGCAAGAAGAAGTGTGGCCACAGCAACGAGGTGAGAATTGATGGCATGCATGTTTCTCATGGTATACGTACATTCAGATAGAGTTTTGCATAAATGGCTGTGCTCAATGATGCATTCAGATAGAGTCGCATTTATAAATGCATTCAGATAGTTGTTATACACTTTAATTGATGAGTTTACTCTATGTGCTCTATCGGTTGTGCTATACTACTGAACAGATGGCCTTTTCTTTCATCTGATCTGCATTTGTTCCCTCTAATTTTATGTTCTGTATTGTTTTTCAGCTAAGGTCAAAGAAGAAGTTCATGTCCAAGATCGGTGGAACTTGAGCTCTTGGAGCGCCCTGTCATGCATCAGTTGAAATATTTTACTTTCCAGTGTCTAGATATTGAACGTTTCTTCGTTTATGATGAATAAAGTTCATAGGGGGGCAAGCCCTGTTCTTGATTGAGATATATTTTGTTCATCTCTTTTTTTTTGCGGGTATTGTTCATATTATCTTGCTTGTGAGAATCCTGCATTTATATAGTGTAATCTTTTGGGGTTTTGGCGCGTCAAACTCCCTGCGACGGCTCGCACGCCTAGACAATGCCGTGCCTCCGCCTCCGGCAGCCCTGGCATCGCGCACGCCGCCATGGTTTCCCAACAAGCTAATCAACAGGGGTCTATGAGTACATAAACGTCTATGTAAAAAAAAATTTTTTGGAAGGAGTCTATGTACTCATATTGAAGCAGATTTTACAATTACACAGCCATGTATTGATCTACAAACACATTGAGGTCCTCACGGAGATAACGTCGAACACGTAGCGCGCACCCCCGCCCGCGCGACCTCTGTCCTCCACGAGAAGAACCCCCTTGTGCTCCGACATTATTTGCAGACGATTACACACCTACGAGGCGCAAATCGGAGCCCTACTTCTTCCGGGAGTTGATGTAGTCTTGCAGCGCCTCCATCTGATCCCTGGTCGGCGGCTGCTCGTTGTTCTTGATGGACCGGTGCACGTCGTATGTCGTCGCCCCGAAGAACAGCAGCCTGCACCCCGACAATCAAACGCCTCAGGCGCCATGCTGCTGCAGCAGCTGACGAGAATCAATGGACAGGCACGGCGCCACGGCGGGGGAGGAGAAGGAGAAGGAGGAGGAGGAGGAGGCACCTACCCGGCGGCGAACAGGGCGATCTGCCTCGGGAACACGTGCTTCCCGAACAGCCTCATGCTGCTGCCTGTGCTACGGTGTGGCCGGCTTGCCGCAGAATTAAGGAAAGCTCCACAAGTAGGGATGGCAATTTTACCCGCGGGTACCCGACTCGATGAGTGAGGGTATGAGTATAAAATTTTACCCGCGGGCATAGATACGGGTATAGAATTTTACCCGCGGATAGAGCAGGGGTAAGAATTATTACCCACGGGTCCCAACAGGTACCTGAAATATAATTATCGTAACCTAGAGAACTCATTCATTCTCAAATTTTATGCCTCGTTCTCTTGTGATTGTATGAACTATATAGATTAATATGAGATTATGTAATAGATGTGAAAGTGATATATTTTGCTTATAATTTGTAGTGAAGTATATGTATCATTATTGCATTTTTTAGATGAAATATTTAGCTAGAATTGTGCATTTAGTCACATACAACTACAAAAAGATGATGAATATAAGAAAAAATTTGAAGGACGTCGATGGGCACTGCTGGCCCCGCCGCAGGCGGCGGTGAAGGTCTCGTCGGGGCGACGATGATCGGAGCAAGGGCAGCCGCCCCCCCCACACCCAGCGCCGAGCCCCCCCCCCCCCGACCCTGCGATCGAGGAGGCGGAGAGGGCCTCTACTTTGGCCCGTCGTGCTGCTTGGCGTAAGGCGAACATCCCTTGGCGATTCCCCCAAAAGCCTGCAAGAGAAACTGCGGTTGACCTCCGATTTGGGTCGACTCAATCAGAAGGGGAGATCAGAGATCCTGCACAGAGTCAATCGGGAGGAGCTGCGGGATGGGCGTGCTCGCCGCCTTGGGCGTGATGTGGAGGCCGACAGGGAGCGTGCGGCTCGGGAAATCAAGCGGGAGCTCTTCCGCTTCTCGCGGCTCCCTGAATCTCCATCACGAACTGAAGCTCCCTCGATCGGGGGAGGGGGTGATCCTGATCTGGAAGTGGCTTGTGCAGAATTGGAGGCTGCGATCAGCAAAATCCCAACAACTAGGGGGGATGAGGAAGAACAAAGAGGGGGCGACAGGTGGCCCTCTGGAGGGCGGGACACATCGCAACTTTGGCCGCTCGATGGAGGACCTGTTTGGGCATTCATGGCTGGCCGATAGGGGGGCTCGGTGGATATGGATACCCAAGCCCGCAACATTGGGGGAGGAAGGGTACCCAGCTCGGCCAGAAGAGATCCGAAGACACGGATGGCGTGAGTGCAGAGTGGTTAGGGTTCGTCCTCCAACTCCAATCACATCCTCCTACGTCGCTGTAGTCAGTGCCCGGAAATCAACAAGTCCTGAGAGGGGATCCAACGCCATGGACTTTGCGGGGGGATCGAAGCGGCGATACGAGGAGGACAAAGATGGGAGACGATACGAGGAGGACAGAGGTGGGAGGCGATTCCAACATAGGGGAAATATAGAGGGGCGCAGAGAGGGAGATCCCCGAAGAGAAGCCCCATTCTGAGGAGGACCAGGGAGAGATCGCCAGCCCTTCATGGGTGGTGGTAGGAACTCAGGGGGGCTGACCACACTGGGAAGCGCAGGGCGTTCGAGGATCCGAGGACCGAAACCCAATTCAGAGAACGAGGTACTCACCATGTCTCAGTCCATGATCGCCTAGGCTCATCTCGTGTGGGGGCTGACCCTCCCAGCCATAGAAATCTGAATACTGAGGGATCGAGGACAGGATACCGTCCTAAGGAATCAGGGATTTGCTTTTGGTGCCGGGAAGAAGGTCACCACCAAGCGGAATGCACGAATCCGCCGTTCTGTTTCAGATGCAAAACTTCTGGACACCTGGGATCGAATTGCCCGAGTAACAAAGGATGCTCCATGAAGATGCTTGGATTTGGGTTCCCTGGTCAAGGATTCTACAGTCTGACAATTCCTGGCCAAACGGTCGAGAGCAGTAGTGAAAACGTGGGTCTCATCAAGATCAAAAGTGGTGAAGCTGATTCTGTGAAGCTGGAGGAAGAACTTAAGCACCTCATTGATAACAAGTGGGCATGGGTTGTGAGGCAAATCTCAGAACTTGAATATCTAGCCACCTTCCCCAACAAACAGATACTTGACACCCTCTCCAGATCTGAAAGCATTGTTATAGATCTACACAGCATTTCTGCCACGGTCACACATTCAAACCTAGCACCTACGGCCTCAGCGGTTCTGCAAACTGGCTGGGTTCTTCTATCCAATATCCCAGATTCAGCAAGAAATGTGGAAGCGATCACCCTGATTGCTAAGCTCGCTGGTGAGGTGATTGTGGTAGATGAAGTTTCCTTAATCAAGGAAGGACCAGTGAGAGTCAAGATACTGGCTAGAGATATCTCTAAACTAAGGGGGTTCATAGAGGTATTCATCTTGGGTGTGGGGTATGAGATAAAATTCACTCCTGAAGATCAGAAAAAAAAGCCATGGTGAGGCCAGCACCTCCTCCCAACAGAAAACCTGAGGAGGACTACTCAGAAGGGGATGAGGATGATGACTTATATGACATAGAGGAAGAGAATCTGCCTTTAAAATCAACATAGAAAACTCAGACACCTCCAGCTAACCCTTCTGGTAAAACATGTGACAAAGGGAGGCAACGGTCACAAATGAACAAAGGGATTCAGCAGGAGGGACCAGATGGAAAAGACAAAGACCACCTCTTGGTCAAACCATTAGCCATGTATGATCCCACCTCTGATTTGTTCCTGAGCTGCCAACAAATGAGCAATCAGGAAGACTTACAAGAAGGAGAAAAGCTTCCTAGTACAGTTAAACCAGATACACACTTTGTAGTCCACACTGAGAATGGAGGGGTGAGCCTGCTCAGCAAGGAAAAATGGCCTGACCTAACTACCCCAAAGTCTACCTTGCTCCTGACCCAGGACTCTTGCAGTCTGGGGGCTGGAGAGGTTGTAGAGGATGGTGGGAAGGAAAGAGATGAAATGGTGGGAGATCAGCATGAGGGAGAGATTCAGGAAGATGCAACTAAAGATGAGGAGCCATGGGAGGTGGTGTTCCCCTGCCAGAAGACACCCAAGAGACAACACTTTCAACCAGTGGTGGCGGCCAGGAAGAGCACCAGGATATCCAAGCCCAAGCCCAAATCCAACACCCCCACAGGTATTACCCCTGCTCCACCTATTAATTCCTTCAGTGTTCTTAATATTTGTGATGATGACTACCTAGTAGATATTGCTGATAGTTGGGACTGTTTGGGCAATAACTCTGTGGAAATTCATGAGACTATTTCTGCTATGAAAATGGAGGAATTGGCAAGAGCAAGTTTGGCTAAGGCCAACTTCAAGCGCCACTTAGAGGAAAAATTGCAGAACCAACATGTCCTGGAGGGGGAGAATTTAGCTTTGCAGCCGACTGCAAATGAACAAAGAGGGGTGCAACAAGAACTACCTAGTAAATCGAAAACTGGGAAGAAGATTGGGGGCAGGCTCTCTAGAGAGCTCAAGCATATTTGTTTGCAATGAAGGATCTTTTTTAGAATATAAGAGGGATGGGAAAACCTGCCCGTATTCGGCTACTGAAAGAGTTGCTGATCCAACATCAGGTAGATGTGGTGGACCTATAAGAAACTATCAAACAAAGCTTCTCTCAAAAATAATTAGACAGTCTAATGCCAGGGGGGTTATTTAATTGGCGTTGGACTGCTTCTAGAGGACACTCAGGGGGTTTTCTCATGGGGGGTGAAGGAGGATATTCTACAGGTAGAGAATTGGGAGAGTGGAGAATTCTTTGTGGGGGCCACTGTCAGACACATGCTCTTAAATTTTAGATGGGATATTCTAACAGCCTATGGGCCTGCTGATCATGAATTATCTACCTGATTCTTACAAGAACTAAGTAGGAGATGTCAGGATGCCACACTGCCAATTGTCATAGGGGGGGGGGACTTCAACCTGATGAGATCTTTGCAAGATAAGAGTACAGGAGTGGGGTATGAAAACTTGATTCAAGCCTTCAACAACTTCATTGAAGAGTAGAGCCTAAGAGAGATCTATAGGTTGGGGGGAGGGGGGAGATTCGCTTGGAGAAACAAGTAAGATTGTCCAATACAAAGTAATATTGACGGGGTTCTGGTTTCTACAGAATGGAAAATAAAATTCCCACTGACTACTCTTTCCAGCTTAACTAGATTGGAGTCTGACCATTGTCCTCTCCTACTCTCTACTGGGGAACTCAAGCAGCCTCACTGTCGACAATTCTTCTATGAGAAACAATGGGTGCTAGAACCTGGGTTTTTGGGCCTGGTAAAGGACAACTGGTGTGCCACAATGGAAAAACGCCCATAGGGATCCTACTCCTTGGACAGCTGGCACAACGGGGTCAGTGCCATGAGAACCTTCCTGAAAGGTTGGGGGAGAAATATTAGGGGGGAATATAGGAGGAAAAAAATCATCTCATATTTCAGATCCAAGAGCTGGATGCTAATATGGAAAACAATGGTTTGAACCATGAGATGAGCACCAAGAGACTGCAGCTTGAAAAGGAACTGGAAGACATCATGGGGGCTGAGGAGATTTATTGGCAACAAAGAGGGGGTGAGAAATGGATCCTGGAGGGGGACTCTATTTCCAATTTCTTCCACCTAGTAGATAATGGCCGAAGGAGGAAGAAAAAAAATACTTTCCCTTGAACATGAGGGAGAAACCTCAATGATCCTACATAAGTGCCATCTGTGATATACGCTTACTACAAAAACCTGTTTGGGATCCAACCCCCGAGAACTGTTAGACTTGCTGAGGGGGTCTGGGAGGATAGGGGCCGACTGAACCCATCTGACATTGATGATCTGCTAAGGCCTTTCACTGAAGAAGAAGTCAAGAACGTAGTATTTGGAATGAAGGAAAATATGGCATCCGGCCCAGATGGATTTAGTGTAACCTTCTACAAACAATGTTGGAAGATTGTAAAGGGGGATCTAATGAGAATAATTCATGATTTTTATATGGGG
The DNA here is from genome assembly GCF_016808335.1 of Panicum virgatum. Lineage (NCBI taxonomy): Eukaryota > Viridiplantae > Streptophyta > Magnoliopsida > Poales > Poaceae > Panicum > Panicum virgatum. The sequence continues at coordinate 55,116,119 of NC_053137.1, read as the reverse complement.
GGGGGGCTGGACATCGACAGACTGAATTACGGAGTGATTACTTTGGTCCCAAAGGTTAGAGATGCTAACAATGTAAAACAATTTCGTCCAATCTGCTTGCTCAACATTAGCTTCAAAATCTTCACCAAACTCCTCATGGACAGACTGTCGACCAAAGCTCAGGACTTGGTGGCACCTAGCCAGACTGCCTTTATCAAGGGGAGATACATAGTAGATGGGGTGGTGATGCTACATGAAGTTGTCCATGAACTATATTCTAAAAAGATGCAGGGGGACTGCCTTTATCAGTTGGTAAACCAATGCTGGACTAGGGGTCTATGGCGCATGTCAACTGTGGAGGAGATGGCTCAGTTCGTCTTGCTTTGGGATTTGGTACAAGGGGTGCTTCTCTGTGACGAGGAGGACATGATCATTTGGAAGTTTACTGCAGATGGACAATACACAGCGAAATCTACCTATGAGGTCTAGTTCAGAGGATCCTTTTGTTCCTTCAGGCCTCAATGCATATGGTCAGCGTATGCAGAGCCCAAGCATCGGTTTTTCACCTGGCTGCTAGTGCAAGAAAGGATTCTAACAGCGGATAAGCTTCAGGACAGGAATTGGCCTTGTAATCCTTTGTGTGCGCTCTGCAAACTTGCCCCTGAAACAGCACAGCATATCTGCTTGCAGTGCCCCTATGCGTAGCAAGTTTGGGCGCTTGTTCAATCATGGTCCCATGATCTGGTACGTAAGCCAGACTTGGACATACCCATTGACGATTGGTGGATCACGACCCTGCAGCACCTGCCAAAGGAACAGAGAAGAATAAAAGCAGCTGTGCTTATGTACACAGTGTGGAACTTGTGGAAGGAGAGAAACCGGCGAACCTTTGAAGGCAAGGAAGTTGAGCCATTGGTGGTGGTGCAGCTGATCAAGGAGGAGACTGACCTGCGCTTTAGGGCGTGCGGAAAGCCGCGTGTTTCATAGTTATCCATGTATTTTCTTTTCTGTGGTGAGAGTTTTTCGCTTTTATGTAATAGTTTATCTGTAAGACCTGGACTTCTTCTCCTAATATGATTTGGCAGTGCTTCTGCCTTTATTTTCAAAAAAAAGAAAGATTGACTTTGAAAAAACTTATGATAGCATATCTTGGAACTTCATGGAGGAGGTTCTAACCAGGAAAGGTTTTGATCCTAAACTTAAACATTGGATCATGAGTACCATCAAAGGGGGGAAAATATGCATTAACATTAATGGTGAGAATGGTCCTTACTTTAAGACTCATAGGGGATTGAGGCAGGGGGATCCTTTGTCCCCACTTCTGTTTAACCTAGCAGTTGATGCCTTGGCCCATATGCTGGACAAAGCTAAGGCAAGTGGACATATCAAAGGGGTGGTTCCTCACTTAGCCCAAGGGGGCGGGGTCACACACCTTCAGTATGCAGATGACACTGTGATCTTAACAGTGTGTGATGATGCTTCCATTGTGAACATGAAGTTCCTCCTCTACTGCTTTGAATGGATGTCAGGCCTTAAAATCAATTACCATAAAAGCGAGGACACTGTCTTCGGAGTAAACGAGGACAGAGAATGGGAGATAGCCTCCATGCGGAACTGTAAAGTCAGTGAGCTACCAATCAAGTACCTGGGCTTCCCAATCCATTACAAAAACTTGCCAGCCAAAGCTTTCAGTGAATTAGCGGAGAAGATGAGACACAAAATGCAACCTTGGAAGGGGAAGAATCTTTCTTATGGTGGGAGACTGACTCTAACCAACTCCTCCTTGAGCAGCATGCCTATCTACACTATGGGAGTATATCTGCTGAATGAACAAGTGTATCACCAGATGGATACAATCAGGTCTCAGTTTTTTTTGGAGGGGGGATGTGGAGAAATTCAAGTACCACATGGTCAAATGAGAGCATGCATGCCTGCCCAAAGACTTTGGGGGGCTTGGGATTTTAAACACTAGGCTTCTGAATATTGCCTTACTTCTGAAGTGGGTTTGACGTCTGTACAATAGAGAAGCAAATGACCCATGCTGCCAGCTCCTCAAAGCCAAATACCTACGCAGGTGCACTTTCGCCCTAGCAAAAAATAGACAAGGGTTTCAATCTCAATTTTGGAAAGGTTTGCTAAAAATAAGGGACAAATTCAAATGGGGGGCGACTTTCAAGTTAGGCAATGGTAAAGATATCCTCTTCTGGGAGGACACCTGGGTGGGAGAGGTTCCGCTGCGGCTCCTCTTCCCTAAACTATATGGCTACTGTGCCAACAAGAAAACCACTGTCGATGAATGTTTCGATTCAGGAGAATGGAAATTGGACTTCTGCAGATCCCTAGATCAGAATGAGATCGCCCAATGGGATGAAATGTTAGACCTCCTCGGGGGAACTGCACTGTCAGATAATCAGGACACTGTGCGCTGGGCGCTGGAGAAATCTGGACTCTACACAACTAGATCAATGTATAGGGTGCTCTCGCACCGGGGGTGGTCAATAAACAGATGCAGCGGTTATGGAAGTGCAAACTTCCCCTCAAGATCAAAGTCTTTCTTTGCCTAGCGTGTCAAGGGCGTCTGCAGACAGGGATGGCGCTGAAGAGGAAAAAGTGGAAAGGAAATGAGAAATGTGTTGTCTGCAATGTGTCGGAGACGGTAGATCACATTTTCTTCATCTGCCCACTTGCTAAGTTTGCCTGGATATGCATAAAAGAAGCTCTGGGATGGGACAGGGCTCCTAATTCTTTGCAGGACTTCCTGGAACATTGGGTTCCTGCAAGATGTAGACAACATGACCTTAAAATTACAGTATTGGCCACAGTCGCGTGGGCGCTGTGGAATGCAAGAAACAAGATGGCAATTGAGGAGGTGTTTATTAGATCACCAACTGATATTTTTTTCGCATCAACTTCTTTTTGCAGAGATGGAAGGTATTGCTGCGGGGAGATGCCCGAGTTGAATTGGAGACATGAGAACTCCAAGTCAGGACGTGGGTGGAGGGCTTCTTGGAAAAGATCAAAGATCGTCCGCCGGATCAAGACTTCTTCTAGCTTTGATGGCCTTTCTATCTTTTACATTTAGTTCGGACGGTTAGGTACTTGTGGAGGCTAGCCCGGGGGTGGGGGGATGGCTTGTTTCTAATCGCCTGTTGCAGTTTCCTTGTAAAACCGGTATCCCCGATGTTGCAGTTTTCTTGTAAAACCGGTATCCCCGATCATAACTGGTTTGTAACAACTCATATGCTTTCTATAAAAGCTGGGTGAACCCTTGATCGGAAAAAAAAATATAAGAAAAAAAATGGTGCATGATGAACCGTTTATTAGTTCTCTATTTAACTAATGCTTTGCAATCACTTGTATGGGCGATAAATTCAAAATATGCTAGTCTTTATAGGACCAAATGACATGTTATTTATGCTATCATTAGTAGACCCAATGGTTATCCGAAACCCGACCCGTACCCGGTGGGTACGGGTATAAAATTTTAGCCGCTAGACTTAGGGTCGGTCCAACAAGAGTCATGTGTGGCCCATGGGCTGGGCTTTACCTCAGATGGCGGGCTGCCTGGCTTTTCACCGCACAAGCAAATCTGCCCTGCGCCTTCCGACCCGCGTGACGGCGTGAGCTTCGCCTTCGATGCTTACGCCCGCGGCCGCGGTCGCCTCCCGCCACACCACCTCCTCCCTGCTGAGGCTGCTGCTGCACCAGTGCCGCTCCATCCAGCGCCTCAACCAGATCCACGCTCTCCTCCTCGTCCACGGCTCGCTCTCGGCCGCCGCCGTCGCGTCTCAGCTCCTCGCCTCCTACTGCGGCGCGCTCCCCGCCGCCGCGGGGCATGGCGCGCTCCGCCACGCGCGCCGCCTGTTCGACGGAATCCCCGACCCGGACAGGTTCATGTACAACACCGTCATCAGGGCCTGCTGCGACGGCAGCTGCCCGCAGGAAGCGCTGCGCCTCCACCGCGGCATGCTCGCGCGACGGATACTGCCCAACGAGTTCACCCTGCCGTTCGTGCTCAAGGCGTGCACCAGAGAGCGGGCGTGGGGCCACGCGCGGGCTGCCCATGCCGTGGCTGTGAAGCTCGGCCTTGCGGGGCAGGTGTTTGTGGGGAACGCGCTTCTGCATTCGTTAGGGTCAGCTGGGTCGCTGGCGGACTCTAGGCGGTTCTTTGATGAGATGGTGGAGAGGAACGTTGTGTCATGGAACTCGATGATCGGTGGATACGCCCAGGAAGGGGACACTAGGGAGGCGCGCGTCTTATTCGGGGAGATGAGGCGTCAAGGCTTTGTGGAAGATGAGTTCACGTTGGTCAACCTGCTTCTCGTCTGCTCGCAAGAGGGAAACCTTGAATCTGGCTGGCTCGTGCATTGTCATATGTTGGTTAGTGGATCTCGGGTTGATCTGATTCTTGGAAATGCTTTGGTGGACATGTACGGCAAGTGTGGTGATCTGTTGATGGCTCTCAGATGCTTTGAAATGATGCCCCTAAAGAATGTCGTTTCATGGACATCCATGCTTTGCGCTTGGGCAAAGCATGGTTCAGTTGATGCTGCAAGGAACTGGTTTGACCAGATGCCAGAGAGGAACATAGTCTCGTGGAATGCCATGATCTCTTGCTATGTTCAATGTGGCCAATGCCGTGAAGCATTGGATCTTTATAACAGTATGCAGTCCCAGGGTCTTGCTCCAGATGAGGTTACCTTGGTGGCTGTCCTCTCTGCTTGCGGACAAACTGGTGACTTGACTTTTGGGAAGATGGCACACCTTTACATTAGAGACAAAATCCATAATCCTGACGTCTCTCTAGTTAATTCACTTGTGGACATGTATGCAAAATGTGGTCAGGTAGACACAGCAATCAGCCTGTTCAGTGAAATGTGTCATAAAAACGTTGTTTCTTGGAATGTAATTATTGGGGGGCTGGCAATGCATGGCCGTGCACTGGACAGCATCTTGTTCTTCAGATCAATGGTAAGAGACTCCTCGCCTGATGAGATCACCTTCGTGGCCCTTCTTTCTGCATGCAGTCATGGGGGTCTACTAGAAGCTGGGCAGAATTACTTTGAAGCCATGAGAAATGTTTACAGTGTTAAGCATGAAGTTGAACATTATGCTTGCATGGTTGATCTTCTTGGCCGTCGTGGCTATCTTGAAAAGGCTGTTTGTCTAATAAAAGAAATGCCAATGAAGCCTGATGTTGTGGTCTGGGGCGCATTGCTGGGGGCCTGCAGAATTCATGGGAGTGTCGAGATTGGAAGGCAGGTGATCAAGCAATTACTTGAGTTGGAGGGCATAAATGGAGGTCTGCTTGTTCTAATTTCAAACTTGCTATACAAAACTCACCGTTGGGAAGACATGAAAAGACTTAGGAAGCTAATGAAAGAGTGGGGAACCAGAAAGGATATGGGTATTAGCTCAATTGAAGTGGACAACTGCATCCATGAATTTGGAGTGGAAGACATTAGACATGAAAGCTCAAGTGAGATATATGCAGCAGTTGATCATCTGTCATGTCATTTGATTTCTCTACATTTATTGCCTGTGCAGCCGGACGAGCTATATGTGGTAGGGTGAAGCACTATTTGGAATTCTTTCCAGTATCAGTTGTAAGCTCATAATGTTGTGCTACTATGCTACAGAGTCAGGCACCATACAAAAGCACAAAATGAAGATGAATGTGGCTGGTGCATTGCTTTACACGATAATGTTCATTGCCAAGCAGACGTTTGTTGATGCCTGAAGGTAGGTAATTCTGACTAAGCCCATTTCTTAAAGTTGTCCAGGCTCATCAGACCCACGAATAAAATAAGTGCAGCTGGTCAGTTTAAGTTACAAAGTACCCCTATATAGAAAATACTGAATAGGACAACTTATCCTTTGTGCTTTTGTTGGATTCAGAAATAAGTTGTCATTTTCTGTTTTCCGTATTGACCATGTAATGCAACCCTTCATTTAGCTTGTTAATTGGTTGGATTTGTGGTTTTCTGCAGATGTCATGGTTGGCTGGAAAGCCACTCAACCAACTCTACAGATAGGTCGACTGGCCGTCTTATGCCCACAAATTCAGTGGTCGCCATCTCCTGTGACACTGATGTTTCAACAATATCACGAGAGACTAAATCTCTGCAACAAGAATTCAGCAAAACGTTCACGGGGCAGCACTTTGAGTTGGCAACAAGGTAAGATTCAAACCTATTAGCTTTTCTAGTGACTGAACTATCTACTGATATGCAGTTTTTCTTGTTCCTTTATCCTTGGACCAGGTTGATTGTACCACGGTACCAAACCTTGAGACTCATTGGGGGTGAGCGGAGCAACAAGCCAACAACCTTCACAATTTCACACCTTTATACTGCAACGAACCGTGCAAAGTTTGTTCTGAGGAGAACACGATCGGTTCGTTGAATGAACGGTTGCAAGGTGGGATCCAGTGCCCACATTAGCCATTTCGTGATGCCTGCCACATGCTTCTCTTAATGGTGCACCGAGCTGCATACCTCAGTTAAGTAAGTGGGGGCCTGCAGTTTGCCGCTTGCCAGTTGATTGAAGGCAGCAGTGTACTCCTACCAGAGAGCGCCCATGGGCCATCAACCATCATCACGCGTTGTGCTTTGGCAGTTAAGCGCCGAAAAGCTGCGAGTTGCTTTTTGCACAGCACAACGCAAAGCGCCGTTGGCCATCGAGGGTTCGAGACGCACTCCAGGATGCCCACAGCACATGGCCACATCACTTAGCCGATCTGAATCGGTAGCTTAATGTTGGTACACGTTCAGAAATGTGTGGTGCTGTTGCAAGTCGATGGCTAGATGATTTGGTTCTGGCTAATGGGAATATAGTGATGCTTTGGGAGGTTGCTGCTCTTCTTTTTCTTTATAGAAATCATGGAGCTGCTTTGTTTTTTAAAGGTTCTGATGTTGGATAAAGCATGCACCGGGAGCTTTGCTTATGATGACTTGCATTCTGTTTTAATAAAAAATAAGATCAAACCTACCAGAATGATGGATGTGTTGTTTTATCTTTTTTTTTGTCAACTATATGGCAGGGAGGATACACTACTAGAAAGATCTACGGTAGCTTATTTGCAGGAGTGAAGATGTGCCTCCTTTTCTAGATTCTAATCCTGCATGCATATCTAATCCGATCATGAGCTCAATTGCTCACAAAAACTAAACAAGCTAGAATATGCAAGACAAAGCAATATAATTTCGAATTAATCTTGAAGCTTGAGCATCTGTATCGAACATGGAAAAATTCCTAGGCATGTCAGGACGCCTTGCCCAAGAGCAAGTCCTGGATAATTTAATCCGACCCAATATGTCATTTGATATCCCATAGCACACTTAAATTATGCAGAAGCCTCCTAGAGTGTCTGAACGAGGCGTGCTCTTGTGCCCCCCCCCCTCCTCTCCCGTGTGGGCCGTGTCTGCTGCTTTAACTGTGATACTCTGCATTTCCGTTCTCTATAATGGAAATGGGGCAGGGCCTCGTCTCGAAAAAAAAAATATGCAGAAGCCAACTACTAAATCTATGGCCTATACAGCTTGCAAGCGCAAGATCAGGATAACTAAGACACAATGTCTGTGCCCCACGCCTTAAATTAAACCATGGCCTCGCTGGGTCAGTACCAACCGAACGAAATTAATGATATATAATCACGGAGATGAGGTCGCTAATCCCCGAAAGGGATTTGATAACATCACAAATTAAAGAGTGTGCAAGTGCATCCAAGTGGGTTAGTTTCTTTCTTAAAGAAAAACGCAAAGCAACAAGAACTACGGCTCATCAACGTGTGCCCAATAATATCAAGGGGGTGTTTAGAAATAGGGACTTCAAAAAAGTCTCAGAGACTTTTTAGTATTTAGAAGTATTAAATAAATATTAATTATAAAACTAACTGCAGAACCCTGGGGCTAAACTGCGAGACGAATCTAATGAGGTATCTTAATCTATGATTAGCGAATGGTTACTGTAGCATCACTGTAGCAAATTATGAATTAATTAGGCTCATTAGATTCGTCTCGCGAAAAAGCACTCAGCTGTCAAAAAACATTTATAAACAAATTTTATTTAATAATATAAAATAGTAAGATTCATTTTGATGTGATAGGGACTTTTGAAAAAAGTCCTGGAACCAAACAGGCCCCAAGAATGTTTGTAGCAGTAATTGGAGTAGTTGGCACAACAGTATAGATGTTCCGAATATGAATCTGTTCAATATCCTTAAAAAAAATCTTGTCATCTACTGTATAAATTAAGTTGGGAAAACATGAGTATGAATTGCCACTATGACGTCTACAAGCAATGCAACATGGTTCTGTAAGACATGCAAATCTGTGCAAACAGACTATGTTACAAAGAACAATCAGACGTAAGCAGTGCAATTACAGGTGCAGCACGGCCATGGATTTCAGCCTGCAGGACATGGCGTCGGCCTCCGTCGCCGCGTTTTCCCGGCCGATCCGGCTCCACTTCTGCTCCGTGTCCGAAACCCGGCAGGCCGTCACGAAATCCAGGACCTTGCCGAAGATCCTGAACATCTCCACGGCGTAGATCCTGTCCCGGCCGACGGCGTACGCCGCATTGGGGTCCATGGGCGCGTCCGGGTGTGCCGCCGCCTCGGCCCACTGCAGCGAGGCCAGGTCGAGCTCGAACAGCTTCCGCACCACTTTCTCCCGCCGGTCCACCGGCCCGCGGCGGTCGTCGCACCACGACACGCAGAGCATGAAGAGCCGCGACGCGCAGCACGCTAGCGTCGGGGCGTAGTCGCGGAGCCGCGGCAGCGGGCGGGACGTCTGGACGACGACCCAGGAGCCCATGTCCAGATGGTAGCCGACGAGCGTGTCGGACTCGCAGTACACGTAGAACATCCGGCCGCAGACGGCGCCGGAGCACGCCAGCCCGACGTCGGCGGGGAACCCGGCGATCTCGACCCACTTGTCGATCAGGGGATCGTATATCTCCCCGGACACCAGCGGCTCGTCCCAGTGCCCGCGCCCGCCGACGGCGACGATGGCGAACCTCGGCTGGCCTGCGTCGCCCTCCGGTCCGGCGGATGCGTCGCGAGACCAAGCGAGCTCCGTGGAGTCGGCGTCCTCGTTCAGCATGTCCTTGAGCCGGAGGCGCCTCAGGGAGAGCCGGTGCGGGTCCTCGTACACGGCGGATGCGCCTCCAAACTTGGACCTGCCCCACCGGGCATGGTTCTCGGCGCGAGCGTGGAGAATGCTGCAGGTGGCGGACATCTCGAACACCCCCAGCACCGGCCGCGACCGCGCGGTCCGCATGGGCGCCGCCTTCCGCCACGAGCCGGTGAGAGGGCTGAACACCAGGACCCCCTTGTGGGTCTTCACCTTGCCTCCGGCGTCCGAGCCACCGGACCGGCCGCCGACGACGTAGAGGTCGTCCCCGACGCCGGCGACGGAGAACAGAAACCTCCCCTTGAGCCCGCCCGCCCCGACGCGGCGCCACCGGTGCGCGGCCACGTCGAGCGCGTGCACGGCCGGGGCAGGCGCGGCGCCCCACCCGACGTCGCCGTCGACCCCGAATAGGAACAGCCACGGCGCCCGGCGAGGGTCCGGGCCCCCCTGCTCCTCGCGGCGCATCCGCAGGAACTGCGGGGCGACGGTGAGGTCCCTCCAGCGCCTGCACACGCACCGCGCGGCCAGGAGCGAGACCAGCGGCAGCCGGCCCAGCACCATCTCCATCACGTCGTCCGGGAGCACCGCCAGGAACGCCGCCTCCTTCACGACCAGAGCCGCCGCATCGGCGCCAGCTCCCGACGGCCGGTGCGGGTACGGCACGGCACTGGCAGCGGCGGCGGCGCCCTTCTTCCACGAGAAGCACTGCAGCGCGCGGTCCTCGTCTTCCTCGCCTTCGGCATCGTTTCCCGCGGGGCCGCGCCGGCGCGGGGCCGCCGCGGGCGCAGCGGAGTCCATCTCGTCGCAGTCGCAGACGCGGCACGCGCCGGCTGCGCCGAGGGGCAGCCTGAGGCAGCTCCTTCTCCTCCTCCTCCCCCTGGTGCTCCCGCTCCCGCGGCGGCGGCCATCGCGCTCGCCACGCTTCCGGGGGTCGGCGACCACCGCATCGTCCGCGGCGGGGTCGGCGCGGAGCAGGGAGGCCAGGCTGTTGCTGCCAGATCTCTGGAGAGCCCCCCGCATCGGAGGAAGCGAGTGCGGCGCGGCCAGCCGGGGGCGCTAGGTGGAGAAGAAGTGGCGCGCGGAGGAGGGGATGGCCGGCGGGGCGTGGAGGTGGAGGAGGATGCCCCGGAGCAGGACGGCGAGGAGCTTGGCGAGGCAGGAGATGGAGAGCATCGCGGCGGAGCGGATTATTTGGGCAAGGGCGGTGGTGGGTGGAGTGGGAGTTGGGGAAAGTGGACGCGGCGCCGACGTCGCGACGAGCGGTGGGTGACTGGGTGTGGCGGGTGGAGCGAGCGGTATGGATCGAAGCGGAGACAGAGGACACCACCACCACCGGCCGGAGGGGGGAAGTCGTTGGCGTCGGAGCGGGCCGATGGACCGCGCTGCCGTCCGAGCGATTCACGGGGCTTCCGTGGCGGTAGCGCGCCGGGCGCCGATGGGCCGGGCGGGGCGCGCGCGGGGAGCTGGAGGGCTGGAGGATGCCGATGTCCGGGCCTGCTGCGGATGCGCGGGCGCTGGATCCCGTACCCGATTCCGAGAGCGGCGGAGGGGGGCCGTGTCCGTGCGCATGTGGGTTGTGACTGAGGCTGACGGCTTTGCCACTTTGAGCATCGGCCGTTGGGTGAACGTGTGGTTTCCTCGTACAGTCGTGATTCGTGAATTTCTATATATGATTGGTGCTGCACTCCGTAGCCTCTCGCCGTGGCCACGTCAGCTCAAATTTTTTTGGCCATGCGATCTCGCCCCGATGGTCTCGATGCCTGCTCGTCTTCCGTCTTCCGTCTTCCTCCATCTCCTTCCCGATAGTTCCTCTGATGTCTCAAACTCCGCCCTCTTCTCTGAGCTCGTCTTGCGGTCCTCGCGGCTCACAGCGGCGGCTTCGCCTCGCCTCGCCGCCTGCCGTCGCGCAGTCCGTGCGCCCACCTCCTCCTGCACGGTTGCGGCCTCTGCTTCGTCGCCCGGATGCCTAGTTCCGTGCTCCAGCCCCGGCCCAGTCGACGACCTGGACCCGCAGCTGCTCGGCGCGCCCTGCTGCACCTCGCCTCGTCGCCTGCCGCCGCGCAGTCCACACGCCCACCTCCTCCTGCGCGGTTGTGGCCTCTGCTCCGCCGCCCGGATACCCGCACCTTCTCGGCGCGCCCTGCAGCCCTGCTGCGTGCACACCGCACAGCGACTTCTGCGGGGCGCGACCCTACCTCTGCCGCCGCTCCCTCGCCGCCGCTCCTCCACCCCTCCCATCGCCGGCGCCCCTTCTCCCCCTCCCTCGCTCGGTCACGGGCCGGCGGTAGGCCTCGTGGCGGCGCAGTGGAGCAGGAGCCCTGCCCCCGGCGAGATCCAGCCCAGGCCGATGGCCATGGCGCGGCGGCACCCCTCCGGCCGGATCCGCGCGGGCCCAGGCGTGCGAGCGGCCTCCTCCCTCTGTGCGGGCCCACGCGTGCGAGCGGCCTCCTCCCTCCGCGCGGCCTCGACGGCGGGACGGACCGGCGTGGGGCAGCTCGGGGCCTCGAGCTCGCCGGCCTGGAGCACCCACGCAGCGGTGGCGCAGGAGGGGCGGCGCGGCGTGGGGTGCGGGTGGGGCGACGCGGTGGATTTATCTAGCCATGTGATTTCTGTACTTCCAGGGATTCCACGACTTCCTCCAGGAGATGATCTCGCTCATGGCCACCGTGGCCACCGTCGTCAGAGAGGTAACCACCTCGTGTTCATCAGTTCATGCCATTGCTACCTCACATTCATGGCAAAGCTGCCCAAATCTAGTGCAGCATCGATCGACAACTGACGGATCGTTTCTCCTTCTTCTTCTTCCCGGTCGTGCAGGAGCGCGTGTACAGCCTGGGCGAGCTCCTTTCGCAAGCCAGCGCTGGCACCCCGTCCTCGCCGCCGTCGCTGGCCTGCCAGGGCCGTCCGGCAGCCTCAGCGCCCTTGTCTCCCCTCGTAGGTTCGTACAAACCTCCTCCTCTCACCACTTACCGCTATTCCCATTTCTTCCCTCTTTCTGCAATGGAATCCGAGGTACCCCACTCTCTAGGAAATCCAATGGTATTCCAGCAAAATTTCTTTTTAAGCACTGAAAGGGATTTTACAGATCCTCTGCCGCAAATTTGTTGTTTCCCCCACTTATGTGGCTGACTGCATAAATATAGAAGTTTTTGGCATCCCCGACCTCGATCTGTTATTACTGCCATTAAAAGAAGAATGCTAAATTTCATTTCCCAGCTTATGCAAAGGTATGTTATGCTTCTTTCATTTCCCAAAGTCTACCATCTCTTCGATCTTTCCGAAGAAACCAGAAAGCACAAGCACATGAAAATGAAATCCAGGAGCTTCAATCGGCTGCAGAGAAGGTAAATTTTTCTACTAATTTGATTCGCATTATGTAGACAATGCCATGTGATTGCATTAATAGTTTATTATGCCTTTTCCTTTGGTGGGTTTATTCTAAAATTGGGTCTGTTATTTTAATTGAATATAGGATTCTGCAGCTTATCCATACGATACTTTGCTCATAACTTAGCCTTTCATATTAACATGTGGTGGATTTAAAGTAGTATTGCAGGTCATGATCTGTTAATGGTTGAGCCCCTTCAAAATCTGACGAAAGGGACCTGCATAAACTTCAATAAATAAACTGTGTATTTTTTCCTTCACAGAAATCCAATTCCCAACACTAATTACTTTCCTCAATCAGGCCAAAACCCCCGCTCAACTTCACAACAACAAAGAAGGTGGTGTATGCAAGGTGAACAAAGAAACTGGATATAATCTTTGTGATCAGACTTCGTCGTGTGCTCCGATGATTAGCGGACCTTTACCTCACCAAGCTACATCTGTAGGTACTATCACAGCAGGCCAACAGCCAGGTTTGTCCACTAAGAAACAAACAGATACCTGTTACATGCTTTTTTATGTGCCATTTACACCAATTATTCAGTGTCCAGAGGATGAAATATATGTGCCTACCCTGTCAGCAAATCATCCTAAAATTTATCTAAATCTGACAACTTTGGGGGTACAAGAAACCTGTCATCCACATGCATATAAATCATTAGCTACCTGCACAGTAAAGCCTTTCCTTTGACTTAAAAACTGCACTGTCCAAAGTTACTCTGTAAGTGGCATCTCTATTAGTTACGCAAAGTTGTACTTAGATGGTATACTAGAAAATGTTGAATGCTGCCTAAACCTTATTTGTTCCGTCTTATTCAGAACTATTTAGTTCCACACCACGCTACAGATACATATTGGTTCTTGCTGCATGTATATTTGATTAGGATACAATGATTTTTTTTTAGAAATCTACTACCACCTAATATTTCTTGACAAAAGACCTTCATATTCAACTGCTTACCACCACAGCTTACCCTGCTAAGCAAATGATTTTAAAACAAACTGAACACTACATTTCTCTAACACACTACTCAGACACTACCTGTGCAGCCTAGCGTTTGCCTTTCACTGCTCATACTACTTGCTTCTGAAATGACCATATTATTTGTTTTTGCTGTTTTTTAGGTCTGCCCATCCCACAGCTCATCAACAGAATTGGAAGAAACCGAGCTACTGAGCTATCCCTAACCATAACTGCAGAAGACAACTCCCAGTTGCCTCTTGGAACTACTGAACAAGTTGAAGAAACAGCTGGCTTTACTGCTCCAGTCATGTTTCAGCTCCCTTCCCTTGAGATGACAATCCCATTGGTGGACACTTTCCTCGCTTTGTCAGTTCAGATCCCGTTCAGTTATATACCCGTGGAGAAATGGTATGTCTTCCAAGCTTTTGTAGTGGCCACAGCAACATTTTTTATCTGGAAAAGGTTGCTTCACTTCATCTTCAACTGTTGTGGTATGGAAATACCCCATATACCACAATGGATGCGTGCTCTTATCGCATACTTAAAGTTACATCTTTCTACCACCCTGTATGCGATTAAATGTGGTTGACCTTTTATTATGAACTAAGACTGTGTCACATCATGAACACTTTTGTGGGCAGTCGTCTTTATCCTTTGTCTACCCAAAACAGAAACAAGTTTGAAGGAAAGAGCGTCCAGACCTTGATGCTTCAATTGATTCCCCCTGTCGTACTAACAGTAATCCAAACAATTGAAGCTGTTGTGTTCCTGGCTGGACGCTACCTGGTGATTCTATGTCTGTTCCTTCGAAGATTCTTTGCAAACTATTAAACCAAGGATCCTTTGTAGATTGCAGAATAGCTTGCTCCAATGGTACCTCTCTAACACCAGAAAAGAACACAAAAATTGATCTTCTTTATGCTACCTAAACTAACATCTTATATTTAGAACATCATTTTTATGCAGGATGAAACAGGATGACGAGCAATCATATGTGGAATCAGATTTCGTCAATTTTAAAATGCCCTCTTGGACCGCATATTGAGCAACTTAGCTTACCACGTAACCAGCATTTCCTTTAGTATGCCATGCTGATGCTAAACATGGTTACCAGCTGCCATGACTTCTATTTATTTGCACCTTTAACTTCCTAGACCTTGTACTATATGCAACCTTGGTTCCTAATGTATCTTCTTGTTGTATTACCTGTGTGATTTATGTCATTTACAGTAAATGAGCTGATGAACCTTATGTACCAGTTCTCGGCTATCAGCGAACCAACATATCAACTCCTGAATTTATATTCTAGGGTGCCAACTATAAACTATTCCGAATTTCTCTTCATTTATGGCTGTTAGGAAAGCATGATACTTCTACTACAAACAAATCTTCCTTCGAATGCCAATGAATGAAACAAGGCAAGAAAACAACACGTGATACAAGAAAAATCGCATCATGCATTTGAAACATCAATCATTATAATTACATAATTAAACCCAAAAAAATGCCAAAAAACTACGCGCGCGCAACGCGCGCGCAATCCACTAGTTGGCAAAGGACGATCAGGGGCTTGCGCAAGTCAGCGGTGTTCGGTAGCAGAGTTTGACCGTTCGGTACTCTGTTTCAAGCCTTTTCTTGGTATGGTTCAAGTCTTCGGAGACTAATAATCTATCTATACTATACTATAAAGATTGAAAATAACTGAAAATTTTTCTCATTCAGATTGGGCCCGCCGTACTCTCACGCTGAACTCACTTGTCAGGTGGAGAGGAGGTGGAAAGGGGTGGAGACCCGTAGAAACCGTGAGTTAGAGAGCATTTCTATCAAAAAGCTAATTTTTTTCACACCGGACGCTCGCGTACCCGCCAGCCATACCCGCCTACTACTCTTTTTCCCCCCTCCCCAACCATGGTCACCGCGGCAACTGAAGCGTCCCCTCATAAGAGAAGACTTAAATATGATACAATATCAGTCCTAGAAGGCTGATAACACATTTATTACATCAAATGGTACATCACCGTACAACTCTACGCGGTAATGGGCAGTGAAGCGTCACTATCGCGAGGATAACTAAAACCCATACAACGACATTAACTACGAAGAGGTCATCAGAGTCTTGCGCCATACGGAGCTTCCTGCGGGTGACCCTATCCACAGGCAAGGTTGGGTGCAGGACGGAACCCCTACTCAACGTCTTCGGGAACGAAGTCTGAATCTTCCTCTGTAAAAATTAAGAATAGGTAAAAATTAAGAATGGGGTGAGTACAAACGTACTCATCAAGTCCAACCACACCCACGGAGGGGGTATAAATAGAATATAATGCACAGGGTAAATCAATGATAAGGCAAGGGTTTAATTTGCGGAAAATGAATTTTTATGCAGGGGTTTATTTGCAAGAAAGGGGTTTTCAAAAGAAATTATCTCACGCTGAGTAACACGTAGGGTTGATCCACACAGGATCCCATTTTTAAGTTGCTACCGGACTCCTCATCTGCCGTAGCACATGGCACAGCTGCCGGACACTTTTCCAAAATAACTCACGCCAACCCATCCATTCCTAAAAGAAACACTAGTTGTGTGACCAAACCGTAACTCGCCCAGTACCGTGGGCACAGCTATTCGAATAGATTTTATACTCTACAGAGGTGACTAGCACGATCACCTTAGTATCGGCGCAGATCCCAATAAAGCCATTACCCACCTTAGCTAGACCTGACTAGCCACCACGGGATCCACCAATGGGTCATCGACCTATCACCGAGGTTTAACCGGGGCATCAGTCACACAGAGCTTATCCCTTCTCCTTGGTCACCCGCTGCTCTCAGCTCTCCTGATGGCTATCAGACTAACTAGTGGGGTTTATGCTAAGCCGTTGCCCATACAACGGTCGAGTGGTTTGCACGATGGTGGAGTTAGGCAAGATGACACACCAACTCGGTCCTTAATTATGACGAGATGGATATCTCCCTTCCTTGCTCAACCACACAGGTACAAGCACACCATTTGGCAATTCACACAGAAGTGACATCCATCCCGTCTAAACTCAACTTTCGAAAATTCCATATTTTCCCTTCCCACACACACATACACATTTTCTTTTTATAAAACAAGTTGTATCGTGTTTAAGGTCCTAAAAGTTCTAGCAGCGATTAACGTCCAAACAAATCACATTCAGACATTAATCTAGGTGGTCAAGGAATGGTTATAGCAAATCAAGAGGTGGCTATCCAACCATGTTTTCAGCAGTCAAAACATATACAGTTTTGTAAAACAGGCCAATAGGTTGTGTTTATAAATCTGGGACAAAATATGCATCAAAGGATGAGATTGAACTTGTCGTTCTCAAAGCCTTCTGGGAAGT
Source organism: Panicum virgatum (assembly GCF_016808335.1). NCBI lineage: Eukaryota > Viridiplantae > Streptophyta > Magnoliopsida > Poales > Poaceae > Panicum > Panicum virgatum. The sequence continues at coordinate 55,099,293 of NC_053137.1, read as the reverse complement.
CCTGATCAAAGTACTGTCCTTCGGGTTTGGGGTTTAGAATTAAGTTTATATGGTGGAAGGGTTTGTTTTGGAATATAATAAAAGGGAGGGTTTATTTTGCAAAAGGCTAAAGAGTGGGAGGGCTCTTAAACAAATAGAAGAGAGGGGAGGGGGTTTTGGGCAAAATTGCCACTCATCTTCTTCCTCATGTTGCCAGGAACAGAGGAGGGGCAGGGGCACTGGCGGCCTTGAGGTCGGCGGCCCTGGGGGCTGGCGGCGGCCAGGAAGGAGGGGGAAATGAGGAGGGGCGCCCGGGGAATCGATTCCCCTCCTCAATTTCCGAAGAGGGGGCCCGCAGGGAGGGCGCGACGGCCATGGCCGTGACGCCCAGGCGGCGGCCATGGCGGCAGCACAGCGAGGTGCGGTGGCGGCCGGGGCTAGGGGAAAGAGCACGAGGGGGTCGAGGGGTTCCCATCCCCGCTCTCACCTCGGGCGGAGAGGCAGCGAGGAGGCGGAGAGGCAGCGACTATGGCAGGCGGCAGCCGGCTTTGGCGTGCGTGGCGGCGGCGCTGTGGCGAAGGGGAGAGGGCGTGCGGTGGCCGGGCGGCTTGTGAAGCTTGAGAGCGACCCGGAGGGCCTACTTATAGGTGAAGTAAGGCGGTGGGGAGGTCGGAGCGCGTTGGTGTCGACCGGCGAGCTTCGCGGGGCGCCATTAATGGCGTTCAGCCGCTTGCGAGCGTCGGCGGCGCGATTCGCGGCGGTGACGCGATGGCTCGGGCAGAGGGCACGTGGAGGGGCCGGCTGCGGAGCTCGGCGTCGAGCTGTGCGGGCTCGAGCGGCGAGGCGGGGCCCTGTGCGAGCAGTGCGGCTCGGCGGGCGGCGCGGCGACGCTGTGCTCGACGGCGGGCGGCGTGGAGAGCACAGGCAATGGGACAGCTCGGGCAGGCACGAGCGGCGTGGTGCTTGACGACGGGCGGTGCGGCGTGTGGTTCACGTGGGGGCGAGGCGCGCGCGGTGTGGACAGGGAGCTGGGGTCGGGCGTGCGTGGGCAAGGAGCAGAGGAGAAGGAAGGAGAGAGGAGAAAGAAGGAGAAAAGAAAAGAAGAAAAGAAAAAGGAAAAGGAGAAGGGGAGAAAAGAGAGAGAGGGGCGCGGCGGACTTCTCGGTGGCGACTGCGGGGCCGGTCGGGCAAGCGCGAAGGTCGGGCGACACGCAGCGCGTTGTGCGGGATGAGGAAAAGAAAAGATGGGACGACGATTGAAATCGGGTGTCGGGATGGCGAAAATTTCTAGGAAGGAATTAGTGTTTTAGGGATGATCGAGCTCAATGACGAAAAAGTTTTAAAGATTATTTTTAGCGCGTGTTTTATTTTGGTAGATTTTTCGGGATGTCACAAACCTACCCTACTTAAAATGAATCTCGTCCTCGAGATTCGGCTGGCTCCTAAAGAGGTGGGGAAACTCCTTCTTCAGAGCATCTTCGCGCTCCCATGTAGCTTCTTCTACTCCGTGTCTGCTCCACTGAACTCTGCAAATCCGTACTTCAGAGTTTCTTGTCCTCCTAGTGACAGTGTCCAAAATCTTAACAGGTACTTCCTGATACCGAAGGTCTGGTTGTAGATCTATTTCTTCTTCTGGCACATGCTCTTTCTCAGGTACCCTCAAACATCTCCTTAGCTGGGATACATGGAACACCGGGTGTATATCTGACATTCCTTCTGGTAGCTCTAGTCGGTATGCTACGGCCCCGACTTTCTTCAGAACTTGGTACGGTTCAATGTACCGAGGGGCCAACTTTCCTTGTACTTGAAACCTTCGAGTTCCCCGAATAGGTGAAACCGTAAGGTAGACAAACTCTCCTGGGTTGAAACTTATTTCTCATCTCTTCTTGTCTGCGTAGTTCTGCTGTCGAGACTGGGCGGCCTTCAGCTTTTCTCTAATCTCGGTCACTCTTTCTTCCCCTTCCTTTATGAGTGCGGGTCCTACTAATGTACGTTCTCCAACTTCTGACCACATCAGAGAAGTTCTGCATTTTCTTCCATAAAGAGCTTTGAATGGTGATATGCCCAAGCTTGCTTGATAACCGTTGTTGTATGAAAATTTCGCATAGAGCAAACTCTGCTCCCAATCCTTGCCACAGGTAAGGACACATGCTCTCAACATATCCTCCATAATCTGATTTACCCTTTATGTTTGGCCATCCGTTTGTGGGTGATAAGCGCAGCTGAAATCCAATTTGGTGCCCATGGCTTTATGCAAGCTTTTCCAAAACCTAGAGGTGAATTGGGTCCCTCTATCTGAAACAATTCTACTAGGCACACCATGCAACTTTAATATATTTTCCACATAAAGCTTGGCTAGCTTTTCTCCACCGTAACTCGTCCGCACGGGTATGAAATGAGCCGCTTTAGTGAGTCGGTCCATTATTACCCATATGGAGTCATGTCCTTTCTGTGTTCTGGGCAAACCCACTACAAAGTCCATTCCTATCTCATCCCATTTCCAAACCGGGATAGGTAGGGGTTGCAACAATCCTGCTGGCTTCTGATGTTCGGCCTTGATCCTTTGACAAGTATCACAATGGGCGACAAACCGTGCAATATCCGCCTTCATTCCCTTCCACCAATATTTTTGTTTTAAGTCCATATACATCTTGGTGGATCCTGGGTGGATGGAGTAAGCCGAGTTATGGGCTTCATCCATGATTATTTGCCGGAAGTCTCCTTCCTGGGGCACACAAATCATATTTTTATACCATAAAGTTCCCTCATTGTCCACTCTAAAATCCGGTGCCTTATTTTCTCCAGTCTGCATTCGGATTTTTATCAAGTCCTTATCCGAACTCTGGGCTTTTCTGATTTTATCCTCCAGAGTGGGTTGAATGCTCATCTTGCGAATGGAACCTCGAGGGACAATGTGCACATTCAATCCTGCCATTTCTTCCTGCAGATGGGCATACTTGGGTCCATAAGATTTCCGGCTTAAGCCATCAGCTACCACATTAGCTTTGCCAGGGTGGTAATGAATTTCTACATTATAATTTTTAATCAGTTCTAACCACCTTCTTTGCCTTAAGTTCAAATCTAGCAGGGTGAAAATATACTTCAAACTCTTATGGTCGGTGTAAATCTCACACTTATTCCCAATTAGATAATGTCTCCAAATTTTGAGGGCATGCACAACGGCTGCAAACTCCAGATCATGAGTTGGGTAATTCTGCTCATGAAGCCTGAGCTGTCGGGAAGCATAAGCTACTACCCTCCCGTCTTGCATGAGTACGCAACCCAATCCTTATCGGGTTGCGTCACAATAAATGACAAAATCCCTATGAATATCTGGTAGGGTTAGTACTGGGGCGGTTGTCAACCTTCTCTTCAATTCCTGGAAACTCCTCTCGCAGGACTCCGTCCAAACAAACTTCTTTTCCTTCTTAAATAGCTCTGTCATGGGCCAGGCTACCTTGGAGAATCCTTCAATGAATCTTCGATAATACCCAGCTAATCCAAGAAAGCTTCTGATTTCACTAACATTGGTCGGTTGCTGCCAGTTGGAGACTACTTCGACCTTCTCAGGGTCCACTGCTACTCCTTCTACGGTCAGAATATAACCAAGGAAAGCTACTTTCTTAATCCAGAATTCACACTTGCTGAATTTGGCATATAGCTTATGTACTCTCAGCTTTTCCAATACTACCCGCAGATGTTGGTCGTGCTCCTGAACACTCTTGGAGTAAATAAGTATGTCATGGATAAAGACTACAACAAACTTATCTAACTCGTCCATAAACACCTTGTTCATGAGATTCATGAAATAAGCAGGTGCATTGGTGAGTCCAAAAGACATCATGGTGAACTCAAACTGCTCGTAACGGGTGACAAAAGCTGTCTTTGGGATGTCGCTTTCTCTAATCTTGAGCTGAAAATACCCTGACTTCAGATCAATCTTGGAGAAGTACTTGGCTCTTTTTAGTTCATCAAAAAGGTCATCAATCCTGGGGAGGGGGTACTTATTCTTGATGGTAACTTCGTTCAGTGCCCGGTAATCTACACACAACCTCATACTCCCATCCTTCTTTTTGACAAATAGGACTGGGGCTCCCCAAGGCGACGAGCTTGGTCTGATGAAGCCAATTCGTTGTAGTTCTTCCAGTTGCTTCTTTAATTCTACCAATTCAGAGGCTGCCACCCTATAGGGTCTCTTGGCTATAGGAGAGGTTCCAGGGACAATGTCGATGACAAACTCTATATCCCTGTCTGGTGGCATTCCGGGAAGTTCTTCAGGGAAAACATCTGGGTATTTGTTTACTACCGGGACTTCTTTCAAGGACTTGGCTTCCATGCTAAATACCATTGGGTCTGGTCCACTTCCCCGGGTATGGCATGTCACTCATACTCCTTCTGGGTTCGTTAGGTGTACCATCTTGTTGGTACAACCTATGATAGCATTGTGCAGGCTTAACCAGTCCATTCCAAAAATCACGTCTATTCCCTTAGACTTAAGTACTACTAGGGCTGCTAGAAATTCTACCCCACTTAAATTGATCCTTACCCGTAGACAACCTAGTTGACACTTGATGTCACCTCCAGGCGTCCAGGTTAATCGGGGTGTTTTTAGTAGTACTGTAGATATTTTATGCTTTTCCACAAAACTTGAGGATATGAACGAGTGTGATGCTCCAGAATCAAATAGTACTGTTACAAGAGCTGGGCTGACTAGGTACTCACCGAGCACTAGGCCCTAAGCTCCTTGAGCCTCCTGCGCATTGATGTGGTTGATGCGGGCTCGTCCAAATGACTGCTGGGGCTGCCTCATCTGCTGACTATTGTTGTTGGTGTTGTTGTTGTTGCGGATGGGCACTCGGTTGGCACCTGACAGAACTGGCCTTGGTCCATTCACAAAGTTGGAGAAGGCTGAGACTGCTGGCTTGTTGTTGGCATACGGGCAGTTAGCAATGAAATGCCCTGTCTCACGATAGTTGAAACAGACCCTTGCATTGTTGTTGTTGGTGGTGACTTGGCTCGCATTGCTCTGCGGGGCCTTCATGGTGTTCTGGCTACTGAACTATGTGTTAGGAGCCTGTGGGCCTATCACCTGAGACTAGGTCCTATACTGCATTGGGGCCTGAGATCTTGGTGCAGTGTAGCTGAAGCTTCTTGGTTTCTGAAAGCGATCCTACCGGCGAGCATTGTTTTCTAGAAACTTGCGCTTGTTATCCTTCCTTTCTTCAGCTTTGGCCCTTTCTGTGAGAATGGCCTTGTTCATCAGTGTTGAAGTCCGGGTAGATCTTGGGGGTAAGCAAGGTCCGGAGTTCTGGGTTCAATCACTTCTTGAACATATCCTGCTTCTTTTCATCATTGTCCACTTCCTCTGGTGCATATCGGGCCAGCTCCATGAACTGGTAGGTGTACTCTTCTACTGACATGCTTCCTTACTGCAGTGCGCGGAACTCATCCGCCTTGTGCTTCATGGTGGCCGAGGGGATATGATAGCGGCGGAACTCCTTCACAAATTCCTTCCAAGTGATGGTGGAGGCATCTTCGGCAGCGGCACAGTAATTCTCCCACAAGGCTAAGGCAGTCCCGGTGAGTTGGTGGGCTGCCAGAAGAACTTTGTCTCGATCTTGGCATTCGAACGGCTCGAGCTTCCTCTGGATCACACGCAGCCAGTCGTCTGCATCCAAGGGGTTGCTGGATCCAGCAAAGGTGGGTGGTTTGGTCCTCATAAAAGCTGTCAGCTTGTCATTCATGGTCAGCTCTCGTGGCCACTTATTGACGAGGGCATTGGCCAGGGTTTCCAGTATGTGAGTCTGATTGTGTATTATTTGTGCCAGGTCCCCGAGGGGTGGTGGTGGTGGCAGTGGCACTTCTCCTTGATTTCCTCCTCCGTTCTGGCTCACTTCCTGTTCTTCCTGAAGAGGGTTCTGTCCATTAGGCTATCCTCCCGTGCCAGTGGCTGCAGGGGGTCCGGTTGCAGGAGGCCCTCGCACCACTTCGGGAAGCCATCTGTAGATTGGGTAGAGTCTTTGTGAGATTGAGATTAGGATTAAGTGATGTTTAAGTTGTTTAATTCATATTTTTGAAAAGGCAGAATCTACCTTCCGCCGAAAAGCACACAGACTAACAACAAGCACACAAATTAGCAAACAACCAGCACACACAACTTTATTATAGCAAGAGGGGGTACACACTGGGACAAGGCCAAATGCGTACTACACGTCCGGGTACAGGGTCACACTTAAGGATACAACTTAAGCCGAAGGGGCTGGGGTGGCTTCGGGGGATGCTACTCGCAGGGCGAGCCTTCTTCGGAGTGTGCTTCCAGGGGAACGAGCAGTCTTTGCTCGCCGTTCTCTAGGATCCCATTTTCCAGGGGTTGTCCAGCAGCTTCCCCTTCAACAGCGGCAGTAGACCCTTCAGGGTTCTCGGGCGGGGCTTGTGGGGTTCTCAAGAGTGGTCCCCATCCTATGACGGGCGTTCCAAGTAGAACATGATCTTCCCCAATTGCCGGGACTGGCATTCCACTTCTGGTCCATTCTTGCATACGCTGGTCCCGGGCCTGCCTGAGGCTCTCCTGGGCAACCGCTTCGCTGCTGACCGCGGCTGCGGCTCTTGCCTCGGCTCGGGCTCCCCGGATCTGTTGCAGTCTTACCGCGAGCACTGCTTGCTCAGCTCGATGGGTCTGCTCCCTCAAGATGCTGGCTTGCTCGTCAAAGAGCTGATCGAAGGAGGCTAGGTAGGTAGCCACTTGGTTTAGGGGGTCTTCCTCATGGCGGCGCCGTTCCAGGCTTCTCATACGAACTTTCCAAACTGGGGTTCTGATGGCCGGAGGGAAGAACCTCATTGGTGTGGGGGTGAGGTGTCCTTAAAAATCCGACATAGATAACGGAGCGCCTTCCTGACGGCCAAGGGATAGGTGTCTTGGTGCCTAAACCCTGTGGCGGTCACTCACCATGGCTGGATGTCGGCGTAACGGTCACTTTTGGCGATGACCAGGATCACCCTGCAGCGGAGGGTACCATGGTGCTCGTACTCTCTGCTGTAGTACATTGGGCATTCCGTAACGCCAAGGCTTTCCAGGGCATTGATCAAGAGGCTGGGGAAGCCAGGTGCAGCTTGGCAATTGCCCTGGGTCCATCCTTCCTGAGCCATCTGAAAACAATGATAGGGTGAACAAGCTTGCACAAATATTTGGATACAAAGGGGATAGATGGTACTTATTATTACAACATGGTGGGGTACAGTTTCCATGGATACACAATTATTAGGATAGGGTTTCTAGCTTGGAGTGCTACTCCTATCATGGGGACTCTTCCTCGATCTGGATAGGGCGCTTCTTTGGTGGAAGACACTGCTCCATCACATCATCTTCGATCTGAGTACCCCTATCCCAATGGGTTTCTTCGGGTTCTTCTTCTATCCACCTACCTACTCCTCTGTGAGCCTCGTGTTCTTGCCATTGGGCTTGGAGAGCGGCTAGGGAATACTCAGCTTGTAAAGCACTTGTCCGTTGTTCCTCCATTTCTTGGGTTGTCTTTTCTGCCATGTGGATTTGGTGCTTCAGTTGTGCCGCCTGTTCGCGGTAGAGTTCATCCAGGCCGGTGAGGTAGATGGATAGATGGGAGACCGTATCTTCTAGGTCTTCTTCTTCTCTCCCAAGTCCTCTCATCCGGGCAATCCATGAGCGTCCTCTTCCTCTAGTGGGCGGGAAAAATCCCATTGGAGTCCGCTGAAGATGATGCTTATAGACCACACGCAGGCGTCGCAGGGCTTTTCGGGTGGCCTTTCGGTAGGTATATGGAAAGCGAAAGCCAGTGGTGGAGATGAACCAGGGGTCCACGTCAGGGTAGCGGGTGCTTTTTCCCACGAAGATCATCATGTCGCACCGAAGAGTGCCCCTGGTGTCGTACTCCCGATAGACGTACTCTGGTGGGTCCACCACTCCGATGCGTTCCAGGCTGAGTAGCAATAACTTAGGAAGGCCGGGCTCTGCGTGACAGACTCTGCCACTCCATCCATTGTCAACCATATGGAACAGGGCAAGAATCAGCGGTGAGTATTTGTGTGGAAAAAGGATTAAGCAAGGAAAGTCCTGATGTGGAAAGACTCGAAAATGGGGTCTCGGTCCTGGGGTCACGTCCTATGGCCAACCTACGGCTCTGATACCACTTGAAGAGTCCCCTCATAAGAGAAGACTTAAATGTGATACAATATCGGTCCCAGGAGGCTGATAACACATTTATTACATCAGATGACACATCACCGTACAACTCTACGCGGTAATGGGCAGTGAAGCGCCACTATCACGAGGATAACAACTAAAACCCATAAAACGACATTAACTACGAAGAGGTCATCAGAGTTTTGCGCCATACGGAGCTTCCTGCGGGTGACCCTATCCACAGGCAAGATTGGGTGCAGGATGGAACCCCTACTCGACGTCTTCGGGAACGAAGTCTGGATCTTCCTCTGTAAAAATTAAGAATGGGGTGAGTACAAACGTACTCAGCAAGTCCAACCACACCCACGGAGGATGTATAAATAGAATATAATGTACAGGGTAAATCAAAGATAAGGCTAGGGTTTAATTTGCGGAAAGCGAATTTTTATGCAGGGGTTTATTTGCAAGAAAGGGGTTTTCAAAAGCAATTATCTCGCACTGAGTAACACGTAGGGTTGATCCACACAGGATCCCATTTTTAAGTTGCTACCGGACTCCTCATCTGCCATAGCACACGGCACAGCTGCCGGACACTTTTCCAAAACAACTCACGCCAACCCATCCATTCCTAGAAGAAACACTAGTTGTGTGACCAAACCGTAACTCGCCCAGTACCGTGGGCACGGCTATTCGAATAGATTTTATACTCTGCAGAGGTGTGCAACTTTACCCACAAGCGGGGTACCACAGCACGATCACCTTAGTGTCGGCGCAGATCCCAACAAAGCCATTACCCACCTTAGCTAGACCTGACTAGCCACCACGGGATCCACCAAGGGGTCATCGACCTATCACCGAGGTTTAACCGGGGCATCAGTCACACAGAACTTATCCCTTCTCCTTGGTCATCCGCTGCTTTTAGCTCTCCTGATGGCTATCAGACTAACTAGTGAGGTTTATGCTAAGCCGTTGCCCATACAACGGTCAAGTAGTTTGCACGATGGTGGAGTTAGGCAAGATGACACACCAACTCGGTCCTTAATTGTGACAAGATGGATATCTCCCTTCCTTGCTCAACCACACAGGTACAAGCACACCATTTGGCAATTCACACAGAAGTGACATCCATCCCGTCTAAACTCATCTTTCGAAAATTCCACATTTTCCCTTCCCACACACACATACACATTTTCTTTTTATAAAACAAGTTGTACCGTGATTAAGGTCCTAAACGTTCTAGCAGCGATTAACGTCCAAACAAATCACATTCAGACATTAATCTAGGTGGTCAAGGAATGGTTATAGCAAATCAAGGGGTGGCTATCCAACCATGTTTTTAGCAGTTAAAACATATGCAGTTTTGTAAAACAGGACAAAAGGTTATGTTTATAAAACTGAGACAAAATATGCATCAAAGGATGAGATTGAACTTGCCGTTCTCAAAGCCTTCCGGGAAGTCCTGATCGAGGTACTGTCCTTCGGGTTCGGGGTCGCGGAACTGGTCCTCGTTCGCTTGCTCGCAGTACTGCTCGTCGACGGGTTCTCCCTCGTTCACACCGTGATCTACGACGCACACAAGCAAGCACACAAGCAAGCACACAATCAAGAAAAAGAAATAAAGGTTTTATCGATGAGCTCGAATTGAAAACAATTAAGATATGGGGATATGAGTAATATTTTTGGGCGGTTTTCTAATGGCATAGCCAAAATTATGTTATGAAAGGCGTGGTAAAGTTTCAGGACGATTGAAGGATTTTTGGCGCATGAAATGATAGGTTAGAGGAGTGGTTAGGGTTAAATAAGGGTCCAGGGACTTGTTTGTAAAAGGACTTGATTAGAATTTTGGGGAATGTTCGGGCTATTCTGAAAAAGGTCAGGGGTTTATTTAGAATTAAGTTTATATGGTGGAAGGGTTTTTTTGGAATATAATAAAAGGGATGGTTTATTTTGCAAAAAAGGCTAAAGAGTGGGAGGGCTCTTAAACAAATAGAAGAGAGGGGAGGGGGTTTTGGGCAAAATTGCCACTCATCTTCTTCCTCCCGTTGCCAGGAACAGAGGAGGGGCAGGGGGGCACCGGCGGCCTTGGGGCCGGCGGCCCTGGGGGCTGGCGGCGGCCGGGAAGGAGGGGGAAATGAGGAGGGGCGCCCAGGGAATCAATTCCCCTCCTCAATTTCCGAGGAGGGGGCCCGCTGGGAGGGCGCGACGGCCAGGCGGCGGCCATGGCGGCGGCACAGCGAGGTGCGGCAGCGGCCGGGGCTAGGGGAAAGAGCACGAGGGGGTTGAGGGGTTCCCATCCCCGCTCTCACCTCGGGCGGAGATGCAGCGAGGAGGCGGCACGACTATGGCAGGCGGCGGCCGGCTTCGGCATGCGTGGCGGCGGCCGGCTTCGGCATGCGTGGCGGTGGCGCTGTGGCGAAGGGGAGAAGGCGCGCGGTGGCCGGGCAGCTTATGAAGCTTGAGAGCGACCCGGAGGGCAAACTTATAGGCGAAGTAAGGCGGTGGGGAGGTCGGAGCGCGTTGGTGTCGGCCGGCGAGCTTCGCGGGGCGCCATTAATGGCGTTCGGCCGCTTGCGAGCGTCGGCGGCGCGGCGGCTCGGGCAGAGGGCACGTGGAGGGGCCGGCCGCGGAGCTCGGCGTCGAGCTGTGCGGGCTCGAGCGGCGAGGCGGGGCGCTGTGCGAGCAGTGCGGCTCGGCGGGCGACGCGGCGAGCACAGGCGATGGGACAGCTCGGGCAGGCGCGAGCGGCGTGGTGCTTGACGACGGGCGGGCGGCGCGTGGTTCACGTGGGGGCGAAGCGCGCGCGGCGTGGACAGGGAGCTGGGGCCGGGCGTGCGTGGGCAAGGAGCAGTGGAGAAGGAAGGCGAGCAGAGAAGGAAGGAGAAAAAGAAAAGAAGAAAAGAAAAAGGAAAAGGAGAAGGGGAGAAAAAGAGAGAGGAAAAAGAGAGAGGGGCGCGGCGGACTTCTGGGCGGCGACCGCGGGGCCGGTCGGGCACGCGCGGCGGTCGGGCGACACGCGGCGCGTTGCGCGGGACAAGGAAAAGAAAAGATGGGACGACGATTGAAATTGGATGTCGGGAAGGCGAAAATTTTTGAGAAGAAATTAGGGTTTTAGGGATGATCGAGCTCAACGACGAAAAAATTTTAAAGATTATTTTTAGCGCGTATTTTATTTTGATAGATTTTTGGAGATGTGACAGCAACCACCTTCGTGTTCGTCTCCTTGTTCCACCGCCCACGCCTCCGTCCCTGCACGCACCGCGCCGCGGCCGTCCTCTCTGCACGTGCCGCCGGCTCCTCCTTGTCCTCGTTCTGGGAGCGCAGGAGACGTGGTGGCTCCGCGAGGAGAGCAGCGCTGGCAGCGATGGCTGCGCGGAGGGGGTGCTGAGCGCGAGGCTCTGCTCGGCGAGGTCGCCGCAATGTGGCTCCACTTCTGCACGCTCGAGGGGACTCACCCCAACCTCGCGGCTGGCGCTGTCGACACCGTGGCCTCACCCGAGCCGCAGCCCAGGCCTGCGTTCGTCGAGGAGGTCGAGGTGAGGAAGGAGGCAGTGGTGGTGGTGGTCGAGGAGAAGAAGGGGGCGGCCCAGGCCGAGGCAGGGAGCGGCGCCGGCGAGAGCATGAGGACGTTGACTGAGGACGGGGCCAAGGGCGAGGACGTGCGTGCGATGCAGGTGGGCATCGTCGCGGGCCTGTTGTTCTATGTAGGATTCGTGTTGCATGACGTGTGTGGCTCGCGGTGGATGCATGGGGCTGAGCTGACGCACCTATGCTTGCTAGCAATGTTTTACGCTTAGATTTTTGTGCACGAATTGCAGAGTTTCAAATCAAATCTGCAGCCACTAAATTGTTAGAAAATAGAAACCTAGCTTTTAAAAAATATCAGAAACCTGTCATGTCCATACATCAATCCTGCAATTGCATATCAAAGAATGTTCGGATATATGTATGGAGTATTAAATGCAGTTAAAAAAATAACTAATTACATAGTCTAATTGATTAGCATGAGACGAATCTTTTAAGTCTAGTTAGTCTATAATTAGATATTAATTATCAAATAACAACAAAAATACTATAGTGTCAAAACCTAAATATTTTCGCGAACTAAACGGGGCCTCAGAAACCAGTTTTGCCATGTGCAGGAAGTTCTGCAAAAGCTCGGCTTTTACTGGGGCGAGGACGACATGGAGTACTCGAGCTTCTCATCTGGCACGGAGCGAGCTGTCAGGACATGGCAGGTCACTGCTGCTTCAAACTTCGGGTGTGTTTAGTTCATTTTGCAAAATTGTGTAAAGATGTAAAGAGGGCATTTGAAGTACTAAATGAAATCTATTTGCAAAACTTTTTGCATAGATGGGTTGTAAATCGCGAGATTCTAATGATGTTAATTAATCCATGTTTAATCAATAATTAGCGGATGATTACTGTAGCATCACTGTTGCAAATCATGGATTAAGTAGGCTCATTAGAATCGTCTCGCGATTTACAGCCTATCCATGCAAAAAAATTTGTAAATAGACTTCATTTAGTACTTCAAATTAGTAAGATTCTGTTTCACTTTAATGCGTTTACGGCTTTTTTGCAAAAACCTGTAAAGATCTAAACAGCGCCTTCATCTCACTTCACTATTGAATTGGAGGGGTGGGTACACAGATAGCAAGCTTCTATTTACTGCGTTCGGCAGGCTGGAGCTAGAGTGCTGTGAGAGAAAAATACTGTTACCTAGTTGGTGGCTGAAGGCTGGAGCTGGAGGGATGTGAGAGGGAAATACTGTAGCGCTGGAGGGTAAACCAACAGCCGAACGCAGTGAAACAAGATGTATTTACATGTTTATCAATTGCCTTGTGTGAAACAAGATGTATTTAGAGCATCTCCAGCAGTTTGGCAAATTGAGTTGCCATCTTTGATTTTTGGCAAAAACGTTAAAAATACTCCTCCAACAGTTTGGCAAAAGACTTGGCAATTTTTGGCAACTTGGGAAAAACCAGCCTCCAGCGCGTAAATATACGCGCGCGGCGCGCGGTTGGCATCGTGGTTTCTAGTCAGGTGGGAGGATGAAAAAAGAAATAAATAACAGAAAATGGTTCCTGATTTAAGTTTTCAAGAGGTGGAAGGGCATAAATATAATTTTGTTTCTCTCTCAGGGTTCCTGATGTAAGTTAGATCTGGATTTGTCAAGTGAATTATGCCAAATTGTTGGAGATAAGCTCTTTTTTATTTGGCATATCTTTTTAGAAGTTGGCAAAACACAAGATATGCCAAGTAAAATATGGCAAACTCTTGGAGATGCTCTTACATGTTTATGGTTGAACTGCTTTAGTACTTGACTTGAGGATTGTAGGTTTATAAGTTATCCACCCATCTCTTATCACTTATATATATACTATGATGTATGGATGAAAATAATTATAGTTATAGTATTCTCATATTCTTTTTAATTCTACGTGCGTGAGTGCGTGCGGCACGTACACTTTGCTAGTTTCTCTAATAATCTTTATAGAATAATCTCAACAAAAAGCGTTTGGTTTTACAATTCCAGTGATAGGGGAAACATATGCTATGCGTTCGTACAGTTTTTTTTTTTTGAAAAGCCCGTTCGTACAGTTATCACTATATCAGTTACAGGTAACGAAAGTGCAGGTTTTGCATCTGCAGCTGCAGCCGGCCTTGCGGCAAGCAGAAACGAACTAGTTTTCTTCTTATTTTTTTTCCTGGGGTTAAGGCGTGAATTTTTCTACATTCCTTGCATTATAGCACTGATTCCTTGTGTAGGACATATTAGGATTCTAGCATATCCTCCTTGACTGCAACACTGCCGTTTTCAGCTACGTTTTTTTCTTCTTTTTTTAATGAAATGAAACCGCTTTCAGCTACGATCCCTGCAGGTCTCTGCTCCTTTGCTACTCAGTCAAGCTTCTTCACCCAGGGTGCTTTTACGAGGACGAAAATGGGCCGCTGGAATGGGATGAAAGGCCGTGATAGGCTGTGATTCGAGTCTAGAATGCAGTGGGATGTGTTATTCGCGGTTAAGCCACATTTTTATCCTTGTGCTAGGATATGATGTTGTTATATGTGGTTATACCATAATTTGCCCTTGTGCTAGGGTGTGTTGTATGAGATCTAGTTTAGCTAGGTAGGTTAATTAGGGTTTTAGCTCGGTTTTTCTAAATTAACCGAGCAAAGGTTTTGTCTCATTTTTCTCAAAAATGAGGTTTTTGATCTGTGGTCTGCCACACTTTTGAATACAATTTAGGTGGGGATACCCCCGACCATTAAAAAAAAGAATACAGTGGGATGCGAAGGGGGAGTATTTGAGCTATTTAGCCCAATTAATAGCCCATTGGTTATTCTCAAAAGCAAAAAAAAACTTTAAGAAAATCTTAACTCTAAGCAAAAAAGACCAGGGCGCTTCGTGAAGAGATTTTTTTTATGGAGATTCGTGAAGAGATAAAAGGCAGCGTATCTGAGACAAGTATCTTTATACTACATTTCTTCATTTCTTTTCTTTTCAGACAATTCCTTGTTTCTACCTGTGTACATGGACAAAACTGCAACCGAACTCCCATGAATTGTTTGAACTATGCCGACCATCAGGTCAGGCATCAGATCAACACAAATACAAACAACAAATAATTACCTAAATGATCATTGGATCATAATCTACTGCATACCACGTACTATCTATAGCTATACTGCTGTGCTAAGCTGAATCTTTGCGCAGCACAGGCTCGCAAATACGACCATGCCTCCTGCACCTGCGGTGGCTCAAGACAGAATGGACATGAAGATCGTCGACCACGTCGTCAGCGCAATCGCCGCTACGAGGTACGTCCAGAGAAAGATCACGGAGCATTCCTCTTGTGCAACATCAAACAGCTGAGCCATGGTTCCTGAAACAGAGCTCGGAGATGGTTAGCTTTCTTGTTGGAAAGTGGAAACTGAGGCGGCCACTTCTCAGGAAAGCAGCTGCCTCACACAACAGAACGCCATTTTTGTTTCAGAGCTTTCAGTAGCGCGTACCAATGTTCATCGCAGGAGGCAGGGCGAACTGCACCATGAGCACGTAGCGGTAGAGCGGGTCGTGGGACAGGAACCCGACTCCGTACGCGGCATGGACCACGGCGATCCCGATCAGCGGCAGGATCACGAAGCGTATGCAGACGATCGCGATGATCACCGTGCGCTTGAGCCCCGACTTCCGAAGCCCTGCGCGCAGATTCAGAGCAGTTTCAATTTCAGTTTCAGAACACGGCAGTCGACCCGTCGTCCAGGTCGACATGATGAATTGCCAAGAGTCTGGTCGTCAAAGTAGTAGACCAGTAACACTAACACCCACCTTGCGTCAGGTTTCCACCTAGGATGAGGGTGATGCAAGGAATCGTGCCATTGCTGCAGGTGGAGCAAACAGTGAGCGATACTGAAGAAACCCTGAAAATATGCTGCAGCAGGTCGGCAGACACTCAGACAGCGGTCGTCAAATGTGTGCTTACCCCATCAGTTGGAGGGAATCCTGTAAAACTTTGAACGGAGCTCCCTCGCCGATGATTAGCGATTTCAACCATGGGACCAGGCCAACAACAAACCCAGTTAACTGACCCAAGAAGAAGGTAGCATCACATCAGAGTTAGTCCATGCATTTATGTGCCATTGTGAAGTGAGAAGCAGAAACAACAAACATACTGCGGATATCGTTGGTGGTGCCATCAGCTCCTCGACAAATTGGTGGACAGTATCCTTCAGATTTGTCCAGAATCCCTTCTCAGTGACATCACTTTCGCAGGACAAGAGCGGGGCCTCCTGCAGTTCCGGACATTCAGATTCTCTGAAGATGTTGAGTGAGCAAATGACCATGGTCCGCGGATGCAGTGGACTGTTCTGAACTTACCATTGGATTCTCACCCGTCTGTTCATCAGGCTCAACTGACGTCGGCAGAGGTGCCTCCTCATCATTGTAGGCAGCTGGACCGTCTCCTTTGGCAAGCTCCGCGTCTTGCGCAGAATGCTCCTCGTCGCTGTCGGCTGGGCACTGGATGCTTTTGGACTGCATCTTGTGATACAGTTTTCCTGACTTCTGCATCAGGCTGTATGTGTATGTCCATATGAAAAGGCCACCCAGCTGCAGAATGCAGAATAAAACAGATCACTCAAACTGAACAACTAGCCTAGTGTATCTGGGAAATAAATTTTCTTACAGCCATGGACAATGACGAGTAGGAGAGCCCGTGTGAGCGGCAAATGCTCCGATCCTTCCCGAATGGGTTCCCATCTTCATCGCAAACGGCCGGGACAATGATCAAGAGCAGGTTTCCGAGATTTCCTGCATTTGTCAGTTGGGGCCACTGTTGATATCACCATCAGCTCGGCATATATGTACATGAAAGGCAACGAAGCATAGATTCCACTGAACCTGCTGAGCAGAAGGCCATGATCAGGCCCCTGAAGTGCTGTGGTGGCTTCAGAACGTTGCATGCTATCCAACCCAGAACGCCACCGACCATGAACGTGATTGCTATATTAACTGGCATAAACCACCTGAAGAAGAGAAGGCGTACGTTAGGGCCCTTGAACAATCACAGAGGAGCAGAAGTGCAGACTTGCAGTTGCTGTGTGTTCAGTATTTTCTTCTTCAAGGCTCTGAAAGAGGCGGCGATGCTACTCACCACGAAATGACATCCTCGAGCGTGACCGTCTTTGCAAGGCTAGCGAACATCAGAGATGGGGTGAATACGGTAAAAACAACCTGACAGAAATTTGAGTGAGATTAGGCTTTATAATAATAATAAAACGTTCTGTGGAAATCAAACAGAGCTCACCTTGTTCATGTCCCTTCGAGCACTTGTGGTCAGGACATTGCTGAAGCCGGAGGACAGGTAAGCTCCAACGACACCAATGAGCAGGACCTGGATGATTGGCATAGAAGCCACCAGAAGCAATGACAAGAAACCCATCGCGTACTGATGTAGGAGTAGGATCAAGCTCTCGTTGATCTGCTTGTTATATGACGCTGAAGGACGGTTTCAAACGTCTCCTGAGCGTGTCAAGAGTTTATCCAAGATATGTGCAGGATGATGCTCCACCCTGGTAAGATAATAATTCAAGAAAAAGGAAAGGGGAATAAGCATCTGGAAGGATCTGAAGAAATGAAGAAAGGAAAAAAGAACAAGAGCTGGCAATTTACACTTGTGCCACATCTCAATGATGAGACCTACTTTCCTGCACATGCTAAGTCAAAATTTGAAAAGGACAACTCCACATTGCTCGGAACGCATGTTTCGTTTTCAAAGAAATTAAATGGAGGACAGAGGAAGAATTCCAAAGATTAGGGATAAACAGCAGAAAATTCAGGTCCGCTGAAGCTTTTGCCGGCCCCAAATTTATGTGCACTTCCTACGGGGTTAATCATGTTCTTGTGAGCACGCGTCGTTTCAGGAATGACAACTTGGATGGCCCGTGCGAATTGAGCTTTGCAAAGTCGAACCAAAGCTTAGCATGCCAGAAATGGCAATTACAACGTCAATTATTCCAGCATTAAATTGTTTCAAAAAAATTATTCCAGCATTAATTCCAGCAGTGACAGCCGCGCTGCGGTCTGGAAATCTGAATTTCCTCTGCCCCCAAATTAAGAATTAAATGATGGGCACGGGATTTCCGGAACCAACCAGGCGCAGTTTGCAAGCTCATCGGTGTGAACCCAGGGCAAGAACACCCAAGATCCCCATAGAAACCAAAGTCCAGCAACCAGATAAGAACGAACAGCCAGGAACAGAACAGAAGAAAGCTGCGATACGGCAGGCGGCAGCAGCATCAGCGTGACGATGAGGAGGAGGCTCACCTGAGGAACGCGCAACCCGGTGGAGGAAGAGACGCGGCAAGAGGAGCACGCGGCCTGGCAGGAGCGGCCAATGAGGCGACGGAATCGTGCAGCCCCCCGTCTACTCCTGCGAGCCCGCCGGAGCCCGGGAGATGGGAGAGGAGAGCTCTTATATGGGCCCTGCGCCCCGGTCTCTTGAAATGGCAAGCAGCCAGCAAGGCAGGCGCAGCCGGGGACGAAGAGATGGATGGCGCCTGCACCGCATCCACCCGGGCGCCAACGCGGCGGCCGCGGCTGCCAGCCACTGCACCCATCGCCATCGCCGTTACCTGTCCCGGTCCTCTCCCTCTCTCTTTGGAGTCGGCAGTTCGGTGTCGTCCGCTGCCTTGGCTGCGTTGGCAGCCGCTGATCCATCGGGAGGAGGAGGGTTAAGCTGATTATTAATCTGCTCGTGGCCTCGTGGGCTTTTCGCTGCTTCCTTCCTGTTACGTGCGCTCGTCGCCGTCTAACCTCCCGTCCCGCCCGATTGGGGCTCCAGCTCAGGTTAAAATAGCGCACGTGGCATGGCTGCCATTATTAGTTTACTTCTCTTGTTCTCCGGTCTGATTGCGATGTGCGCGTGTGCCAGGAACAACACAAATCGCACTTGGTTTACATGTTTTGCAACGGATGGAATTGGTGTTCCGGTCGGATGAGCGATCCCCGCGCGCGCGCGTGTACGTGTACCGCTTTTATACGTATTTGATTGGCCTTCGGAGGCCCGGAGTTTATCTTTCCTTAATGATTAAACTTTAATATTGTAATTTTTTTTAGGGCGTTCAGTTTGGGTTCGAGTTTATTTTGTTTCTTGTAATGTAACGTTTGTAAGAACTTCTTCTCTCTTAAATGACATAGAGGAACTCTAAAAAAAATAACATAGAGAAGCTCCCGCAATCTTTTAAAAAAAACGTATTTGATTGTTGTATGTGATAGTTGCGACTCGTGAATCTGGTCGGGGCTGGATGGTCAAGCAAGAATCACAGCTTCCGAAGGTGAGCCAGTTCCGCGTACGCTCCGCTTCAGAGCCGTCATCGGAGGGAAATTAAAACACTAAAACAGTGTCCGGTCAAACCACGTAAGCGGCGTACATATAGCATGATGCACAATCTCTTCTTCAGAGTCAACCTGCCAATATACCACAGACTGTTACTTGTATTCTTGAACACAAGAGTACAAGACGACGAGTCGACGACGAAGACGCATTGTAGCCTGTCCAACGCCCGTCGTTCTCCAAGTGGACACTTTTTTTTTTCAATTCCAGCGTCTTCCAGCATTTTCATTTTGTTGCTTCTGATCCCTCCTGCCGTTGTGTGACATGCAATGACGAGATGAATTGGATGGAAATACAACGAAAAGGTGAACCTTGAAGGGAATTAGGGAACGCATGGGGAGGATACGGATACCCAGCAAGGCTCACAAAGCCCGGCGCTGCCCCCAGCATGCAAACGAATTTTTTTCATTTTTATATTTTTTAAAAATTAAAATTTCAAAAATATATGTCCGTTTTGAAATATTTCAAAAATACCCCCCGGTCGCCCCCCATAGGGCGACAGGCCTTAAGTGAAATTTTTTTTTCAAATTCGCAATAAGGTCCCTGGAAATAAAAAAAAACTGTCGCCCGTGGGGGGGCGACAGGGGTCTGTCGCCCAGCCCACGGGCGACCGCCGCTGGGCCCAGCCCACGGGCGCGGCAGGGGGCCTGTCGCCCCCCTGCGGGCGACCGGGGGTACCCCCCTATATAAGCTCAAGCCCTCCCCTTCCCTCCTCATTTGAGCCCGAAAATTCCACCAAAAATCTAGAAAAAAAGAGAGGAGTGAGGAGAAGGAAAGCGGCGAAGCCCTGCCGGATTCAGCACTTGTGATCTGCAGGTTAGTACATTTAATTTAAATATTGTTATATTTAAGTACTACGTATTTTAATATGAGTAATTTGATTTAATTAGTGCTATAGTAGAACAATTTAAGTAGGAGTTCAATGATACTTTAGTTTGTAGTTACATAGTAGTAAATTAGTTTAGAAAATTAGTAGAACCATTTATGCAGTATAGAATTTGAGTGTCATCACGTAGTTATGAATACTTATACGTTGTAATTGAATTTCATACTTAGTTTTTACGGATTATTGAATAAGGTAGTGAAGTAAAGAGTATAACTCGATAAGTATTATGTGATATACAGATATGTCGAGCAAGATGCAGTTTCAAGTATTTTATGGTGAATACAATGTTATGTATGGGCCAAATAGAGTAGATCTTTCTGCCTTTAAGCGCACATCTAGCGGCATAGATAAACCTCTGGAAAGGAGTTTTGGTTCCATATGTAAGTGGCTGCAGCGTGGGTTCCATGTTGATCCGTTGACACATGTGATTACTGTCCAGTCTCTTGTTAATTGGGAGGTACAAAGTGAATTATGGGAATTAATGATGATACACAGCACTGATGACTGGCAGAAGTACATGCAAGCAGCTCTAGAGCGTGGGTGGCCTCTGACCATTCTTGTTCAAATCCGGGGGAAGACACAAAATGAAATCCAATATTGTGCAGATCAAGAAATTCCGAGTATTCGAAGAGAGACCAATTATGTTGAGCAAGATGAGTCAGAACAGACAGAGAACCAAAACATGGGACCACAGGGCCTTGCTGATGAGGGAGAGATGATACATAGCATTCTGGACAAGATGGAGGCAGAAGATCAAACCGCAATAGATATGGAAGAATATGAGGACTCATCTGATGACGAGCAGTACTCATTGCCAAAAGAGTGGAAAGAGCATGGTTTTGGCAGTCATGTCGCAGAAGATGTACGAAATCAGGAGTGGGAGTACAGAGGGAATGAGGTAGTGCAAGGTGCAACATATCCAAACATTGAAGCCGTAAAAGATGCTGTGAGACTATGGGCAATCTCATTGAAACGAGAATTCAGAGTCGTAAAGTCTGGCAGTAAAGAATATGAGGTGAAGTGTGTGAATGCTGGATGTCCATGGCAGTACATGCATTCAAGGGAAAAAGGAAGTCAAACTGGAAATATTCCATTATCACAGAGCACACTTCTTTGTTGTCAGAAGTTCTTCCCTCGCATCGCAATATATCATGCGACTTTGTTGCAAAGCAAATGTATGGGTTTATTATGGACAACCTAAATTATGAGTCAAAAATGATTGTTCGACACATTGAGCAGACTTACCAGTACACCATCTGTTATTTGAAGGCATGGCGGGCTAAACAAAGGGTGTTCGAGATGCGGTTCGGCACATACGAGGCATCATATGATAACCTACCTCGTATGTTATCCCAGGTTGCTGCTAGAAATCCTGGAAGCTTTTATAACACATACCTTTTACCAGCCGTGACTAGGGGACAAAGAATTATGCAACGAGCCTTCTTTTGCATAGGTGCTTCTGTTAGAGCATTTCAATTTTGTCTTCGGTGATCTGCATTGATGGCACATTTTTGACTGGAAGGTATAAAGGTCAGATACTCACCGCAATCGGTGTAGATTGCAACAACCAAATTGTTCCGCTCGCATTTGCATTTGTTGAGAATGAGAACATAGACAGTTGGTATTGGTTCCTTGAACGAGTGAAGAATCATGTTGTTGTTGCACGTCCAGATGTGATAGGCATGCAGGTATCCTGCAATCAATACTGAAATTGCAATGTGGAACTGCGACAACGCCTCCATTATGGCCTGATGTCCAAAACAGGTGGTGCATTAGGCATATGGGTGCAAATTTCTATGAACACTTCAAGAACAAGGATCTTAAGAACCTGTTTAAGAGATTGTGCACCCAAAATCAACAGAGAAAATTCAATGCATTATGGCAGATGCTTGATCAGTTGACTGCAGAGCTAGTGAAGGTAAGGGCATCAGGAGCAGGCACGAGTCAGGCTGCAGAGGCTAGGGATTCAATTGAGAAGCCATTTTCACACTGGATTCGAGGTGCACCTAAGGAGAAATGGTCATTCCTTTATGATACCAACGGAATACGGTATGGTATTCAGACAACGAACCATGCAGAGTGTTTCAATATGGTTATGCGTTCTTGTCGTGCCTTTCCACTTGTGGGAATTGTTGAGTTCATCATGTATGGGTGCATGAAGTATTTCAGAGAGCGTTACACGACTGCAAGCATAAACATCAGCAACCCCCAAATTCAGTTTTGCAAAAGAGTGACACAATATATGCAAGAGAAGATTGAAAAGGCCAAACTGCACCGCGTCATATCCACAGGTACAATGGAGCATAGATTTGAGGTTCTATGTAAGGATAGAAGTGATCGTGGTATCCGTAGAGATAGAGTGGTACAGGAGAGTTTGATTACAGTTGATGGCAAAGCATTCTGCTCCTGCATGAAGCCTAAGTTATTGCATATGCCATGCTCCCATCTCATTGCGGCATGTGCAGAGTCTGCGTTACAGCCAGGACTATTTGTTTCACCGTACTTCAGCAAGGAAGCAGCTGTATCCACATGGGGACATGAGGTATACGGGATTGGAATTGTGGGGCCTTTCACTCAGGATAATGAGAATAAGATGTTTATTCCTGATCCAGCCACTAAGAAAGGCAAAGGCTGCCGTCAGACACGTCGTATTCGGAATGGTATGGACGAGTCGGAAGCAAGCAAGGCACAAAAGCGTTGCAGCCAATGTGGATCATTGAGTCACAACTACAAGAAGTGTCCTCAGAATGCACTTCACGATGCTGCTGACGTCGGTCCTTCCAGAAATCCCAGAGATGGAGCACCTCCTACGTTCAGACGAGCATCGGCGAGAATTGCTCGTGGAAGGCATTCGGTGTCATGATCCACAATTGTATTTCATTATTTGTAATATGTAGTAATGAAATATGGCAGGTATATAATGAAGTATTAGTGTATTTATGTGTTCAGTTTGTATGAAATATATATTTACCTATGTGTTCTCATATATTTTTGAATGCAGGTATGGAGATGGACTCCTTGCTAGACCCAGTGATCGACTCGAGCCACAGGTCTTACTTTGCAGCTGTTGAGCACCGAGCCCTAGAGGTGCTACGTCCTCGTCCACCCGGCGAGGCGATCTCTATACACCACGATTGGTGTGACCGGTATGTAATAAAATATTATTGTTTATCACTTTTGTATTCGTCGGTATTCCTTTGTTTCGACATTTTTTGTTTTTTTGCAGGTTACGTGAGGCCGGCCTACTGACTCTGAGCCGTCTTGTCGAGGTTGGGCCTATTCAGCTCGACCGATCCCTCCTGACGGCGCTCGTTGACAGATGGAGGCCGGAGACACACACGTTCCACCTCCCGTGTGGGGAGATGACTCCTACGCTGCAGGACGTGGCCTACCTCCTCGGCATCCCTATCGTCGGGGAGGCTGTAGGTCCGCGTGTGGTGGCGGCCTCGTGGAAGGATGAGCTAGAGGCCCGTTTTGCCCTGGTTGACCGCGTGGACGAAGCAGGTCCGATCAACCCGCACCCGCGAGCAGCAGGTCCTTCGAAGACCTGGTTCCTACAGTTTACAGTACGTATTCATTGCATATATAAATTTAATTGTTACAATTCACATGTTCCATTGCCAGTTGAAACCATTAATCTTAATTGTTTATGCAGCCTGCCTTGTTGGCTGCGGATGCCGACGAGTACAGTGTGACCAGATCGCTGGAGGCGTACCTACTTTGGTTGTTTGGTTACATCATGTTCAACAACACTCATGGCAACTCGGTCGATAGGATTCTCCTTCCGTATGCACGGGAGATTGCGGATGGGGACGAGAACGTACCGCCCTAGAGCTGGGGTGAGGCGGTACTTGCAGCCACTTACCGTGGACTCTGCGATGGGTGCATGAAGACACATGGGAACGCTATCCTGTCAGGGTGCCCACTACTGCTACAGCTTTGGTCGTACGAGAGGCTAGCCGTTGGTCGCCCCTTGGTCAGCCACGAGCCTTACCACGGGGGCATGTACGGCGACGAGGAGGACGAGAGGCCCACTATGGGAACTATCTGGATCTGGCGTCAGGTATGTTCGCAACAAACCTAATTTTGTTATTCATTGTTACATGATGTATTAGCGCACTTTTAATTTTACTTATTCGGAATGCAGAGGTCCTGGGCACATGCGCGGGTTAAACGCGCATATCCTGAGTTTGTTTCGGAGCTCGACATGCTGACGCCCGAGGACGTTGTCTGGGAGCCTTACAGCCCAGAGGCTGTGGCTACCCGTGCACCAGCAGGCCTGTCTTCGCACTGCTCCGCGAATGCGAGCCTGTGGCTTACTTCCGCCGTCCTAGTTTATGACATCGCGGTTGAGGCATATTGCCCCTGGAGAGTCAGGAGACAGTTTGGGCAGCGCCAGGAGTTTCCGGTGCCCACCGCGTTGGAGCGTGTCAGTCGCCAGGACCACAGGTAATTATGAATGAACTTGGCTCATACATTCGTGTCGAATCTAACGATTCTTCGTGGTCCACTTTGTAGGTTGTCAAGGAGTGGCTTGCCGTGCTCTGATGATTGGCTCACCAAGATCCAGCCGTGGGTGGACCAATGGGAACAGGCAGACGAGCACTTGATCCATCCAACAGGACCACACACAGATAGCTCCTTTAGGGCTTACCTCACCTGGTACTTACCCCGGACTCGAGCTCGTCTGGTTTTTGTTGACACTCACCCGCAGCCACACCAGGCGAGGCCTCAGGATGGCTATGCCCGGCACCACGTGGAGGCACTAGCTGGCGCGGTGAGTCTCTTGATCATATTTGCATATATATATATATATAATCATATTCATAAGATAATTCATGTGTTTGTAACTTTACTGAATTGATGCAGCTTCGCCTTTGCAACATGATGGAGACGGACTGCTCGACTTACCTGACGAGGGTACGTGCCGGATCCCCAATGACCCAGTTCGAGCAGACAGAGTCATGGTCGAGGCAGCGTGATCAGTTGCGTCAGGTAGCGCACAACTTCGGAAGCCGTGTGCAGTACGAAGACAGCCACGGGTCGTCTCGGGCCTCGTCGTCGTTCCCGTGTCCGTCGACCATGCACGGGCCGACGTCGCAGTTCTTCCCAAGTGCAGGTAACGTACATATCTCTTTAAAATTACATCAAGTGTTCCAACATATTTACTAATATCACATACATGATACGATCCAGCTACTGCGTTCGGCCATACTGGAATGTTTAGAGGGACAGCACCAGTTGGCGGACCGTATCCAGGGATGGTACCGGGGCCACAGATACCGGCCTACACAGGTTAATTTATGTTTCGTATTTCGGTTTCTACATGTCATTACGAAATATACGAGCGTACGCTAACATCCACATTTTTTGCGTAGGATTCTACCCCGATGCGGGCGCCGGACCTTCTTCTTCCTCCTTTCGACCAGATAACGAGACATTCACCTTAGACGACTTCGACAGCTTGAGTCCAGAAGAGCCTGCCGCGCAAGGTGACCCCGATGTCTTAGGGTATTCACAGCTAGGAGGAGCACCACTTGGGATCTCTCAGCAGCAGACACCGCAGCCCCTTGCGCGTCCTGAGCGACAGGTGAGGTCTCCGGATGTTCTCACCTACTCCGAGGGACATGTCCGTGCCCAGCAGAGGGCTAAGAGGGTCCGACGCCCTAGGGGTGGTTAGATGTATATGATGTTTATTTGTAATGAGATAGCTGTGGACCGCTTATTTGTATCCGATGTTTATGATTGTGGTAGGTTACTTGTCATTTGTTTCTATAGATATTATTGATGTGAACTTATTATGTTTGTGGGTTCCATAATGCTCGTGAAATAAGGGAAGTTCTTGCGATTTTTTTCCGTGATTTAATGAAGGACAAGTTACGTGCGGTAGGAGTTAGCGGCCGAGATCTTGTCGACGATGATGACGAATACACGCTCGAATAGCTCAAAATAGGTCACTGGAAAAATAAAAGTCCCTGGAAAAAAAGGGGGGGCCTGTCGCCCCCCCAACGGGCGACAGGGGCCTGTCGCCCGAGGGGTGGGCGACCTGTCGCCCGTTGGGGGGGCGACAGGTCTCCCCTTTTTTTTCTCCAGGGACTTCGTTGCAAATTGAAAGAAAAAAAATTACACTTTGGGCCTGTCACCCTATGGGAGGGCGACCGGGGTATATTTTTGAAATATTTGAAAACAGACATATATTTTTGAAATTTTAATTTTTAAAAAATATAAAAATGAAAAAATGTCCATGCAAACACTACCGGCGATCCGCATCGACGCAGCCAGCGGGGATTGTCACGGCCCATGGCCGACTGGGCCGCGCGCTGTAGCACGCGGCACAATATTCCTGTCCCAGACTGAAAACAGAAATGGAGTTGGATGCTGGTCCCTGGGAGGCTAATAACTCCGGTTCGAACCTTTTGCGCGAAGCGAGGACGAAAGCGTAAGATAGTTATTTAGCAGGTGTGCAGGGGTATCAGAGCCATACTCTCGCGGTTTCACGCCACGTACGGGCAGAAGTGCGTGTACATGAGCATATCGGCGCGTGGAAACACAGATGCCAACAGCATGTGGACGGACACAGGAGTTAAACTGACTTAAAGAGTAGATCTTAGCCATTATTCTGAGTCGGGTCATTATTACATGTATCTTGTCGGGATCCAAACCGTGACGAGCCGTAGGCGCGGTGGTCTCCGATCCAAATCCCGCATCGTGCTTGCGGGGTCGTCGCGAGCTGCGGTGCCGGCTCGCCTCTCCCTTTTTCGCCACAGCGGCTGAAGTCAGCCGTGACGATTGCATCTGCAACTCTGCAGCTCGTTGCCTTTCGTGGCCCACGGCGTGCTTTGACGGTGCGACACCCGAAGACAGGGGTGTCGGCTTGACTTGCAGACCGCCGGGAGGGCCGAGCAGGCGGTATTGATCGAGTGTGGCTGCTTCGTCGTGGCAACGATTGCAACACCATCAAATCTGCCGTGGTACTCTGTAGGAAACAGAGCACCACCAATTTCGTGGCGATCACTTGCAATTCGAGTATCATCTGGTATGGAACATTTGCTGGTTCTCATCATTGCCGATGGCTGACGCCCCTATTAGTTCCAAAAAAACAATTCCTACAGTACCTGTCACATCAAAATTTTGAAAAATAACTAATTATACAGTCTAACTGATTAGTATGAGATGAATCTTTTAAGTCTAATTAGTCCATAATTAGACATTATTTCTCAAGTAACAATGAAATGTGCTATAATATCAAAATCTAAATTTTTCGCGAACTAAACACAACCTCAATGTGATATGTGTGACAACGATGAGACGGTTTGGATAATAAAAAACAAATAAACGTAAACATGTGGAGGATATTGCGAGGCTCACAAAGGTTCTTGACTTCTTCCCCACTTTTTTGCTCTTTTTTTCCACGATGCACGCACTTCTCCTGAAACAGGAATGCCGAGAGATCAATGTCCAGGAGACCTGGAAATCTGAATGTATGGCCTGTCTTGTTGCAAAGTAGACGACCCCTCTCGTGCCATGCTCACCAGTCACCTGGCCAATCTTTGATCCAGAAGCGTGGGACAATGGGACCGAGGCGTATTTCTGACAGGAACAACCTGCGCCGCACGGACGCCACGAACCCGCTGCGTTTCTGCACCACCACGAACGGCGAACGGTGTGCACGTTGCTTCGCGCGGTGCGCATGACCGCAGGTCGGCGCAGCGCCGCAGCCACAGCCCGCGGCGACGTGAGGGACCCGTGACTCCTCAACGGAGCGCCACCTGACGCTCACCATTCGCCGGCGCGCGCGCCCTGACCGCCGCGTACCGGCAGGCGGCAGGAAGGAGCCACCCGTTACGGCGCGGCACGCCATGGGCTGTCGCCGGCGACGGCCGGCCGTGTTCAGGACAGGGCGCGTCGCTGCTGACGGGGCGTGCTTGCTTGCAGGAGGCCGGCCCGGACTGTCTAGCGCGATGTGGGATGATTGCGCGGCTTGGGATTGGAGTCACGTTGCGGTCATCAGGCCTGCCATTTTCGGTTGTGTGTGTGGTTCGAGTGGGCCGTGACGACTGTCCGTCTGACCGTCTCGTTGCCTTCCTGGCGCTCGGCCTGGTGTGCTTCGAGGGTGCTGGCTCGACGCGTGATTGCACCGGGCAGTCTCCAGGGTGGCTGCGATCGCTGATGGTCAGTCTGACGGGTTCTGCGTCTTCCTCTTCATTTCTCCAAGTTATCAGTAGCAGCTCCGTTGGTGAGCATGTCCCCTCGATTACACCTAGATCTAGTTGGTCAAATACACGGCCCTAACACAGTCTCGTGACACAATTCAGCACCACACGATTAGGCACGGCGGCATAGTCCGTGCCGTGCCACCATTGTCTGCCGCCAGCTTCTCAGCCCAGGTGTTGATGATCAAAATTGGCACAAGTCAAAGTTTGCTGGACAAACTGGGCGAGCCGGTCAGACCGGTCGTGTAAACCGGTCAGACCGGTCAAGGCAACTTTGTCAAAATTATCAATTGGACCTCACCATTGCGTAGATCTCGTCGAGATGATCGAAATTCATATATAGAACGTCCAATTTGGACTCCGGATGAGGAAGTTATGCCTCCCGGAAGACTTGCAGTCAGACCGGTTCGGAGATCGGTCAGACCGGTCCGAAAAGCCCAATCCGAATTAGGAGTTGTATTTTGACATGAGATTTGTTAGGGTTTCGACTCCTAAAGGGTACAGACCACCCCACCTTATAAATATGAAGGGTTACGGCCGATTGAGAGTATCCAATCGATCAAACACAAACCTTTTTATATTTTTTATCTTTTCTTTTCCAATCTCAATATGATGTTCTTC
Organism: Panicum virgatum; assembly: GCF_016808335.1. NCBI lineage: Eukaryota > Viridiplantae > Streptophyta > Magnoliopsida > Poales > Poaceae > Panicum > Panicum virgatum. The sequence continues at coordinate 55,070,541 of NC_053137.1, read as the reverse complement.
TCTCGTCTCCATGGCATTTGAGGACGCTCTAGCTGGCCTGTCGAGCCTAGGGCAATCCAAGGTGCGCTTGCCCTGACAGGGTCCCTCCCGGGCGAGCGTTCGTTGGATCTCCGTCGAGCTCCCGGCGAAACCGGTCTGACCGGCCTACTAAACCGGTCTGACCGAATCTCGCGGAGGCGCTGCAAGGAGCGTCGCTGCGTGCTGCACGTTCGAGTGCGATTGTGTGTTGGCCCCGGATCGACGTCAACACCAGGCACGACACTACAAACGTGCCATACTGCCATCATGCTGTGACGCCACGATGAGCACGATCAGCCCATCGTGGCGTGCTGGCCCGAGCTCGACGTCCGCCACCGGCTGCGTACGAGCAGGGAAGCTAGTAGGGGTGGTGGCAACAGCGTGCAACGCAAGGAGGGCAGGAGAAGGTGAGAGAGAGGAGTGCGGCTGGCCAGTAAAATGGGAGGACGGAGATTGGGGTTTTGCAGAAGGTGAAAAGTATCACTCTGTTCTTCTGCATCCGGTCAACAGTATTTTTCTATCACATCAAACCGGCATCAGCTATCAGCCACAGCCAGCCAGCAGTACTTTTCTCTCACAGTAAATCAGCACCAGCCACCAGCCACATCCAGCCGAACAGAGTGATATATACGAGTATGTTGTGGGTTGTTGACGGGTGGAACTGTGCCAGGTTCATTAGTTGTGTCGTAGCTATAGATGTCCACCAAGCATGAGGCCCGATAGCCCGATACGAGGCACGAAGTTTTGGCCCGGCCCAAGCACGGCACGGCTCTAGAGGTGAATTCACTACGTCGTATAAGACCGCATCGTCACGGGCCCCACAAGATAACTGGGTGTACCAATATCGTGGCGGATGGCGGCGGTGTTGCCGCTACCAGGAATGGAAGACGTGGCTGGGGAGCACCCCAGCAGGCAGCGGCGACATCTTTTCCAGCTGCAGATCAGGGGTCTGTTCGGCTGATAAAATAAATAGTATTCGGTTGGTAGAATGAATAGTATTTTGTGAGAGAGAATAAGTCGTAATAAGCCAGCCAAGCACTGTTCATTGGGCCAGCCGAACAGGCTCCAGTTCCCGTTAGAGCAAAACTAATGGATGGGCCCGCTTGCTGGCGTCTCGCACGCCAGCTCATCTGCTAGGAGAGCAATAGAGGTTAGCTTGATCGCCATTTAATGTTGGGAGCGGATAAGATAGCGACATGCAACAAATGGGAACCAAGGAGCACTGCATCACAACATGTCCGCCTGTGTTGCGTAGGCGGCTTAGGCGTTCTCCAACGGGGCACCCTAAAGCGCCCCCCACCCTACGTAGGGGGGCTTTGGGGGGAGCGAGCTGTCCAACAGCTCCCCCTATATACGGGGGGAGTTGAAACTCCCTCTATATATAGAGTGAGTTTCAACTCCTCCTATATCTCTAATCACACCGTTTCTTCATGATATTAATCCCGTTTGAGCTCCGTAACATGATGATAATGTGTATTATGACAGTACAAATATTGTATGATTTTTTTAAATTCAAAAACATTAATTAAATAGTTAGTTAATGAGTGATAGTATATAGGGGGAATAGATATGGAGGGAATGGTTGGAGAGAAGGAGTTATAGGGGGAGGAATCTTTTGGAGGGAGGTAGTAAAATATAGTAAATAGTACATTTGGGGGAGTTGGATGGGGGGAATGGTTGGAGAAAGCCTTACCAGTCGCCCGCTTCTCTCTCTTTCCACATGGGACCGTAATGATGTGTTCTGCTCATTCGCTGGTGGGGCTGACCTGGACTTATAATACTTTTTCTCTTATAGCAGCCCCTGGCCTCCTCTTCGAGCACGCCGAGCTCCACCTGTTCGACTGTTCCCCGGGTCCGGCTTCCGAGTCGCCCAAGGGGGTGATTGGTTCCATGCACCACGTCGATCCAAGCCCGTGGGATGCAGGTATTGCCGGTTTGGTTGCTTGCTTCGGTCATCGGGCCAGGCTCACAGCGTACAAACTCATCCCCGCAGCCAGGCTCTGGAGAAACGTGGGAATCTGCTGTTTCTGCTGGGCCTGGTTGGCGGGGTGCAGCGGTGGGCAGAAGGCAGGTAAAAGAAGTGGATAGGGACTGAACAAACAGGCAACTAATCACCCTTTCCACTTATCCTGCTTCTGAACGAACAGATAACCAATCAAGACCGTTTGCATGTGGTGAGCCTGGCTTTGGGGAGCCTGGTTGGCTGGTGCGACACAGGCTGGGCTCCTCCGGACAACCAATCAGGCCCCAAGCAAAGCTCATGCAAGCTGCATCCGTAGCAGTAGCGAGACCTGGGCCCGGGTGTGCCTTGACCGGTGTGCATCTTTCTCGGTCTAGGCGCAGAGAGTCCAAAACAAGCGCACTGGGGTCCAAATTAAGATTGCCCCACCGCGCTGGGATCCAAAACAAGCTCCCTCGCAGCTGATCCAAACCGCCTAGGATGCTGACCAGACGTCCAGGCCAATTCCACTGCATTTTCTCTTCCAGCAGGGGCCAACAATACTCGGTCGTTATGGAGCGAGCGTGCCGAACAAAAAACCATTTACCCGTGCCCCAGACCCCCAGTGAAAGCGAGAGGCCAGACGAAGCTTCAGAGGCCAGCAACGCCCCTGGGCATAGCGAGCTCCCAGATAACAAAAACAAAAACAAAAGGGAAGGCAGAGGCAGCCATGTCTATCTATCGGAACAGGAAGGGCGGAAGGCTCCAATGCCGGCAGGACACATGTTGGAGGTCAAAACTGGGCCTGGGCCTGTAATCCGAGTAGGGTTAGGGTTTCATGTTAAGAGTCCTATTGTAACCTGTTTTTGAAGGGGTATGTCCTCCCCGGCCTATAAATATAAAGGCTGCGGCCGATTGAGGGGTTTCTAACCACAATCGAATCAATACAATCTCTTTTATCTTTTACTCAAATTCTAATATTTTCCAACTCCTTTGTTGTTCTTTACTCGTCTCTACGGCGTTCAAGGGTGTCTTGAGTGGCCTGCCGACCTCAAGGCAACCCTAGATCTTCGAGCTCCGACGGGGTCCCTCCCGAGCTTGAGGTTCTCGGTTTTCGCGAGTTTCTGCGTCCAACCGGTCAGACCGGTTGGAGGAACTGGTCTGACCGGTCCTGTCTGAAGCCCGATGGTGAAGGTCGTTTGCGATCCGCGCGTTCTAGCGCACCGGTGTCTTGACCAGATTAGCGTCAACATATTTTTTGGCGACTCCGCTGGGGAACACGAAGAAGAAACAATCTACATCAGTTTCAATGGCCGGTGAGAACGGAGATGCGTCCAAGGTAGATCCGTCGAATGCTATCAACGTCACATATGAAGATCTATCTGAGGAGCAGCGCCAAAAGTTCGAAGCTGACTTGAAACAGCAGAACGAGGAAGTAAAGGCGAGGATGCTAGCATGCTATGGGAAGACTTGGCAAGGCGTGATCCAGAAGGAGACGTTCGTCATGCCGTCGATCCCATCTACTACACCACCACCGCCTGCCCCTACGGTCACCAATGTAAGTTCTTCCCATCCAGATCTATACAGCATGCTATTGACTGAGCTTAGGAAGAAGATCAACGATGCGCAGCTATCCGCGCAAAACACTTTGATTGACATATCTGAGCGTATGGATAGATTGGAGAAGGGTAAGACTGTGGATATTATATATTCTACTAAAGATCTTACCCCTAGTTCGGCAGCTCCTGCGTCTACAGTTAATGTGGGATTTGGGATGCCACCGAATTATTTCGTTGGGCAGTCACCACCGCCAGGCACCGTTCGGCCATCCGCGGCCGAACCGGTCAGACCGGTCGCATCGACCCGTCAGACCGCTGCCTCGGCGGCCGGTGCGGTTAGACCGGTCCCTCAGACCGGTCAGACCGGTGCCATGGTGCTGGGCTCGGCGTTCACTCCCACGCTTGCGCCAATTCCGAGTTCGGCTGCTCTTGGCCGAACAGATGAATTGGAGGGTTTCGTGCCGCCATATACCACCAAATCTTACGGCGAACCTCCTTTTCCACCCGCTATGCCACAAGATGTTTGGGATGATTTGACAAAAAATAATCCCCATCATGCTACACATATGATGAGTACTACTGAACCAGCAACCAATCATCTAGCAACAAATGCCCAAACATCTAGTAGAGGGAACTATGAAGCCGATTTTGCTAGGATGAGAGCGGATTTAAATACTTTACTTGCTACTAAACTTAGTCAGTTGGGTATAAATCCTAATAGAAATCGTTTGTATCAAAGACCGTACCCCGATGCTTATGATTTGGTTCCTTATCCCACGGGGTGGCGCGTTCCTGATTTTATTAAATTTAGCGGGGACGATAATCGGTCAACTTGGGATAAGTCAATATGTTGCTCAATTGGGTGAAGCTAGTTCTAGTAACTCTTTGCGAGTGCGCTTATTTTCTTTATCATTAACTGGAACTGCTTTTTCTTGGTTCCCTGCTTTACCCCCAAATTCGGTCCGCTCTTAGAATGAATTAGAACAAAAATTTCATGATCACTTTTATAGTTGGGATAATGAAGCGAAATTGACAGATTTGACATCGGTTAAACAAACTAGAGATGAATCGGTATCCGATTACTTCAAGAGGTTTAAAGAAGTTAAAAACCGATGCTTCAATTTGTCAATTTCTGATAAGGATTTGGTAGATGTTGCTCTTCATGGTTTGCGTTCATACTTGAAAGAAAAGCTCGAAGGGTTTGATTACTTTAATCTTAATGCTTTGCAACTTCGGGCAATGAACCTAGAGTATAAAATTAAAAATTCCAAGGATGCATATAAGCCTCATCGGTCTAATACTCATGTTGTTGAATATGATTCCGATTCTTCGGCCGATGAGAATAATGAGGTTTACACCGCCGAATTTGTTTGGCCATCAACGGCCAAACCGACTTCTTGTGCATCACTTAAGCCGACTCAAAAGGGTCGGAAAGAAGAGATGAAATTTACATTTGATGTTTCCAAATGTGATCGCATTTTTGATAAACTGTTGTGTTTGGGGCATATTAAGATTACTCATGTTATACCGTCGCTTGAGGAGTTAAAGCGGCGAGCTTATTATAAATTTCATAACTCTCATTCTCATGCGACTAATGATTGTAATGTATTCCGTCGCCAGGTTCAATCAGCCATGAATGAAGGACGATTGATCTTTCTCGAAATGAAAGTTGACAAGACGCCATTCCTTGTTCACACCAACACACATACTATTGATCTGAGCAATGCAAAGGTGCTGATTCGGCCGGAGCAAGCCAAAGGAGCACAAGGCAAGAATGTGGTGATTGGTGAAATGCGGCCGAAGAATGTTAATGATAAGATTCTGGTCAGAGAAGTGGTTCTGGAAAAGGCTCCTGATGGCAAGGAGTTAATAAAAGTTACTGTCAAAGCTCAAGTGCTCGGGTGGCAAGAGGGTTCTTCCGCTGCGGCAAGTCGGCCTGCTGTCCAGGACCGACCGGTCAAACCAGTTTCACCGACCGGTCAGACCAGTCAGCCCCAGGGCCGACCAAAGACTTTCAAGCCCAAGCGCCCCAAAAGTGGGTATTTGGAAGCGGAATGAGCCGAAGGTTCAGGGGAAGATTGCTATTCAGAAACCAACCTTTGGTCAACTTCTGAATAAGTACACGAAGGCTGTTCAATAGGATCGGCCATTAAAAAAGAGAGCTTGGTCACCCCCGCATCGAGGTGGTTCTCCAATGAGGGAAGGACCCAGCAAGCGCCGAGGTGATGTTGTCAATGTGTTCCCGCCCCAGAAGGCATATGTTATCATGCCATGTATGCCTCCGGCGTCCAATGCTACAAATCCAGTGTGGGAGCATGAAGGGGTCTGGATGCAGTGTTTTCCCATGCCATATTCGCCGCATTATCAAGGGGAAGGCTCTAGGGCACCGGTGCATAACCGATTGGGCACGCGCCAATCTGGTCAGCAGCAGCATGCTACACCGGTCAGACCGGTCCAGCCCGATAGTCAGACCGGTCCAGCCCGACCAGTCAGACCGATCTCAACAGAGGCCGGTCCAATCTCATCCTCCGAAACAGGAATATCGCATCAAAAAGAAGGAGGGTGAGGTTCAGCCGATGCAAGAAGATTTTGGGAAGACCACCACCGATGAAGTTGTTAAAATTGGTGATGTGAATGTGGTGGTCAAAAATGTTGGAAAGGAGCCGATGGTGTTTGGAAAATCGGCTCAAACAGATTCCCAGAAGCAAGTGCTGGCCAATGATCATGAGGCCAGCAGCAGCAGCTCGGCGAGCAAGTATCATCAACCAAGGTGGTGCCCACCGGGTTTAAGCCACTCACAAAAGAGGAGGTTACAGCGCTTGAGGCGCCATGAGCAGAAGGAGCAAGAGGCCCAAAAACTCAGGGATGAGCACTTCAATAAATATCGGCCAATGGTTCCTCAAGGGAAAGAGTGGCGAGCCAAGCCTGCTGCGTAGTCAACAGTACCGGTTGAGTCACCCCAGGTGACCGGTCTGACCGGTGCAGCAGACCGGTCTGACCGCCAGGCGCAACCGGTCAGACCGGTCGAGCCTGTTATCGAGCAGGTGGCCGAAGTTAATACTTCGGCTTCACGCGATGAAGTTCCAGCAATTCCTGCAGCTTTGGTTGATGAGGAACTTGTGGACTATGAGGCTTCTCCGACGCACAGCAACATGGAGATAAATGTTATGCGTTTCTTCGAGGAATACTATGCTGTTTCGGAGGAGGAGGAGGAAGCGGCTCTTCTGGATTTTGGGCCCCGTGAGGCCATATTCCAGAAGCCCGAGGAATCGGACAACCACTTGAAGGCTCTTTACATGAGGGGTCATATCAATGGAAGGCCGATTTCCCGTATGCTTGTTGATGGAGGGACAATTGTAAATTTGATGCCTTATTCATTATTCAAGAAGCTTGGAGGGACGAACGAAGAGTTGATCAAGACGAACATGACGGTCAGCGGTGTGGGTGGAGGCGATCTCATTGGTGCTAAAGGGGTGGCTTCCATGGAGTTGACCGTGGGGAGCAAGACGCTAGCAACAGCTTTCTTCGTCTCCGAGGTGCAAGGTAATTTCAACTTAATACTTGGACGTGATTGGATTCATGCCAATCAATGTGTGCCTTCTACCTTGCATCAAATTCTCATTCAATGGATCGGCGATGAGATCGAAGTGGTCCATGGTGACACTTCATCCTTGATTACAATCGCCGATTCCAACACTCTTGGCGTGCATGATGATATCAAATGTCTCTCGGGGTTGAATCTATCTAATTTCGAGCTGATCAGTTGCACCAAGGATGGGTTCGTGCATGCTACTCTAAAGCCGATGGAGAATCGGTTACATTATTGCAAGTAAAATGAGTGCAGCAGGCAACTCAGGCGAGACCGGTCAGACCGGATGTCCAGACCGGATATCAGATCGGCGCACAGAGCCGACCGGTCAGACCGGTCAGTCTAACCGGTCAGACCGGTCTGACGCAGACTGGTTGATGTAGAGGATTGAGCACTATCGGTCACAGATGAACGATATGTGCGAAGCCATTGAAGACACTGAAGACATGGATAAGTTAGGCCAAGGGTTTACGTCGGCTGATCCTTTAGAAAAGGTAGATATTGGAGATGGTAGTGTTCCTAGGCCGACTTTTGTAAATGCAAATTTATCGGCTGAATATAAAGCCGACTTAATAAAGTTATTGAAAGAGTATGTGGATTGCTTTGCATGGAGTTATTCTGAAATGCTTGGTTTGAGTCGTGATTTGGTTGAGCATCGGCTGCCGATTAAGGCCGGTTTTAGACCTTATAAACAACCTGCTAGACGATTTAATCCTGCAATGAATGACCGAATTAAAGAAGAAATTAATCGCTTGTTAGAAGCTGGATTTATTCGGTCTTGTCGATATGCGGAGTGGATCTCTAATATTGTGTCCATTGAGAAGAAAGATTCGGGTAAGATTAGAGTGTGCATTGATTTCAGAAATCTTAATAACGTTACTCCTAAAGATGAATATCCTATGCCTATTGCCGATATGTTGATTAGTGAAGCATCCGGACATCGTGTTATTAGTTTTCTTGATGGTAACGCTGGTTACAATCAAATATTTATGGCCGAAGAAGATATGTCTAAAACGGCCTTCAGATGTCCTGGATTTATCGGTTTGTTTGAGCGGGTTGTCATGACTTTTGGTTTGAAAAATGCCGGTACTACTTATCAAAGAGCTATGAATTTGATCTTCCATGATTTACTTGGTGTTATATTAGAAGTCTATATTGATGATATTGTGATTAAATCGGCCGGTTTGGGTAATCATTTGGCTGATTTAAGATTGGCTCTCGAGAGGATGCGTCGGTATGGTTTGGAGATGAATCCACTTAAATGTGCTTTTGGAGTATCGGCCGGGAAATTTTTGGGCTTTATAATTCATGAGAAAGGCATAGAGATTGATCCAAAGCGAGTTGAAGCCATGAAGCATGTTGAGGCTCCAACTTGTAAGAAAGATTTGCAGAAATTCTTGGGTAAGGTGAACTACTTGAGAAGATTTATATTTAATTTGTCAGGGAAGATTAATTTTTTTACTCATATTCTTCGGTTGAAAGATGAAGTCGAATTTATTTGGGGGGCAGAACACCAAGAATCATTTGAGAAGATTAAGAATTATTTGTCTTCACCGCCGGTGCTTAAGGCGCTCAAGAGAGAGGTTCTTTTTAAGCTTTATGTGGCTACAGAAGATAAAATTATTGGTGTTGTTTTGACTCAAGAGACTGAAGGAAAGGAGTACATTATTACTTATTTGAGCTGACGGCTTGTTGATGCAGAAACAATGTATACATTTATTGAAAAGTTGTACTTATCTTTGTACTATGCTTGTACCAAGTTGAGAGATTATTTGTTATCTAGTACATGCATAGTAACTTGTCAAGCCGGTGTTATTAAGCATATGTTACAAAAGCCGATTTTGAGCGGGAGAATCAACAAGTGGGCTTATGCACTTGTAGAATATGATTTGGCCTATGAATCTTTGAAATCCGTAAAAGGGCAAATTATAGCAGATTTTATTGTTGAACATCGGATTAATGATGAGCATAATTTGGAAGTCGGCTATATTACTTGCACACCATGGAAATTATATTTTGATGGATCGGTTTGTGATGATGGAAGAGGAGTTGGCATTGATAATGTTTTTATCTCTCCAAATGGTGCTGTTTTTGAGTTATCAAACCGATTGGAAGAATTTTGCACGAACAATCAAGTCGAGTATGAGGCACTTCTATTTGGTTTGGAGTTTTTGCAATCCATGGGCGTGAAGCATGTTGAAGCTTTTGGTGATTCACTTCTGGTGGTGCAGCAAGTATCCAAGGTATGCCAATATTACAATAGAGTTTTGAATGCATATCTTGGTAAATGCCTTGATATTATCTCTTGCTTTGATGAATTTGTGATTCGACATATTCCAAGAGAATATAATAAAAAGACTAATGCTCTGGCTCAACAAGCATCAGACTATAATGTGACGAAGAAATATTTCAACATTAGAAAGCTGATGCGAATTAAAGCCGAGTCGCTAGTTCTGGACGAACCGGTCTGACCGGTCGCTGAGACCGGTCTGACCGGTCCAGAGACCGGTTTGACCGCTGAGGGCGGCATGAACAGCAATTCGGCCGAAAATTCTAATCAAAAAATTGAAGCCAAATGGCAAGATTGGAGGGTGCCTATCGTATCATATTTAAAGGATCCTAGTCGTGGTGCAGACAGAAATATTCGGCGTTTGACATTTAAATATATTTTGGTTGACAATGAGTTTTATCGTCGAACCACCGATGATGTTCTTCTCAAGTGTTTGGGTACCGATCAGGCTCGTGTTGCTATGGGAGAAGTGCATGAAGGCATCTGTGGTACACATCAATCGGCTCCTAAAATGAAGTTGTTGCTTAGGAGAGCCGGTTTTTATTGGCCAAGTATGATTTCGGATTGCTTTAGATATTATAAAGAATGTGAGGAATGTCAGCGGTTTGGTGATATTCAGTTGGTGTCTGCTACGTTATTACATTCTATCATTAAGCCTTGGCCATTCAGAGGATGGGGTTTGGATTTCATTGGTCAAATTAATCATTCTTCTTCAAAGGGGCATCGCTTCGTGTTGGTGGCGACAGATTATTTTACTAAATGGACCGAAGCGGTACCTTTGAAGAATATGACACATAGAGAGGTAATTGAATTCCTTACGGAGCATATTATTCATAGATTCGGCATTCTTCAAACTTTGACAACGGATCAAAGTTCATCATTTATTTCAAAGGAGGTACGAGAATTTGCCGAATCTTACAAAATCAAGATACTCAATTCATCTCCATATTATGCTCAGGCCAATGGTCAGGCCGAGTCTAGTAACAAAATTTGGATAAGGCTCATCAAGAAAAAGATAAAAGAGAATCCTAGGAGGTGGCATGAGGTTTTATCCGAAACATTATGGGCTCATCGCATATCCAGACATGGTGCTACTAAAGTTACTCCTTTTGAGCTTGTTTATGGTCAAGAGGCCGTTTTACCCGTTGAGGTAAATCTGGACGCTTATAGATTGGCTAAATAAAATGACATTTCCGCTGTTGATTATCATGACTTGATGATGGATAATATTGATGAAGTAAGCGATAAGCGGTTACAAGCTTTGAAGGAAATTGAGAAGTACAAGCTTCGGGTGGCTAGAGCTTATAACAAAAAGGTGAGGCCTAAATCTTTTCAAGTTGGTGAGCTGGTTTGGAAGACAATTCTGCCTCTTGGGACAAAAAGCAATAAGTTTGGCAAGTGGTCGCCGGTCCATACAAGATTGTCAAAGTTATCTTCGGAAATTCTTATGTGGTGGAGACGCTGCAAGGAGAACGTCTACCCAGGACGCCCAATCCCAATCTATCCGGGCACCAACCCAACCTGCAACCCCGCCCAAAGCCAAAGCGGCCCCGGGGCCGAGGTGATGGATGGCCACCTTGACCGCTACGGCAGCCGAAGAGCAGGATGCGGCGCCAACTTTTTTTTTGTTTTTTGTTTTTTGAACATAAAGCGGCGCCAACTTCCCCACTCGGCGGCCGGCCCTTGCCCTCTAGTGCTCCTTGACCTCCCTCTCTCCCTCACAGCCCGTGCAGTGTGTGCCCCGTACCACCACCACTCGCACTTCGCCCAGCTGGGCCGTGTTTTTATTAGCGTGCCTGATAAAGGCGTCAATCGCCAATCAAAAGACCAATCACCCCCGCCCAATCAGTTAACCACAGCCCAGTGAGTGGATGGATCGGTGACTACTGCTGCTGAGCTGACCGTGGGGACGAGATGAGTGGCTGTCTAGCCGAGGATTTTCAGGGCCTGTTTGATTTCTTACCTAAGGCGCCACGCCTAAGGTTACCAGTTTGCCACATGTGTGGCGTCCGAATCGAGCGCTGCACCTGCGGCGAATTTTTGTGTGACGGACTTCTGTATTCGCGCCTAAGAAAGTGTGGCAGCCTAACATTAGGAGAACACCAAACATATACCTAAAAATATTTGGCACACCTAAGGTTAGGCTGTGACGCCTTAGGCGTGAAACCAAACAGCCCCTCAACCTTATCCCTGCCCGATCCCGGGGCTAACCAGCAGGCGAGTGAGTGCCAGGTGAGGTCCTGCTCTTTTTTTTCCGTTGTCCCTTGCCTGCTCCTGTCCGCCCCCCCCCGGCTTTTGTTCGATTTCTAATCACCATGATTGCCGCGGGGAATTCTGAACTAACATGGAGATCAGTCTCTACTCCTTTAAAGCGTGAGTGGTTCGTGCGTCACCCGTCCGACTCGCTCGAGCGGTCCGCCTCTGACAAAAACCGCCCCAGCCCCCACCCATCCGCACGTTCTATCATGGAAACAAAAGAAACCTACCTCCCAATGACCTTGTTCGACTCCTCGAAGAAAAGGAAACCGATCCTAGATCCCCTGCCGCCGCCTGGCCCTCGCCCACGCCACCATCGCGCTCGCCCGCGCTGCAGCGTTGTCCGCCTCCGCGCCGGTATCGCCCGCCTCGCCCTCCGGCCCCCTCCCTCCAGCACCGCCACCACGACGTCCGTCTCGCGCCGCCGCCCCCTCTGCCGTGCTCCAGACTTTCAGTATTCCGCCTCCCCCGCCGACGCCCTACGCTACCGGCGCGCCCCGTCGGCCGCCGCCTCCCGACTCCGGCACCGCCCCCGGTTACTCCTCCGTATCCTCGTCCTCGAATCCCGCCGATATAGGCCCATCGGCGTCCGCTCACATCCTTGCACGCCGCCACCTGCCTCCAAACTCGACCGGTCGACCCACTCACTTCCGCTCCCCCATCCACGAGCGTTATCAGATCCCCGTCGCCGATTCTACCACGACAGCGCGGCTGCGCTCATCGTCTCCGCATGGCTGCGCCTCTCCCTCCCAGCCGTCGTGACTACCATGACCCCATTGCCCACAAGTCCTCACTGTCGGTGAGCCTCCACTCCCTCCTCTCTCCCCTCTCCCTTCCCCTCTCTTCTTCCACATGCACAGAGAAATTTTATCTCCTAACCCTATATTTTGTTCTACCTCGTTGACACAACAAGGTTTGAAGGGGGAGAAGAAGAATAGGGGAGGAGCACGACCACCGACCATCTCTTTTGGCTCACGCGGCCAAATAGCACAACACCGCCGACTGTCGCCCCGCCTTTCTCCTAGGTATCATATTTTGGATTTATTCTTCCTCTCTTATCTCCCTCATATTCTGCCCACAACTATTGCAGAAAAGAGGATTCGTATAATAGCCCCGAGGTATGCCCCAGCCATATCTTCAATTAATCAATCCTTAGCATCCTACCAGATGATACAACATGTCTAGATGCACAAATAAAAGGGTGTTTGTAATCAATCGCTGGGTGGCTGGCACTGAAAATATATCTCTGTTCTGTGTTTATGGTTATCATTTTTCAGTTGCCTCTTTCAGAGCGAACTTCAGATTCAGTTTCAGCCTTACCACTTTTTTCTAACACCGATGAATTTTTCTTCTAGCAGTCTTCATTTTCCAGCACAAGATCGAAGTCTTCATTTTTCAGCACAAGATCGATGGTGCCACAGAGCGAGCCTGATGAGTTCACTTGTCACGCTGGACCTTAGCTTGATGATCTATAGGGTCTTTCATCATAATTAGGTAACTGACAATTAGAATGGAAAAACATATGCCAAGCATGGTGAATCAACTACGGCTGATGATTGCTCTGTACATATCCTACTTAAGCTATTTTTATTGATTGCTACTTCTGATGAAATCTCAAACTGAAGTTGCCCCACCATGATTATGTGATTTGTGCGTACACAGCTCTCTGATTTTTTTTAAAAAAAACTAATACTATCTACAATTATAGGTGCAACAATTGTAAGTTTGTTTAACTTTTTCTTACAGTTCCATTCAACAAAGGTAAAGCATGGGCGTGGGCAAGCGGCAGAGGCAAGAACGGCGGCGCAAGTGGCGGAGCGCCAGCGTGGTTGAATATGCTTTTACTATTTCTACATATAAGGGTGAATATGCTTTTACTAATTCTCTGTAGTTTTTGCAAGGTGATCGGTTTTTTAGACATCGAAGCTCTTGCTTTGGAAGGTTGTCACCATCCCAACCTGGATTTGAGGCTTAACTCCTTGCCCTCAAGTACAACAAGCTCACCAGCCTATATCTCACTTGCACTATTGGTGAGTGCTGCTGCTTTTCTGATTTCTTCAGCTGTTCTAATAGATTACTGAAAATCATTTCTTCTATTACTGTTAATTTCAGGCTGTGCTGATTCTCTTTTTTCCATAGTTAGGTGAATATCTTGGTATGCATAGATTAGTTCTCATAATCGCATGAACATAAAAAAACTTCAATTCTTAGGATGACCATTCACTCACTATATGGAACCGTAGCATATAACTTCTGTCATTTTGTTTGTCTATTGGTAGTTTTGGCCAGCCATCCAGTACTACTAAATATAATAGTAGACCCATGATTTGTGACTCATATCCTATGTGGTACCAAGGTGTTAAAAGTACTGCTCTATGTTCACATATTTGGACTTTCTTTTTTGGCTCAAACATGCTTCATCACTACCTGTATGATATCAGAGCAGCATGTTATCCCCTCTCTCCCTCTTTATTCTGATTTGAATAGAGTTCAATTCTTGTCCTTAACATGTGCAGTTTGAGATAAGCCAATAACCATTGGCCTCGAGTGGTGATCGAAAGATTTAATTTGAGAAGCTATTATGCTACAACTGCTGTCACTTTATTTCATTTCAACAGAAGTTTAGTTTACACCAGTTTAAGACTGAGCTATTGTCAGGTAACCAGCATGTATGTGGTTTTCAAAAATTAGTTGAAGCATGGAAAGGTATAATTATTAATGAATTTGGTCCATGGAATCACACACCGATTTGATGACCATACTGGTGATTTGGCTTTTCCTCTAGCTAGAAATTACAGATACTTGGCCAGTGCAAGGAATATTAAGACTAAAGTTGCTTGTAGCCATGAAAATAGTATTTTCTAGGTCTAAGTTATTTCCCTGTTTTTGGTAGCATGTTTGAATTACAGAATTATGTTCTTTCTGTCGACATATACACCTCTGAAAATCATAAATTAGAACAATGCTTGTTATTTATTGTTATTTAGTATATATATATATATTTCGCATCAATATTTTACGCCGCCGTGGCAACGCACGGGCACTCTACTAGTAGTAGATAACGGGTCAGTGGCTGACAGAAGGACAAGACAGAAACGTGATGGAGAGCGCGCGCACTAAGCACTCGATCGTGTGCCCCAGTCCCGTCGCCCCGCCTCTCCCCGGCTCCGCTTTCCAACCAACTTGCCGCCCGCCGGCCTGATCCCCGCGCCGCGCGCGATCCCGCGCCAGGGGAACGAGGAAAACACGGTGCCCCGTGCCCACCCGCGCGTACGGCGCGCACTCGGCGAGCCGGGCCGGCGGGTGCCCTCGTCGACGCTGGTCAGGGTTTTAGGCCGCGGCGAGCACGCGCGGCCGCACGATTCGGCGGCGCGGCGCGAGGCGCCCACCGCCCTTTTTTCGCCGGGGAAGAAAGCAATGCCGATGTGGTGGTGGGCGCAAGCTCTGCGTAGTCGCGTGGATGCTGTGCGTCACGCTCGTTTCCTAGGTCGACGGCTGTACCTGAACCGCACCTCGGACGGGGACTGCTCGGCCCCGGCCAAGGGTTCAGCTCCCCACGCCCAGGGTTCACCTTACCGGTGGAAACCGGTCCGGTTTGATAGGTTACCGGTCAAACCGGTCCGGTCCGGTTCCGGTTTGGGCCGGTACCAAACCGGCCCAAATTCAAAATTTAAATTTGAATTCAAAAAAATAAAAAAAATCTTAAAAATTCCTAAAAATACTTCAAGGTGCGACGAATTTAATGGTGTCAAATTTTCTCAAAAATTCGTTCGTTTAACATACTTTTCGGGCATTTAAAATTAAAACAAAAAAGAAAAAAATGACACGGCCCATTAAGAGTTTAAGACCCACTTGGTAAACCGGCCGGTATACCGGTCCAAACCAGTTACACATGCGATTTTAAATTTGGATTTGAATTCAAACCGATCAAACCGGCCGGTAAACCGATCAAACCGGTTGAACTGAGTTTTTTAAATTCAAATTTAAATTTGACCGATTTCTACCGGTAACCGGTCAAACTAGTCCGGTAAACCGGAACCGGTGGGCGCCGGTTCAGTCGGATAGGAAAACCTGCTCACGACTAATCTAGAAAAGGACCCGCGTCCAGTTGCAGCAGAATTGCAGAAAAAAAGGGTGGCAAAAGGGACCCCGGAAATGGGAGGAGCAATGAACGATGCCACGGAATTTTCCGAGAAGAATTGCTGGAGACTGGAGAGTGACACTTCCGCTTCGTGGAGCTGCTTGCTTGTGAATTATCGTTATTATCCTCGTACCCGGTGCTGCACTATCGGCTATCGCCGTCTCCTCGGACGCGCTATAAAAACGCAGCCCCCGGCGCCAGACTCTGGCCTCCTTCCACCTCCACCAGCCCAACAGAGAGCTCCACTTCAACTCCACTCCACTGGACACTTACCTAAACTGTCCCCGCTTCTTCCCGCCGCGCCCCACTACTCCCACCGAGCATGCGGCGCCTCCTGGCCTCCGTCGAGCGCCTGGCCGCGGTGGCCGCCGCGACGCCGGCGGCGGCGGCGTCGTCCGTGGGCGTCCACACGGACACGTTCCTCATCCTCGCCGCCGTGCTCTGCTTCCTGCTCTGCGTCGTCGGGCTCGCCTTCGTCGCGCGGTGCTCGCGGCTGTGCAACCCCTCGGCCTACTCCGTCGACGCAGGGCCCGGCGGCGGGGCGGCAATGCCGCCGCCGGCGGCGCGCAAGGGGGTGGAGAAGGAGGCGCTGCGGAAGCTGCCGACCGTGCCGTTCGAGGGGGCGGGGGGCGACGGCGGGGAGCGGCCGGAGTGCGCCATCTGCCTCGCCGAGTTCGCGCGCGGGGACGAGGTCCGCGCGCTCCCGCCGTGCGGCCACGCCTTCCACGCGGCCTGCGTCGACACCTGGCTCCTCTGCACCTCCACGTGCCCCTCCTGCCGCAGCGCGCTCGTGCTGCTGGCGCCGGCGGATCCTCCCCGTTGCTGCGCGTCGGCGCAGGCGGCCCCCGCGGGGCCAGAGTACTCCGCCACCGTCGTCGTCGAGCGCGGCCCTTGCCGGACGTCGGTGCCGTAGGCTGGCGAGCGCCCGTCCACGGGCACCAACACCTTGTACATACTCCACACCGTGCACGTACATACGCGCTCTGAAATCCCCTCCTTCCTGCCACGATCACTGATGGATTGCTGAAGCTGTACAGTGTGCAATGGTGATTCAGTCCATCGCTTGTACGTCCGCTTGGGACATTTTAACCCGATCTGTGAATACCAAGTTAAAAAGGCTTTCTTAACTATATGTGGCAAGAACATGTTCATTTTGGTTCCTCGCGGTTAACTGCAGATGTACGATAGGAAAAAGCACTCGAGAAAGAGAAAGAAAGAAAGAAAAAGAGCATCGACAGATTGATTAGGACGGCGCTTTTGTACTAGAGAGATGGATCATCATGGAATCCACGGGGGTGGAGATGGCGGCGGTCGCGTCGCTTTGATCGCATCGTGGCCGGCATGGTGGGGATGGGATGCGATATTTCGGTCACTGTACGATTCGCCCTGCTCACAAGTTCGGTCCGTGACGTGTGCGTACGCACGTACGGACACCAGTGTGAGGGAGTGCGCGCGGCGCTCGATGTCAACGGCCCATGGGCATGGGCAGTGCGTACTTGCCGTACGGGGCGGATGGGTGTATGTAAATTCTATATATCTTCCACAAAATTTTTTCATATCCACTTTCCAATATTTAAGATCCGTATAAATAATTATAGCTTTTGAATCCAATCAAATCCTAACTTTCTCTCTCCCTCACTCCTTCTCTCTCCAGATCCTCCCGCACGGCGCCCGCGCCGCTCGCCCCCGCCGGCCCCGCGCGGGCCACGCGCCCCCAACCGGCGCCGCACGCCCCGGCCGGCCACGCGCACCGCCGCAGGCTGCGCCCCCGCTGGCCACATGCGCCGCCCGCACCCCGCGCCGCCGCCAGCCGCTGGCACCGGAGAAGAAGATGAAAGAAAAAATATTTGTTCAACATTTTAAAAATTGGTTCAACATTTTTGAGATGCTAGTTCAACATTTTTTAGATATTGGTTCAATATTTTTGAGATGCTAGTTCAATATTTATTGGTTTAATATTTTTTGAGATGTTAATTTATGGGCCATCAGCTGAGTCGGGTCTTAATAGGCTTTATAAATAAATTGTTTATTCATCTTTCGGAAGAGATATAGGAGTCCCATGGGCGCAGCGTGGGCCGCCGCATGCCCGTCCGGCTTTGCTTATCATCGATCGTATCGCCAGAGGGAAAATTTGTCTACTGTCAGTAGAGTTTGATATAGCTGGCATTAGACAAGGGGTGGTGTGCTTTATATTTGCTATTTGGAACAAACTCTACCCACATGTATCTCGTATTAGTATGGATTGTGTTTTGAACAACATCATTGTCATTATTGACGTCAGATCAGTGTGTTGTTTGAGATGTATTGTAAATGAAAGAAAGTTTACATAAGTTTATTTCGAAAGAAAAAGGGAAGTTTACACGATGTACTCCCTCCATCCTATGCGTTTGGAAAAAATTCTACAAAGAGTGCAATTCTAGATATTGGATCTCAACTACCTGTCTAATTTAGTGGTTATATTTGATTTGCTTACAAAAACTGACCGCGTGTGGCAAAAAAAAAAAGAGGGTATGAGTTTTTTTTTCACGCCACCACTAATCTATCTGAAAAAATCAGCTAGAATTGTACTCTTCATGAAACGGAGGAAGTATACCATATAGCTTGCAAACGGTTTAGCATATACTATGCGCTAGCACATTATCTTTAAGAATATTTTGTTGGATTTTCTAAGATCCAGGATTGCATAACAGATATCAAAGGATATCAAAGAAGGTTAATGCAGTATCTTGAATAAAATCTTTTATAGATCAAGGTTTCAAATTCTGTTACTTCGAGACGTATTAAAATCACAAAAAGTCTGCATATCTCATAGCTTGCAAAATGGTTTAGCACTTGCACGTTAGCAATATCACCAAAAATAATTGTTGGATTTTGGTAGGAGGGCTGTATAGAAAATATCAAAGGATGCAAAGAGGGATAATGCAGTATCTTGAACGAAGTCTAGACCAACAACTATTCAACTTATATTCACTTTTATTTATCGATATAAAGATTTGGGTTAATAAATCTATGTGGCACAAAAGATTGTTCTCACTTAGGTTAGTCCCAGTGGAAAGTGTCATCGCACAGTTATCAAGACTGTGAACTAGGTAATCGAGCCGGAAGAGTATCATGACGATTACACTCTCCATTTCATAACACTTCCCCTCTTCTCTCTTCATAATAACTCTGTCACGTCAGCAATTTTAATATTCATGACACTCCTATGACACTCCACTATATATATCGAGAGTTGCACAATATTAATGTTAACCCTCTCTCTATTCCACAATAAATTGAATAATTAAATACATTGCTAAATTATAAAAAGATAAAAAAAAATGATAACCTCGGGTGGACACGACTAGTGTGGTAAGTAGGCTTTCTTCACCACAGCCCAAAAGGCCCAATTGACGAGCACAAACCATTTTTTTTGTTTTCTCTTTTCTTTTTTTTTCAGAAAACGCAGGCACCCCTTCGTCTCCGTCACCGACGGTTGAACCCAGCGGCCCAGCCCCAGCCTCCCAGGTGATGATGCGCTGCTCTCGCGGGCTCAGCCTCAGCCTCTTTTCCTTCGCGGTCTCATTTCGGCGCAACTTTGTTAGTTCCATATCAATTCATGTGGATCCCAATCACATTTCATGCCATTTCATCATTGCAGTGCGGAGATGCGAGGAACGAACAAAAAGGAAAACCGAAGATGGGCGGCGGCGCGGCGGCGTTGGTGTCAGACTGTCAGGACTCAGGAAGCCGAGCGCGCGTCGCGCTCGCATAGCCTCTGGGGTCTTGTACACGTGAGTCCGATTCCAGGGTCGATGCGTGCTTGCTCATTTGGTGGTTCCGATCCGGTGGGGGGGGGGGGTGCATTTCAGTCTGGTCCCTTGGTTCGGGGCTTATTTTGGTGAAATGTATGGATGCAGGATGACCCCGTATGCGAGGCGACGCAGGATCATCGGATGTAAATGGGAACCTAGATGTTACTGGGTGATGGACTAGCTGGGTCGTGGTCTGATGCTGACCGGGTCAGTTTTGCTGCTGATGGAAACCTAGATGCGTTTGCTGATGGAAACTTATGGTTTTAAGCGGTGGTATGCTTTGTATTTTGAATAATATGCTTTGTCAATGGGTGTGTATCAGTGATAGTGTACTTTGTGTTTTGGGCAAGCTCATCGTATTAGCGTCTTTCAAGGGTTTGTTTTTTGAACAAGCTCCACGAAACTTTAGTGTTTCCTAATTCCTACTTGGCGGTAATTGGTTCAAGCTTCATACTTTGGATGTTGCATGTGCAGGGGTGCTTTACTGGCCTATGAGTTTTTTGAATGTTGTACCAGGAAGCCAAGCTTGTTACATCCGCTGGATCAGATCCCAAAGGAACGGACATGAAGAAATAATGGTAAAAACCTGCTGTTTCATCCTTGTGTAGAAGTAAATAAATATTAGCTTTATGTTGCTGAACATACAGATTCTTCCATCATTGTTGTTAACTCGGACACTTAAGATCTTTTTCATCCCAAATGTTCACGTGGGTTTCCATTTTTATCTCCTTTGCGTAGTGTTAGTTTGATAATTGCTGTTACTCCTTATGCAGGGATGTGCCCCTTCTATCTCCTTAGGAAAAATTAGCCTCAAAGGCACATTCCAGATTTGCTTTTGAAGAAGTGGTTCTGCACATCGAGGAAAAATTGTGTCAGTCATTTTTTTTTGCTAATTATAGTAGTGGAATTTTTAATAAATATGTCAAATATTTTTCATAGCTACCTGCTGACACAAGTGAACAAACTGTTTGTTTCTGGCTTTGGTGTATCACTTGGCTACAAAGAAAGGCTTCACTGGTTCAAGGGCTGAGTTTATACGAGGCAGTGTCAGCTATCAGGTTTACCCATGGCTTGTGCAGTTAATTAACCCCCCAACATTTAAACTTTTGATCCCCAACATGATCTTTAGATACTTGAAATCTATCACTATGGATTAAGGAAAGAAAATTGACACAAAGTCAACATGTCATAGCTTGCAAACGGCTATCACTTACACGTTAGCAGTATCTCCAAGAATACTTTGCTGGATTTTTTTCAAGAGGGTCGAATATTGCGATATCTTGACGCCGATAAATGTTGTCATCATACAGCATAGATGATATTGGGTGTATAAATGTATGCAGCACTAAAGATTATTCTCATTATTAACTAGTGCATTACAGTAATGTTAAACCCAGTTTTTATTCCTGAAATGTAATTGAGAAATAAATGCATAATCCTTGTGCGATATGGCTGGATATCATTGTAAGCATGCTCGGCACAGTTTGGACCCTATATATTCCCTTTAAGGCTCAACTTTCTTTGACATAACAAAACCTCAAAGCTTTCGCTCTTTGCCAATACTTGGAAGATTAGATCCTTGCTCATGGAAAAGCGCTAGGTGGTTGTGTTGTTCTGATCCCGAATTTTTATTTGAGGATGAGCAATCTGAATCAAAGGTAAGGGAAATGATGATTTCTTTTTCTTTGCTTAGCTTATTTCGTGCTCATGCAAATCTCAGCTATCTGTTCCGATTGGATTGGCTATACACTTACATATTACCTTTACAACAGGGGGAAGGACTTCTTGGAAGTTATGGATCCAAAGAATACTCAAGAGTGGACATCCTGTGAAGAAGAGGAGTTCAAGGCACATTTTGCCGAGTTGTGGTATGAAAAATCATGTGACAGGATGGAAGCACTTGCAAAGAGGTTCCCTGCAAAGTCTATTCAGCAGTTGAGGGATAAATATGCTGAGGTCTTCGCGGATATGCTCTGTGGTGAGACAGATGGTGAACCAAGCAGAGATGATGCAACTGTTGATTGGGATGATTGGTGCAAACTTTTAGAAGGAGAGACACGGGACTTGGTTATGGACCCATTAGTTGAGACATCTTTATTTGAACCTTCCAAACAATTGTTATTCGGACCAGCTGGGGATCAGGAGGAAATACAAAAGTCACACTGCAAGTTATCACGGAAGAGGAAACAGTATTGGACTGCTGAGGAACACAGGTACTTTCAGTCATTCATCCTCTTTTTATTTATTTATCAACTTCTTGTTCCTTTATATTTTACTTCACTGTTAATATGCTTATGCATGTGTTGCCTTGTTCTTTGCATGTTAACTCTATAAAAGATGTATATAGTAGAGACTTGTTTCTGTTCTGATGTGTAGACTTCCACTGTATATGACATTGATGTTCCACTAAAATGTACTACATATATAGGGGTGCCGGGAAAAAAAACTAGCACTCTTATCTTCAGGTATATCACTAATATTCAATAATACACATACATATGATATCTTGGAAATTTGATTTCTGGCTTTTGGTTAGGAAAATATGCGCAGAATAATATTTCAAATATTGACCAAACAATATTATATGTATATGTATATGTGTGTGTGTGTGTGTGTGTGTGTGTATGTATATATATATGTATATATATATAATCTATTTAAGAAACTATGTGTTTGGCACACAAAATATTTTAATATAAAAATTCCATGCCAACGTAAGTGTTTTCGCTTACATTCCATGACAAAAACACTTGTTAATAATTAGCTCGTTGCTTTAGAAACACGAACTGTTTGGCCACCAATGGCCGGATATTTGCAGCTACCATACAAGAACGTCAGATTATTATCGTGGGTAGTTTAGGAAAACACTAAAACATCTTGCTCTGCCAACCCTTGTTTACTAAAATGGAAAATCTCTATGCGCAAAAGGTATGCTTGCAAAGTGAAATGGCACATGGTTTCTTTGCTTTTTTACCAAACTGTTTTGACTTTCTTTTCCTGGCAAGTTTTTTTTATTTATACCACAGGACATATGATATACATAGTATTAGAGGATATGCAGTGCCATATTTTTTTTTATCATTAGGCATGGGCATGAGCCTGTAAAACTTTGTTTATTCTCTGCTGCAGCTTTTTAAATAAATCTAAGGATTGGCTACTGTAGATGTGTTTGAGTTTTATGCACTTTACATACTTATCCCAACATCTGCCACCACTCCTACATATCAGAAGTGCTTGAGCGAAGACTAGAGTTGTTCATATCATAGTCATCTCCATAACATTATCCTAATCGAACACGTTATTGAGCCTAGAAAACTCCATGGAACTACAAGACCAAAATAAGGATCTTGTGACATAGATATGACTAAAACTACCTCAACACCCATCTTTTCTTTTCATATATCCATATGTTGTCAATCAAGCAAACAGGCCATCATCTTCAAATTGAAATATGCATCGTGGAGACTTTTATATAAAAAATTATTTTCATGTGAAACTCAGATGGAGTCCTGTGTTTGTAGCCTTGAAAACACAAATGGATATATTGAATTTATAGTTGCACTTCATTGCCTGGGAGAACTTATAAAGCTACATGCAAATGCAGGGATTTTCTACATGGTGTGAATTGCCTGGGACGAGGTGCGTGGAAATTCATCTCCGAGTATTTCGTCCCTTCCAGGACCCCAGCGCAGCTAGCAAGCCATGCTCAGAAGTACTTCGACAGAATAGAGAAGAATGAGCTAGATGACACGAGGCAGAGGCATAGCATCAATGATGTCAGGCTTGTCAACCATGGTATGAACATTTCTGGCCACTCCTGTACTGCCCCAGGGAAGGGGAAAGGAATTGCATCAAGCATCCCGCCAATAATCCTAACTGAGGACATAGATATTCTGCCGAGTCTGGCACAGGGAATGCCTGAATTTGGGCAAGCGAGTAACAGTCCAAGCAACTTAGCAGAACAGATGACACATGACAATCATATATCAGAGAGTTTCCAGTTGGAAGTTTCAGGCATCCCATCACCAAGAGTGCAGGGGAGTGTTATGCTTGATCAATCCAGGGAAGAAAATAGGGCCTACCCCAGCCGCAAGAGAAGCATTGGCGCAGCCACCAACAGGAGGTGCGAGAAGAAAAGAATGCTCCCTGGTGTCCTGACTGCCCAAACCCCACAAGCTCTGCAATTTGGGCAAGGAAGCAATGGCACAGCCAATTTATCATACGAGATAGTGCCCATCAAGCGGCACAATTTACACCAAAACGTGCCACCATTCTGAAGCTTGGTGGAAGCCCTCCTGTTAGAGCAAATATGCTTTGATTTGCACTTCCAGGTGGGTTATATGTGTAATGTTGATGCAGTGACAGGCTGAACTAGTATAATTGCCTGCCTTCATAATAACGAAGCTGTGTTTGGCTTCACCAGCATCTGGCCCATGATGTGATACGGAAACCAGTTAATGTTTGCCTTTGGTATAATTATTATGTTCTGTGAACTTAATCTATCTACCAGTACTTTGTTTGAGATATAATAGCCTCTGATATCTATTTGGCTGTTGTGTTGTTGATCTTTTTTTTTATTGTTGTTGCTAAGCTGTGTGGCTTGTATGATTGCTTGTATGAAACGTGGCTGATTCTGAACTTCTGAAACCCAAAGTTTGCGGCTGAATCTGAAGCTACCGGCTGATCAGGTTTGAATGCTAGTTCACGTTGCCGTTGGGCAGGCTTCGGGCATACCCGCACCTTCCCCACCCCGTACCCATAAGTTAATTACCCAACCAATGCCTTCCCCGTACCGTGCCACTTTGAATTCCCCGTACCCATTGGATAATGGGTAAATAATGTGGATATGGGTAAACCCTTTAATATCCGATTCCACAGACCACATGTATTCCATCCGTCACTGCGGCAGCAACACAAGTAAATAAACTAGACTGGTCAGCTACATTCAAGCTGTGAAGTGAACTTGATTGGTGCAATTAACAAATCCTGATCACTGACAGTAGAGATTGATCGCTTCATTCTTATAATACAATATAACATTAATCTCAGATAATTAAATAACCAACGAATATCAGAGACAGGCTAAGTCACTTGTCCAGACAAATGGAGATGCACAGATCACATTGTGAACTTTAGAACCTAAGTCACTTGTCCAAATTACTGGACATGTACAATAATCATAGCATGAGCACTGACCAATCCTTTCATGCCTATTTGTAGAGTACAAGATAACCAGAAATATAGTAGAAGTACGAAACAAAAGGCCTTCACATCTCATAGCGACCTTGCCTATGAGATGGGAGTTAAAATGATGTATAGCTACTTGACAGCAAAACAAAGCACTCAGGGACTGCAAAATTGTATGGGAACCTAGTCTGATCCTGCTCCTGCAACAAAGAAAGATGGGAGTTAAAATGATGAATAGCTACTTGACAATACAACAGTAAGCCTAGCTAATTAGCTATTGCATACAAAAAATATACTACAACACAATTGTAAGCAGCAATCATATGAAGCAAATAAGAAAAGCTAGTGGTGCCATGCAATACTGCAAGAAGTAGGGTAAAACATGAAAGCCTACCTTAATCACCATCAATTTGATCTTCTTGATTTGGAGTTGGTACAGATGATTCATAAGTAGATATGTTATCTTCAACAACTCAAGGATCGACTGTTTGATATAAAATAATGTTAGAAAGCCTATATATAAGTACCAAAAATATTATTTAGGAGTAGAAATATGCACCTGGTATGCGACCTTTGAGCCAATCATGTGAACACATTATAGCCTCAATTGTTTCTGGGAGCAGGTTGCAGCGATAATCATCAAGTATTCTCTTAGTAGAACAGAAAATTGACTCTGAGGCCACGGTTGAAAGTGGAACACTCAATATATCACGAGCCATCCGAGAAATGATTGGATATTTTGGGCCATTAACCCTCCACCAAGCCATAATATCAAAAGAACTATTGCCAATTCCAAGAGAAGACGGGTCTTCAAGATAGATCTCCAACTCTGATTTACTATGACGACTTGAATTGCTCTCATATATAAATCTCTCTAGTCTCAATCTGGTTGCAAGCAAACTAGATGATGACTGTGTTGAACTAGGTATTGTTGCCTCAGAATTCCTTGATGAGTTACCATCTGATGATGGTTGGGAGGGTTGACTTGCATATTCATTAAACAACTCAAGAAATGATTTTCTTGCAGATTCAATTCTTAGATCAGCCACAAATGGATCATAAAGCAATTTATAGTAGTACTCAATGGATTTCATTTTGTAGCGAGGGTCAAGAATTATTGCAATTTCTAATAATTTATTTGCAATGTCCCAATATTTCTCAAATTTATCCACCATTGGTACAGCCATTGATGCAACAAATGTATCAATACCGAACTGCCACTCCCGGAGAAGAAGATAAATTCCACAGAAATCATTGAAGTACAGACTTAAAGGGGGATATTTTGTGCCTGAAACTCTTTTTGTAACCTCATAAAAGACCTTGAGGCAATCTACTACACATTGAATATGCTGCCAGTCCTCATTGGAAGGTAAGAACTTGTAAGAGCTAGATGACACGAGGCAGAGGCATAGCATCAATGATGTCAGGCTTGTCAACCATGGTATGAACATTTCTGCCCACTCCTGTACTGCACCAGGGAAGGGGAAAGGAATTGCATCAAGCACCCCGCCAAGGCGCCAACAATCCTAACTGAGGACATAGATATTCTTCATAGTCTGGCACAGGGAATGCCTGAATTTGGGCAAGCGAGTAACAGTCCAAGCAACTTAGCAGAACAGATGACACATGACAATCATATATCGGAGAGTTTCCAGTTGGAAGTTTCAGGCATCCCATCACCAAGAGCGCAGGGGAGTGTTATGCTTGATCAATCCAGGGAAGAAAATAGGGCCTACCCCAGCCGCAAGAGAAGCATTGGCGCAGCCACCAACAGGAGGCGCGAGAAGAAAAGAATGCTCCCTGGTGTCCTGACGGCCGAAACCCCACAAGCTCTGCAACTTGGGCAAGGAAGCAATGGCTCAGCCAATTTATCATATGAGATAGTGCCCATCAAGCGGCACAATTTACACCAAAACGTGCCACCATTCTGAAGCTTGGTGGAAGCCCTCCTGTTAGAGCAAATATGCTTTGATTTGCACTTCCAGGTGGGTTATATGTGTAATGCTGATGCAGTGACAGGCTGAACTAGTATAATTGCCTGCCTTCATAATAACGAAGCTGTGTTTGGCTTCACCAGCATCTGGCCCATGATGTGATACGGAAACCAGTTAATATTTGCCTTTTGGTATAATTATGTTCTGTGAACTTAATCTATCTACCAGTACTTTGTTTGAGATATAATAGCCTCTGCTATCTATTTGACTGCTGTGTTGTTGATCATTTTTTTTATTGTTGTTGCTAAGCTGTGTGGCTTGTATGAAACGTGGCTGATTCTGAACTTCTGAAACCCAAAGTTTGCGGCTGAATCTGAGGCTACCGGATGATCAAGTTTGAATGCTAGTGCCCTGGAGACAAGGCTGCTGCTTGCTGGTAAGAATGTTGCGTCCAAGGAGAAATGGAACAAAGTCAGTTTGTGGATATTCGTTGCTTCCCAAGAATTTCTGGTCAGGATTTGCTTATTTCCTTTTGCACTGAACCTTTTGGTCTTTCTTGCCTTGGTGATTTATATGCCGATGAGCTGTTGTTTTGCAATGTGCACCGGTGCTGGTAGCAGCATGCCAACATTGGGTTCAGTTTCCGGACGCAAAGAGTGCCGGTTAGCACTTAGCAGGGTCAGGAACCTGGTTGGGGACCGTGGTAACCGGTAAGATGCTCACATGCCTCTATTTCACCTTTATCTGTTGGATGAACTTACCTCCGGTTACATCTGACCTGGTAGTGGCTTGTCTGTTGGATGAACTTAAGGCTATCTCCAACCATTCCCCACATCCAACTCCCCCCAAACGTACTATTTATTATATTTTACTACCTCCCTCTAAAAGATTCCTCCCTCTATAACTCCTTCTCTCCGACCATTCCCCTCATATATATTCCCCCTATATACTATCACTCATTAACTAACTATTTATTTAATGTTTTTGAATTTAAAAAAATCATACTGTATTTGTACTATCATAATACGCATTATCGTCATGTTACGAGGCTCAAACGGGACTAATATCACGAAAAAACGGTGTAATTAAAGATATAGGAAAAGTTGGAACTCACTCTATATGTGAGAGGATTCAACTCCCCACATATAAGGGGAGCTGTGGGGGAGCCGTTGGAGCGCTCGCTCCCCCCAAAGCCCCCCTACGCAGGGTGGGGGCGGTTTAGGGTGCGTCCTTGGAGCAAGCCTTACCTCTGGTTACATCCGACCTGGTTCTGGAGTAGCAGTTTGATGCGAAACAATTCTTTGCTCGCATGAATCGAGGAAGAGAATCATACAACCAAACATGACCTCAGATTTTTTTTCCTAATTAAAACGAAAAACATGGTTTTTAGAAACCGGTGTATTGTTCGCTGCAGCGTTAGAAATCGAGTTTTGGCCGCCTCTGTTGAAACTGGTACTTTGCCTTTGTCAGATCATTGAGGCTGTGTTTAGTTCTCCCAACTCCTCTAAACTTTCTAAATTTTCCATCACATCGAAACATTAAATATAGCAAATGACTCATGCATGAAGTATTAAATGTAGATAAATAAAAAATTAATTGCATAGTTTTGATGTATGTTGTGAGACGAATCTTTTGAGCCTAGTTAGTCTATTGTAGGATAATATTTACCACATACATACAAACGAAAAGTGCTACAGTACTTTAAATATAGCAAATGACTCATGCATGAAGTATTAAATGTAGATAAATAAAAAATTAATTGCATAGTTTTGATGTATGTTGCGAGACGAATCTTTTGAGCCTAGTTAGTCTATTGTAGAATAATATTTACCACATACATACAAACGAAAAGTGCTACGGTACTTTTCGCATTCTTTTTGCAACTAAACACAGGCTAAAGCTGAAACGTGAAGCCTCCCGTTCCCGTGGCATCTTCTCGTTTTCCCCTGCCTCAGGAAGCTGTGGGCCTCTTGGCCATGTTGGGATCAGTTTCGGATTTTTAGGAACAGTGTGTGCATGTTTTCCGATAGAAAAATATCGCATATAGTACTAAATGAAGTCTATTTGCGAAATTTTTTTAGAATGAGTGTAACTTTTCGCGACGAATCTAATGACGGTAATTAATCGATGATTGGCTACAGTGATACTACAGTAACTATCTTCTAATCACGCGGTCAAAGACCTCATTAGATTGTTCAGGATTCCTAGCGCAGAATTCTGAAGTTGGTTTTGTGAATTAACTTTGTTTGACACCTTAATTAACTGTCAAAATTGATAAAATTACTAGTCCATATTTTTCAGTCCAAACCAAACAGAGCCCTTGTGGCATCGGTCCCCACTGGGCAGGCCCAGCCAAGGGAAGCTTACATCTTACGTTGTCATCTAGCCCTCCAAAAAAACAAAAAAAATGTGTCCTCTAGCGCTCACTGACATGGGGCCCCCAGCTAGGGTTTAAGGTCCCTCTCCTTGGTTTGGACAAGTCAGCCGTTCAACGACAAGGGGAGGGCAACTGGGCAAGCGGAAGGCACGCGGCCCCGCTACGTGGTCCATTCCTAGTCCAGACTCCAACATCGCCGGAGCGGAGGCGAGCACGCTGATCGATTCCGATCCGCGCGCGAATGGGCGACGCGGGGGCCGCCGCGAGGGCGGCGAGGGGCGACGGGGCGGCGGCGGCGGGCATGCGGGTGTTCTCCCCGGAGTACTACGCGCTCTGCGCCGGCGGCGGGATGCTGGCGGCGGGCGCCACGCACCTCGCCATCACCCCGCTCGACGTGCTCAAGGTCAACATGCAGGTGAGTCGGCTTTCTCGGCGGGTCGGGTGCTCAGGATGCAGTCATGCGGCGCTGCCGTGTGGCGTGCGGCAGCAGCGGCACCTTTGTTCTGCTGCGGCGGGAGGATGTTTTGTTCGGGGGGTTTGTGCTGCTGTTGTTACTTCCAATGCTATGCGAATTTGGGGTTTTCAATCAGTTAACTCTAGTAGTGAGCTTGATATGTTAGGGGTGCGCACTAGAACTTACTGCTGAAATGCTTCTGTGGAGAATCATTCGCTTTAGAGCTTGGTGAAAGATGTTGAAACAGAAGTTAGATGCTTAGCTTCTGCGATGAACAGAAGATGGAATTGAGGGGATTTAGGTGAATAATTTCACAGTTTTGAACTGATTAATTGGCATTTATGTACATACCTTTCGATATCTACTGTAATGCCTAATCACTGTTACAGAAAAGGTGCTTTCAGTTTATAATTCGTTTCCCTTGCTTTATCTGTCAGGTGAATCCGATGAAGTATAGCAGTATTTTTGCTGGACTGAACGTTCTTGTGAAAGAAGAGGGACCTTCGTCACTTTGGAGAGGATGGGGAGGGAAATTTTTGGGCTACGGTGTTCAGGGTGGCTGCAGGTTTGGTCTCTATGAGTATTTCAAGAAGAGGTACTCTGACATGCTACCAGACAGTAACAAGAGCACCATATACTTCCTTAGCAGTGCCTCTGCTCAAATCATAGCTGATGTTGGCCTGTCCCCATTTGAATCGGTTAAAGTCCGTGTTCAGACACAGCCCATGTTTGCAAAAGGCTTGATTGATGGCTTTCCAAGGGTGTATGCAACCGAAGGCCTGTCTGGGTAAGCTATCATGAATAAGATATAGATCATTATTACCAACTTGATGCATTCTCTGTATGCTTGAAGATGCAAGCCTTCATCTACCGTCCTGAGAAAAATATAATTCTTGTTCTGTTGCAGCTTTTACAGGGGGCTTTTACCTCTTTGGGGACGGAATCTTCCATGTAATTGCACTCCCCCTACCCCCCACCCCTGCTTTGTACATGTTCTATTTCTGAAAATGCTGCTTAATCAGATAAAGTAATGTGTGTGATGGTTATGTGACTTGGTGCTGCATCAAATATTCAAATCTGTTTAGTTTTGGACCTTAGCATTTATTTCTTTCCGTTTCATGCATGTTATGTAAGAATGGGTACAAATTTGCTTGCCTTCACTGATTCATCAGACTGAATTACATTTCTTACCCTGGTTATTAAGTTTGAGAAGCAATCGCTGCTGCATTAGTATCTCTACTTTTTCAAACTTCTTTCTTTTGGAGACTATGATGTCATACTCAGTGAACTAAGAAACTTATAAAATCAGCATCGGCAATCATCTCTTCTTCCAATATCTTGAATCGCCTCCCCTATGCTATGTTTGAATCTTCTCCAGTTCCTCCACTGTGTCACTTCATTAATGCATCTTTTGGTTTCGAGATGTTAATCTTCTTATCTTCAGATACCTTTTATCTTTTATTTACCGTGCTATCCTCTTCTTGTAGTTTCCATGCTTATGTTTTCGACATTTGAGCATACTGTGGACTTCCTATATCAGAAAGTTATTCAAAAGAGAAAGGAGGACTGCTCAACAATCCAGCAGCTTGGTGCTACTTGTCTGGCTGGTTACATCTCTGGTGCTGTTGGTACTGTTGTTTCGAATCCTGCAGACAATATTGTCTCATCCTTGTACAACAAAAAGGCTGAAAACATCATACATGTAAGAATATAATTTTAATTTTTGATCCAAGGAATTCATTGTCGTTACGGTCCACCATTACATTGATCATTAGCATGCCATTAATCTAATGCTCCCATCTTACGCTTTCAGGCTGTGAAAAGTATCGGGCTTCGTAATTTGTTCATAAGAAGCCTGCCCATTCGGATCACCCTTGTTGGACCCGTCATAACCATGCAATGGTTCTTCTATGATACAATCAAGATACTGACTGGATTGTAAGTCTGCAATTTCCCTGTTAGCTCAAGTGTATTCCTGTTTTATAAACTGAATAAGCATGGTTTGAAATGTTGATAGCTCTATGTACAACTGGACTTTAATTTTACAATTATCAAGCTTGATGTCATACTATATAATAACAAAATGGCCTAGTGATACTGTCACAAAGAAGATTGTATGTCTGTGCAGGTATCTAAATTGAAACCTATCTGTCAAAAAGGACGGACTAAACTAAAAATGTTTTGAAATGAAGAACACGAACATCATGTACTTACTAACCGTTAGCTGAGGTCTGGTTTCTCTACACGAGCACCCTCTTTGAACAGTGTGTGTAGCTATACATTGATAGTGATAATAAAGAAATTCATGTTGCCTCCTATGATTGGTTTGTCAATCACACATTCAGACGCACCACCTAGCTTACGAGTACCAGTTGGACAATGAAAACTTGGTGTCATGCTTATCAATATCAACAAGGCAAACACATTGATATCCATCTCAAATGTGTCAATATCCATTTATTTGTAATTAGCGTAACGCGTTTATTTGGATTCCTGGTACATTTCTTTGCTAACTTTATTATGACTGTAAATCTGTTCATTTCAGGCCAACGAGTGGTGGGCTCCCCCGTGATTTGGAAGAACTTAACGTATAATCTGAACAGTTTCAGATAGGTTTTGTGATGCATTTTTTGGTATCATACAGACAAGTATTGTCTACCGTTCTGACTTGCTACGGGGAAGAGTATGATTGGTAGTTTCAGCAAACAAGCTACTGACCGAAATACATCGTGTTTAAGATTTCTGTGGCTGCATATGAAAAATGGCTGCCTCGCATTGTATGTTTCTGCACGTCTTAACCTTGAGCTTCAGCCCCCCTCCAGGTACAGCATTGTGGTCAGGTGGTGCTTTACCGGGGCATTCATGATGCTCAGTATTTATTAAGGTTGATGTATATGAGAAAATTATGCACTCCTCATGTATACATGCAACCTTGTAGTGTAAATAATCCTTTTGAAGAATCGAGAATTGAGTGAAATTCTGTGTTATGTTACTGCTCTTGATTTTTCTTTCTGTCTTATAGTTGATACTTCTTGAAGGCATTCGCCACTGCCTATGTTCAGGTTCAGCAATGCCAATTGTTTTATTATTACATAACCTTCAGTATCTCTGCATGTTTAGGCCAAACATCTGTTCTCTTAGTGTAACAGTAATATTCCTTGTTCATAGTATGTATTCTTACAATTTTCTCAAACAAACAGGAAACAGAACGGTCCTTTATTTTTGGATTCACCACAATGCAACAATGCAGGAATGAACTATTTTACAATCATGAGCTGTAGGAACAAAGATTTCCGCAGCTACTTCTGGGGGATCTTCACGTCCGGGTTGCGCAGCGGCTTCAGCCACATGTCAGCCATCACCCTTGGGGCTAATTTGGCAGCCACGGGGTAATTAACCCAGGGAAGTGATCGGATGGGAGGGAATTTTCTGGACAAGGCAATCCCCGTCCACCCGCTGGGGGGATATCCCCGCAAGGGGTAACTTCCCCGTTGCTATTTGGAAAGCTTTCCCAGGGAAGATAATCACGTGTTGGTTTATGAATGAATATATATAAATATATGCTCAGAAAATTAGAAAAAAAATAAAAAAATTTGAAAACATACGGATCTTCACCAGCAGTACACAAACAAAATTTAGGCAATACTTTGCGGCACCCTTACATAAATTTTCTTTAAAAAAAAATCGTGTTCACATATAGGTTCTTACAACTTTTTACACTCACAAGTTGTCTATGACAACAAAAGAGGTTACAATATTGAGAAAGGCTACAACTTTTCAGAATTTCTACAATGAAGTTCAATTCTTACAAAATTTGAATTGAGTACCATCTAAAATCCAGCAAGAATTTGGTTCGGCACTATTTTGGACTTGTGCATGCTGATAAAAGTAGCTGCATTTCCTGCAAATGATCAAATAAATCATAATATAAATGACCCAAGAAACTTAATGATTGCTTTGTGGCACATATAGAACTGCTTTATGATTGATTAAGTGCTACAAGTAGCTTGGCCAAATTAACTAATAAAAGCAGTTCTAGGCTTTATGATTGATTAACTGCTACAAATAGCTTGGCTAAATTAACTAATGAAAGCAGTTCTAGCATGGCAGAACATAATGCTAGTTATTATTCCGAGCATTCAAATGAACACATGCCCACATCCCCGTGATTGACTAACCATACATTTTGCTGAGCAGATTACCCAAGTATGTTGAAGCCTGAAAATGACATTAACCTGACATACAACTTTTATGAATATAAGGAGATGACAGTAGCAAAGGCCGTCGCACAATAAAATCCAATCAGAAAGAATAGGATCTTTATTGGTAACCCTATCCTTGCTTTGTTCAGCTTGGTGGCAGAAAACCTGTTCCAAAAAGATTGAATTGCATTGAAAAGGTGACTGTTATTTCCTTATTGGTCACTACTATCGGCTAATGTGGTTTTGTCGGACCATTGCATCTGCCTACATAAAGAATGAAACATTTCTTATTTAAATACACTATGACATTGCAGGTATAGAGCAATTCACAGATTGGATTCCAACAATGGAACTTAGATTAGGTCCAATACTACTTGACTATGAAATTCAGTCCAGTGCTATGCTGTATCTGAATTTCTGAACTGCATAGCTTTTTACCAGTGGAAGACAAGAGATAGACTGATTTCTAGGACTCCCAATCAAAAACTCTAAAAATTTGTACCTGGTCACGAGAATTAGCATATAGAACAGGCGCTACAGCTAACTGTTTCAGCAAGCAAAAGCTCTAAAAATCTATACCTGGTCATCGGAATTAGCATATAAAACAGACGCTACAGGTTTCAGCCGTGTGAACAAACCTCCAGTGTCTGTGGAAGGGAGGAGATGCCATCAGCAATCGAAAGATGGTGTCGGAGGACTACACCGGGGAGGAGCAGGGGAAGAAATCATCAATTTCACAAGATCTATTCTAAGAAGTAAGCACACCCTAGAAAAAATAGGGAGGGGGAAGGAAGAGGAAATGGAGAAGGAAAATGGGGTTGCAGGAAACGAGCATACAGATAGATGCTGAGCCACAGTTTGGAGGTGAGGTGCCGGTGGCCACGGAGACGGAGACGGAGACGGAGACGGAGACGGAGACGACGTGGAAGTAGTGGCGGCCATGAAGGCAAAGGTGTGGAGATGTGGAAGCAACAGCTGTGGAGGAGGGGACGATGGAGGTGGGGAAGAAGGTCGGCCGTTCGCCGCGGCGGCGGCGGCGGCCGTTCGTCGCATCTCGCGAGCAACACGGAGAGCTCGAGACTCGGGAGAAGACGGGGGATTGCTCCCCGACCTGTCGAGGTGGGGCGTGTTTCCCCGTGGAAAGGAGGCAGATCGGGGCGTGAGAACCCTGTCGCGTGGTGTTCCAAATGTCCGATTAAATCAACCCGTGGATTGTATTCCCGTGGTCTTCCCACCCGGGGAAAACGCAGGGATCCCTGCGGGGATTGGAGTTTCCAAACGAAGCCTTGACGACATGCTCCACAGCACCTCATTCCCGGCCTTCCCCGCCGCCGCTGCCCGGCTCTTCCTGCCGGCTTTTCCAAGCCCGTAGGCGACGAGCCAGTGCATTGCCGTGAGCCGCTGCTTCTCGCCGTCCCACATGTTTCGCCGGTTGGGCGACTTCAGCCGCAGGCCGCCCAGGTGAAGGTTTGCTACCTTGAACCTCGGCTCGTCGTCCTCGCTGCCGGCGGCTCGTGTGGCCTGGATGATCACGACCGATGGCGCGCCGACGGCCTCGTACTGGCGCAGGGGATCCCTCAGCTGGACCACCACGAGCAACGTGACCGCGTCCGCGCCAGCGCAGGCGCTCTCCCACTCCTCCGGCGGCGCGGCGGTGTCGAGGAGGTGCCCGGCCTGTGTCTTCTCCGGCGATACCTCGAACGGGGCCTGGTCGTCGATCATGTCGGCCTGGACCTTGAGCGCCTCGACGGCCATCGCCTCTATCTTCTGCAGCGCGAACGCCAGGATCTCGTCGACGGTCACCGGCACTTCCTGGGTGTACCAGATGCCCGTGGCGACCCTGTCATGGCGCCCGGCGTTCATCGCCATGGACATCGTCCGGAGCAGCGAGACGGACTGAGCCGCGGTGGAGCTCGCGACGAGCTCCTTGCTCCGCGCGGTGATGATCGCCGACGCCATGCCCTCGAACGCGATCTGCTCGGCCG
Organism: Panicum virgatum; assembly: GCF_016808335.1. Taxonomy (NCBI): domain Eukaryota; kingdom Viridiplantae; phylum Streptophyta; class Magnoliopsida; order Poales; family Poaceae; genus Panicum; species Panicum virgatum. The sequence continues at coordinate 55,034,816 of NC_053137.1, read as the reverse complement.
TCTTGCCGACGACATCGTCGTCCATGGAGATGAGCGCACCCAGCTTCGCGCACAGGGCTTCGGATCCGCCGGCGCACAGGCGCTGGAACACCTCGGCGCCGCCGCCGGGAAGCTTCTGGTCGCGGAGGATGAACGGCTTGGACAGCTGCATGGCGAGCTTGGGGAGCTCCTTCCGCCCCACCGGGATGTCGAACGGGTTCATGGCGGCCAGGTAGCCGCCGTCCCGGGTCTGCACGATGGGGCCGAGCCCCTTGCCCAGGTCGGAGATGTAGCACGTGGCATCATCGCCGGAGCCAGGCTTCGCGCCGGACTTGGGCGAGAGCACCTGCTGGCGAGCCACCGGCTTGCCCGTCCCGCCCCCGCCGTCCTCTCCTTGTTCCAGCAGCATCAAGAACTCTCTAGTCACCTCCTCCTCGTCGGCGTCGAACCCAGCCGCCGCCGCCGGCTCCTGGCGCTCCGGCGACTCGGCGCCCGCATCCGGCACGTCGCTGTGCATCAACTCGAGGGCCTTGATCTGGTTGGTGATCGCCTCGAGCTCGTTGAGGCGCCACGTGTGCGCGCTGTCGTGCACCACCTCCTTGACCACCTCGTCGCCGCCGGCCGCGGAAGCAGCCTCCTCCTCCTCCTCCTCAGCTTCTTTCTTGTCCTCAACCTCTTGTCTCGGCTCATCCTTCTCTACTTCTTCCCCTTCCACGCCCTTGTCGACGATGTCGAACTCCGGGAACTCCGAGTCATCTGCCTTCTCATCCTCGGCCTCGCGCTCCGGCTCTTTCTGCTCCTCCTGCTTGACCTCGGCCACTGCCGGGCTAGGCTCGTCGAGCTTGAAGTCGTCAATGCCCAGCAAGGCCAGCGATGGCTCGCCCTTGGACGGTGTCAGCGCCGGCTCCGGGCGCGCCACCTTGGGGCTCGCGATGCTGAACGACGACTTGCTTTGCTTCCGAGCAAACAAGGACGAGGAGGACGCAGATGAGCTAGTCCTGCCTGGAACCGCTGGCTGGCTGTACAGCCCGACGCCTCCGTCGTCCATGATCTGGAACGACAGCTTGACGACGATCTCGCCGCCCTTGGCCTTCCCGGCGAGCGGGAGCGCCATGTCCCACTGCCGGACGCGCTCCCCTTGCCGGCTCTTCTCCGAGGACTCCTTCACGAGGAGGCTCAGGTCCACGGCATTCCGGCCGAGGTCGAGCCCCGGCGCCTCCACGGCGACCGCCGAGATGAGGAACGGCCGGGGCTCGAGCCTGAGCGGCTTGCCCGTGGCGCCGCCGCTGCTGCAGTAGAGGTTGCACCGGACGAAGAGCATCTCCTCGAAGTCGGCCGCGCCCTGCCGCACGCGCGACGGCATGGTCTGCACGGCGCCGTCGCGCGTCTCCTTCTTGCGCACGGCCACGGCGAGGCGCAGCCCGTCCATGGACGGCGGGAGGCCCTGCGCGGCCACCACCTCCACGGAGAAGAGGCAGCCCATCCGCTGCATGCCGATGCGCGACAGCGCGCGGATCGGCCTCCACCCCCAGATCCCCTTCTTCTCCCCGGCCACGGACGGCCTCGTGCTCACCGCGGCGAAGCTCTGGCTCTTGAACGGCAGCGCCACGCCCGCCGCGTCGTCGTCGTCGTCGTCGACGACGACGTTGTTCAGGTTCTTGTCCAGCTTAGGCCTCGACCGGAACGGGGACATGGACAGGCGGCGGGAGAGCGGGCGGGCCTCGGTGCGCACGGCGTCGGCACCGCCGGCATTGCCATCGCCGCCCGCGCGGGGGAGCGCGAGGGAGGCCGTGCGGCGCTTGGTGTGCGGCTGGTAGAGCGTGTGGCTGAGCGCGTCGAGCTCAGTGAGGATCTGATCATCGGACTTGCCGGCCTCGGCCATGACGATGTGGCAGCGCTCGACCTCACCGGCGGCAGCTAGCAATCTAAGCTCGTCCGCCTGAGAAGCAAGTGAAGTCTCCCAAGCGGATAAGTGAGGGAGACGAGGAGACGGTGAAGTGTATGGAGGGACGAGAGGGGAGGACGTTGACGGCGGCGCCATGGATTGGTGACAGTTTTGGAGGGATTTGGAAGAAGTGGATGGAGGAGAAGAGATGGGCAAACTTGTGGTGTTCGCGTGGCCGTTGGTTTGGCGCCAAATTGGTCCGGATGTATTTCTGGGTGGATAATTCGATTACTTGTAATCTGTATAAATGATAAAGCAGGGCACATCGGGCACACAGAAAAGGTTTCTCTGGATAATGTGTGGATGATATGTGGCATTCGACGTGGCATGCTGGATTAACAGACGCGGTCACTAACCTGATTGTGAGAAGCAAGTCGACAGAACATCACGATCGTGCCATCCACAATCCACTGATTTGGCTCCAGTCAATATCATGGATCATACTGCTGTCTGGCCTTTTTTTGCCCATGGAAGCTTTTGGGCAACGCTCAATACCATGGGCAGCTTTGATACAGAAGAACGGAAGAAGTGACAACTGAAAACAAATTAGTGTTACATTGAGGCCAAACGGAGGGTTCACAATTTAGATCACCGCACTCATTATTGAATTATTGTACATGCCAAACGTGTGTTTATTTCGTCAAAACTTTTGATACATGACCCCGATGAGAACACTGGTTTGAATGAAGATATATCAGGTTGATACAAAGCCATAAAATGAAACAAATCCAGCCCGCTATGCCAGCTATTGCTTGGAATTATCCTTCTCATCTTGGTTGCCTTCATTGCTCGTCCCTGCAAAACCTCGTCTCTCATCGGCGGACGCAGTTATGACCGGCATCCAGATATCAGCAGTGCTGCTCAATAGAGATTTCACCTCTGGATCTGAGGCCATGGCAGATGATATCATCTTGTCGACATTATCAAGCCGCGATGATAGTTTGTCCAGCTCTGCAGCTATTTCTAACTAAAGAAGGTCGAACAGAAGCGGAAGAGACAATTTATAAAGGTTCATGATGCAGAGAACAATTAAACGTGATTAGAGCATTTGTGTTTACCTCATCAAGATGCTTAGGTGCTTGCTCTGGTACCTTGGTGACTTCTAATCCCAATGCTTCGATCTTAGCACGCAACTCTACTTCTTCCTGATTGCTCATTGACTCTACCTACATTTTTTGAATCATATACTTATTGTCAATAATCAACCAACAAATAGAAGTGTTTCTTTCTTTGTTACCATATAAGTCAGAAATATGGAACAGAAAAATAGAAGTTCCCATAGCTGCACATAACCAAGATCTAATTTGAAAGGTAATGAATGAACATTTTTCCAAATGTCAGTAGTCACAAAACAGCACAACAATACAACATGCTATGGAAAGCACTGCTATACTAAAGTGCACTCTTATGCATTATGCAAAGGGAAAATCGGTCCTGTACCATCGAAAGATCACCACACCCGTAAAATACCACTGAAAGATGACCGTCCCGTAAAATACCACTGAAAGGTGCTACCGTTACCGGAAATTAGCATTCTGTTAGAATTTCTCACGGCAAACTTTGATTTGGCTCGTTTCAGCACAAAACAGGAATATGAAATGACCCTTCTACCCTTGTGTGATGACCAACAAGAAAACAAGCGCTCGGGCCTGCCTTATCCTTTCCTCCCGTTCCTCGCGACACAGGCACACAGAGCCGCCCCCATCCGCTCATCCCTGTGCGCCAGCGCCGCCGCTCCTCCAGGCCGCTCCTCGCTGTGCACCAGCGCCGCCGCTCCTCCGGCCCCCTGCCAGCGCCGCAGCTCCTCCGGGCCGCTCCTTCCTGTACACCAGCGCAGCCGCTCCTCCGGCCCCCTGCAAGTGCCGACGCCCCTCCGGCCCCCTGCAAGCGCCGACGTTCCTCCGGGCCCTGCTGTCGGCGCCGCCGCCCCTCCCACCGGCGGGAGCCCCCTGGACCGAGCGGCTCCCAGGGTCGCCGGCCTCCAGGCGGGCTTCCCTTGGCCGGCCCCAGGCGCAGGGCGGTGGGGTGCCTTGGCCGGCCCCCTAGCGCAGGCCGCCGGGTGCCTTGGCCATCGCCCGTCCCCGACCCGCGACCCTCCGCCGTCCGTCCTGGCATCCATCCCGGCTTCCACATATGGATCCATTCCAGATTCCCCTAGAGTAAGATTCTTAACCCTAGCTCGTCTTGTATCTGTTACTGCATGTAGATGTATTGTGAAATTAGTTGAAAGAGATGCACTTTTGGACAAATGTGGTATGCGATTGGGAGTAGTCAGTAATGATTGTACCAGATTTGCAACAAATAAGTCAGATGTGTTAGCAGTGTTGTTAATTTATGCACTGCTACTATTTCAGGATCGATGAGAACAATGCTTGTAGACTAGTGATTGATGTCACCTCCTTCTCAACTATTGAGGATGGTCGTGTTGTGTACCGAAAGGGCAAAAATTTGGAGTGGTGGGTAGATTCAGAGGAGTACTCCATCATTGGCATGGAGAAAGATGTTTACAAACACTTTGGTTGGGCTAGCTACCAAGAGGCAAATTTTTGGTTTCAAAATCAGAATGGTGATACAACACGACTTGCTACTGATCAAGAGCTTATAACCTTGTTGCGGGCTTAAAAAATTGTGAAGTTCATCATGACTGTTGAAAGATGTGAGCATGTTGATGTTCCTGTGAATGGGACTCAAATGGCGGATAATGAGTTGCAAGTCATGGGGAATGAGCTGCAAGTACATGTTAGCAATGAGGGATTTGCTACATGTCCCATCTAGAGTTTTAGCTGCAGAATATGAGGGCCAAGAATGGGCACATGAGCCAGAACTTGGGGTTACAGCAGCTGGCCCTCCTAGAGTAGAGGAGGAGGAGCACTATATGGAGCCTGATTTTGACCCCGAGGGAGATGATCCAATTGGAGCAGATGAAGAGTGGAGATATTTTAAGCAGCAACAAAAGGAAAAGAGGACAGTGGAGAAGAACCGAGTGCAGAAGGAATATCAAGGTAAAGATCCAGATGCTGTACCAAGTAATGAAGCCACTATGGTTGGAGAGGCATATGTTGCACATACTACATATGACAGAGATAACCCTGAAATTAAGGCAGGATCCATATTTGTTGACAAAGATGCATTCAAATTGGTTATCAAGCAATATGCAATTACAAGAGAGTTTCAGACATTTGTGGAACATAGTGACAAAGTAAGGTACAGGGCAAGATGTGTAGATCCAACTTGTGAATGGAAAGTTCATGCAAAGAAACTTCGTGGCTGCCCTACTTTCATGGTATATTATGTGATATGTGATCTGTCCATATTTATTTCAGAACAAATTAGATCTGTTACATTCATGTTTTGTTCTCAATTTCATATTGCTGATCATGTGTCTTTGGTTTTCAGATTGTCTCCATTTCAGAAGGGCATACGGGCAGCCACAATGGCCTGTGGTTGATCCTGGGTTTGAGATGTTGCCTCCAAAGCTAGAAAGGGCTGCGGGCAGACCAAGAGTGAAAAGGATCAAGGCTAGAGGTGAGCCGGGGAAAAGGGGACAATACCAATGTAAAAGATGCTTGCAGTTTGGGCATATTGAGAAGGGATGCTTTGAGCCACCTACTGAACTTGGTGTTGAATTACCACCTTCATTTGCTGCCAAATCAAAGTGAGTTGAAGTTCTTGCTGTCCATTTTTTCCCTTGCATTTGCCTTACATAATGTTCTGATTATATTGCTGTCATGTAGAAAAAGGAAAGGAGAGGCTGGAACTTCAAAGCAGCCTGCTACTAAAAAGTCCAAGAAGGGTGGAGCCAAAAAGGGTGGAGCCAAGAAGGGTGCAACAGCAAGCACATCTACTTACTTTGATCATATTGAGAAAGGATGTACTGAGCCCCCTTCTGAACTTGATGCTGAATTACCACCTTCACTTCCTGCCAAATCTAAGTAAGCTGAAACTCCCTTCAATTTTGTTACTATGAATTCTCTGTACGGCTGCATAATGACTAGAGTAAATTGTTGCTGTGTAGGAAGAGGAACGGAGAGGCTACTACATCAACATCTAAGAAGCCTTCCCAAAAGTCCAAAAAAGATGGCACATCAAGCACCTTAGTGGCTGAAGCACCAGCAACCATCTCCACTTCCTTGGTCTCTCACTCACCAGTTAGTCCAAGACCAATAACAAGGAGGATGGCAGCTTCTACTTCTACTCCAACAAAACCTCCAGAGACACAATTGAGTCCAGGGCCCACAACCAGAAGCATGGCTGCACAACTACACATATCACCAGGTGGAATTGCTAGGAGGCACATCATAAGCTAAGCCTTGAAAAAGGCTGCTGCTGTGCTGTATTTAGTGCAAAAGCTGTGTCTGCTGTATTATATTGCTGTCCTGAAACAGCCATGTATTGCTGTGCTGAAATTAGACTATAGGGCATTGCTATGTGGCTGCTAGATGTAAGTTAATACTATTTACATGTGTTGAACTGGAACAATGGTGTTCGTGGGTAGACTATATTTAATGCATGTGAGACAGCGACCTTGTGTTCAAATGGTGTAAGATGAGGCCATGTGCTAGTTTCTTGTGTTGAAATGGTGTCAGATCAGGCCCTATGCTTGTTTCTCATGTGGTGAATTGTAAGAAAACGGTCTGGGGGTATTTCTGTCCAAATTAACAGAGCTAACGCTAAAATCTAACAGAGTGCTACTTTCAGTTCACATTTCAACCTTTCGGTGGTATTTTACGGGGGCTCAAGCTTTCGGTGGTATTTTACGGAAGTCGCGATCTTCCAGTGCTATGAGACCAATTTTCCCTTATGCAAATGAAAGGAAGCACAATTCACAGCAAACAAAATATCTATGCATTATGCAAATGAAAGGAAGCACAATTCACAGCAAACAAAATATCAACTCGCGGGGTGGGGGGGTAAAAGCTGATGCTACTACATGTTACGGATTATTTAACTAGCCTACGTTTTGATTCCTTTTATTTTGTGCATGGTGCCAGAATGGGTCCGATTTTTATTCAGCACAAAATAGTTCTCTATGGTGTGAAGAGTAAGTTGTGAAGTGCCCCAACTATGTTCCCTTATTTTTCAAAGAAAAAAACCATAGCTGTGCTCCGTGTTGAGTAATCTAGCAAATTCTGCTGGCCCCAACTATATTCCCTTTTTTTTCTAGGAAAAGGAACATTGCTAGCCTCCGTGCTGAGTAATCTGGCAAAACTAAAATGCAGGTGAGCCTAGTTGTTTTCAGCCAGACTGGCTTTATACATAAACTGACAAAATCAACTCAGCTGGCTCTACCTGGCCTTTGGTGGACGCAAGGGAGACAGTAAAGGATGATTCTGATTGTTCCAATTTTGTCATCACAACAAAAACAAAATTATGACTATCCCAATTTTGTCTTGTGACAACACAAACGAAACGCACACATGTGAGAAGCTGAAAGGAAAAGATGCTTGCTCAGGAATTGCATACAAGGAGTTTGGTAGCTTCACCACAGCACGGCATGTGCCTTAGATGTAAATCGCCACAAAACTCAGCTTGGGTTACCGATCTTTACCGTAAGCAGTAATCGGATAACCCAATTTAAAGCATGCTGGTATATGATGATGGCCATCAAGGAAAATACCAGGGAAGCAGGGCAATCCATCATCAACCGGAAGAGCATGCCAGCAACAGGTTCAAGCTAGCATAGTACTCTCCAGCTATACATTAGAGGCGCCACCTACCCTCCACAACTACTTATTAGTTTTACTAGGGGCCGATACGGCGGTATGAGATACCGGCATACCGCGACTCCAACGTTCCGAGGCTAATTTGGATGCTCAGAAAATTGATACTAACAGTAGTATCCATAGGTCTAGTGGAGATCCGGGAAACAAGACTGACGAACACGAAGCGCGGTAATGCTCCGGATCGGCGAAATTAGCGCGGCCGCGAGACAAAATTTTCCCCAAATCGGGGGACATGGAGGAACTGGGTCGATTGACGCAGATCGGCGGCCATGGAGGCGTAGCGTACCTGCTGGAGAAGGTCGGTAAGGAGCTGGAACAGCGGCACGTCCGGCTTCGACCCCTCCGCCATCGAGACTCGCTCGTTTTTTTCTGCCGGAAACCTTGGATTTCTGGGTGGAATTCGCGCCTTGCTCTTCCCTTCCTCCTCCTCGGCTCGCTGGTGTTGCCGGGCACCGGTTGGGGATTTGCCCGGGCAGGATCGGCTGCTGGCAGTCTGGCACTCCGCGATTCGTGAGGTTGAGGGAGAGGGGAAGACCGATCGATGATGATGCGTGAGCGGATTCGGCCCGAGGTCTCGTTGGGCTTCCCATACTTGCAATCGGGTAAGAGCCCAGCTTGGACATTGCAAGGGCCCACGTTGTCTGGTGAGCTGGGCTGGTGGTTGGTTGCCCGAGCAAACAGCCCGGATAGTGCCGCGGATTCTATACATCTTCCGTAAGTTTTTTTTCTCTTCTCTACCTCCTACTTCAGTGTTTGAGATTCGTGCAAATAATTAGAGTCCTTGAATTCCATTCAAACCCTAACTTCCTCTCTCTCTTCCCCAATCTTCCTCACCCCCGCCGCCGCCTCCACGCTGCTCGCCCTCGCGCAGTGCGCCCCCGCCTGCGCTCGCCCGCCGCCACACCGCCCACCGCCGTGCGCCGCGCCGCTGCCCGCCGCCGGCCGCCGCCTCCCCTGCACCGCGCCACGCCGTCGCCTGCTGCCTCTCCTGCCTGCGCGCCGCCTGCCGCTGTTGCGCGCCCTGCTGCGCCCACGCCACCACCCGCCGCCGTGCTTCCTCGCGCCGCTCCGCGGCCTTCTCGCTGGAGAAGAAGGCTCCAACTTGAAAAAAGAAGAAGCGCCCCGTTCAACATTCAATTTTAGTATTTTCAACATTGTGTGTTTCCGATTTCAATGTTTTATTTTTATAGTTTCAACAATTTGAAGTCAATTGTTGAACCTATTTATGAAAAATGTTGAGTTAATTCTATCATAATGTTGAGCATCTTTATAACAATTTATTGGGCTAAATAGATTTTAAAGATGAATGTCTTATCCACCTTTCACAAGATGTATGTATAGGAGTCGTGCGGTTACCGTCCAAATCTCAACGGGAGGGAGACTCTGACGAGTGCCCCCATCACATCATCCATCGTCCATTCCATCACGATTCGCGCCGGACGGGCACGGCCGTTTCCTTGCGGCCGCGGAGTCCCGGAAGGCGCCCGTTAACCACAGCATCAGGCATGATGCGGCGGAAGCAACCGGTGGGCGCGCGCCCGCGCGACGGACGCCAGCGGATCGAATCGGAGCCGCGCGCGCTCGCGCCTGGTCGGTGGCGGGCCACCAAGCCCACGAGGCCGTGCGCGTTGCGTGACACGTGAGCGCGCGGGGCCGGTCGGCCCCGTCGGTGGCGTCGAAGAGAGCGGTGAGCCCTGGGGCGGGGCGGGGTGGCCGCCTGGCCGAGTCGTTTAGGCTTTTTTTTTTCTAGCTGACGCGGGATGGCTTTGCTGCCTTCTCGGTTCGCTCCGCTACTTGGCTTCCCCGGCCGCGGTGGGACGAGGTCGCGCCGCCGTGGGCGTGCCGAGCCGCCGACGCGCAAGCAGACCTGGAAGGCTGAAACGGTAAGGCACGCAGCGAAATGTTTGGCGGGAGTCAAAACAGGATGTGGCGAGACCAATGAGACCATGCGAGGGCGTCTAACCGATGACATTCTTTTCTTTTCTTTGATTTGACTCCCCGGCGCATGACCTTGATGATTTTTCTTACTTTTTTTTCCTCATAATAAATCTGTTTCTTTTAGAGCTTGAGCTTCAATAGAATTCCTTAGAAACCCAACGATTCCTTCTACATGATTTTAGATTGTTCCCTTCGCAAAAGGAAAGGAAGGCTGTAGAAATACGCTTCAAACATGATGTATTCTTTACCTTAGTAAATAGATAAATTCTACATTCTATTGAAGAGTGAAGCAGGCTAAGAGGGAGTTTATTGAAAAGGTTGGCTTTCCTTTTTTTTAGCACTGCCATTGCATATCTCTTGTTGCAAAAAATAAATTAATCAGATTTCACGAGCTATGGTTACTACAAGCCTACGACATTGTATATTGCATGTTACAACTTAGTATATTAACTGTAGCGCATGAAAGATGTGCATTGCCAGCTGCAGTAATTACGATGTCAAAAGAAGGTTTGTGCTCTTTTCAAGTTATAAGCTATGAAGTGTCAACAACTCTCAACTCTTTTTAGGCATCAATTATTCTTTACAAAATTACACACACACACACACACACACACACACACACACACACACACACACACACACACACACACACACACACACACACACACGTCTACAAAGGATGTCATCCTTATTTAATGAAAAGTGAAAACGTACAAGGCAAACATGTCCATTGGCATGACATCATCTCATAGAAGTATAGAAGTTTTTAATTGCTCATGTGATATGAAAAACAAAATTATGACGGATTAAACAACAAATTGCACTAATTAAACAAAGTTCCGCATTAGAATTAGATGACCTCCTCTTGTAGCTAAAACAAAGTTCCAAATAAAATGGAGAAAAATTATATCACCTCTCCTGGCTGCCAATACAAAGATCCAAATGATGTCGAGAAAGATATTCCCAGAAAAAGAGAAACAAACCGTGCACCTTTTGCCGCTTCCTTCGCTGCGCACCCAACCCGAAGGCGGCACAGCCTCTGCTGTCCATCCACGACACGCAACCGCTCGAACCCTCCTGGCTCGATCTCAGCCGCCCGTGCCCCACTACCCCGATCCAGCCGTCCGTACCCGCCCACCTCTCTTTATATACCCGCCCACCCCCTCCTCTCCCACACGGCCACACCTTCCTAGACCACGCCGTCTCTCTCCTCTTCCTCCCTCCCTCCCTCCCTCCCTTCGCTTGCTCCTCCCCCAAATCGGATCAAACGAATTCGTAAACAATCTCTTAAAACACACGGTGAGCGGGATTGAAGAGATTAAAACGAAAACGTTCCGATCCCGCGATTAGGGACCGAAGCTAATCGTGTGATTTTTGGGGTGTTTGGGGTTGTGATTTAGTGTTAGGGTTTCGGATCTGGGAGGATTAGTTCTTCCTTGCCACACCATGAATGAGCAGATGATGCGACCGCCGGCGCCGCTGCCGTACCACCACCCGATGTGGGGGGCGGCGCCGGCGGCTCCCCCGCCGGCGATGGAGCCTCCGGTGCTGGGGTTCAAGCCGGCGCGGCCGGCGTGGAAGCGGTCGGCGCGGACGCCCTGGAAGCGCAATGCCCCGCCGGCGGCGTCGGGCAGCGCCCGGTGGGGCGGCGCGGCGGCCCCGCGCAACACGACGTCGTTCCTGATCCGGGCGAAGCGGGCGGGCGGCGTGGCGTCGCTGGTGTCGCCGTGCCCGGTGACGCCGGCGGTGCTACCGACGCCGGTGCTGTCGCCGGCGCGGGAGGTGCTGGTGGAGATGGCCAAGGAGGCGTGGGGCGTGGACGGGTACGGGTCGATGAAGGGCCTCATCCGCCTCCGCGCCGACGCCGGGGAGGCCGCCGGCGAGGAGGAATCCGGCTCCGGCGAGAGCGACGCGGAGGAGCACGTCGAGGTGGAGCGCCGCCTGGACCACGACCTCAGCCGCTTCGAGATGGTCCAGCTCCCTGCCCCGGCCGCCCTTGGCGAGGACGACGACGACGAGGAGGAGGACGGGGAGGCGCGCGCCGCGAGGCTGGAGGAGGAGAACCTGACCCTCCGCGAGCGCCTCTTCCTGATGGAGCGCGACATGGCCGACCTCCGCCGCCGGCTCCTGGCCGTCGAGGAGCTCTGCCGGGACCGCCACCGCGACGGCTGCGTCGTGGACGCCGCCGACGAGTCTGCGCCCTCCGAGAGCGTCGCCGCCGCCGGCGAGGAGGCGGCCACGGCGAACGCCATGGAGAACTGAAGCATAGACCAACCGCCGCTACCTGACCGGACCCGGCCCCCTCGGCCGTACCGAAACTGTACATACGGTTTCCCATTTCCCTGTGCAGATGTCGCGGTGAAGAGGAGGAAGCATCAGCATCAGCAGCAGATAGCCTAGAATTACTCTTCGTTGCATCCCCTGTTAGTTTGATGTCGTGTAGCTTTGATTTCATCCCGTGTTCTTTGTAGAATCAGGCAGAGGCAGGCAGCCAGCCCGGAGGACGACGATGGAATGTGCAGGCAGGGACACAAGATCCTGCCGCCTTCCAGCCCGCGTAGATCTCCAAACTGCTAGCCCCCCAACGTCTTACCATTTACCAACCTTTCTTCTAGTGCAGTGCTAGTACCAGTAATCTGTTTCTGTTGTGAAAAAAAAAACTGTGATCCCGACATGTTCTTTTGTTCCGTAATCTGCCGAGTGATCATAAACCAAATCCTAATCTGCTCATGGGTTGTTCGGCGATTGTTCGGTAGGGGAAGACGGTGGCGCGGGTGCCGAACTGGAGCATCTCCGCATCTGATTGATGATGAGCCGTTGGAACCCAACCACGAGACAAGAGGGTCTCCCTTTTAGGTGTGCGTGCGTTTGCGTCGCGTTCGGTGTGCCGAAGCCTTACGAGGTAAGGATGGATTGGGATGTTTATTCGAATGTCAGATTTTTTGTTATTTTTTTTTATTATAGACAAATAAAATATAGAATTTATTATGTAAATTCATAGTCTTGTATTTAACATTGATTTTGTAAAGATTCATAAAAACTAAACCTCAAATTTATCATATATATTCTCAAATAATAGATATAAAAATTCGAATACGAATCGGATACGGATTCGAATCTTTTTTCACCTTTTTAATTGTGGGGAGCAAATAATACATAAAAAATTTATATAAAATTTTATTCTTATGTGTAATAATATGCTTGATAATATAAAAAAATAGCA